>NC_053517.1:57284523-58488273 GCF_016920715.1 Anopheles arabiensis | reverse complement strand
GTAAACGCACGATGTTTCACATGATAACACACATCATCAGAATACTTTCAACGCAATATGACATCATGGCAAGCTACGTTTTTCAGACACAAACCCGCGCACTTGCAAATACACATTAAAAAGCACACTCTCTTTCTACTACTACTACTACACACACACAGCACACACACACACACACACACACACACACACACACACACACACACACACACACACACACACACACACACACACACACACACACACACACACACACACACACACACACACACACACACACACACACACACACACACACACACACACACACACACACACACACACACATACACAAACACAAGTAACGTGGCAAAACAAGTGCACGGTGCGTTGAAAACACCAGGGTTCTATCTTAATGTCCGATACTGTACCTCGAATCTACACCACAATCAATTATTCAAAAATAATATCCGACAATTAAGCCGGTCTCGTAGTACAGTCGTCAACTCGTACGACCTAACAACATGCCCGTCATGGGTTCAATCCCCAAATAGACCGTGCCGCCATACGTAGGACTGACTATCCTGCTATGGGGGGAAATTAGTCACTGAAAGCCAAGCTCATAAGTGGTACAGGCAGGCCTTGACCGACATCGGTTGTTGAGCCAAAGAAGAAGAAGAAGAAGAAGTATCCGACAATACACCAAACCCCATATTCGGAAAAAAGGAGATTAGATGTAACTAGCAAAGAAGATAACATTGCAAAAAAATAAACGAAAACATCCACTTCAATATTCAAAACAAAACAACTCACACAGATGAAACAGAAGAAATCACTGATGAACTTAATAAAAATTTAAATCAAAATACACAAAAAGTAAACGAAATAAACACAGAACACAACGATACTCTAATATACCCTAGCGACACAGACATTCAAAGAACAGAAGAAACAGGTAGGGAAATATCCCCTTAATAATATAAATTAGCAAAGGATACACATAAATTAAACAAAAAACAAATTAAATGAACAAACTTAATATAATTCAAGCAAACTTAATATATTCCAAAGCATTAAAAAAATAGGGAAAAATTAATTCATATTCTAAAAGAGAACGACATTACGACATTGCTTGTCTACAAGAAACATGGCTAAAAAACGAAAAAAAAGACGATAAAAGGATACAACATGATATGCACCGACCGAAGTGATGGTTACGGAGGTACGTGCATTATATTAAAAAACAAATAAATTACAAAAAAATAACACTAACAGACGAAACAGAAGAAAACATTCAAACAACAGCAATATTACTACTTTCCAAAAAATACTATTCTGGTATCAATATATATCGCCCCCCAAACCCCCACAATAACACTAAAAAACACTATAACAAAAATACTCCACAACACTCGCTACCACAAAAACATCATAATAGCAGGAGATTTTAACTCCCATCACAACTTTTAGGGTGATTCACAATCAGACAGAAAAGGAGAAATAATAATTGAACAAATAAATGGATCAAACCTAATTATTCTAAAAAACAATAAATATACTTGCATTCCCACCGACAACAACAAACGACAGACATCAATCGATTTAACAATAATATCGAAAGACATATACTCTCACACACATAAAATAATAAAAGATAACCACATAGTAGCTAGCAACCACAAAATAATTGAAATTACAATAAATAACCATAATGCATTGCCTAAGGACATAACGATCATAAATAAAAAGAAAGTTAACAAACTTTAAAGGAAATCAAACAAGACGAGATAAAAAAACATTAAACAATTCACAAAAAGGGCTACAAAAATAATCAACAACAGCAAACACAAAATCCATTTTACCCTTAAATCATGGTGGAGCAAGGAGATCAAAGAGGCTTATGAAAAAAAACGAAGCAAGAAAAATATTTAATGAAACCAGAAGTATAGAAAAAGCGATAGAATTTAGAAAAGCCACAGCGATCTTTAGATTCAACAGTAAAATGGCAAGAGAAAAACAAACAGAAATATCCATCGATAAGATTAACACAAACACAAACAATACTGAGCTTTGAAAACTTTTTTGAAAAATAACTTATAATAACACATATCCAAAAGAATCTTACATAATTCACAACGAAGAGAATAGCGCAAAAAAATTCATGAATATAAATGTCATTAAAAACAAGAACTCCAAATTCAGAATTTACATAGACCCAAACTTTACCGCTGAAGATGAATTATTGAACATTGAAAAATGGAATCAAATCCTAAACAAGAAAAAAAAACACTATTCCAGGCATCGATAAGATAACATATGAAATCCTAAAAAAACATAAATGACTATACTAGAAACACAATCATTGCCGATGGAAATAAAATGTGGCAAGAAGGAAAAATAACCAGAGAACTAAAAACAATAAAAATTATAGCCATCCCTAAACCAAACAAAGATACAAATGATCTAAACAATTATAGACCAATAGCACTAATACCAACAATAACAAAAATCTTAAATACGGCGGTGCTCCTAAAACTAAACAAACACATAGAAGAAAACGACACACTACCAGAACAATCTTTTGGTTTTAGGAAAAAAAGAACAATCAATCAATGTTTCAATTATCTCAACAACCACATTAAACACAACCAAAGAAAAAACCAAATATGTGGAGCAGTATTCATAGATTTAGAACAGGCCTATAACCATGTACATACACAAACACTTATAGACATAATGAGCATATCCAACATCCCCCCACAAATCATTATATGGACTTACGCTTTCCTAAGAAACAGAAATCTCCAAATAACCAGTAATAACAACTCACAAAATATGCTAATAACGGATGGCCTACCACAAGGAGATGTCATGTCACCTACACTATATAATATATACACCAAAGAAATACACAAAACCATACACGAAACACACCCATGTAACACAATCATACAATATGCAGACGACTTTGTCATCCTCAGCAATGGAAAAAATGAACGGGAGTTACAAACAAATCTACAAAAGGCACTAAACGCTTTTACCAAAAATGTGGAATCGCTAAAACTAACCATAAATATAGCAAAACATAAATACATTATCTTTGGAAAAAAGACAACAATATACGCTTAACAATTAGGAACACAAATATAGAAAATACAAAGATATACAAATATCTTGGTACCATAATAGATAATCAACTAAACTTCCAAAAACATGTAGAACACTTGAGAAACAAAGCCACTAACCGCCTAAATCTTCTAAAAATAGTATGCGCCAGATACAACAGTTTAAATCCGGAAAAAAGTCTTAATATATACAGAGCCACCATCAGAAATATCTTAGAATCGGGAGCATCATACACTAAATTGTAACAAAAATAAAATAAGAACAATGCACATCATTATAAGTCAGGCCTTAAGAAAAGCTACAGGGTGCACAAAAACTACACCAATTAACACATTGCATGCTATCTCCGCGGAAGTCCCTTTCATTTTTAGAAGCAACTTCACAGCCAGAAAGTAGCTGGTGAAAGACATAGTATACTCAGAGACAACAAGAAAACAATTAGACACACAACATAACACGTGATACAAAAAAAGAAAAAAAAACTTTCCAGGAAGAACTATACGAGAAAGATATCAATATTCAAAAAAATATACAGCGCCTAACACAACTATATGGACAGTCGTTTTTCGCGATTTGCGGAAAATCCATAAGAGATAGATAAAACAATGAATGTTTGAGTTGTGCCGAATACTATTTCACATCTTCTTATATTTTTTTCAATTTTTTTAACACATTTTTACACGACTTATGACGAAAAAAACAAATTTATGGTCGTACCATAACTATAAAGACACTTCGAAAAACAGGTTTATGTGTTAACTAACGCATTTGAAAATCGTTCAAAAATATAAATAACATACTAGTTAAAATGGCCCGGTTACAGGGCTACGCAACGTTTATTGGGACGTATACGTCTTATCAACGATATAAGATTTGCACTTCAATCAATAATTTTGTTGTAGAATTCTTTGTAAAAGAAATTTTTTGTGTGCTAATATTATTTCAAACAAACATTGCAGTGTTTATGATTATGATTTCATAATTTTCTTTTATTCAATATACTACAAATTGAATTGTGGATGGTGTACCGGCTGGAATAAATATTTTTTATCAAAATTAACACTGTTTGCGATAAATTTACTTTACCTTTCGGGTCATATGTTCCAGGTAACATCAAGTCCCTTGGTATCTTGGCATACGCCCTATCGAATCCCGGGAATGTCGTATGCCGTACGTCGTATGACTCACGTTGATGCAGAGCAGAAATTTTGCGAACTCTTTCCGCTCTTCAGCATCTTGAACAGTTTAGGCTGTCGGCACACGTATGTTTTCCCGCAACACAATACCTTACATTTGCCCCTCAGCATTCAGCAGCAGCATATTAAACATATTAAACATATTAAACATGAAGTGTAGCGTACGCCCCCCGGTCAGTTGCAGAGCAGCAATTCCACTCGGATTCACTGCGATTGCAATTTCCGATTAGAACCGCGTGTACGCAAGTATAGTTTCGAACAGAAAATCGTCAGCGTCTTCTGCGGCGCGATTTAGCGCAGGTGCTGATCAATGAGTCGCTGCACTTCGAGGTGCTTGACAGTTCGCAGCAGCCGATTCTGCTCCGAGTGTGTACAGTGCACCGGCTCTGATTTTACCCTTCAGAAAATCGTTTCACGTTTGCGTCCTACAATAAAAAGAGGATTCTGGGACATTCCCTCCGACAATATAAGGGCAAATAGGTGACGCAGATGTTGAGAATTTCAAATGAAACTGCTTCCTATAGGGTCCTGGATATGTTGGTGTCGTCCTACCGCAATCCAGACATCAAAAGTACACCATGCGGCCAATGACGATATTAGTCTGGCAGCGGTGCGTGATCCACTGTCTGCCCGTACTAACATACCATAGAAGCTGCTGCAATAAATTTTAAGCTTACTTGTACGTATTTAATCTTTAAACTATTTATAGCACTTCATAAACATTACACAACATATTATTACTCGTATGTTTGTTTGAGGTAGACATGGTTGTCGTTTTACGTCACACGCCTACATCGATGAATCGCTACGTCGGTGTGTGTGAAAAAACCAACACGGTACAAAAATCATCCAAGCTATCCGTACCTAACATCAACTCACTAACCTACATCGTCTCACTATGGAGTGAAAAAGTAACGCTCTATAGTGAGAGATTCTACAAAGGTTTTAAAGAAATATATTTTTGAACGATTTTTTAAAAGCGTTTTATAACATATTTCAAGGTTTTATAAGTTATATAAGTGTAATTATCAAAATATATTTTTTTCGAATATCAAAAACTTTAACAAAAAAATTTGTTTTCGCCTGTCATGAATGTTTTGACAATGCAAATCAAAGTATGCAAAAAGTTTTTCAAAAACTATTTTGAAATTGCCATGAGAACCTTATCAATTTTGTGAACAACGGTTCAAAACTGATCCGATCAAACAAAAGCCACATAAAAAGCTCAACAACGATTTTTTAGCAGTATCTAAATATTTGCTGATGTTACATACATAGTTAACATACATACCCACTTCAGCATCGATGTTCTCTTAGACCGCTGCAATGTCGCCGTTACCCAACGGGACAAAAGTAGGAAGCTTGGAGCAAACTAATCGTTTGTCTCCCTCTATCCTCTATTCCGCGCTTGCTTGCACTCATGCGCGAGCACTCGAGTATATTCTCTCAGAACTGAGCATTCGCAGTTTAATCCGTGCAGTGAGAATGTATATGTTAATGTGCAGCGAAATTTGTCTCTGTATCTCATTCCCCCATCCCCAAAAAAAAACATTCACTCTCCGCGCACTCTTAAAATTTTGGCGCGCAAGCTACGTACAACACAATACAAAAGGTCGTTTTAACCAAGTGCACCCCGCTTGGCAAAATGTCGCGCGACATGCATGCTTGAAATCGATGCTTGTTAACATTTTATTTCAAGCATCGTGAGTGTCCCAGCGTGAGCGCTGAGCGCACCTCCCCTCATTCTCAATGCCGCGTTTTTGGTTAATCCTCGCTCCCACCCTTTCTTTCCTTCTCCTCAACGGACCCATCATTCCTGCGAGCGTAGACCGATCAAAAAATTCCATGAAATTCCGACAGTAAGTGTGCAGTTTTTATTCACAGTACTGTTTGGCAAAATATCAATTCTTGATGGCGCGTACTGGCGATCAAATCGTTGGCTGCTTGCTCCACCGATGGCGCGTGCTGTTGGAAGAGAAACACTTGGTGTTTGATGCGTTTGCCTGAGGAATGAAAGATTAATCGAGCATTAGAATGGTGAACAAAACTAGGACTATTTAAAACCTACCGATCACGAATATATTTAAGTTAAATGGCGACTCTGTAAGTCTAATTCACCTTCTTTGATCGGTTATCAGGTGCTTGGGCAATGAAATAGCTAGGTGTGATGGAAAATAATACAAGAATAAACAAACATTAAAAGCAGTACGATTATTAGAACACAAACATCATTTGGAAGATTCTTCTTTTATGCATACACTTACCCGTAGATCAAGTAACAAAACATACTGCATTTACGCCTGCGTTGACATCTTTCACGATTTACTTAACCACTTTTCTATAAACATTTTATAATTTTCACTGCATCTTCCGGCACCGATCCTTCCCAAATGAAATTTGCATTCGTTCTGGCAATGAGTTTCGAACGATCAAAACACAACGCGAGAGTGAAGAACACAAAGTAAATGGCACTATGTACAAGTGTTGATCATATGGTCAAAATAAAGTATAATGGAATTTATTTTACTTCAATTGAATTGATTTTATTCTGATTTACATTTCAACTATTGTTATCAGCCTAGTTGTTAATGTTTAAAATTTTGATGAAGTGAAAACATCATTACCAGATAAATGAAACGATAATCGACGCATTTTGACCATATCGAATTATGATCGTCTTTACACATAGTGTCATCTCTTGCGCTTCAGGGTCTCACGCTCAGAGCAAAAATTCTCGCAACTTCGCAACGGTGGGTGCGTTCAGCTGTGGAGGGCGGGAGGAGTGCGAGTGTGTGTCTCATGCACACAGCGAAATTTTGGTCAACACCTCGATGGTGGGAGCGTTTTTCCATGGGATGGGGTAGTGGAGTGCGAGTGTGTCGCATGATTCCTTCGAAACTAGGGCCAGGGGTAGCGAGAGGAATCAAAATGAGTTACTCTTTGCCAAGCGGGAGGAATCAAAATGAGTTACTCTTTGCCAAGCGGGACTGATCAAAGTCGCGATGGTTCAATCGGAACGCCGACGCTCCATGTCACCCAACCGACATTATCGCGCGACGTTTTCAAATTTTGTATGAGAAAAAACGGGCTCAAAACATTCTCAAATCGTGCTCATTAGCAGCACTAAAGAGCACGTTTCTGCAACGGTGCGACAGCGTGTATCATACATGTAGTTTCTGTATGCTACATTATTGTTCAATTTCTTTCATTCGCTCCTCTCTCCCAAAACAAACACAGACTCTCTTTCATTTTCCCATTCCACACATTCGCTCTTTATTTTACCTGTTTACCTCTACTCACACATACACTTTTCAATACTCACAATTCACACTGCCGAAAACCCGTTGCGGGATACACACGTACCCGTCTTGCCTGCCTTCTCTCCTCGTTCTTCCTTTCATCCAGCGTTGTCTTCGTCGAATGGTGTGCACGCGTTAAAAATTCTTCCTGCTTGCCTCCCCCTCGCTGTTCCCAGATGCTGCGCTAGCGTGCTGGATAATCGTCCCTACCTTCCTGCCGCCTCTCCTCTACCAGGCGCTAGCACGTTGGAGGATCGTTCCTGCCTTCCTGCCGCTTCTCCTTCGTCCGGCGCTAACGCGTTGAATGGTCGTTCCTACCTCTCCTGTACTTTTGTTTTTGGCACTGCTGGTGAAAGAGGGAAATATTATCTATTTTGAAAACCGCTGTTCCATTCAACGCGAAGCATAATACTTACCAACCAATTGATTATTTATATCGTGGTCCGTGCTCACTTCCGGTTGTGCGTGTGTTACGATTTGCTATAGAAAACGAAATTGATTTGATATCACCAATTATTAATACCATTCAGTTTGTTACAGATTGATATAATCCTTTATTAAAAGCTGTACTTACCAAATAGTTTTTTTTTCCGTACTGGTTTCACGAGAGAAAAAACGAGCACGCATCGACGCGTCCTTCTGCTTACAAACTTGATTTTACACTGCCACTTTTTCATATGAACGCGAAGCAGCGCATTCCTCTGGTGGCTATACAGGTATTCCCCGATATACGCCATACTCGAAATACGCGATTTAGCTGTACGCTTTTTGTCTAAATTTGAAAGTTCTTTGAGCAAATTGTACTAATTTGATACATCGAATATCAAATTCACAATAAATTCCCTTTTGGTCGAATATTAAAAACCATTTCAAAAGGTGTACAATTGTAATATTCAGTTGAATTCATATCAAATAACTTATTTAGTGGCTAAAACCTACCACTTCATGCAAAATTATATGAAAATTAGCTATAATTTGACTGAAAACTCGACATTTGCTAATATTCGAGATACGCTATTGCCTCCGGTCCGCATTAATAGCGTATATCGGGGAGTACCAGTACAATGATACAAAGAGCGGACAAGAGAAGATCGCTTGCGTGAACGCTTGGTGTAGCAAGCGAAATTGGAAAAGTCCCAGAAAAGCGAGACACAAGAGTTTCTCTCGAACGATCGAAAGAGAAGAGCCATATGAAACATGAGGATGGTTGATGTGACACAGCCAAGTTGCGAGCAAAAAGTGACCAACACCCAGAAGAGCAAGACAGAATGAAAATTTTTCTGAATGTTAGAATGAGAAAAATGATGGATACACATAAAAATCGCGCGATAATGCCAGTTGGGCAGAGTCCGGTTGGCAAAATGTCGCGCGACATGCATGCTTGAAATCGATGCTTGTTAACATTTTATTTCAAGCATCCCCCCTCCCGACAATGGCACTCAAATTCTCTCATTTTCTCATGCCCTCTCTGTCACATTCGTAGCTCGATCTCCCTCTTCTGGGACTTAGCGTTCTGAGCATGCGGTTTTTGCAACGGTCATTTCGTGCCGCTTCGATCTCATCACCTTCTTTCCCCTCCCACCCCTCTTTTTGTTCATCGCTTTGGGGCTTGCAACTTTTTGACATGTCAAATGAGAGTGAAGCAAAAATGTAAACAACAAGTGTTCGCGTGTGCGGTGGTTTTGTAAGTATTTTATGCAAATTATATGATATTTATCATTAAAAACGTTTTGTTTTGTAGAATAAACATAAAATCAACCACGGAAGTATGATTTAGTTGTGGTGGAAGAGAAAAAAAATGCTTGGAGCATGGAATAAAACCGGATGAAATTTCTAGCCTTCACGCACGATGCCGACGCTGAGGTAAGGTGTGCTTGTGTTTAATTTCGATGATTGTTTCATTTTAGGGTGTGATTTTTGAGATATAACTGTTCCTGGCGGGGATAGTCAATAGTCGATACCCTCTGCAGCTGTGAAGGGATGCAGAAAAAGGGGCTCGCTACCACCCTTCCCACACTCGGACGCATTTTCCGCGGATGTAAGATATGTTCCTTTGTTTTAATTGAATGGTTTGTAATGTATGTGACCTTTCTCCCAGTAGGCTATATGCACCAAATCTAACGGTGATCCGTATTGTAAAGGAATTGTCATAGGCGGTGCCGGGGACTTGGTGAAAATGGTACACAACGGCATCGAGTACGGTGATATTCAACTGATCTGCGCAGCGTGTCACCTGATGCTGGCGCTGGGCATGACACGGAAGGAAATGGCACAGGAGTTCGACGTGTGGAACAAGGGCGTATCAGATTCGTTCCTGATCGAGATCCCGCACGATTTTCTGAACGGCGACGTTGAGGGATAGATGCTTGAGCTCATTCGTGACTTGGCCACAAGGATACGGGCAAATTGTCAGCGGTTGCCGCCCTGCGCCATGCCGTTCCGGTGATGCTAATTGATGGAGCGGTCTTTTCCCGCTGCTTATCTGCTCTGAAAGATGAGCATGCTCAGGGCAGCAATCAACCGGCCGGGCCCAGCACGAAAGGTATCGTGTGCGCAGGGCTTCATGTTGCAGCGCAAAGCGGAGATGGATCCCAAACAAATGGACCCCAAACTACGATTTTATTGAATTGATGTGGCGCTGCGGTTGAATCATGTTCATCAGCAAGATTCGGAACACTTTTGTGCGCAATCCACATATTACCACGCGTACTCCATTCTATTGCTCTGCAGCTGCTTTGCGACTGCCAGTGACTTGCTAAGCTCATTAGGCTAGCTGAACGAAAATAGATAGTGTACAAATATTTGACTGAAAACATGATAGTTCATCGCACTATAGGAACACGCCATCACGCAACTACCACGAAAACAAGCACTAAAATAACCGAATTGTTGAGCCTAAAGAACATGATCGTTCAGTGCACCACAATGGGAGGGTTGTTTTTTGCTAGTGCTTTCTATTTCAAGATGTTCTCGAACGTATACCACATAAACAATTACATCGTCAGGCAAGTACACTTTGGAGACTACGATTCGAAACACGCTCTAATGCTAATATGTTTTATGTATTTTCAGGTTGTAGTATAAGTCATGTATGGATGGATTCCTGTAGAAGTAAGTGGTCTAGCCTTTTGTGGTAACACGTCTTCGCTAAATCAACTCAAAATACTGGACAATAACGGTGTCAGATTTTGAGAAAAGTAGCAATTAATTATATATTAAGTAATGGTAGTAAAAAACTGATAAAACTGATTAAGGTAGTAAGCATAAACTTTATTAAGTTCCACTTCTGGAAATAATTTTAAACTAAATTGAAGCGTGATGCATCGCATCGTGCTAATTAATTATCCTAACATACTTAACAAATCAGCATTTTTCAGTCAGTCACAGTCGACGCTTGTTACAACCTTTTCTGCATTTTTGGATTAACTGTCGCATAGTTCTTTAGTAAATTTTACTTTTATTTGCGACACTGACAGTTCGTTAACAGTTTCGTGTTTTCGGTAGCGGAAATATGACTTTTAATGTGAAGCTCTTATTACATTTCAACATTCTTCAATCCATTAAAGTCATAAAAAGAGCATGTAAGACTTTCTTTTATAAAACTAGTGATTTTCCAATTTATTCAACTTCCACAGTAATTAAAACATTAGCAACTTAATTATACTATTTCATAAAATTATTTAATTCACAAAATATGTCTTCTTTGAAAACAAATCACTAAAATTTATATTAAAACTACTAAATCTATAATTCATATTATTTACAATATTTACAAAGTTTCAGATTTTTTTTCCTCTTTCTTCTTTTTTGTAAATTTCCCTCGACTGACGCTTTTAATGACCCCGGTTCTTTGGGCAGCAGAACCAGCGTTACGGAGCTTCTTGCTAAAAATTTTTTCTAACTCTGCTATGTCCTGTATATTTCCAATTTCCTTAAATAATCGTAATATATTTACATTTGTCCTAAATTCTACTTTTGTTTTTTTACGTCCTATTCCTAGTCCACTCCACGAGCACTCCATTAAAAAAACTCTATTAAAAATTATGTACAGGGCTTCATGCATCCTTGGTATGCTTCCTACGGACTTAAGTTGTTTAAGTAGCCTCGTTTTTATAAAAGAAAAACGCTCCGTCAACATCAAATCCGCCTCAAATTTGGCTAGCTCGTTTTTGTTACTAATTTTGGCAAAGACAAACCCATCTGCTTCATCCTCTTGCACTATAACTGCAACAGTATCCAAAGGCTGAATTGGATGTTGACGTTGCCTTGCTAAAAGTTCATCTAATTTCATATGTAAATCTGTTGTTAGATTTGTCAATATATGTATTTTCCTGTTATTTTCAACAGCCAGGCTTCTGCAATGACATTCCTGCTCGCATCCACATCCGGCAGCTGCCACACTCGAAGCGTTCATCGTAACCTGCAATGATAATATAAGTATATTCCACATTTCGTTTAGATAAAAGTTATGGGGTTATTTATTGATATAAAACGTGTTTTAGTTGATCTTACAGGTTACAAAGGCGAAGAATTTACGACGAATCTCGAACAAACAGTACAGAACAACAGCTGACGTTCTTCAAATAAGTAATGCAGCTTCAAATACAGCTGAAAAATGAAGGTTTATTAGTTGTAAACCGATCTAAATTTTACGCATTTTGATCCTTTATTTATATACTTACAGGTTATCAGGAAACACAAACAGTTTCTTCGTAAAAGTTTTCTACAGTTCTGAATTTTATTTTAACATGCACAAAAGCGACACGGCTATCTATCAATAAAAAGTAAACAAAAGAGTTTCGTTTTAATTTAATTTTGACAGCGGGTGTGGTGATGGCTTGAGCGATTTGGAACAATCATTCTCCGGACAGGATTCGATCCGATCCGTGACGTCACTGAGCGCCGGTTCATTTAAAGCTTCTTCTCTGAGTTCTGCTTATACCAAGAAGCAAAGTTGAAGCAGAGAAGAAGCTGTGGCGGTTTCCATACAAACTCTCTCTGAGATTGTTGAAAGGGCCACGCTAACAATGAGACCCCAAATTTTGAGTGATTCAGGCCGAGTGGTATGAGGAAGCTTGAGGAAGCAAGGAGAAACGCGCTGCGATGAGAGTTCGCATTCTGTTTTACACGCGCGCTTCACTAACACCAATACAAATACCGTGCTTTGACGAGCCGTCTGTGAATGTGTGTGTCTTCTTTCAGCGAGCTCACCAACTTGGATCTGCTCGTCACATCGTGCTGTCTCGCTTACACTACAGCATCGAATCATCGCTCCGTATGTCCCCCCCTTCCTACGCGTACAACACCACCAGTACAGCGCGACACTTTGCCGGAGATGGTTGTGCGCGTTTCGTTCTAAGTCCCGCGGACGGGTGCCCGTCCGGCAAAATGAGTGTATTTTTTGAGTGATTTGAGTGACGCTGTCGACCACGCAAACAATGAGATCCCAAATTTTGAGTGATTCAGGCCGAGGGGTATGAGGAAGCTTGAGGAAGCAAGGAGAAACGCGCTGCGATGAGAGTTCGCATTCTGTTTTACACGCGCGCTTCACTAACACCAATACAAATACCGTGCTTTGACGAGCCGTCTGTGAATGTGTGTGTCTTCTTTCAGCGAGCTCAACTTGGAGCTGCTCGTCACATCGTGTTGTCTCGCTTACACTACAGCATCGAACCATCGCTCCGTATGCCCCCCCCCCCTCCTACGCGTACAAAACCACCAGTACAGCGCGACGCTTTGTCGGAGATGGTTGTGCGCGTTTCGTTCTAAGTCCCGCGCGCAGTGTTTGTGTGTTGATGCGTATTTCGTTGAAAGTCTCGTGCGCCGGTGTGTTTTGGTGAAGTATGCAGTGAATAAACAGTGTGCACAGACGCACATGCAGTGCGTGGATAGACAGGTAAGAATTTACTGAACAGAGTCAACGCAGATTGTCGACAAGTTTCCCGCAGCCTGGCTCGACCCGGTACTTTGCTGTATGACGTCATTCGTGAGTATGAAGGATTCTGAATGTGTTGTGAAAGTGTACTTTATGTTTCAATAAAGTGTTTAATGAAATAAAAAATGACCGTGTTTGTGTTTGTTGTTAGAATAAGTGCGTATTTGCGATCGTGTCTATGCATGAAAGAAAACGAGAAACGAAAGAAACAACTATCTTTAGATGTGTTCGTAGCATGACTGGAAAGAACACAAACACATTGAGAACTGCAGAGCGCACCGTGCGTTACGGGTGGGGAGGGGGAGGGCTCGCGCGAGGGTGTTACTAATTCGTCGAAGAGACCCCCCTTTCAACAATCTCAGAGAGAGTTTGTATGGAAACCGCCACAGCTTCTTCTCTGCTTCAGTTTTGCTTCTTGGTATAAGCAGAACTCAGAGAAGAAGCTTTAAATGAACCGGCGCTCAGTGACGTTACGGATCGGATCGAATCCTGTCCGGAGAATGATTGTTCCAAATCGCTCAAGCCATCACCACACCCGCTGTCAAAATTAAATTAAAACGAAACTCTTTTGTTTACTTTTTATTCAAAGATAGCCGCGTCGCTTTTCGTGCGCTTATAAAACCCAGTTTTTGTGTAGATTTCTGTAAGTATGGAGATAAATATTAAAAATAAGACATTTTAAAGACATGCAAAACTCATATACTTACTTTTTACAGCTGTGATTGTGGGTGGTTGTTGTGTGCAATTCGATCGGGAGTTGCTAATTGTTGTTCACCTGTAAAACCTGTAAGTTGGATGAAATCAAATTTTATGTTTTTCAACTATTACTTTACATTGAAACTAAATGAAAAACTACAAATAACATAATTGCAGGTTACCATGAGCGGTTCGAATGTGGGAGCTACTAGCTGTAATATGTAATATTCAAAAGAATTAATATTGTAAATAGTACTTAATGTAGTTATAGGTAAGAAAGTATGTTGAAATTAATTTTGATGGTGTAGATAAAGAATTTGTGAAATGTTAACTATTTTAAGTAATACTTAATTCACAGTTGCTAACAGTTAAGTTTGGTGTTGCAGGTGAATAGCGAATAATGTTATGAATGTGAAGACAAGTAGAATAATAAATGAATTATGAAACGTTCGATGGTTGTGTTATTATTTTTTCTTAATAATATTTAGTTATTTGAAATATTTTAAACATACTTTGAGTTGATTATAGCGATTAATAAGTGTTATATACGATTTTATATGGACATGTTAGTTAAGTGACCTTTTACAAAAATTTTTAATGAAATTGCTAGTAATGCGACAAAAGCGACTGGCCAATTTAGATTATCATGTTTTGTGAAAAGATATTACCGAACAGATAATTACTCCTTCGAGGTTTTACCTTCTGTAAGAGAGTCCTTTAAAGCATATCCAGCTTCATAGTTTTAATTGATTAATGTCATCTACTCGGATAGTCTGGCCACAGATTGCTAGACCACTTACTTCTACAGGAATCCAACCATACATGACTTATACTACAACCTGAAAATACATAAAACATATTTGCATTAGAGTGTGTTTCGAATCGTGGTCTCCAAAGTGTACTTGCCTGACGATGTTAATGTTTATGTCCGAGTTTATATGTCCGAGCACATCATGAAAGCACTAGCAAGAAATCCTTTCATTGTGTTGCACAAGACGATTATGTTCAGTAGCGTGATGTCGCTTTTTGATATTTGGATGAACTAGCATGTTTAAATACTTGTGTTCCATGAACCTCGATCCATTTTCGTTTTGCTAGCCTAACGAGCTTAGCAAGTCAATGACAGTCATTAAACAGCTGCAGAGGCATAGAATGGAATACACGTGGTAACATGTGGATTGCGCATAAACGCGTTCCGAAAGTTGCTGATGGACATGATTCAACCGCCGCGCCACACCAGTACAATACCATCGTAGTTTAAAATCCACTTGAACCCCCGCTTCGCGCTGCAACATGAAGCCCTGCGCACACGATACCTTTCGTGCTGGGCCCGGCCGGTTGATTGCTGCCCTGAGCATGCTCATCCTTCAGAGCAGATAAGCAGCGGGAAAAGACCGCTCCATCAATTCGCATCACCGGAACGGCATGGCGCAGGGCGGCAACCGCCGACAATTTGCCCGTATCCTTGTGGCCAAGTCACGAATAAGCTCAAGCATCTATCCCTCAACGTCGCGGTTCAGAAAATCGTGCGGGATCTCGATCAGGAACGAATCCAATACGCCCTTGTTCGACACGTCGAACTCCTGTGCCATTTCCTTCCGTGCCATGCCCAGCGCCAGCATCAGGTGACACGCTGCGCAGATCAGTTGAATATCACCGTACTCGATGCCGTTGTGTACCATTTTCACCAAGTCCCCGGCACCGCCTATGCCAATTCCTTCACAATACGGATCACCGTTAGATTTGGCGCATGTAGCCTACTGGGAGGAAGGTCACATACATTAAAAACCATTCAATTAAAAAACAGGAACAAATCTTACATTCACGGAAAATGCGTCCGAGTGTGGGAAAGGTGGTAGCGAGCCCCTTTTTCTGCACCCCTTCACAGCTGCAGAGTGTATCGACTATTGACTATCCCCGCCAGGAACAGTTATATCTCAAAAATCACACCCTAAAATGAAACAATCATCGAAATTAAACACAAGCACACCTTACCTCAGCGTCGGCATCGTGCGTGAAGGCTAGAAATTTCATCCGGTTTTATTCCATGCTCCAAGCATTTTTTTTCTCTTCCACCACAACTAAATCATACTTCCGTGGTTGATTTTATGTTTATTCTACAAAACAAAACGTTTTTAATGATAAATATCATATAATTTGCATAAAATACTTACAAAACCACCGCACACGCGAACACTTGTTGTTTACATTTTCGCTTCATTCTCATTTGACATGTCAAAAATTTGCAAGCCCCAAAGCGATGATCAAAAAGAGGGGTGGGAGGGGAAAGAAGGTGATGAGATCGAAGCAGCACGAAATGACCGTTGCAAAAACCGCATGCTCAGAACGCTAAGTCCCAGAAGAGGGAGATCGAGCTACGAATGTGACAGAGAGGGCATGAGAAAATGAGAGAATTTGAGTGCCATTGTCGGGAGGGTTGTGTTGTGTGTTGGAATTTTTTTTTGACGAAACACAAACTCACAAGCGTACTGCCAAGATATGTATTATGAAACACAAACGGAAATCCAAAATTGTCAAACTGCTTTCCGTCAGCTTTTTGTCACGGAAAGGCGCCAATCTCAGATTGTTTGACCGACAAAACACAACAACAGAGTTGTTGCTGTTGCATTCACGACAAAATATAAGTATTTTATTTCAGAAATAATCAAATTTTATCATTTTAAATAAAAATATGTGTACTGCCATATCCATACAAATGGCGATAAGCTGGAGATACTGGTAACGTGCTGCTGTTTTGGATTAAGAAGCTGCTGTTATTTCCTTCCTCTGTTGTTCTTCGATGGTAGTCGAAAGATGAAGGGCTCACGCACCTGGTTTGTGTTCAACAGCATTGGATTCCAGAAACTTCTTCAGCGAGTGGCTGCTTCAACAACCAACAGCATACGCACATGAAATTATCACATCTAACTGCATACACTTTTAGTTATAACAAATATTCGGAGGGCTCGATCTCCGCCAGAATGTCAAGGAAAATTTCCTTCGACACACGAATTTTTTTCTTAAATCTTAAATTAACAACCACGAAATGAAACATGTATAACACGGTTTGCACAAATGATCCGTATGCTTAACTCACGCTTGGTTATAAAGCTTTAACGTGTCGAAAATACTTCGAAGCAGTCGGTGCTGTTTTGCCAAATCTACCGTTGTTTCTTCTTCACTGCCGCTATCGTCACTTACGAAGTGGGATAAAATCATTTCGATATTTTAAACAAGGATTGTTGCTTGATAAACGATCGTGTCTCAAATAAACTTGTTTACGTTTTTTGTTTTGATTTTGAACATTTTGACACATCGACACAGCTTTAACGAAAGAAAAAATTTAACGAAACTTGTCTGTCACAAGAACGGTTTCAAAATGCATACCTATTTTTCGTTTGTCTTGACGCACTTGTCTTGTGTCATTTCCGTTTGTGTTTAATAATCGGGCCTATAAAGTACACTTTCACAACACATTTAGAATCCTTTATACTCACGAATGGCGTCATAGTGTAAAGTACCGGGTCGAGCCAGGCTGCGGGAAACTTGTCGACAATCTGCGATGCCTCTGTTTAGTAAATTCTTACCTGTCAATCCACGCACTGCATGTGCGTCTGTGCACACTGTTTATTCATTTCACACTACCAAAATACACCGGCGCACGAGACTTTGAACGAAATGCGCACAACCATCTTCGGCAAAGCGTCGCGCTGTACTGGTGGTTTTGTACGCGTAGGAGGGGGGACATACGGAGCGATGGTTCGATGCTGTAGTGTAATCGAGACAACACGATGTGACGACCCAAGGACGCAAAAACCGACGGCGGCCTGTGTAATCTGAGCTCCCCAAGTAGCAGAGCCGAAGTTGTTGAGAGGTTTTTCTGTGAGCCAAAGCGAGAGGCCCTGTCTTCTCTCTCTAGATTTTGGACGGCAAACCGCCGCCCGTGCAGAGGTGTGTGCGTGTGACGAAAAATTATGGATGAAATACGGGGAAGCGGGGTCTGAAGTTTTCGTTCGTCACACACACATGCATTTACCAGCGGATATCGCTGGACCGAGTCTACCCATCTCTCTCGATCCACCATGATTTTTCTGCTATCGCGCTCATCCGGGTGTTAGGAATCCTCAGTCTGTCCAGAACTTTCGTTGTGGAAGGATGTACTGAAGTGAGGTGCGATTTCTTGTGCAACGTACTTTGCTCATTTACGTTTTGTGCCGTGTTCCTTCTTCCTCAGTTATGGAATGATTTATCCTAGCAAATTGTTGAGGTAAGTTTCTTGCTGTGTGCTTGTGCAGGTACATTCAACTAACCCTTGGTGTCTTAAAAGTAACAGGTGTGTGCGCTATTTATCAACGACTACCTGCTAGCCTCGTCAACAATCTTCAAAGTGAGCGACGGAAAGAAAACGTTTTCCAGTTTTAAAATATTAAGGTAAGTTTTGATCTAATCCTATGCGCTAAACTCTCCATAGTAATACATACTACATACATTCGTTATTGCTTCATTCAGCCCCCGGTGAGGACGTCATTACTTAACAGAAGCCGGTTCAACACGCGCAGCATGGATGGTACCACGAGCGCAGTAGGAGGAAGGAAGAACGAGAGGAGGAAGAACGGTAAATTTGGAAGGGGGTAAGCGTTCTGCCGTCTACACAGCGGGAGTATCCCAAAACACATGTGGGAAGGGAGAGGGATATTATTCAATAAACAGCATGCGAATGTGTGCATAAAGCAAATGTGAACAGCCTCATCATTTCTATAAGCAATCCGAAAAAGGGGGTGGAGCAAACACATTGGTATGCGTGAGCGGCTGAAGAAACCAGAACGTTTAGATGTGTGAGTGACGGATGGTTCGGGCGCCTGTGGCGAAGCTCTCGACAAGCCTGCAAACGAGAGCTTTGTGGAGAGCTTTTTAGGGAGTTCAGATTACATAGGCCGCCGTCGGTTTTTGCGTCCTTGGGTCCCTACCCGTTCTGGTTTCTTCAGCCTAAACATCTAAACGTTCTGGTTTCTTCAGCCGCTCACGCATACCAATGTGTTTGCTCCACCCCCTTTTTCGGATTGCTTATAGAAATGATGAGGCTGTTCACATTTGCTTTATGCACACATTCGCATGCTGTTTATTGAATAATATCCCTCTCCCTTCCCACAAGTGTTTTGGCATACTCCCGCTGTGTAGACCGCAGAACGCTTTCCCCCTTCCAAATTTACCGTTCTTCCTCCTCTCGTTCTTCCTTCCTCCTACCGCGCTCGGGGTACCATCCGTGCTGCGCGTGTTCAGCTGGCTTCAGTTTAGTGATGACGTCATGAACAGGAGCTGCGCGTGTTGAACCGGCTTCTGTTAAGTAATGACGTCCTCACCGGGGGCTGAATGAAGCAATAATGAATGTAAGTAGTATGTATTACTATGGAGAGTTTAGCGCATAGGATTAGATCAAAACTTACCTTAATATTTTAAAACTGGAAAACGTTTTCTTTCCGTCGCTCACTTTGAAGATTGTTGACGAGGCTAGCAGGTAGTCGTTGATAAATAGCGCACACACCTGTTACTTTTAAGACACCAAGGGTTAGTTGAATGTACCTGCACAAGCACACAGCAAGAAACTTACCTCAACAATTTGCTAGGATAAATCATTCCATAACTGAGGAAGAAGGAACACGGCACAAAACGTAAATGAGCAAAGTACGTTGCACAAGAAATCGCACCTCACTTCAGTACATCCTTCCACAACGAAAGTTCTGGACAGACTGAGGATTCCTAACACCCGGATGAGCGCGATAGCAGAAAAATCATGGTGGATCGAGAGAGATGGGTAGACTCGGTCCAGCGATATCCGCTGGTAAATGCATGTGTGTGTGACGAACGAAAAACTTCAGACCCCGCTTCCCCCGTATTTCATCCATAATTTTTCGTCACACGCACACACCTCTGCACGGGCGGCGGTTTGCCGTCCAAAATCTAGAGAGAGAAGACAGGGCCTCTCGCTTTGGCTCACAGAAAAACCTCTCAACAACTTCGGCTCTGCTACTTGGGTGGTCGCGCGCATAAAGCAACCCAAGGACGCAAAAACCGACGGCGGCCTGTGTAATCTGAGCTCCCTACAAAGCTCTCCACAAAGCTCTCGTTTGCAGGCTTGTCGAGAGCTTCGCCACAGGCGCCCGAACCATCCGTCACGCACACATCTAAACGTTCTGGTTTCTTCAGCCGCTCACGCATACCAATGTATTTGCTCCACCCCCTTTTTCGGATTGCTTATAGAAATGATGAGGCTGTTCACATTTGCTTTATGCACACATTCGCATGCTGTTTATTGAATAATATCCCTCTCCCTTACCACATGTGTTTTGGGATACTCCCGCTGTGTAGACGGCAGAACGCTTACCCCCTTCCAAATTTACCGTTCTTCCTCCTCTCGTTCTTCCTTCCTCCTACCGCGCTCGGGGTACCATCCGTGCTGCGCGTGTTCAGCTGGCTTCAGTTTCGTGATGACGTCATGAACAGGAGCTGCGCGTGTTGAATCGGCTTCTGTTAAGTAATGACGTCCTCACCGGGGGCTGAATGAAGCAATAATGAATGTATGTAGTATGTGTTACTATGGAGAGTTTAGCGCAGAGGATTAGATCAAAACTTACCTTAATATTTTAAAACTGGAAAACGTTTTCTTTCCGTCGCTCACTTTGAAGATTGTTGACGAGGCTAGCAGGTAGTCGTTGATAAATAGCGCACACACCTGTTACTTTTAAGACACCAAGGGTTAGTTGAATGTACCTGCACAAGCACACAGCAAGAAACTTACCTCAACAATTTGCTAGGATAAATCATTCCATAACTGAGGAAGAAGGAACACGGCACAAAACGTAAATGAGCAAAGTACGTTGCACAAGAAATCGCACCTCACTTCAGTACATCCTTCCACAACGAAAGTTCTGGACAGACTGAGGATTCCTAACACCCGGATGAGCGCGATAGCAGAAAAATCATGGTGGATCGAGAGAGATGGGTAGACTCGGTCCAGCGATATCCGCTGGTAAATGCATGTGTGTGTGACGAACGAAAAACTTCAGACCCCGCTTCCCCCGTATTTCATCCATAATTTTTCGTCACACGTACACACCTCTGCACGGGCGGCGGTTTGCCGTCCAAAATCTAGAGAGAGAAGACAGGGCCTCTCGCTTTGGCTCACAGAAAAACCTCTCAACAACTTCGGCTCTGCTACTTGGGAAAATGTGCGCGAAGGCGAAAAAACCCGAAAGCGCTCCGTGTGGCCTTCTCTCGTGTTTCTAGTTTTATTCTCTCTCGCTCTCTCTGGACGCGCTTGCTTTGTCGGCATAGAAACAAAAAAAAAAATGAGAAAATTGCTTGTTTTTATTTATTTATTGAAGATAATTGCGTGGCGCGCGCAGGGGCCTTTGCAATATTAAAATAAAGTAATACTTAAAATAACCTTACTTGCTATATATTTGAAAACAGACATGAACATTTAAACGTGGCAACTGTAATGTTGAAGTCAAAAAAAGCAGTAGAACTTATTGAAAGCTTTACACATTGAAATAATTGGATCATGAGCTCCTCTGGAAGTACGGGCCCGGTCTATTTTGATCAGAAAATTTCGAGGACGTAGTGCGTGGTCAGGGGCGTACAAATTTATTTTAAGAAGAAGCCCGGGAGCATCAATTTCGCCTTTTATTAATTTTGCTACAAAAACTGCTTGTGCTACCTCCCTACGTCTCTCTAAGGACTGCAATCCTAGAAGAAGCCGTCTAGTTTGATAGGTTAGAGGCTGGTCCATGTTCCGCCGTAAGGTTCTTATAGCTATTTTTGTGATTTTTTTCTGAATTCGCTCAATTCGTGTGGACCAGTTGTTAGTGTGCGGAGACCATGTTACAACATTAAATTCAAGTACGGACCGGACTAAGGCGACAAACAGTTGTTTTAAACAGAAAGGGTCATTAAAATCAGATGTCAGACGATGAATAAAACCAAGCTGCCGATTTGCTTTGTCGATGACGTACGAATATTGTTGACGGAAGGAGAGTGATGAGTCAAGAATAGTGCCGAGGTCCTTGGTTTCTATGTTACGTGGGATTATACACGAGTCAAGATTATAGTCTCGCTTGATAGGGTCTTTTTTACGAGTAAAACTAATCACGCAACACTTATTGACACACAAGGATAGCGAGTTCGCAGAGCACCAATTGCTAAATTCGTCTAGGCTGTGCTGGAGTGTCGAGCTGTACGAATCATTTCTAATGGTCGCATAAATCTTGATATCGTCCGCATACATAAGCAAACATTGATTTGGGAGCGCAAATACAACATCATTAATAAATAGGATAAACAATACTGGGCCAATGTTACTTCCCTGTGGGACACCGGACGAACTAACGAACACGTTGGACAAGCACTTATTGATTTTAACACAGTATGATCTTTGGTTTAAATATGATTTTAACCATATGACTAGATTATTATGAAAGCCAAGCCGGCTCAGTTTCGCAAGGAGTATCAGGCCTATTATTTTACTCGAATGACTTTTGATTCCGTCGGAAGCACTCCAGTCGAACGGGAGAAAAATTGGTATCGTTTTCGCCATTCGAATCGATGAAGGTTTCGTCGACATTTTTGTTCTAGCATCTGTGTGTTTGACAGTTGGTCAAAGCAACCGGCGGTCGGAGTGAGTGTAAACAAACGGATTCAGCACTTCTTTAAAATCATTTTTTTCATAATATTGTTGGAAATGGGGAAAATATGAGTGATGAGAATGTTGAAAAACTTATGTTAAACTTAATTACACACATAGACAGTGGCTTAAATTATTTGTGAGGTTAAATTTGCGCGTTTCCGACAGCTTGAGCTGTCGGCAGAAAATCTCTCGAATGCACCTTCCTGTTCGAGCAATACGGTACCGATTTTTACTTCGTCGACTCGAATCTGCCGATGAGTTACTCGAAGCGGGACGTCGCTAGCAAAACGATACGAAAATGAACATAATGAACGTGCGAGTGAATCTTCTCTAATGCCGAACGCAATATAATAGGCCTGTATGTCATGGTTAATCCGATCAAATGCTGACATGAAATCAGTATAAATTGCATCAATCTGTGACTTGCCGTCCATTGCCGTAAGGCATTCAGACACGAATTGAACGAGATTGGTCGACACCGATCGTTTGGGAACAAATCCGTGCTGGCTTGGGCTGATATAATTCAAGCCACCCCTGACTAACGCTTCCTTGACAAGAATTTCGAGTATTTTTGCTGATGCACATAGGGAAGTTACGCCACGATAATTAGATATAACATGTGTGACGAACATTCCACACCGTCTAGACAGGTCTAATTTCGATACGCACACGCACTGCCTACCGGAATAGCTAACGCCAAAACGGACTGCGGCTGCAGTATGCAATAAGAGACGCGTGTCCGCGACTTTATCGGATGGTTCCCACATTTTGCCACCTTACAAAATAACAGGGAACCGATGACAATTTCGGTTCCCACAACAAAATGCAACTTTGGCAAAACGGCTTCAGGTATCTCGCCTGACGTGAAACTAATGAAATTAATAAATAGAACGCATCGTGTCCGGAACTAGGACAGTGCTGAACTAAGAAACAAACAAGAAGGTTCTGTTCAGTGTTGAGCATAATATCACAAAGGTCCGAGTTATTACACATGTCTCGGACCTTTTTTATGAACGGGTGTCATCCACGAAGACTTCCACATAGTAGAATATGTAGAACTGTGCAGAGAAAGCTTAAACAGATGAACCAGTGGCTCTGAAAGATAAGTTGAGCACTTCTGTAAGACTATTGCTGGAATCCCGTTCGGACCCTGGATAAATGAGGGTTTAATTTGTTTGATTGCATTTTCTACCGATTCATTTGTGATGACAATATCATTTATAGACATATCTAGAACATCCGCGGGTGTGTGCTGCAGGGCAGTTGCAATATTAATTGGTGACGAAGATTGAAGGTCGAAAACTGAACTAAATTTTTTGGCAAAGAGCTGACTGATTTCAAGTTCACTTGAGGCTTTCTCGGTGTCTAGTGACATTACTGACGGGATTTTTGCATTATTCCTCTTACGGTTAACGAAAGAAAATATTTTAGTCGGATCGTTGGATATACTTCGTTGAAGTTTGTTGATATAGATTCTATACAGATGCCTGTTGAATCTTCTATAGTTGCCACTAACAGTGTTAAACAATAGTCTGTCGGAGTGAAGATTAGACTTTACGAGACAATGTAAAGCTCTATTTTTCGCAGATTTAAGTCTTTTTAACTCTCTATTGCCCCACGGGGGACCGGAAGCTGCGCGCTCTTGTAAAGTAGGGCAGCATTTGTGAAGGACTAGACCAACCTTAATTTGAAAGGAGTCGATTGTTGAATCGATTGATAAGGTGGGATTGCTATCAGAATTAAGGAATGACCAGTCAGTATTGGCAAAAGCGTCAATTATTTTTGGGAAATCAGCTTTTCTAAAATCGAGATGTCTCAAGCTGTTCGATCCAGTGACTTCCGTAGCAGTCTGGGTTGTAGATGGAAGTGTAATATTGACCAGCAAGCTTGGATGATATCGGTCTTCCTCAGTTAAACAATCTATGGAACGGAAAATTCTCATACCATTCTCAATTATACGCGGGCTCACTAATATAAGATCAAGTAAAGACCCATGATTGTTTACATTATTATTGACCTGAGATAGTCCCACAAAGCTGAGAGTATCAAGCAGTTGGGAGCAGGCTGGGGATACACGGGATCTCGGAATGTTGACATGTAGAGAACCGTAAGTGTCACATAGCCAAGAAAGGCCTGGTTGATTGAAGTCTCCCAACACGAGGATCGAGTCTTGTGGATATTTCTCAGAAATTTCCATAAGTGATGAACAGTAAGCGGCAATATATTCGGTATTATTACTAAGAATCGGTGGAACGTAAACGGTACCGATTATTACGAATGAAGTGCCAACACGCATGCGGATACAGATACTTTCGGTTGATGAGCTCGCAACAGTGATTACTGAGGTACGATGCATGGTTTTAGCCGCAATCAGTACCCCTCCCCCTCGGGTTTTCTGGCTATTTGAGGAGTTACGATCCATTCGGAAAACATCATATCGGTCATCGAAGAGTGCAGACGAGGCAATATCATCCTTGAGCCAGGTTTCTGTGATCGCGATGATATCTAAAGAACAGCTTGAAGATGCACTGAAGAAACTTTGAACTTTGAAACAATGAAGAGTTTTGTCCGTAGACCTCGGGTGTTTTGGTAATACACGGAAAGCTCAGATATGCAAGAATAATTTTGTCGAAAAATAGTGGAGGCAAACCCTGCTGGTTTGACATTAGCGCCACGTATTTGTGTGAGTGTTGCATCGGCATCATTTTGATCGTTCTGCTCTGCTGTTGTTGTTCACGACATGAAAATTGAACAGTTGATGCCCAACAAGCAATGTTTACAGAAGTACGATTGCTTTGAGCGACCTTCCCATTTTGGCTACCAGAATAAACGGTAGACCATTTTTGTGTTTGAGAATAAATTGAAAAGAGATCGCGTGTAGTGTTCGCTGGGTTTTTATAAGACGCTGAGACGGAAGTGTATTGCGCGGCCTCGTGGCTTATGTCACGTTGACATATTTGGTAAATCCGTGCGCGGTGTATGTCACCGTCCAAATAGACATACAGCGACAACGTCGCGCGCGACGACTTCGCGCGTGAAAAAAGTAGCTCAATTTTGCAAACAGAGCTACTCGTCGCGCGCGACAATTTTGCTTCATCCTAAATAATTAAATTATCTAGTTTTTTTAAAAGCCAGATTAATGCCAAACGCAAAAAAAAATAGATTTGAACACATTTTAACCTATTTTTGTCTGTTTTCAAATAAAAAACAAGTTGGTTGACTGAGTCAAATGAGCTACTTTGATCTACACCGAGTGAAATTTTGAGCTATTTTTCGTCGCGCGCGACGTTGTCGCTCTATGTCTATTTGGACGGTCAGGCTGACGTTTCCTGGATTATCCGTGTGCGGTGTGTATAACCGGAGGTCAGCTCCGAACAGTGGTAGGGCCACACCGTGGTCGCCACACCATTAATGATGCGCGTTGCGTTCCGAACCTGCCAGGTGCGATCCGTTTCAGCATGCAAGCATCCGGTCCGCGATCCTTATTTTTAACCCAAACTGAACCTGTTGCTCCCACCGTTCTTTGCGATCCGACCTTAACCAACTGTTATCAACGATCTTACCGATCCGATCTGAACCGGCTGCTATCAGCGTTCTCGGCTATCTGTGCTGGGCCGGTTGCTCTCAGCCTTACAAGCAAAGAGCGGGTAATTTTTATCATGGTGTGCGTAAAAACTTTTCCTGACTCTAAGAAGCATTCCTGAATACATCGATGCATATTAAAGGTACTGTAAGTGAACAATATTTACTATAAAATATATAAATACAAATATACACTAATATACAGTATAACAACAAATGTATAATAACAGTAGAGTAATATATACAGGTTAATGACAATATAACAATATATTGTTAGTAATAATGACATATCAATAATAAGTAATACTAAAATGAGTCGCAAACGTACTCAACCGTCATCAAAAAAAATGACTGGGAAATGTCAGCATCAGTAATAAGAGAAGAAATAGAATTATATATCAAGAACCTTAATAATGTCTTAAGAAATTTAAAAAAGGCCCCAAATAGGAGATATAAAAAGGATACACTGCTTAACAAATTAGAGCAGACTAAATCAATCTATAAAAATATAACAGATAATTTGGCTAGTTTGGAGCATACAATTTCAAGCGAGGAAATAAAATTCTTCCTAAACTGCTCAAGGAATATTTTTGGAGAGATCCATACAATCATAGCAACAAAATTAGAACAAGCATATGCACATAAAATTAGTTTACCAGCTATTGTGTATGCATTAAAATTTACATCAAAATTAAAGGCGAAAATCAATACCAAAATGGCTAAAGTAGACATTAAATTAGGAACAACCCTCATACCGATGTATGATGGGTCCCCAGAAACACTGCATTCCTTCATCGACGCAATTGAACTATTCAATTCTATCACTAACGATGAATTTGCATCAGCTACCCAGGAACAAAAAAATATGGCAGAAAATATAATTTCGCGTTTAGTCAAGACACGACTCTCGGGTACGGTTAGACAAATAGTAAACGATAACCAAAATCTCTCAGAAATTATAACAACACTCAAGCAACATTGCGTATCTACGGTCACAACTGACCAATTAATTTCCAACCTTAAATCAATACAGTCAAAAGGGAACGTAGCCGAACTTTGCGACAATATTAGCAAAATAACAAACCAACTACGATCCCTATATATCACCGAAAACATTCCTGTAGAGACTGCAAATCGAATGGCCACAAAAGCAGGGATAGAAACTTTAATAAATAAATCAAGAAACAATGAAACAAAAATAATCCTAAAAGCAGGATCC
Organism: Anopheles arabiensis; assembly: GCF_016920715.1. Taxonomy (NCBI): domain Eukaryota; kingdom Metazoa; phylum Arthropoda; class Insecta; order Diptera; family Culicidae; genus Anopheles; species Anopheles arabiensis. Next base: position 58,460,558 of record NC_053517.1, on the reverse strand, counting down.
TTCTCGAAGCTAAGCGAAGCAGTAACAAAATTTCAGGAAAATGAGATTAATTACACACCAGCGCAGGTGCTCTACGCAAAGCCACAATACTTCAACCAAAACTTTCAGCAGAGAGGCAGGTATAACAGCCGATACAACGGAAGAGGAAACAATAATAGAGGAAATTTTCGAGGAAATTATCGCGGAAATTTTCGAGGAAATTCCCAAAGAAACCAATACCAAAACAACGGCCAGTATCAAAGCCAGAGATTCCAAAGAAATCCGGGCTATAGAAGTACGAGTCTGAATAACAGACCACAGTTCAACGCTTACCTACAAGAATCAAGGCCAGTTGAAGCCCCAAACCAACAAAATGACACGAATATTTTTTTAGAAACCACACCAAAATAGTATACACCATAAACGGAACCACTGACAACTACGTATTACTTAGGAGTGATATGTCGACGAGCGCGCTATCACTGATGGTAGACAGCGGTTCAGATATATCAATAATCAAAGTTAACAGTATAAAAAACAACAAAGCATACAACCCTAACGAACAAAGCTACATACAAGGCATTGGAAAAGGGTCGTTTACAACAATAGGAACAACAAACGGCTTTCTACAAATAGGTGGATATAACATTGCTGAAACTTTTCATATAGTTGACGAAAATTTCCCAATACAGGTAGATGGCATACTTGGCAGAGATTTTTTTGAAAACAATAATTCTCACATAGACTATGAATCATGGCTTCTTCATATTAAGATAAATGTTCAGGCACAGCCCTGTCACTTCATATCGTGCTTAACGAAACACGAACATTCTTCGTTCAATATCGAGTGTTCGGCTCGATCGAGTAGTTTATAAATAACAGTGTATGTCGCGAATAAACTCTCTCTTCCAATTTTGCTGCATAACGAATAACTGCTGGTAAATATTAAAGGTTTGAAGGTTATACCGAAACGCGGAAAATAAATTATCCGAAATAGTGAGATTAAACATTGGTGCCGTGACCAGGATTAAGACGATTCTGGTTTTCTGAATCTTAATTATTCTCGCGATAATCACTGTTTGCGCGCGTGTAACTGTGCGAAATTTAGCGTTTTTTGTCAAACCGCACTATGACTGCTCTGATAAACGTTTTGTCGTCCAGAAGGACAGTTTTACTAGCAGTATTGGCTAAGCACGAACAATTTTTGGCAGAATTTGACCCGGAACGGGATGCAATCGAAATCAACATTCGCATTGCAAAGGTCCAGAAGCTTTCCGTTGATTTGGAAGCAATTCAGGCCAAATTGGAAGATGCGGCGGCCACCGAGGAAGTGATAAGTCACAATGCCGCGTTACGAGACGATTTTGGCTCGCGTTTAATACGCCTTGAAGCCCATTTGAAGGCTAAACGGGTGCACGCTCCGCGATCCGCAAGCACAACACCAAACACTAACCCGTTGGCAGGGATAAAGCTTCCCACCATCTCACTTCCTGAGTTCGATGGTGATTACATGCAATGGCTCACGTATAGGGACACTTTTGAGGGATTAATTCACGAAAACATGGAACTACCACCGATACAAAAGTTTCATTATTTACGAGCTTCCGTGAAAGGCGAGGCCGCAAAGGTGATCGAAGCAATCACGATCAGCGCAGCCAATTACGAGCTAGCATGGCAAATGCTCACCGAACGATACTCGAATGAGTATTTGTTAAAGAAACGGCATCTTCAAGCACTTTTTGGTATGGCCACCGTTAAGAAGGAGAGTGCATCAACCCTTCACCATCTTGTGGACGAGTTCGAACGTCACAAGAAAACGCTCAATCATCTAGGCGAAAAAACGGAGGCATGGAGCTGCTTGTTAGAACACTTAATGTGCACAAAATTGCCTACCTCCACATTAAGAGATTGGGAGGAAAATGCCTCAACTAGCCAAAATCCTAGTTACGAAGGATTAATCGCATTTTTACAGCGCCGTATGCGAGTGTTGGAAACCCTACAGGTAAACATTACCGAAGCTCCCCCTACCGTGAACCAAACGCACTACGCACATAAACATGCTCCGCCTATGCGCTTAGCAAGCTTTCCGTCAACATCACACGACACACGCACATGCCCTTTATGCCACTCCGATCACAATTTAACGAAATGCCCCCGTTTCATGCAAATGTCACCGGAGGAACGGTACCGAAACACAATGACACTGAAATTGTGCTTGAATTGCTTGCGCGACAATCACCGTGTGCGTGATTGCTCATCGCAATACAAGTGCAGACACTGCAATTCAACACACCACTCGCTTTTACACTCTTCACAAAATTACGGCGCATTTTCCACTGCAAACACGTCAGCTGCGCAAAATGCTTCCGTACGCAACACACACAACACAGACGATCACACGGCTAACACGCAACGCACTTATGCAGCAGCATTGAGGCAAACTACGGAACAAGTTCTGCTTCAAACTGCACTAGTAAACATTGTTGATGCACATGGCATAATGCATCCTGCACGCGCACTTTTAGATAGTGCCTCCCAGCCAGATTTGATGAGTAGCCGTTTTGCTAACCGGCTAGGTATCAAATCGGGCACGGTCGATATCACGCTGATTGGTGCTGGTCAATCGTCCACCCCGGTGCGGAAATCGATGCGCACCACGGTATCATCCAGAGCGAGCCCTTATGCGATTAACGTTGAGTTTTTGATAGTCGAGAAGCTTATTGCTGACCTGCCCGCACATGATGTGCCCACCAGCGGCTGGAAATTACCGCCACATATCATATTCGCCGACCCCCATTTCGAGAAGTCGGCACCGATCGACATTATTCTCGGTGCCCGGCACTATCACACGTTCTTTGTAAGCGGGGCGCAATACAAAATGTCATCGAATCTACCAGTCCTGATGGAGAGCGTATTTGGCTGGGTCGTGAGTGGATCAGCATCTACCTCTCAGCCAGCAACATCCAATACTTTTCACACTTCATCCGTGGTGTGTATGGTTTCACTAGAAGAATCAATAGAGCGTTTCTGGAAAGTAGAAGAACTACAGGTTAACGATGGCTATTCTCCCGAGGATCGCAAATGTGAGCAATTTTACAAGGATACAACACAGCGAGATGAAGCTGGTCGTTATATGGTATGCTTACCTAAACAAGCAGACTTCGATGTTAAGCTTGGCCTTTCGAAGGCAGCAGCATTAAGGCGGTTTAGTTTGTTAGAAAGGAGGTTAGAACGAGATCCAAACGTAAAAGCGGCGTACCATGATTTCATGCGTGAGTATCTGGAGCTTGGGCACATGTCACGCATAAAAAATCCCTCCGACGACGAACGCGCGTATTATCTGCCTCACCATCCCGTGTTCAAAGCCGCTAGCTCCACAACAAAGGTTCGCGTGGTATTTGATGGTTCAGCTAAGACGTCCACCGGCTTTTCGCTAAACGAGGCGTTATGCGTCGGCCCTGTCGTGCAGGACGATCTGCTCGACATAATTTTGCGCTTCCGCACATATAAGGTAGCCGTTGTTGGAGATATTGCGAAAATGTATCGACAAGTATTGCTCCATCCTAACGACCGGAAATTTGTACGCATTTGCTTTCGATTTTCGCCTCACTCGCCAATCGAATATTTTGAGCTGAATACGGTTACTTATGGCTTAGCCCCCTCATCATTCTTGGCAACCAGAACATTGCTGCAGCTTGCAAACGATGAGGGCGCCTCTTGTCCCAATGCTGCAGCTGCTTTGAAAGCTAACTTCTACGTTGACGATTTCATCGGTGGTGCTGATTCCATCGGAAATGCTCGCCAGTTGCGAATCGAGCTTTCTCAATTGCTCGCCAAAGGCGGCTTCGAGCTGCGAAAGTGGACATCCAATCAGCTCGAGGTGCTTGCCGGTTTAAATGCGGATCAAATCGGCACACAGTCAGCGCGGCAATTCTTACCACACGAGACGGTAAAGGCTCTTGGTGTTTCATGGGAGCCAGAGCATGACGTTTTATCCTTCGAATCCGCAATATCCAGTGATTTGTCCATTCCGACAAAGCGATCCATTCTATCCAACGTAGCTCGCATGTTCGATCCGCTGGGCCTGATCTCCCCGATTGTCATTCGGGCCAAGATGATGATGCAGGAATTATGGTTGCAGAAAGCTGGTTGGGACGAGTATGTTCCAGATACTATCTGTAAGAAATGGAAAACAATACAAGAGGATTGGCAACTCATCTCTAAATTCAAGGTTAGTCGTTATGCGCTTCTACCTGGTGCGCGTATTCAGCTACATACCTTCTGTGATGCATCGGAGGCAGCATATGGAGCCTGCATTTATGCGCGTTGTGAAGGCGAAGGTGGGCAGATTCGCATAACGTTGCTTTCTTCCAAATCGCGTGTGGCACCGCTCAAGCGCGTCACACTACCCCGCCTTGAACTATGCGCTGCTGTATTAGGAGCACACCTGCATCACCGAGTAAAGAAGGCGATGGGGACCAACGTTGCAGAATCTTTCTTTTGGTCGGATTCCACCATCACCTTAACCTGAATCAGCGCCACACCCAACACATGGGCAACGTTTGTGGCTAACCGGGTATCTGAAGTGCAGCATTACTCACACCCGCGGCAGTGGAGACATGTACCCGGCGCGTCTAATCCTGCTGACCTGGTTTCACGAGGCATGTCAGCCGCTGATTTCCTGAAAAGCAAACTGTGGAGCTTCGGTCCGGATTGGCTATCTTTGCCCGCTTCCATCTGGCCCAACTCTAACCCGGAACCAGCCAACGAAACGAATCTAGAGATTCGCCAGGTGAGTGCTGCCGTTGTAAACACAACCACTAATCACCCTTGGTTTGCGTTGTGTTCTAGCTACAAGCGATTGCTGCGTATCGTATCATACTGCATTCGCTTCACACGTAACGCTAAGGAAAAGGCACGCACTCAGCGAACAGCAGCACAGCACCCCGCACCTTTAATCGTCACACCCGAGTACATGGAAACAGCAAACACTGTGTTAAGCCGCCTAGCACAGCAGGATGCATTTTCAGCTGAACTCGGGCAGCTCAAAAAGGGAAACGAAGTAATGAGGCAATCACCTTTACGTGCACTAAGTCCATTCCTTGACGAACAAGGGATCATCCGTGTAGGTGGACGTTTACGACTATCTCAACTTCCCTACCAAGCGAAGCATCCTGTTTTGCTTCCCAAGAAACATCCGTTCGCGCAATTGATCGCAAAGTATCAACACGAGGAGCTTCGTCATGGAGGAGGAAGGCTGCTCTTATCTCGAATTCGCGAAGAGTTTTGGCCGTTAGATGGAAGGCATCTTGTTAAGCACATTGTGCAGAATTGTTTTCGGTGCATTCGACAGCGACCGACACTTGAACAGCAACAACTTGGACAGCTTCCAGCGCAGCGCATCACTCCCAGCCGGCCTTTTAGTGTTACCGGAGTGGATTACGCCGGTCCATTATACCTGAAGCCAGCCCATAAACGAGCCGCCCCGGGAAAATGCTACCTCTGCGTGTTTGTGTGTTTTTCCACTAAGGCCGTACACTTGGAGCTGGTAAGTGATCTAACTACTGCTGGTTTTTTAGCTGCATTACACAGATTCACAGCACGACGCGGTTTACCGGCACACATACATTCGGACAACGGGAAAAACTTCGAAGGCGCGGCGAGGGAGCTTCACGAGCGCGAAATGTTTCGCGATGAACAGCAGCTACATCTAATTGTGACAGATTGCACTAACCGTGGCATCAATTGGCACTTCACCCCTCCCAAGGCACCACATTTCGGCGGATTGTGGGAAGCAGCTGTGAAGACCGCCAAGCGACACCTTTTTCGGCAGTTAGGCAGCACGCGACTATCCTACGAAGGCTACACAACTGTCCTACATCAGATTGAGGCGGCGATGAACTCGCGTCCTCTCCTACCTATGTCAGACGAACCTAACGAGCTATCGGCACTTACCCCAGCGCATTTCCTCGTGGGCACATCGATGCATGCTGTCCCCGAGCCGGACTACACCCATCTTCGTTCCTGCACCCTCAGCGACTTGCAGAAGTGGCAAGTAATGGTGCAGCGCTTTTGGAAGCACTGGACGACGGAATACCTGCAAGAGATGCAACGTGATAACACCATGGCGAAGAGGAACGACAGCATCTTACCTGGCAGACTGGTTATCCTGAAGGATGATTTCCTCCCCCCAACCCGTTGGCCACTCGCACGTATCGTACAGGTGCACACCGGAGACGACAAGCTGACACGGGTAGTAACACTGAAAACATCAAAAGGTATCGTAACTCGTCCGATAACAAAAATTTGTATCTTACCTGTGGCAGAGGCCGACGAGAGCACATGCACCTAATTTCTGTTTATTTTGATTGTTTTTGTTTTGTTTGTTGACTTGCGTCAAGGGGGGGAGGATGTTCAGGCACAGCCCTGTCACTTCATATCGTGCTTAACGAAACACGAACATTCTTCGTTCAATATCGAGTGTTCGGCTCGATCGAGTAGTTTATAAATAACAGTGTATGTCGCGAATAAACTCTCTCTTCCAATTTTGCTGCACAACGAATAACTGCTGGTAAATATTAAAGGTTTGAAGGTTACACCGAAACGCGGAAAATAAATTATCCGAAATAGTGAGATTAAACAATAAATTTTGAAAGAATTTCTATTCCTATCGCGAACAACAAAAGAAATAAAATAATTATCCCTGCTAGATGTGAAAGCATAAAATACATAAATAAAATCAAAATAGATGAGGATAGTGTAATACTATCTCAAGAGATAGCCCCCGGAATTTTCTGTGCTAATTCAATCATAAATATAAACCGTCCATTCGTAAAGTTCATCAATACAACCGAAAATGATTTTGTATTACCTAAATCATTTCTCCCCAGTTTGGAACCACTGAAGAATTTTTATTACGTTTCCATTAAAGAGGCAAACAATAACAACAACAATCACAGCAACAACAACAGAAATCAAAAACTTCAAGAGCAAATAACCATCAACACTAAAGATACTGAAGTAACTAAAAAACTAATAGAGCTTTGCTCACAGTATAATATCATTTTTTGCTTAAAAGATGACGTTTTAACTTGCAATAATTTTTATGAACAGAATATAACGGTAAATGACAATAAACAAATTTATGTCAAAAATTACAGAATACCAGAATCTCAAAAAGATGAAATAAACAAACAAATAAAATCAATGGTTGATGAAAACATAATTCAAAATTCTGTTTCACCATATAATTCGCCCATCGTTTTAGTACCAAAACGAACCGGTAACGACAACAAATGGAGGTTGGTCATAGACTATCGTCAGCTGAACAAAATAATTAGCCCCGATAAATTTCTTTTACCACGCATAGATGATATTTTAGATAAATTAGGCCGTGCAAAATACTTCTCAACGTTAGACCTAAAATCAGGATTCCACCAAATTCCGTTAAACAAGGATTCAAAAAAATACACTACATTTTCAACAGATACAGGGCACTACGAATTTAATAGGCTACCTTTCGGGCTCAATATTAGTCCAAATTCTTTTCAACGTATGATGTCCATCGCTTTAAGCGGACTACCACCACAATGTGCTTTCTTGTACATAGACGATATCATCGTCGTGGGGTGCTCTATTAATCAACATATAGAAAAATTACGCAAAGTGTTTGAAACATTGCGTGATTATAATCTAAAGCTTAACCCCTCCAAATGCAATTTTTTCAAAAACGAAGTGACATTTTTAGGACACAACATTTCAAAGGAAGGTATACAACCAGACAAGGAAAAGTACTCGATAATCCTAAAATATCCTGTACCACAAAATAGTGACGAAGTACGAAGATTGGTCGCTTTTTGTAATTACTACCGCCGATTTATCAAAAACTTCGCAGAAATAACACACCCTTTAAATCAACTGTTAAGAAAAAACGCCACATTCCACTGGAACGAAATTTGTCAACAAGCTTTCGATACCCTTAAGAACCAATTACTATCACCACACATTTTAAAATTTCCGGATTATACTAAAGACTTTGTTATTATAACCGACGCCTCTAAAATAGCTTGTGGAGCCGTACTAGCTCAAAAATACGATGATATGGAACTCCCCATAGCTTTCGCTAGCAAAGCTTTCACGAAAGGAGAATCCAACAAGTCAACTATAGAACAAGAGCTAACTGCGATACATTGGGCAGTTCAGCATTTCAGACCATACATATATGGTAGGAAATTTAAAATTCGTACAGACCATCGCCCGTTGGTGTACTTATTTTCAATGAAAAACCCCTCATCAAGACTAACACGAATGAGATGGGATCTAGAGGAGTACGATTACGAAGTTGAATACGTCCCGGGTAAATCAAACGTTGTATCAGATGCTTTATCAAGAATTCCGGTCACATCGGAAAGATTGAACGCTATGCACATAGTTACCAGGGCTATGAAACAAAAGAAACAAGAAACTGAGTTAATTCACATCAAGGAGCCTGATCAACTCCATGTATATGATGCAACAAATAGTTTAGAAGCATTCGATCTACCTAAACTAACGTTTCACCTGGACAAAAATAGAAAAACCCTATTTTTGAATATCTACGATAAAAGATTTCGTAAGAGACTTGCCGAAGAGGAAGTACTCGCAATAAATACGAACATGAACGAAGAATTAGAAAGGGTATTAAAAATCATTGATGGCAGGCCTGCCCAAAAAAATAAAATTGCTGAAAGATGCAAGAATAATGAAAAATATAACCCTTCGAGAGGTAAAACATATGTCGCAATACAAGCTAATGATGACATTTTTAAATACGTTAGTAAAGAAGATTTTAAAAACATTGGCAACGCTGTTCTTAAGAACACTGCCGTAATAATCTATGACAAACCCGTCGAGGTTTATAAGAAAACTGATATTGACATGTTGATTAAAAGATACCACGACATGCCTACGGGAGATCACGTCGGAATCAACAAACTATATAAAAAACTAAAATCGATTTATTCATGGCCGAACATGAAAAAAACAATTACAGACTATGTTAAACAATGTTTAAGCTGCAAAATAAACAAACATGCCATACCATTGAGAACCCCTGCAATCGTTACAACAACGCCAAATAAACCATTCGAGGTAGTATCTATAGACACTATAGGACCTTTTCCTATAACAGAATCAGGAAATCGCTACGCTATTACCCTGCAATGCGATCTTTCAAAATATGTTATGGCTTTTCCAGTACCAGACAAATCAGCTTCTACAATCGCTAAAGAAATTGTGAATAAATGCATACTTATATACGGACCCATGAAATGTATTAAAACTGATCAAGGAACAGAATATAAAGGTGTTTTTGAAGAGGTTTGTAAATTGCTTAAAATTGATCGCAAATGTTCAACAGCTTACCAGACCAGCTTCCCCCAAACGATCGGAGCCTTAGAGCGAAACCACAAGTGCCTTAATGAGTATTTAAGAAATTTTGGAAACGAGCGTAGTAACGATTGGGATGAGTGGCTATCTTTTTACTGTTTTTGCTATAATACCACACCAAATAACCTACACGATTATACGCCACTTGAACTTGTTTTCGCGAAAAAGCTGAATGCATTTGAATTCTGCAATATTAACAAAACGGAACCATTATACAACATAGATGCATATGAAAAAGAGTTGAAATATCGCCTTCAAATTGCCCATGATACAGTAAGAAAAACTTTAGAACAAGAAAAAATAAAAAGAACAATACTATTAAACAGCCTACTAGATGAAAGGAACATAAGCGTAGAGATAAACGATATAGTATATCTTAAGGCCGGGCTACATTGGTCGTACTCGCAAGTGTAATTTTTATTTTCACTAGCGCATCTGGCGACGACCAGCGCAAGCTAGATGTCGGTATAATTTATGTGTCAAAATTATTCATACTTGGTGTCTCATCAAGTTTCCAGCAGGCTACTTGTATGCCGTATGAAATGTTTATAAACGTCCATAAATTGCAACAAAATAGGCCGTTAATTGTTGTTTGTGGATAAATCGTCATTCATACAAAGCGCTAGGCAACATTTTTCCCCATCTTCCAACATCTTTCCATCATTGGGTAAAATTATAGCCTCCTGGACCCAAAACACTTTTTGACAGATAAATTAACCCAGCCTCTAGCTTCGACCCGCCGCCGCTAGATGGCGTACGCGTTCACAAAAATTACACTCAGGAGTACGATCAATGTAGCCCGGCCTTTAAGATAGAAAATAGACATAAATTAGAACCAGTCTATAGTGGACCCTACATAGTAACAAAAATAAATCAAGCTAACGCCACTATAAAAGATAAAAATAGCAAAGAACAAGTAGTACACATATCCAGACTAGTTAAGAGATAAGAAAACTATAAAATAAACATAACAATATAATGTACTCATATACTTAAGTATAAATTCCAGAAACAAGGAAAGGTATCTGAAGCCAAATTTTCAAAAATCAAAAATTCGTCTTTAAAAAGGGGTGAGGTGTGACGAACATTCCACACCGTCTAGACAGGTCTAATTTCGATACGCACACGCACTGCCTACCGGAATAGCTAACGCCAAAACGGACTGCGGCTGCAGTATGCAATAAGAGACGCGTGTCCGCGACTTTATCGGATGGTTCCCACATTTTGCCACCTTACAAAATAACAGGGAACCGATGACAATTTCGGTTCCCACAACAAAATGCAACTTTGGCAAAACGGCTTCAGGTATCTCGCCTGACGTGAAACTAATGAAATTAATAAATAGAACGCATCGTGTCCGGAACTAGGACAGTGATGAACTAAGAAACAAACAAGAAGGTTCTGTTCAGTGTTGAGCATAATATCACAAAGGTCCGAGTTATTACACATGTCTCGGACCTTTTTTATGAACGGGTGTCATCCACGAAGACTTCCACATAGTAGAATATGTAGAACTGTGCAGAGAAAGCTTAAACAGATGAACCAGTGGCTCTGAAAGATAAGTTGAGCACTTCTGTAAGACTATTGCTGGAATCCCGTTCGGACCCTGGATAAATGAGGGTTTAATTTGTTTGATTGCATTTTCTACCGATTCATTTGTGATGACAATATCATTTATAGACATATCTAGAACATCCGCGGGTGTGTGCTGCAGGGCAGTTGCAATATTAATTGGTGACGAAGATTGAAGGTCGAAAACTGAACTAAATTTTTTGGCAAAGAGCTGACTGATTTCAAGTTCACTTGAGGCTTTCTCGGTGTCTAGTGACATTACTGACGGGATTTTTGCATTATTCCTCTTACGGTAAACGAAAGAAAATATTTTAGTCGGATCGTTGGATATACTTATACTTATATACGGATCGTTGAAGTTTGTTGATATAGATTCTATACAGATGCCTGTTGAATCTTCTATAGTTGCCACTAACAGTGTTAAACAATAGTCTGTCGGAGTGAAGATTAGACTTTACGAGACAATGTAAAGCTCTATTTTTCGCAGATTTAAGTCTTTTTAACTCTCTATTGCCCCACGGGGGACCGGAAGCTGCGCGCTCTTGTAAAGTAGGGCAGCATTTGTGAAGGACTAGACCAACCTTAATTTGAAAGGAGTCGATTGTTGAATCGATTGATAAGGTGGGATTGCTATCAGAATTAAGGAATGACCAGTCAGTATTGGCAAAAGCGTCAATTATTTTTGGGAAATCAGCTTTTCTAAAATCGAGATGTCTCAAGCTGTTCGATCCAGTGACTTCCGTAGCAGTCTGGGTTGTAGATGGAAGTGTAATATTGACCAGCAAGCTTGGATGATATCGGTCTTCCTCAGTTAAACAATCTATGGAACGGAAAATTCTCATACCATTCTCAATTATACGCGGGCTCACGAATATAAGATCAAGTAAAGACCCATGATTGTTTACATTATTATTGACCTGAGATAGTCCCACAAAGCTGAGAGTATCAAGCAGTTGGGAGCAGGCTGGGGATACACGGGATCTCGGAATGTTGACATGTAGAGAACCGTAAGTGTCACATAGCCAAGAAAGGCCTGGTTGATTGAAGTCTCCCAACACGAGGATCGAGTCTTGTGGATATTTCTCAGAAATTTCCATAAGTGATGAACAGTAAGCGGCAATATATTCGGTATTATTACTAAGAATCGGTGGAACGTAAACGGTACCGATTATTACGAATGAAGTGCCAACACGCATGCGGATACAGATACTTTCGGTTGATGAGCTCGCAACAGTGATTACTGAGGGACGATGCATGGTTTTAGCCGCAATCAGTACCCCTCCCCCTCGGGTTTTCTGGCTATTTGAGGAGTTACGATCCATTCGGAAAACATCATATCGGTCATCGAAGAGTGCAGACGAGGCAATATCATCCTTGAGCCAGGTTTCTGTGATCGCGATGATATCTAAAGAACAGCTTGAAGATGCACTGAAGAAACTTTGAACTTTGAAACAATGAAGAGTTTTGTCCGTAGACCTCGGGTGTTTTGGTAATACACGGAAAGCTCAGATATGCAAGAATAATTTTGTCGAAAAATAGTGGAGGCAAACCCTGCTGGTTTGACATTAGCGCCACGTATTTGTGTGAGTGTTGCATCGGCATCATTTTGATCGTTCTGCTCTGCTGTTGTTGTTCACGACATGAAAATTGAACAGTTGATGCCCAACAAGCAATGTTTACAGAAGTACGATTGCTTTGAGCGACCTTCCCATTTTGGCTACCAGAATAAACGGTAGACCATTTTTGTGTTTGAGAATAAATTGAAAAGAGATCGCGTGTAGTGTTCGCTGGGTTTTTATAAGACGCTGAGACGGAAGTGTATTGCGCGGCCTCGTGGCTTATGTCACGTTGACATATTTGGTAAATCCGTGCGCGGTGTATGTCACCGTCCAAATAGACATACAGCGACAACGTCGCGCGCGACGACTTCGCGCGTGAAAAAAGTAGCTCAATTTTGCAAACAGAGCACTCGTCGCGCGCGACAATTTTGCTTCATCCTAAATAATTAAATTATCTAGTTTTTTTAAAAGCCAGATTAATGCCAAACGCAAAAAAAAATAGATTTGAACACATTTTAACCTATTTTTGTCTGTTTTCAAATAAAAAACAAGTTGGTTGACTGAGTCAAATGAGCTACTTTGATCTACACCGAGTGAAATTTTGAGCTATTTTTCGTCGCGCGCGACGTTGTCGCTCTATGTCTATTTGGACGGTCAGGCTGACGTTTCCTGGATTATCCGTGTGCGGTGTGTATAACCGGAGGTCAGCTCCGAACAGTGGTAGGGCCACACCGTGGTCGCCACACCATTAATGATGCGTGTTGCGTTCCGAACCTGCCAGGTGCGATCCGTTTCAGCATGCAAGCATCCGGTCCGCGATCCTTATTTTTAACCCAAACTGAACCTGTTGCTCCCACCGTTCTTTGCGATCCGACCTTAACCGACTGTTATCAACGATCTTACCGATCCGATCTGAACCGGCTGCTATCAGCGTTCTCGGCTATCTGTGCTGGGCCGGTTGCTCTCAGCCTTACAAGCAAATAGCGGGTAATTTTTATCATGGTGTGCGTAAAAACCTAGAGTCAAGTTGATGGAAGACCCTACTAGCAATGAGAATGAAAAAGTGTGCGACTTTCAGGCGAGGGGCATGTAGAAGCATGGGGAGACGGTTGGAAATTCGCGGAATTGCTCGGAGGCGCGAGCGTGTTTTGATTTCTACACAGTTTTTGCACTCACACAATTACACATGTGTGAATGTGTGCGTTCACTTTCAGTCTGCGCGCTCAGTTTGGTTTTCTCGCAGCGGCATGCGGGTATCGGTGTCTCGCTCGCACTAGTGCAGCGAGTGTTCCTCTGTGCGCTCCCCTTCTTGCCACCACACGAAATCGTCAGTTCAGCTCAAGCGTTCGCCGTGAAAGGCTGCGCGCGTGTTAGCCTAAGTCCCGGGCGATCGAAGTTTCGCTAAGTGTTGAAGTGTTGTGCACATTGAAATGAAGCTGCGCTTATTTTTTATCATTTATCCTAAATGTGTGATTTGCGTTGCTTCATTTTAATATTTGTTTGCTGTATTGAACATCAACAACGGTATCCATGCAGTTAGGCGACTATTTTAAATACGACGATTTTTTTTTATATAAATAATGTGTGTGATTTTGTGGCAATATTGTGTGAAGCTATGTGTGAAAATGCCCCTTTATTTGCAATAAAAGTGATAAAATATAAACCAAGTTTGATGTGTTCAAGTTTTTGTTTTGATTCGGGTGCACCAAGTCCGAATGAAGGGAAGCGCACAGCGCGCTACGACAGAAACGAGCGGGAGGGGGTGTCAGTCCAGCGCAGCGCAATTCGCTGGAATCAAGTGGGAGGGGGTACCAGTTCAGCGCAGCGCAAGCCGAAAGAAACGGGAAGGAAGGGGTATGAGGAAAATACGATGAAACAGCGCGAGCGAGCGTTCTTTACAGCGAGAGCGCCTCGTGTATTTTAAAGGCAAGCAAGAGAGCGCATTCTCTCCGTGGTAGCGCTCCATCCGCCATTTTTAATTCTCAGCGAAGTGATCCTCTCTTGTTTACCTATCCTTTCTCGTCACACAGTTGGGTTTCTTTCTCTCGCTCCGACTCTCTCATGGAGGCGGAGCCGATGGATGAATCGGAGGAGGGCTTTACTACAGTGAAGCGAAAAAGTTCTGATCCAGGACAGAATGCGAAAAAAAAGGCTAATAACGAGCCCTTACCTTCAACGTCCCGTGATCAATTGATGGGTCAATCTTTGAAGGGGAATCCCAGATTCCGAGCGTATCCCGCATCTTATAACGGGATACATGATGTATTTTTCATGCCGAAAAATAAACAGCTCGATGTAAGAGCAATTACGGCATCTGTTTATAAAAAATATCCTGGTGTCTTAGACATTATTCGCCCGCGTCCAAACAAGCTGCGGGTCACCGCAAAAGACCGGATGCAAGCCAATGCTATTGCGGTGTAATAAGTTTGGTTCGGACGCGACGGATAGTTCAACAATGCCATACTATAGACATCACCCTTTTAGGTATAATTGTAAGCACGATGGTGGAGGTTTCGGACAAACACAACTGAATTAAATACACATTTCACTTTGTTTAAAAATCGAGACTTGACCGACCAAGACTTAGCAGTATCACTTCACGACTGCACGTACTGTGCGTAACTGTGACTCTAACTGTCTCCGTACGTCTGTGTCTGGTCTCATCTTACATCTTTATTTATACGGTACCTTTCTTCAATTCGATTTTGCGTTTTACTTTCGCTTTGTGTCGGTTATGCTGAGGGTTAGGTTTTTCTGGTTTACATATGGTTGCAATTATTCTGTAAGGTCAGTTCTGGGTTCTGGCGCTTACGTGGTGTTTTGTTTCCTACGCTTACGATTAACGGTTCTGTTTGTACACACGAGGGTACGTTGTCTCCTATTTCATTATTTATGAACTGGTGGTTGCTATTATGCAATGTTATTGTTTTTACGCTTTACGCACTTGAAACGTTTTTGTGCTGGGTAATGTTTTTCTGCTGTTTTCGCACCTACGGGGCTGTGTGCGGGTTGTGTGGTTTAAGTGTTTTTGGACAAGGGTTTTTCTGCTGACTTACAATTCCTGGCGTAAGGTTATTTATGTGGTTTGGGTTGTGTTAATTTCTTGAGTGGTTATTTTATCCTTTTTTGTGTGTTGTGTGGTGTTGACAATTTGTGTGTTCTTGAGTGTGATGAGAATTGTGTGTGAATTGATTATAGACAGTATAGCATGTGCATGTGCATGCTACAGCGGCCGATCCGTCCTATACGGAGGATTACCGGGTATATATTCCCGGTGGATTGGTGGAAGTCGTCGGTGGCATTGATGACTTAGATTACCCCTTAGAGGACATCCTAAAGTACGGACAAGGGGCTTTTCTGCACCAATCTTCCCCTCGGGTAAAGGTCCTTGAAGTTAAACAACTTTACGCTTCAAGTGCGGTCGATGGAAAGAAGGTGTTCCGTGAGACTTCCTCACTCCGGATCACCTTCAAGGGTACAGTCCTGCCAAACACGCTGTACATTGAAGGACTCAGAGTGCCCATCCGTCGACCATTTGTGCAAAAAATAGCATGCTGCACAAAATGTAGCCAGATTGGACATTCAGAGCCTTACTGCACAAACTCCGTGAAGTGTGGCAAATGCAAGGGATCGCATTCAACATCCGAATGCAAGGCCGAAACCCAGAAATGCATTCACTGCAAGCAGGAATGGCACGAAATGTCGTTGTGTGCTGTGTACCGAAAAAAAACAATCAGAACACAAACGGGCCGTCTTGCAGAATACAAGAGGATAGTACGCCGATGTTTTGAAGTCGACCTCAAGTGTGAATCCGTTCGATAACCTTTCCCTATTGGAGGGTAATGAACCGTTGCCCAATCTGGCACCATTAAATGGAGTTAAAAGATTGCATACAACACGGGTACCGAACAAAAAGACAATAAAAAAAATTATTAAAGCTTCACCCAAAAAAGCACCTCGACGTCACAACAACGCGACCCCACGCCAACCCCAGGGCTCCAAACCCCCCCGTGACGCTCGCACTCATCCACGTTCCCGTAACCCTTCCAATCCCAGCAATCTGGCGTTCCCTAGCGAACCCAGATCTTTCTCCAGGCCATCCCTCCCAAGCCTGACAGAGATTTTACACTCTCTCCTTGACTCCCTCCACCTCCCGGAACCCCTTACCGGATTGATTCCCCTGGCATTTCCTTTCCTAAGAGGAATGGTCAAGCAATGGTTATCAAAATGGCCATGTCTAAGTATGATGGTCCGCTTGGATGATTAATGCCTCCAATGACTACTATACTACAATGGAACTGCAGAAGTTTTTTGGGAAAAATAGATTCTTTTAAGGTATTACTAGGGCAATATAATTGTAATGCATTTGCCCTAAGTGAAACTTGGCTCTCACCCGATAAAAATATTACCTTCCCGGGATATAATATTATTCGTCAAGATCGACATGACCCAACTAGCGATAGGCGTGGTGGGGGAGTGTTAATTGGTATTCGTAGCATTCACAGCTTCAGCAGAATACCCCTCCCCACACCCGAGGTAATCGAATACGTCGCGATCCAGGCAAAGCTAGGGGATCTTGACGTTTCTATTGCCTCAATTTATATCCCACCGGGAGCCAATCTGGATCCAAAGAAGATCAACAAGGATCTTGAGACAGTAGTAACGGTACTACCAAAACCATTTTTCATCCTGGGCGACTTTAACGCCCATGAATCAGATTGGGGTTGCACGCATGACGATAATCGTGCACCAATCATTAGGGATATTTGCGACACACACAGTTTGACAATTCTAAACTCTGGTGAAGCAACTAGGGTGCCCTCACCTATGGCACGACCCAGCGCAATAGACCTTTCTCTTTGTTCGTCGTCTTTAGGGCTGGATTCTATGTGGAAGGTAATCCAAGACCCGCTTGGTAGCGACCATCTGCCAATAAAGATCTCGATTATCAAGAGGAGTCGCACAGTCGATCAAGTCCCCGGTAATTGTGACTTAACGAGGAACATCGACTGGACGAAATACGGCGACCAAATGACCGCTTTGCTAAACCGCGTAGAACCCAGTTTCTCCGTAAATGAGGAGTATGCAAATCTCGTTATGGCGATAAACGAGTGCGCCCTCGGTGCCCAAACGAGGCCGCCCCCCCAGGCAAGGTTTTTTAAAAGACCACCCACTCCTTGGTGGGACGCGGATTGTAAAGCGGCATTCTCAGCGAAGCGGAAGGCTTTTGCCAGGTATAGAGACACCGGTTCCATGGATCTATACGTTCATTATAGACGCCTGGAGCGTAGGTGCAAAAACTTGCTTAAAGCAAAAAAAAGGTCATACTGGCCGAGGTATGTCAAAAACCTCAAGCCTTCCACTTCGCTAACGGAGCTTCAGAGCATGGCGAGAAGGATGCGCAACAGCAAAGCAACAAACGAGAGCGAAAGGGTTTCTGGGGCATGGCTAGAGCCATTTGCACAAAAAGTCTGCCCTGATTTCGCTCAAGCACCACCATATCAACAGAGTGCTCATGGGAGTGATCCGCAAATGGATTCACCGTTCTCAATGGTTGAGCTATCGCTTGTTCTGTACTCCAGCAACAATTCGTCTCCAGGACTGGATCAGATTCGGAACAAATTGCTCCATAATCTGCCAGATCTGGCGAGGAAACGGCTGTTGAGATTATTCAACATTATGTTGGAGCTTAACACCGTCCCGTTGGAGTGGAGAGAAGTGAAAGTAGTCACCCTTTTGAAACCTGGTAAACCGGCATCAGAATATAACTCATATCGACCGATAGCAATGTTATCTTGTCTGCGAAAATTATTTGAGAAAATGATTCTTTTTAGACTGGACAATTGGCTTGAATCCAAAGGCCTCTTGTCAAGTACCCAATTTGGCTTTCGCAAAGGCAAGGGTACCAACGATTGCTTGGCGCTGCTTGTGTCCGAAATCGAGATGGCTCATTCTCGTAAAGAAATGATGGCATCTGCATTTCTTGACATCAAGGGGGCTTTTGACTCAGTATCAGTCAATGTTCTGTGTCAAAAGTTAGAATCTGCGGGCTTAACCCCAAGACTGAATAACGTCTTATTCAACCTCCTTTCGGAAAAGGCAATGAATTTCGACAATGGCTTCATGAAAATTCGGAGAGTCAGCTTTTATGGACTACCACAAGGGTCCTGTTTGAGCCCCTTGTTGTACAATTTTTATGTCAACGATATAGATACTTGCCTTGCACCTGGCTGTAGCCTTAGGCAATTGGCGGACGACGGTGTTGTATCAGTCGCCAGCAACAACATCGCCGACCTTCAAAGTCCTTTGCAAACCACACTCAACAATTTAGAAGTGTGGGCCACAAACCTAGGTATCGAGTTTTCTCCAGAGAAAACGGAAATGCTGATATTCTCTTTCTTTTACAACACTGAGAGTAATAGACGCTTGAATTTGGTTGACCCAAAGGTCGATATCTTTTTATATGGTAAAAAGATATCCATTGCCAGATCTTTTCGATACCTAGGGGTTTGGTTTGATAGCAAAAATGTATGGAGGACACATATTGACTATCTGGTACAGAAATGTACAAGAAGAATCAATTTTCTCAGAACGATTACCGGACTCTGGTGGGGTGCACACCCCAAAGACGTCCTTAACCTATATAAGACTACGATACTGTCCGTCTTGGAGTATGGTTGCATATGCTTCCACTGGGCAGCCAAGTCGCATTTAATCCGACTTGAGAGGATTCAGTATCGCTGTCTTAGAATCGCGCTAGGTAGCATGAAGTCGACTCATAACATGTCACTCGAAGTGATGTCCGGAGTGATGCCGCTAAAGCTACGTTTTGAGCTACTATCGCTTCGCCTTTTCGTCCGCTCTACAGTATCAAATCCCTTGATAATCGAGAACTTTGAAACACTGCAAGAGATAGGTTCTAAATGCAAAATCATGAAGGTCTATCATGATTTTGTTTCCTTACAGGTGCACCCTAGTACTTCTCAAAGTATAACTAGTGCCAGCTTACCAGAGTCCTGCAGTTCCATTTTAAGTGTAGATACCTCATTGAAGGAGGAAATTAAAGGTATCCCCGATAACCTTCGCCGAATGACAATTCCCAGCAAATTTGTGGAGAAACATGGCCATGCTAACAGTAACCATTTTTATACTGACGGATCCTCATCAGAGCAGGGCATTGGATTTGGTGTATACAACACGTGCTCCGAAGCATTCTTTAAATTACGCCAACCATGCTCAGTATATGTAGTGGAGCTCGCCGCAATCTTTTATGCCTTATTATTGATAAGTGCATGCCCAGCGGATCAATATGTAATTTTTTCAGACAGCTTAAGCGCTATTGAAGCATTAAAATCCGTAAAGGCTGTTAAGAGCCCAGACCATTTTGTGAAAGAAATTGTAAAGGTTTTAAGCTCACTGTTTGAAAAGTCGTTTCGCATATCGTTAGTATGGTTACCTGCTCATTGTGGTATACCAGGAAATGAACAGGCAGACCATTTGGCCAAAAGGGGAGCTGCAGAAGGGTCTTTCTTTGATAGGCCTATCCTTCCGCATGAGTTCTTGCAGGCCCCACAGGCGTTTTGCATGGCACGTTGGCAAAATCTGTGGGACTCGGATGAACTCGGAAGGTTTCTGTATACAATCACTCCTCGTGTAAGCTTGAAGCCTTGGTTCCATAACACCCCTGGCGATCGTGCGATCATTCGAATGATGTCTAGACTTAGGTCTAATCATTTCGCATTAGGCGCACATCTCCAGCGTATAGGACTGGTCGACTCCAAGGTATGTGGCTACGGGCTTGGATTCCACGACATGGATCACCTTTTGTGGTCCTGCGTGGAATACGAGTCTGCTCGACCTGCTTTGCTGGACGCGGTCGAAAGACTAGGAAAATGTACTGATATTCCGATTCGGGATATATTAGCGGCATCGGACTGGGAATACCTGAAGGCCATATTCGATTTCTGTAGAGAGAACGGCTTAACTGTGTGACTTTCCTTAAGCAAAATGTCTGTGAACCAACCAACATTGTTGGCATCAGCAATCTTGCATCCTATGTTACTTCCTCTTGTTTGTCTATGTGTTACATGTTGTACATCGCTTGCATGTTTGTGATGGATGAATGTATGCATGAATGTAAGAATGAATGAGTGCAATGTGTATGGCTGAGTAATCGGCATTGACGGCAGACAGAAGATCGTTGCTTGAACGATGTTCTTGCAAGGATTTATTAGATAACTGGAACAATACAAACCCCCGCCATGTCACTTGGACCACTGATGGAAAGGACTACAACGATACAGACCCTCGCAATGTGATTTGGGCCACTAAACTGGACTACACTCGGACCACTTCGGATGGATGGATTTAACGAAATGCCTGGAATCCACACGATACAGACCCCCGCAATGCCATTTGGAACACTGAACTGGAATAGACAACCTCGAAACCCGAATGATGTAGACCTTCGCCACGCTTATACTTACTTACTTACTTACTTATCCGGCGCTACAACCGCTTTGCGGTCTTGGCCTGCCTCAGGAGTGTCCGAAACCGCTCACGGTCTCGCGCCTTCGTCTGCCAGTCCGTTATCCCGGCCTTAATGGCGGACGCCTCCACGCCATCTTGCGCACAACCATCTCCGACAAAGCGTCGCGCTGTACTGGTGGTTTTGTACGCGTAGGAGGGGGGGATATACGGAGCGATGGTTCGATGCTGTAGTGTAAGCGAGACAACACGATGTGACGAGCAGATCCAAGTTGGTGAGCTCGCTGAAAGAAGACACACACATTCACAGACGGCTCGTCAAAGCACGGTATTTGTATTGGTATTAGTGAAGCGCGCGTGTAAAACAGAATGCGAACTCTCATCGCAGCGCGTTTCTCCTTGCTTCCTCAAGCTTCCTCATACCCCTCGGCCTGAATCACTCAAAATTTGGGGTCTCATTGTTTGCGTGGAACCCTATAAGATTTGCTTTTCCTTCTTTCTCTATGATAATAGAACCATTTATATTGTTTAACTGGGATAATTTAGTTTTCATATTAATTTTGATTATTCCGGGCCTCAGGAGGTTTTTATTTGCTCCCGAGTCATTATGCAATTTTATGATAATGGGGCCCTTTCCGTTTGAAATTCGTAGGCTGAAATTTCAGCCTGTCAGCTGTTTGCATTGTATAGCAGTTTTCGAGCAGCTATCTTATTGAGTATAATATACAGGTGGGCTTATCCTAAGGTGTATGAATTTTGAAGGCTGATTTTTATCGCTTCTGCTTCTGAATGAAGATTGTAAGAGTGTTTTGAGTATTCGTCAAGCCTCCAGAAAGCTTGTTTGAGCAAAATTTTGCACCCGTTCTGTCAAAAAGTGATGTTCAAAATTGGTTATGAAAAAATGTTATGAGACCACCTGGACTACATACACTTTGATTCCAGATTCCACCACGTGATCTCTTTAATGCACCTTGGGATAAATGTAAACAAACCTGTGTTTTCGAGCAGGTACTCGAATCTAATTCTAGCTTTGTGGCTAGAATAATCTAGACTGAAAATTGCAGGCTAGTTTTTTGTGTGGTTTTGTATGGATTCCCGACAGACAAAGAGAACGAAATTTTCAGGTGAGGGGTAGGTAGAAACACGCGGTGGGGGCCCGGCCCAAGATCGGATCCAAAGTCCGTTGTTTTGGGCTCGAAATTAAAAATGGCGGATGGAGCGCTACCACGGAGAGAATGCGCTCTCTTGCTTGCCTTTAAAATACACGAGGCGCTCTCGCTGTAAAGAACGCTCGCTCGCGCTGTTTCATCGTATTTTCCTCATACCCCTTCCTTCCCGTTTCTTTCGGCTTGCACTGCGCTGAACTGGTACCCCCTCCCACTTGATTCCAGCGAATTGCGCTGCGCTGGACTGACACCCCCTCCCGCTCGTTTCTGTCGTAGCGCGCTGTGCGCTTCCCTTCATTCGGACTTGGTGCACCCGAATCAAAACAAAAACTTGAACACATCAAACTTGGTTTATATTTTATCACTTTTATTGCAAATAAAGGGGCATTTTCACACATAGCTTCACACAATATTGCCACAAAATCACACACATTATTTATATAAAAAAAAATCGTCGTATTTAAAATAGTCGCCTAACTGCATGGATACCGTTGTTGATGTTCAATACAGCAAACAAATATTAAAATGAAGCAACGCAAATCACACATTTAGGATAAATGATAAAAAATAAGCGCAGCTTCATTTCAATGTGCACAACACTTCAACACTTAGCGAAACTTCGATCGCCCGGGACTTAGGCTAACACGCGCGCAGCCTTTCACGGCGAACGCTTGAGCTGAACTGACGATTTCGTGTGGTGGCAAGAAGGGGAGCGCACAGAGGAACACTCGCTGCACTAGTGCGAGCGAGACACCGATACCCGCATGCCGCTGCGAGAAAACCAAACTGAGCGCGCAGGCTGAAAGTGAACGCACACATTAACACATGTGTAATTGTGTGAGTGCAAAAACTGTGTAGAAATCAAAACACGCTCGCGCCTCCGAGCAATTCCGCGAATTTCCAACCGTCTCCCCATGCTTCTACATGCCCCTCGCCTGAAAGTCGCACACTTTTTCATTCTCATTGCTAGTAGGGTTGTTTACATGATTTTAGCCTCCAACTGTCAAACTCCATACAAAAAACTAACTAGAATCGTGAAGGCCCCCAATGCCAGATTTTAAATTTTTGCATTCTATGTAAGAAATATAATTTACTATTTTTTCATGAGGCTTCCTTGTGCCTTAAAAAAATTTACCAATAATTCGTCATCTTCCGAATTGGTAACAATCTCATTGTTATAAAGAGATGCTTCTCTTATTTCGCGTCAACCTGCTCTTAGTAGTTTCATCATTCAGTTCCATCGGTTCTATTTTACTATTCCCTGGTTCAGTTCAGTTCCAATCAGTTGACGCTGTTGGTTGAGTTGCAATTTCTACAATTTGTTCGGGCACATGAACCGTGTTATTTAAACGTTTTTCGTGCTGGGTTATTTTTTCTGCCATATGGTTTATCACAATAGAAAGATTTTTAATCTGTTCCGTGAGTTCAGCTTCATTTGTCATGTTGCTTTCCAATGAAAGATTTTCGATGTCGATATCGATAGAAATAGAATCGAAAGTTAATTAACTTTGCGATTATTCTTCCGTTGAATTATCAGCCATACAGTCTGTTCCCGAGTTACGCGGTTTATGCGTTCCCGACGAATACGCGTAACTCGAATATCCGCGTAAGTCGAATTGGACTACATACACTTTGATTCCAGATTCCACCACGTGATCTCTTTAATGCACCTTGGGATAAATGTAAACAAACCTGTGTTTTCGAGCAGGTACTCGAATCTAATTCTAGCTTTGTGGCTAGAATAATCTAGACTGAAAATTGCAGGCTAGTTTTTTGTGTGGTTTTGTATGGATTCCCGACAGACAAAGAGAACGAAATTTTCAGGTGAGGGGTAGGTAGAAACACGCGGTGGGGGCCCGGCCCAAGATCGGATCCAAAGTCCGTTGTTTTGGGCTCGAAATTAAAAATGGCGGATGGAGCGCTACCACGGAGAGAATGCGCTCTCTTGCTTGCCTTTAAAATACACGAGGCGCTCTCGCTGTAAAGAACGCTCGCTCGCGCTGTTTCATCGTATTTTCCTCATACCCCTTCCTTCCCGTTTCTTTCGGCTTGCACTGCGCTGAACTGGTACCCCCTCCCACTTGATTCCAGCGAATTGCGCTGCGCTGGACTGACACCCCCTCCCGCTCGTTTCTGTCGTAGCGCGCTGTGCGCTTCCCTTCATTCGGACTTGGTGCACCCGAATCAAAACAAAAACTTGAACACATCAAACTTGGTTTATATTTTATCACTTTTATTGCAAATAAAGGGGCATTTTCACACATAGCTTCACACAATATTGCCACAAAATCACACACATTATTTATATAAAAAAAAATCGTCGTATTTAAAATAGTCGCCTAACTGCATGGATACCGTTGTTGATGTTCAATACAGCAAACAAATATTAAAATGAAGCAACGCAAATCACACATTTAGGATAAATGATAAAAAATAAGCGCAGCTTCATTTCAATGTGCACAACACTTCAACACTTAGCGAAACTTCGATCGCCCGGGACTTAGGCTAACACGCGCGCAGCCTTTCACGGCGAACGCTTGAGCTGAACTGACGATTTCGTGTGGTGGCAAGAAGG
Organism: Anopheles arabiensis; assembly: GCF_016920715.1. Taxonomy (NCBI): domain Eukaryota; kingdom Metazoa; phylum Arthropoda; class Insecta; order Diptera; family Culicidae; genus Anopheles; species Anopheles arabiensis. The sequence goes on along the minus strand of NC_053517.1, from coordinate 58,435,794 downwards.
GGAGCGCACAGAGGAACACTCGCTGCACTAGTGCGAGCGAGACACCGATACCCGCATGCCGCTGCGAGAAAACCAAACTGAGCGCGCAGGCTGAAAGTGAACGCACACATTAACACATGTGTAATTGTGTGAGTGCAAAAACTGTGTAGAAATCAAAACACGCTCGCGCCTCCGAGCAATTCCGCGAATTTCCAACCGTCTCCCCATGCTTCTACATGCCCCTCGCCTGAAAGTCGCACACTTTTTCATTCTCATTGCTAGTAGGGTTGTTTACATGATTTTAGCCTCCAACTGTCAAACTCCATACAAAAAACTAACTAGAATCGTGAAGGCCCCCAATGCCAGATTTTAAATTTTTGCATTCTATGTAAGAAATATAATTTACTATTTTTTCATGAGGTTTCCTTGTGCCTTAAAAAAATTTACCAATAATTCGTCATCTTCCGAATTGGTAACAATCTCATTGTTATAAAGAGATGCTTCTCTTATTTCGCGTCAACCTGCTCTTAGTAGTTTCATCATTCAGTTCCATCGGTTCTATTTTACTATTCCCTGGTTCCATTTTATATGAATTAGGTTTGTTGATAGCTAATGATTGTGTTTTTATTATTTTATTGTTTGAAAAATCATTTGCCTTAAATTACCCAGTTCCTGTATCGAAGTTTCTATTGTTTTCGTTAGACGTGAATGTGCACAAGAAAGCATGCGCTTCCTTGATGCTTTTTTGGACGAGCGGCTTGTGCATAGCCAAAATAGGGCTTGCGTAATCCGCTTATGCATGCTGCTAAACTATACTCACTATAAAATCATTAATTACCTCCCATTGTGCGCTGTATTTTGCTCTGTTTAGTGTTCCTCTGTTTACCAACACTGGGGGCCTTCACAATTCTAGTCAGTTTTTTGTATGGAGTTTGACAGTTGGAGGCTGAAATCATATAACTCCATACAAAACCACACAAAAAACTAGCCTGCGATTTTCAGTCTAGAAAATTTTAGCCTAAAAGCTAGAATTAGATTCGAGTACCTGCTCAAAAACACGGGTTTGTTTACATTTATCCCAAGGTGCATTAAAGAGATCAGGTGGTGGAATCTGGAATCAAAGTGTATGTAGTCCAGGTGGTCTCATAACATTTTTTCATAACCAATTTTGAACATCACTTTTTGACAGAACGGGTGCAAAATTTTGCTCAAACAAGCTTTCTGGAGGCTTGACGAATACTCAAAACACTCTTACAATCTTCATTCAGAAGCAGAAGCGATAAAAATCAGCCTTCAAAATTCAAACACCTTGGGATAAACCCACCTGTATATTATATTCAATTAGATAGCTGCTCGAAAACTGCTATGCAATGCAAACAGCTGACAGGCTGAAATTTCAGCCTACGAGCTTCAAACGGAAAGGACCCCACTATCTGTTTAGTTTTTTTTATAATATTCGTCAACACTTCCTTCCATACGGTTATGCCATAATTGACAATTACAAGATGACAGTTCTTTTTTGTCTCCTAGAGCGTCGAAGAGAAAAAAAACAAAAAAAATAAAGAGAAATAGACTGCAAGGTCTCTCTAACTATTAAGATGGTCAACCTCTGATGATGGTGTCCCACAACATCATAGGAGGACAAACCCCATCACCCAAAGAAGAAGAAGAAGAAGAAGAGCGTCTATTAAAATAGCTTTAACTTCACTTAAATTAGAAGGAGTGCCATTAACACACAATACGTCTTTTGCATGACCTTCTATTTTATTGAGTACTGCAGTGAAATAAATTCGAAAAGTATTTGATGGCACAATACTTTCAAATATTTTTAATGTTTCCACAGCTGTAACTAATCAACACGTTAATTGTTTTTTATTCCCGTTAAATAATGGTAACATTTTTATGGGATCGGGTATTTTAAACATACAGTAGAGTGTCGATTATCCGGGCAGCTCGGGACCGGACGGTTGCCGGTTAATCGATTTGCATGGATAATGGTCCAATAAATGTCAAACGAATATAAAACTAATGAAATTCACCAGTTTTATTATTAATTCACCTAGAATCAATCGATTAATCGTTAGTAGAATATTATTTTAATCAATTACTGTAGGTTTAACAACTGTTCATGAACAAAAATGAATACGAATCAAAAATACCCCTAGACACTACAGAGCTGCACAAGAAACTGGTTACCCAATTGATTATCGCTGCAAACTTTCGCCGTACGTATGAACAGCTGTCAGATTTATGCGCACGGTTAAGCCGCCCGCCGGTTAATCCGTCCCCGGATAATCGACGTTCTACTGTACTTCCAAAATCAGTTGACGCTGTTGGTTGAGTTGCAATTTCTACAATTTGTTCGGGCACATGAACCGTGTTATTTAAACGTTTTTCGTGCTGGGTTATTTTTTCTGCCATATGGTTTATCACAATAGAAAGATTTTTAATCTGTTCCGTGAGTTCAGCTTCATTTGTCATGTTGCTTTCCAATAAAAGATTTTCGATGTCGATATCGATAGAAATAGGATCGAAAGTTAATTAACTTTGCGATTATTCTTCCGTTGAATTATCAGCAATACAGTCTGTCTGTCCCGAGTTACGCGGTTTATGCGTTCCCGACGAATCCGCGTAACTCGAATATCCGCGTAAGTCGAATTTCCCTTTTTTTGACTAAAATACTATTGATTGCTCGGAGTTTTTTTTATTTAATTTAGTACTTTTATACACTTTATCATTTATTTGATATGATTCGTACAGAAAATTCTAATATTTCAGGCTTTTAAGCGGTTTCAATTTGTTAGCAAAAGGCAATTTCTACCGAACTTGAAGCAAATTGTACTGATTTGACATTTAATCTGTCAAATTCCAAAAACCGCGTATATCCAAATCCGCGTAAGTCGAGAACCGTGTAACTCGGGAACAGACTGTAGTTATTTCAGAATTGCTTCTCCACATTAGGAGCGGACAGGTTAATTGCCCGGCTCTTTGTTCACTTTTGTTAGCGCTTAACACGTGCTGTTAAAAGCTTACCTTACCGTTCCGTTCGCTTGTGTGTGTTAGTGATGGGTAAATTCAACAAAAATCCGGAATCGCTTCCGAATAACTCCGCCAAAATTGGAAGCGGTTCCGGAAGGTAGGTGCAAAACTCCGACCTCGGAGCCGTCTGGAGCCGTTTGGAGCCGTCCGGAGCCGCTAGTCGGCAGCCGGAGCCGTCCGGAGCCGGCGGAGCCGTTGGAGCCGTCGGAGCCGTCCGGAGCCGTCGGAGCTGTCCGGAGCACATAACATGATGGCACATGGACAAGACAAAGAATATAACTATCAATCATCCGTCCATCTTTTATGAAAATAAAGATCAATAAAAGTTTGATTCATAATTTTTCCCTATATATACGGAGCAAACAATTGTTTTTGACTCTATTGTTTAAAAAAATACAAAAAAACTTCAGAGCAATAAATGAAGAAGACTATTTTTTTACTCGTAAGCTGTTTTTTAAATGAAATCATCGCTGATATCGGGAAATTAAAGCGCTTCAGAAGACTTCCGACTATTACAACGACTCCTACGGCTCGAACTGGCTCCGTCGGCTTCGACGGCACCGACGACCCCAACGTCTCCAACCGGTTCCGTTGGCTCCATCGACTACGACGGCTCTGTCGGCTCCAACGACTACGACGGTTCCGACCGGCTCCGGACGGCTCCGTCGGCTCCGTCGGCTCCGGACGGCTCCAACCGGCTCCAGCTGCCGACTAGCGGCTCCGACGGCTCCAACGGCTCCGACGGCTCCGGACGGCTCCGACGGCTCCGGACGGCTCCGACGGCTCCGACGGCTCCAGCTGCCGACTAGCGGCTCCGGACGGCTCCGGACGGCTCCGGACGGCTCCGACGGCTCCGGACGGCTCCGACGGCTCTGGACGGAATCGACGATTTGAATTTTTCGGAATCGGAGCCGGAGTAGCAATGCTCGGAAGCGATTCCGAGCCGTGGGTGCGATTCCGGTTACCCATCACTAGTGTGTGTGAGGTCGTTATCGTCCGGGTGATAAGAAACGGCGGTATCGCCAATCGCCGTAGCTTTAAAGATCGCTATGGGACGGAACGAATTCCGGATACTCTTATTGTGAGATTTTCACTTCTCTACACTTGCACTGTTTTTTAATCTTACTAACACCAGACTACTACTGGCTGCGCCAATTATGTGTCGTTATTTATTTTAAACACACTTTATTATCGAACCGTACTGGGTGAAGGTTGAACGCAAAGATTGATATAGTTTAGTTTAGTTTATTAATTAATCGATAGACTATGAAGCCCTCTCGAGTCAAAATTTGTTTACAATACACATTAGATAACGAACAGAACATTTATATATTGTTCTTGTTGAACGCATTCCGAACACTTATAGAGTGCACGATAGGCTACGTTATTCCTCCGGGCATAACGAGTTCGAGCAGTCCGTGAGACGCGTTTGTATTACTCTGTCAAATACTTCACAGCTTCGTCATCTTGCTTCTAACTATGGTAATCTATGTGCGCCCATAGTGTTACTGTTGAAAAACGCGGTGGATTTTTTTAGAGAAAACACTTTATTTACTGTGGTATGAGGTTAAATCAAAAAATTAGTCCACATGTACCGATTGTCGAATTTCAACTAACTGGTTAGGGGCGGACCAACCCTCCTCCTTATCTCCTAATTTACCGTTTTTATCCTCCCTCTCACTCTCTTCTCTAGCGTTGTCACCTGACAGACTGTTGGGCACTCACGAGTTTCCAACAGTTACTATAATTATATATATGTGTAAATATACATATAAGTCTTAAATTAACTGGAAACTAACTATTTAACTCGATCTAACTGGAAACTAATTAACTGGGATGCGTTCTGTAATCTGTTGACGGTGCCCGATGTCGTGTTGACCAATGGCTGTATCGGCGACTTTTACGCACAGTAGTTGACATGCAGACATAGGGGTTATTTTTTTCATTGTAGTTTTACCCTCTTGATTTTAACCTTAACTAGGATAGTGTTATTATTATTATTATTATTATTATTTATTTTGTCATTGTTTACTATTTTTATTTACAATATAGTGGAGCTCTGATTGATATTAGACCTTTTGTGCCTTTTACACAATATACTGGATAAATTTAACAGTTTGCACGTCATGATATAGATCATGTTTCAGCCATCGCGTTAGAGTGGAGTTTATTTGTTTATTTGTAAATGTTAAGTGATTGGCCATCATTGGCCTTATCACTGATCTTATAAACTAAACTTATAATAACATAAAGCATGTAAAGCATGTAAACATAAAGCAAGGTACAATGTAACATCAGCACAAAATAAATAACACAGAGTATCACAGCAAGAAAAACAGGTTAACTTAGGGAATTCCAGTCAAAAGAGTCATAATGTGCATTAAATCTAATAGCCATCGCAGTCAAAGGTTCATTATGAGTTCATCATGGAGTTCTTCTGCAGGGAAACGTTTTATTGAAAAAACCCTGGTCACATTGAGCACTTATAGTCTAAGAAAAAATGATAACGAAAGAGAATCTAGTCTCAACCTTATCCACACTACTCTTTTCTCTATTGCATAAATTTATAATCTAGTCTATTTACTTTAATATAACCTATTTACAAATCGCCACGGGCTGGACGTACAATTTGTTTTATACTTTTCTAATAGTAGATCAGCATATTGTATTATTTTTATCATATTTGTTCTTTGATGAATGTCACTAGTACTATGCCAAAGTGGTAAATTTAGGATTCGTTTAAGAAATTTGTTTTGGAACACTTGGATTTTCTTCAAGTGCGTAGAGGCACTTTTTTCCCAAAATGGGTATGCATATAATAATATAGGTCGTAGGATTTGTTTATAAAGCAAAAGCTTATTTTTTAAGTTTAGTTTTGAATTCCTGTTAGTAAAGCTATATAGAGATAATGAGGTTTTTGTTGCAGAGAGTATTCTATTTTCAATATGTTTTTTGAATGTTAACCTTTTGTCGAGTGTAACCCCCAAATATTTAATTTCATTTTTCCATTCCACTTCATTATTATTAATGTTTAATTTTCTATCTGGCAACTCTCTTCTACTTGTGCAACGCGAGAAAAAAATAGCTTCCGTTTTAGATTCATTTACTTTCAGCTTCCATGTTTTGCAGTATCTTACATACTCATTTAGTCCTTTGTTTAGGCTTTTTATAATTGTTCTTGGACATTTGGCAGAGGAACTAATCGCAAAGTCATCGGCAAAACAGTATTGTTTGACATTTTTCATTTTTGGAATATCGCATGTGTAAATATTAAACAGAATCGGTGACAGTACGCTTCCTTGAGGAAGACCTGCTAATGGGTAGAACGGTGTGGAGGTAAAATTATTTATGTGAACCGAGCCTGAGAGAAATGAAGTGATAAGTCGAATCAGATTTGGAGGAAAATTGAAGGATACAAGTTTGAATAACAATCTTTCATGCCAAACCGTATCAAAAGCCTTTTCTAGGTCTAGTAATGCTAATCCTGTTGACTTCTTATTGTCTCTTTGTGATTTTATAGTGTTTGTTAATCTGTGTAATTGGTGAGTTGTGGATAGTCCAGCTTGGAAACCAAATTGGTACTTTGGGATAATGTTGTGAATGTCAATGTGTTTTTTTATGCGATCAGCAATTTGTTTTTCAAAGATTTTTCCCAGGGAACTCAAGAGGCTTATCGGTCTTTAGTTTTTAGTATCGCTGGGATCTTTGTTTGGTTTTGGAATAGGAATTATTTTTGCTTTTTTCCAATCATTAGGGAAGTAGCATAATTTTAAGCATGCATTTAAGATAAATGTCAAGTAAATTATTCCCTGCATCGGTATTTTCTTTTTAGCCGTGTTATTAATGTTATCAATACCTACTGGTTTTTTTGATTGTAGTTTCTTAATTATTTGACAAAGTTTTTTGGTTTAATTAATTCTTTATCTAAGTTAGCTGGTAAGGAGTGAAAGTTGTTGAATTCATCTAGTGTTTTTTTTTAACTAAGCGCTCCTGAGAGCTTTTTGTTTGTATGGTGGTATTGTTAGCGTTTTCAAAGTGAGCTTTTAAGGCTTCACATTTCTCAGGATTTGTTAGTAAGAAATTTCCATGTTCTTTCATTGGGGGTATAGTTTTACTGTCTCCATTCATGATCCGAACAAATCTCCATAGCCTAGTATTATTACGTGTTTTGTTCATTTTTTATAAGTTGGTAGACCAAGCATTGTTTCTGATCAGGGATATTTCCTCTTCAACTTGTTTTGCTAAGGTTTTTTACACATTTTTTAAAGCATGGTTCCACCTATTTCTTTGCCATCGGCGCCTTAATTGGTTTCTGTATTTCATTTTGTTTAGTGTAGCCTCAGGGATTATTACACCTGTTCTCACTTTCCTCTGAATCTTTATCCAGTTGCTATGGATCGCAATCCATGAGATTGGATCGCAATCAACTACGTCTGAATCGTTTGCAGCTACGTTTGGATCATTTTCAGCAACGTTTGGATCGCTCTCAGCTACCTTTGGATTTTACGGTAGCTCGCGTAAATCTCGTTGCAGCGCAAAGTTTATTTAGTGACCATTCGGCGTACCTCACGATTCTCCTCATGACAGACAATTTGAAAAGCAACAATTTCGTATTGTTCTATGTTTGAACCCAATTGAGAATATGTGTTAAAACCCCATTTTTGAGCTATAAAGAACATTTGACAGATTTGTCTGCTTCTACGCATCAGAACAGATTTCCTCCATTCTAAAGATGGAATATCCGGCTATACCTCGAAACGCTGAACAAGACTAAATGACCACGTAGGTCGTTACGCTAAAAAGAAGAAGATTGTGCTGGTTTGTTTGGAAGACTTGGTCTAATAACCAAAAATACGATAAGATTTTATAATTGAATGCATTAATTGTTCAGTTCTTTTCTTGGGGTGCAAATGTGTCCCGCGGTCACCAAATAAACGGTGTGCTAAAACGAAATTTGTGCGAGCTACCGTAAAATCCAGAGGTAGCTGAGAGCGATCCAAACGTAACTGAAAACGATTCAGACGTAGTTGCAAACGATTCAGACGTAGTTGATTGCGATCCAATCTCATGGATTGCGATCCATAGCAACCGGATAAAGATTCAGAGGAAAGTGAGAACAGGTGTAATTTATATCGGTCTATTTTAGTTAGTGGTACAAATTTGCTATGTGCAGTGCTGATTAGTTTAGAAAAAAAGGCTACCATGAGATCAATTTGTTTTTCATTGTTAATTTTAGCTAAATTCAAGTTTGACAGCTCTATGTGTTGGGAAATGTATTTTTGATACTTTGTATCTTCGATCTACAACAACAACTTTTATTAATATAATGTAATATTTTACACACGGACCAAACGATACGTCCTTTGCCTTAGCCGGTCGGGGAGAGAACGATCTCTCTATCCCGAAGAGCGTCGATCGTGCTTTCACGCATACGGTCGCCTAACATCGGGCGCATGACGAACTCTGTCAAGGCTTGTACAGGGTGGCTCCCAACATCCCTCCTCTTCAATTTCTCTGGTACGACCGCATCCACTGTGGCGATCTTCGAACACGCGTAGAACGACGTAGGGGCTGCACCGGTGAAGGCGATGATGCACTGTCAGCTGTAGCGAAATCTGGAGAACTTAGAACATCCGTATTATTTGACGATAACAAAAGGGACGGAGACGATTCAGACATGAAAGGTAACAGTGACGGGGATGACGATGAAGACGACGGAGACGACGTCGAAGACGAATACGACGATGACGAAGACGCTGACATTAAAGACGATGACGATGACGATGGCACAGAAATCCCAGGAGGTAACACCGCCGAGGTAAAGCTGTCACTAACAGTGCTTCGACATTCATTCAATAAAATGTTCAAAGCCATTGAAGTTTCCGTAGCGTCTGGTTGGACAGTATGTGTACCGATATACAATCGTGGTCGTAGCTGGTTGATATGTGAACGCCACTTCTTTCGGGCTGCGTTCTGTACTTCATACATTACGTTTCCACGCCGTTTGGTGATCTCACCAGGAATCCAACTCCAGGAATTATTTCGGTACTCCTTAGCATAAACCGTTTCACCAACGTGTAACTTTCTGGGTGGCATCTGCCTGCTCATTGATTCAACTTGTACTGGGGGACGCAGCAGTTCCAAGCAAGTACGGATTTTTCGTTCAAACATGACCTCTGCTGGAGTACGCATTCCTTCTAGCTGCTTGTTCGGTGTACTTCTGTAGGTCAGGAGAAACGTATCTAAGGCTTCCTGTAATGACACCTTCCCCACCTTTATCTTTTTGGGCGCTCTTTTAAAGGAATCAACAAACCTTTCTGCTTGCCCATTCGACTGAGGGTGATATGGGGCAGTCTTAATATGCTCGATTATATTAGTGTTAAAAAAATCGGCAAAAATTGCACTGGTAAACTGCCTACCATTGTCGCTCACTATCGTGTTAGGCATGCCAAATCTAACACACAATCCTCTCAACATAGTGACGGTTGCATTAGTGGATATACTTGAAGTCGAAATAATTTCAGGCCACTTAGAAAAAAGAATCAATCACCAGAAGAAAGTAGACACCATCTACAGGTCCAGCGTAATCTATATGAACACGCTGCCATGGTACATCAGTTTTCGGCCATGATATTGGAGAGCTATGAATTGGCGATTTAGCTGCTAAAGCACACGATTTGCATAACTTTACAAGTTTCTCAACATCCGCGTCTATCAATGGCCAATAAACATAACTTCGTGCTATAGCTTTCATACGATCGATTCCTGAATGACCACAGTGCATCATTTCTAGCACCCGCCGACGCTGCGACGCAGGAATCACTAACCGGTCTCCAAAACAAATACAATTCTCAATTGTTGAAAGGGACTCTCGTCTCGCGTAGAAGTATTTCAATTCCGCATTATCTATATTCTTTGGCCACCCACTTTGTATGTAGTTATACACGACCTGAAGCAAAGGGTCGTTATGCGACTCGCGCGCTACATGTTCAAATGCCAGCGGTAAACTCTTCGCTGCATTTTTCACAAGGGCTCCGACATCATTATCTAGTTCAATACTGGCAATTATAAAATCTTGTTCCGGTTTTTCATGTTTATCCATCAACCGGGATAGCACATCTGCATTTCCGAACTTCTCAGTTGGTACGTACTCTATTTCAAAATCATAAAGCAGTAATGTCAAAGCGAAACGCTGTAGACGGTTTGCGGTATATACAGGTATACCCTTTTTCGAACCAAAGATTCGGAGCAATGGTTGATGGTCTGTTTGTAGAAGAAAATGTCATCCAAACAGCATACGGTGAAATTTAGTTACGGCAAAAATAATCGCTAGCTCTTCACGATCAGGTTGGCTATAACGCTGCTCAGCTGCTGTAAGTGCTCGCGATGCGTGTTGGACTACTTTTATCTTTCCATCCGGCCACCTATGCGATATAGTAGCTCCTAATCCAATCGATGAAGCGTCTGCCGAAACAATTATGTCGAGCCGTGGGTTATAATGCGTTAATAACAAATCTGAAGATAAAATCTTCTTGAATTGCTCAAAGGCATGCTGACATTGTGGCGTCCAGCAAAAAACCTTTCCTTCCTTGAGCAAATCATCAAGAGGATGTCGCAGTATTCACATATTATGGACAAATTTGCCGTAAAAATTTATGGCTCCTAGGAATGACCGCACTCCCGGCACATCAGTAGGGGGCAGCAATTTTAAAATTGCCTTAATCTTGTCCGGATCTGGACGTAACCCTTTTCCATCTAATAGATGGCCCAAGTATTTAATCTGGGATTTATAAAAATTGCACTTACTTGCGCGTATGGTAAATCCATACTCTTGCAGCTTCTCCAAAACCGCTCGCAGGTTGCCATTATGGGTTGCCATGTCCTTGCCTCCAACTACGATGTCGTCCATATATGCTGCGACACCATCCAAGCCAGCTAACATTGTGTCGATTAACTGCTGGAACGCTCCCGGCGCTGCCTTGACTCCGGGTGGTAAACGGTTATATCGGAATAAACCTCGATGCGTGTTGACCGTTAAAATTCCGCGATGATTTTCATCTACCTCTACCTGCAAAAATGCATCAGAGAGGTCAATCTGGCTAAACACAACACAATTACTCAAGTTGGCAAAAATTTCCTCGGGTAATGGCAGTGGGTACTGGTGCGCCATTAGAGCATTATTCAAACCCGTTGAATAATCTCCGCAGATGCTGATGGTTCCATTCGCCTTGCGTATCACTACAATGGGTGCTGCCAAACCCGAATATTCCACTCGTGTAATAATGCCATCATTTTCCAGCCTCAGAAGCTCATCGTCGACTGCTTGCAACATCGCATACGCTTGGGTCGCTTGGGTCTGAACACTGGTGTCACTCCTTTCAGCATCAACTTCACACAACCTTTCGTACATCGCCCTAGCTTCGACGAAAATAATGCAGGAAAAGCTTTTTGCAGGGTCTTCGTATTCTCGCTTGCTTCTACGACATTTATCTCACTGCATATTGATGCCAAAGGAACATTCCAAAGACCAAATGTGTCCATTAAATCCGCTCCCAGCAACATTAGGTCAGCTTCTGTCACCCGTATTGTACAACACTTGCACTGCTGGCCAATTGTTATATCACATTGGAACTCGCCCAAAATGTGTAAAGGATCACCAGACGCCGTCCTCGCTTTCACGCTTGCAGGAATTAATGCAGGGCTACCGATTGCGTGCCACTGCTTGCTCGAAATTATGCTTATATCGGCTCCGGTATCTACCATCATCGGGATCTGGGTGTTATTCAAAAATAAATTTACACGGCCACGGCTAGCACTATTCACCCTATTCACGATCACCGATTTCACGCATCGCTTCTTTCTATTGGCCCATCTCAAAGCTGACTCGCAGTACCCTTCCTTGTGTCCGTATCTATGGCAATTATTGCACTTATAGGACTTGTGGAAACACTTTCGCGCATGGTGCCCTTCGCCACACAGCCAGCATTTTATTGCATTTAGCTTATTCGGCTGTTTCCACGCTTGGTGCTCCTTCTTAGGGTATTTTTCACGGGATCCACGAACGATGCTCACACTCTTCTCTCCCTCGCCTATCATTGCCGTATCACGCTTCAAGTTCACCATCCGTTTACACTCTTCTGCCATATCCAGCAGCGGGTTTACAGTGTCGGGGGCCCTAAGCAGTAAGAAGCGTTGAGGCCCCTTTGTACATGATTACTGGGGGGGTACTCGGCATCTGTCTTTGATTATGTAACATTTCAACTTAAATTTGCTTGCTGCCGGGGGGGGGGGGGGGTGCTTAGGGTTCGTCTAGCGCGGGGCCCCAACGTCCATCACCCACGGGGCCCTCCTTGCTACTACAGTGCCATATTCTATCAACTGTTATGGATAATGGACTAAAGATTCCGGGGCCCCTCATTGACGGGGCCCCCACAATTGCTTACTTTGCTTACCGTTAAATACGCCACTGGCCATATCCGTTACCGTTTTATCGCTTTTTCTTCTCTAGTCGATTTAGGAGCCTTATGCGAATCTCGGAATAACTGTCGTCTTTCAGACCACATACAAAAATTAGACATTTTAGTTCCTCTTCGGATAACTTTCCCAGCTCGGATTCTATAACAGCCTTGTTCACGCGGCACGAGTAAGTCATGTAGTCTTCTTCCTGCAATTTACACATCTGCAAGCATCGGTACCGTTTGGCGATGACGGATTCAGGAGAACCGAATAATTTTCTCAGCTTGCCAGTCGTCGATCTAAAATCGAAATCATTTAGTTTAGCTGGAAGAATGTGACTTACATATCGCTCGTGTTCCGCTGCACCCAGCTTCCGCAACAAAAGACGCACTCGCGCGACATCGTCCAGACGTTCCGCATCCCTTTCGAAGAGATCTTCGTATCGCGCAAACCAAGCACTGAATGTAACAGCATCCTCCGGATCATAGTGGAACTCTTGTATGTGTTTTGCTAGAGCATCAATAATGTGTTCATTTCCCACAGGTTGTCGCGATCCAATTGAAGCTTTCGTTCCATCAGGTCAAAGACACGGATCCTCCGTTTACACAGAAAACGGGTAAAATAGAAATCAAAATCGATAAAATCACGGGAAACAGCTCGCCAGAATTATTCTCGTCGCCACTTTTGTATCTTCGATCTACAACAATAACTTTTATTAATATAATGTAATATTTTACACACGGACCAAACGATACGTCCTTTGCCTTAGCCGGTCGGGAGAGAAGAGAACGATCTCTCTATCCCGAAGAGCGTCGATCGTGCTTTCACGCATACGGTCGCCTAACATCGGGCGCATGACGAACTCTGTCAAGGCTTGTACAGGGTGGCTCCCAACAGATACCCTGTCCAATTTGCTTTGGAGTAGTTTGGAATACTGTTGCCACATGGTTTAAAGCTATTGGTTAAGGAAATTTCAAAGATAACCGGAAGATGGTCGGATGTAAATTCGGTTATTGTTCGTGGTGATGTTATCTGGTGTAAATTGTTTGTGAGAACGAGATCAATAGTGGATGGGTTTCGATTTTCATCACTGGGAAAGTATGTAGGGTTTTGTGGATGGTGAATCGAAAAATTTCCTCTTTGTAAAGTTTCAAAAAAGGGTTTTTCCCATCCGATTTGCACTTTGGCAATTCCATAGCCTGTGCCTAGCGTTAAAGTCGCCACAAAGGAAATAACTGTTTGGGATAGCACTCAATAGGTTAACGTCTGCTTTAAAACTCTCACAATCTCTGTTTGCTCCAGGATTATATACTGATATTATACTTATTTTTCCTCTATCAGTTTGTAACTGTATGCCTATGGCTTCTAGTGATTTTAATTTGAATGAAGGAAGTAATTTATGGGTGATATTTTGACTGACTACTATAGCTACACCACCTTTTGTTGTAGTTTCTCTATCTAGTCTATGTATAATATAATTGCAATGTGAAAAACGCATATTACATTTAAGGAATGTTTCATTAAGAGCTGCTATTTGTATCTTATTTGCATCCATGAAGTTGAAAAATTCATGTTGTTTGCTGGCTATGCCATTGGCATTCCAATACATGATTTTTAAACCCTTTTTATTTGCCATTGGAGAAACAATATTTAGCTGTTATCTGTACTATTACGGAAATTAAATCTTTTTTTGTTGCGACATTCGCTTAAATGTGTAAATACGTCTTCGACAATTTGGCCTATTTCTTCAAAATTTATGTCGAAATCTCCTGTAGAAGTGTTTTTCTTTGAATTGAACACATTTGAATAGTTAATCGGCACTTGGCATAGCTTGGGCGGATTTCCTATTGAGGGGAAACTGTTTTCGTTGTATTTGAATTCTTTCGTCTTAGGTGGCGCTTTAGTTGTTTTAGTTACGCTTACACGTGTAGGACAGCCTGAATAATTGGCTGTGTGGTGGTCACCGCAATTAGCGCAGCGCAGCTTTGTCGGCGCTATTTTACCGTCTGGGCTAGTAGTAATTACGCTAAGCGGACAGGATTTGGATGCGTGTGAACCAGCGCATTTCACGCACACAGGTGGGCGGTGGCAGTTTGCGTTACCGTGACCATAACGCTGGCAATTTTTACACTGCATTGGCCCGCTTGCAGATGTATAATATTCAAAAAATACGCGATAGTGGTTCACTGCTCGAATATTTTTGAGTTCACTAAGGGTTATTGAACCCTTCACAAAATGTAATAGATACATCATCTGATCGTCGAATTTCTTTCTACAAATCTGCAATTTTTTATCGCCGTTGGTTTTACATGCACTTCTTCCAGTGCTGTTTTGATTTCTTCCAAACGATAATCTGGGAGGCCAAAGATGACAATTTTTGTGGTTTTTTCGTCATTAAGCTGATGTGTGTAGAAGTGCGTCGAAGTTTTTTTTGAATTCCTCGATTATTTTACGAAAATCACTCGTGTTTGTAGCATGCACTACGATACCTTTCACGGTAGTATTTGTTGTGTAATTAACTACACCAACACCAGTTATTTTACGATGGACATCGCCTACAGATGTGCGGGTCACGACGATTGGAGGTACACGTTCGGTTTTACGCACACTTGCTCTCGCATTGTACGAGGAGAGAGGAAGATCTTCACTATCACTTAGTAACTCGAACGAATTTCTGGTTTCTACCGTCACATTGTTGTTGCCAATATTGTGACGTATTGTTGATGCTTTTGGTGGTCTTCCACGTCGCTTTTTACCACAATCCATGACGATGGATCGGGTGAGCGATTTGTTTTTAAAGCTCGGCAATGTAGTGCCTTGTTCTGCACGGACACTAGCACTGTTACAACTCTGAACGATTTGTATACGCCACTCGAGCTCCGCAAACAAAAAAAACACGTCTGTTTCGGGCAACGCTAAGTGTGGGAATGAAACTAGAATAGTTCTAAAGCATATTTTTCAAAAATAATTTTCGTACAACAGTTTTGGAAAATTATTTTGGTTGTCGTTAAGAGTACGTTTTTTTATCTTCATTATTAAATTCAAAGTTATTTTTGAAACACTACAGAAGAAGTTTAGCAAAATTAACGATAAGCAGCATTAAAGGACGTCATTTTTTTACTGTGAATTTACAGGAAATATTATTTTAAAAACCTTAAAATTTGGAGCAGATGACACCAATTGCATCCCTCGCAATGTTTAAAGGGTAATCACTGACCATGAAACAACATTTAAGTCAATACAACTTAAGAACTTCTTGTGTACATTGTGCAAAGATTTAAATTATACATCATCATCGGAAAGTAACGGCTTACTCGAGAAGATGCATTCTACAGTGGTTCATCCTTCTCCTCCACGCTCTATGCTCGAACACACCGCCAAAGATGGTCCGGATGCGTCGTTCAAAGAAACATAAATTTCCTAATTTGAACACAGTTGTTACTTTTCCTGTAGAGATTTTACACTAGATGGAAGCTTGAAGTATTTCGCAACACGCAAAACGAAGCCTAATAAATGGAAAGCTTTTGATAATATTGCTTCATAGAGGTTCTAAAACTTTAGTCTGCTATGCAAATGAACGCTTTAATCGCGGAATTAATTTGTACGCGGCACTGATCCATCATCAATTTTTACCGTAAATGGGGGCCTTCACGATTCTAGTTAGTTTTTTGTATGGAGTTTGACAGTTGGAGGCTGAAATCATGTAAACACTCCATACAAAACCACACAAAAAACTAGCCTGCAATTTTCAGTCTAGATTATTCTAGCCACAAAGCTAGAATTAGATTCGAGTACCTGCTCGAAAACACAGGTTTGTTTACATTTATCCCAAGGTGCATTAAAGAGATCACGTGGTGGAATCCAGAATCAAAGTGTATGTAGCCCAGGTGGTCTCATAGCATGTTTTATAACCAAATTTGAATATCACTTTTGACAGGATGGGTAAAACTTTTGTTCAAACAAGCTTTCTGAAGGCATGACGAATACACAAAACACTCTTAAAATCTTCATTCAGCAACAGAAGCGATAAAAATCAGTCTTCAAAATTCATACACCTTGGGATAAGCCCACCTGTATATTATACTCAATAAGATAGCTACTCGAAAACTGATATACAATGCAAACAGCTGACAGGCTGAAATTTCAGCCTACGAGCTTAAAACGGAAAGGCCCCCAATAATGGGTTGAATCTTTTCCTAGTGAACGATATAACAGAGCATTTTGATATGCTTAGACGCATACTATTGAAATTACACAACGAGTTAAATCGATTTGTAAAACTGTCAAATAGTTTTAGAGAGTTAAGCAACTGGTTTGACCGGTTAAGTAAAATTTTGATATCATCTATGATAAACAACGTAATCTGCTATGGCGTATATAATAACATTTATGAAAATGTTAAAAAGAAAAGGGCCGAGAATATTGCTTTATTGAACCCCGGACGTTTTGATGAATGTTGTAGATAGACAAGAGGAAATATTGACTGTAATGCGCCTATCACTTAAATAACAGAAGAACCATTGAACTAACGCCCCATTTACTCCGTAGCTTGATAGTTTTGAGATTAGCATTGAGTGATTTACGGCAGGGGTCTCCAAACTACGGCCCGCGGGTCGCATGCGGCCCGCGATGATATTTTAAAGGATTATGTAAATATCATATTATTTCGAAAATTTTCATCAATTTTTTATTTGCACTAAACCAAGACAAAAAGCAAGTTAGTATAAACGAAAAATGTAGAAATTTAAAATATTAATTAAGTATTTTTAAATCAAATCGAAATTCAAACGTTCACATTACCAAAAGTACCGTCAAAATGGTCCTCAACAACGTTATATACGAAGCAATTGCGGTGAGCTGAAAAGTTTGAAGACCCCTGATTTACGGTATCAAAGGCAACGCTAAGGTCGGTGTAAAATTATGACTACCCGTTTTCTGTTGCCGATTGCAGGATAGCAGGTGCTCAATAAAGAAAGTGGGTTAGTTT
The DNA here is from genome assembly GCF_016920715.1 of Anopheles arabiensis. Lineage (NCBI taxonomy): Eukaryota > Metazoa > Arthropoda > Insecta > Diptera > Culicidae > Anopheles > Anopheles arabiensis. The sequence goes on along the minus strand of NC_053517.1, from coordinate 58,418,333 downwards.
CAATTGAGCGGTTGGGTAGAAAACCGCAGAAGCAGCCATTCTGTGATTATTTGTTTGACCTCATTCTATCGTTATCAGCACACCAGGGGTTTGAAAAAAGGGAAATAAATTGTATACTGTTAGATAATCACAATGTTTTACTATCTTGCGGCTACTGTGGTGAATTTGCTGTCAGTTGCACTTGAACCAGTGATGTGGATGGTTACTAGTATCGTAAATGAAGTGTACACTATTTTAGCTAAATACGTAAGTATTAACAGCATAGAACTGCATAGAATAAAATAATCACTAGAATAAAAGGGATAACTCTTACTTATAGAATAGTAAGCCCCAAATGGTTAACAAAGAAAAGCATTTATTATTCATGTTTTAACTTGGCGCTCAAAAATATATCAATTAAATACATGTTTGAAATGAATTTTAGAAGTCAACGTCAAAAGTCGTGAAAATGTATTGTACGGGGTAAAATGATCTTGCTATGAGGCAAAATGATCTTACACGAAATGTAAAAACACATCAAAACAAAGAGACAAAATGAACCACACCATTGGACTCTAAGCTTCGGTATAAGCTCTTGCATCGTGGTAGTAATATATTGTTGTATTAAATCAATTTGTAAAGTACTGACAAATTTCAATAATTCACGTGCCGTTAGTAGTTTTTCTTGTTGATAGAGTATATATACAGCACAGTTTTATTTATGAAAGGCTAGTATATTACGGATGACTACTCTTCGAAAATTAGGAAAGGGACTTTCTGTAATTGTTGAATCAATATTCGAATTTTTAAATATTATGTTTTTACGATAATTATTCATAGGTCTTTCTAAAAAGTGAATGTAATAGTTGTCAGAAATTTCAGCTGAATGAACTGTGTCTGAATCATTTTCAGATGTTGGTGGGTTATTATGTAGAGAATCTGAAATGAAATTTGTTTCGTTTCTAGATGGTTCTTCCGTTCTTCAAATGGTGCCTTGTTTTTTGTTTCTGAAAGACAAGATATATTTATTAGTTTCATCTTTTCAACTCAAAGCGTCTTCGACAACGCTTGCTTTTCCTTCTTTGTATTGTTTATCCCAGTCAAAGTTTTTGAGTTCCAATCTCCATCTAAGAATTTTTGAATTTTTGGTGGAAGTTTTGATAAATGTCAACGGTTTGTGATCCGTTATCAATATGAATTTTAGACCATAGAGATATGGATAGTATTCATTTACTGCTAAAATTATTACTAAAGCTTCTTTTTCTGTTGTAGAATAAATATTTTCTGTTTTATTTAGTGATCTGTTAGCTAATGCAATTGGTCGTTCTATTTTGTCTTGTACTAGTTAAAATGGCCAGGTTACAGGGCTACGCAACGTTTATCGGAGGGCATATAAAAATTGCACTTCAATTAACCATTTTGTTTTTGGATCCTTTGTGAAAGATTTTTTTTGTGTGCTTATATTATTTATAACATATATTGCAGTATATTGATGCATGATTTTTTTAAATTTTCTTTTACTTAATATTTTATTAACTAACTAGCTGGCCCGACAAACTGAATCATTCCAAAAAAAACTAAAATATTCCATTATTGCTTTGTTACTTGGGATTGTTGTATCGTGCCCATATCCCTCAGGATCCGATCATCGAGTGTAAACCGCCAGGCACCTCACACCAAGTGTCAAAGTGCCGTATACAACACAACAACAATCCTGCTCTTTGTATGGGAGTTAGAAAATCATTATTAAATTAAGTTTAGTGTAACATCTGGACGATTTTTAAATCTTAAAACCTATTCTCATACCACCATAAGGTGTGTGCGAAGTTTCGTTGAAAATGATCCAGCCGTTTCGGAGGTTGCTCGCAACAAACACCGTGACACGATGTTTATATATATATAGATAAATTGTGGATCGTGTACCCCTTGAAATACATAATTTATGTATCAAAATTCACATTGTTTGCGATAAATTTACGTAACCTTTCGGATCAGATGTTCCAGGTAATATAAAGTTCCGTGGTATCTTGGCATCCCCGGTACCAAAATCCATGCGACTTTTCGCTAACGGATTGATTAAATGGCGCCCGATTAGACGATCCGATAGAAGCACTTTTCAGGCTTAACGGATTGAGCGAGATACACCGTCGCGGCGACACGATACATGTTGCATACATGTGTACTACATTTCAAGAGCCCCCCCTCGCTTTTTTTCGGATAGCAATGAGTTCAAACACACTTACGAATCCGTTGTTCAATATTTTTTTTTATTTTCTACTTTCTTTTTCTAAGCACATTCTTTCATTCATACACACACCCTCCCCACTGGTATTTTTCGAAGTATTTTTTTTTCTTCTTGAAAAACAAAAAAACTAACGCACACAAGGAGACCCACGGGAGAGTGTGAAACGACAAAGAAGAGAAAACACACACACACACCTTCTTCTCCCCATGGTGTTTTTCGCAAGGTGATCCCGTAGGAGAACGCGAACGCAAAAACACACACAGACAAAGCCACGCACGCATGCAGGCTAGCACACAAACACACACCTCACTCCTCCCCCCCTCGTGTTTCCCCCCCACCCCCTTTTGATTCCGTAGGAGATCGCGAAACAGCAAAAAACACACTCACAACCACGTACGCATGCAAGCACACATACACACACATACACCTACCCCTCCCCCTCTCTTGGTGTTTTTCGCAAGGTGATCCCGTAGGATCTCGTTAAGCGAAGCGGCAAAAACACACACAGCCACGCACGCAGGCATGCACACACATACACACACACAGACGCGCGCGTGCACGCACGCACGAACGCACGAGGGAGCGTAAATGAAGAACGTATAGAACCTACGTTGCCGGTCTCCCCCTCCCGTTTTCTCGTTCTCCGACAAGGCTGAGGTGTGCACGTTTGTGCGTGTACCTTTGCCGTCCCTCCTCTCCTTCATCATCCGTTGACCGTTCGTTGTAAGCTGGAGGATGAGTTCAGCGCTGTTGAAGAAATGAAAGTTAAGAATAAGATTACTCACTCTTTTTTGGTATGCTTTGTGTGTTATCATAACTTACCTTATTGCAAACAAAATCCGGAATGAAGCTCCTCGTTTAAAATATTCCGAATTCGATCACATCCTCGGCGATGCTCGACGCCATCAGTGGATGAAAGCAGGAAAAGAAACAAAGAAAAGCATCAGTCACCATCAGCATCATCTTACTCTCACACTTTTACATCGGTTGATGATTCTTACCTTTTCAAATTCACCAAAACAAACAGCGATGGAACCAAATCCAGAACACCAAAATCACACACGATTTCTGGAGCAAACCGACACATCCTCCCCCTCCAATTGTTTGCCACAGACTGACGTGTGTGTGAGCAGCAATGTTCTTGAAGCGGTGAGCAACGGTAAAGCACACACAAGAAGAAGCGAGACGGCTATACGAGTAGCGACTTACGCCGCCGCACAGACAGCGCGCGTCATAATTTTATGCGCGAAAATCTTAAAATTCAAGTTATTCATGACAAATTGAATCGACATTTTCATACTCTGACGAACTTTTACGAAAGATATGTAAAAACTTAATGTAGTGCAATTAAATTTAGTGCAATATCATTAGCAGAACATAACATTTTGATATTTGTTTGTAAATTCAGATCCTAAGAGCTACTACTTTTTTGAACAATAAGTGTAGAAACACAAATTTTGTCTGAGTCCAGAACAGCAACAGGGAAGATGTCGTACCCTGAGTGTGGAGATGTGTGTGTGTATGTGGTGAACGTTGCCGCGTCAAGCGTGCTGTAGGATACAATGCGTGTAGGAGGGGGTAAAATCGCTTGGCTCATTGAAAATACAGGCAAAGTTGGCGCGAAGAAAACGCAACACTACGGATTGTATGGAAAATGTTGCGCGTTCAATCCGATTGCCATGCGATTGTCCTGGGGGTATGCCTTACCGAACCCCGGGAATGTCTCATGCCGTATGTCGTATGACTTTCGCCGATGCAGAGCAGAAATTCTACGAACTCTTTCCGCTCTTCAGCATCTCGAATAGTCTAGCTTTCTTCACACTAGTGATGCGCGTTGCGTTCCGAACCTGCCAGGTGCGATCCGTTCCAGCATGCAAGCATCCGGACCGCGATCCTTATTTTTAACCCAAGCAGGTTCAAACTGAACCTGTTGCTCCCACCGTTCTTTGCGATCCGACCTGAACCGACTGTTATCAACGATCTTATCGATCCGATCTGAACCGGCTGCTCTCAGCGTTCTCGGCTATTTGTGCTGGGCCGGTTGCTCTCAGTGCTTATTGCGATCCGGCCTAGAACGCAAGACATTCTACTCTCTTTGTATTGATGAGCCGGTTTGCCGGTTCAATTTAAACCTGTTTCTCGCAGCGTTCTTTTCGATCCAGTCTGGAACGCACGATCATCTGCTCTCTTTCATACGATGGGCCGATTTGGTACGTACAAAGAAAGCAGGTAAAGTCTGAACCTGTTTCTCTCAGCGTTCTTTTCGTTCCGGTAAAGAACGGCGTTCTCTTCTCTTTTGCTTCTTTCTAGTATGGACACACACACACACACACACACACACACACACACACACACACACACACACACACACACACACACACAAATTCTGTTTATGTGAGTGATAACAGTGCAAGCCATACTCTCTCAGTCAAAGAGATAACAGTACAACACCTGAGCCGTGAAGCCAGTGAAGGATAGAGATTTGTGATTGGTGGGAAGCTAATCGCCAAAATTTAAAGATACAATCCTGCACTAGCGGTAAGCGCAATGAATGAAATGTTTCTCTTCTGCCATATGGATGTTATCAGTATAGGTGCGTTATTTGGACTGCATTGTGGTAGTCGATGAATTGCTATGTGTCTGGTGCTAAGCTGCTTCGATGCGCATGCATGTCCAATGAACTAGTTTGAATTTTTACCTGAAATCTTCTTTGTGCAACTAAATATTGAGGGTGCATGACACGTTTAGCCTTCCGCAATAATTTCTTTAACGCCATTTATCGCCCCATGAAACAGCGCTATTCATATGGACAATTAAAGTGCACTGCCGGGCACTTTCACACCGGTAGTTCACCGTACATCCGTACATACGAAATTTAAAAATCCGATTAAACTTATAAGCTTTTTGATTTTGCATCAAAATTTCATATGCATTGCAACAAATTTCTGATTTACTTCTTTATTTAGAAGTATAAAAAGGGAATAATGATTAATTTTAGTAAAAACAAAAACAACAAAACTTAAGTTAAGCGTTTATATTTTAGTAGAATAATAGTTTTACACATTCAGTAAACTATTATTTAGCTTTGTTTAATTGAAACGGTGTGATTACTGCACAAAAAATATATTACACAATATTCAATGACTACTTTCAAGTTCACCATATATGAAGTGAGCAACTGAAAAAAGCGTAACCATCGCAGGTCATCTTGAACCTGCGTTCCGCGTTCCGTTCTTTTTCTCCAGATTGGCAGGTTCGTTCCGTTCCTCAATTTTCGGAACTATTCCCATCACTACTTCACACGCATGTTTTCCCGCAAATGCAATACCCTAAATTTGCCCCAAATCATGCTCCGCCGAATACACTGCTTCAGACCTTTACTGTACACGGATATTATAGGAACTGTGAGCGTCCAGGATGAGCGATAGCCTGAATGTAGAGTGTAGCGTTCTTTCCATGGTCAGCAGCAGAGTAGCAATTCCACTCGAAGCCACTGCGATTGTAATTTTCGATTAAATGCAAGAATAGTTTCGAGCATAAACGGATTTCCGATGCCACCAGGTCAATCAAGGAAAAAACCTGTCCATTGTGTGTCTCCTCTGGATTGTTCTGTCAAATCGTAGCTGTCCACTACTGCGGTAATTTCATCGCACCCCGTTCATTGTTCGTTGTTCAATCGGTTCACGTTTACTAATATGTTGTCCAGCTCATCGATAGCATAAGAGTGTTCCGCATCCACCACGGAAAATATTTCGGCTGCGGATAAGGCGCATTGTAGAAAGTCTGGCAGTATTTGCACAAAGTCGTCTAAATGCAGCATGGACGGAAATATCGTTAGCGCCTTCCGCGGCGTCATTTCTCACAGATACTAATCAATGATTCCCAGCGCTTTGAGGTTCTCGAAAGCTCACAGTATCTGATTCTGTTCGGAGTCTTCGACGGTGTACTGATCTTGATTTTGCGAGTGTAAATCTTCACAAAAGTGGTTCACGTTTCACGTTCACAATAAGAGAGGATAATGCGACATTTCCTCAGCATCCAGACATCAACAGTACACTATACGGCCAATAACGATCAGCCAATCAGTCTGGCGGTGGCTCGCGATCCACTGGTTATCCGTACCAACATACCACGGAAGCTGCTGCAATTAATTTTAAGCTTAACTGTACTTTTGAATCTTTATGCTGTTTAGATCACTTCATAAATATTACACAATTTCACATACGTGAGGGCGATATTCGTCTGTTCGTTTGACGAAAACATCCTTGTTGTCTTTCGTCCAACGCCTACATCGATGAATCGCTATGTCGGTACAAAGTTTGCAAGAAAACCAACACGCTACAGAAATCATCCAAGCTATCCGCCCCTAACATCAACTCACTAACCAATTTCGTCTCACTATAGAGTGAAAAAGTAACGCTCTATAGTGAGAGATTGAAAATGAGAACCTTTTTGTAAAATTTGTTATATAGGACTTGTGATAGTACTGCTCCTAATGCATAGTTGCTTGCATCCGTCGTTAGGATAAATGGTAGATTGAAGTTAGGGTACGAAAGTATTTGGTCTGATGTCAAGATGCTTTTAAGTTTTTCGAATGCTTGTGTGTATGTTGTATCTTTAACATTAAGCGTTTCTTCTTTTTTAGGTATTGTGCCAAAGGCTTGGCAAGTTTTGAAAAGTCTTTGATAAAACGTCTGTAATATCCTGTCAGTCCAAGGAATTGTTTTATTTATTTCTGGTTGGTTGAGAGTTTCCAGTTTTTTATTTCTTTCTAATTTAGTTGGGTCTGGTTTTATCCCTTCTGCTGTTATTACATGTCCGAAGAAATCTGTTTCTTTTTTTAAGAATTCACATTTATCAAGCTAAATTTTTAAATTAAATTCAAATAACCGTTTCAATATAATTGAAATATTTGGCAAATGATGTTTTAATTTTTACCAATGATTATTATGTCATCTAAATAGACATAACAAATTTGTGCTATAAATTCTTGAAGTATATTATTCGTCGCTCTTTGGTATGTGGCAGGAGCGTTTTTAAGACCAAAAGGCATTCTTGAAAATTCAAAATGACCTTTGTCCACATAAAAAGCTGTTTTTTCACTGTGTTTTGGATCCATTTCGATTTGGTGAAGTCCAGATTTTATATCTAGTGTTGTGAAATATTGTGATTTTCCTAGACTATGTAAAATATCTTCGATCTGTGGAATAGAAAATTTATCAGCGTTAGTTTTTTCGTTAAGTTTACGATAATATATAACGACTCTAATTTTCTTTTTACCAGAAGCGTCTATTTTTTTTGGTACAACCCAAATTGGTGAAGAATATGGACTTGATGAGGGTTGAATTACATCTGTTTGTAACATTTACTGGATTTGTTCCTCTACATCATTTTTAAAGTGGTGAGGATATTTGTAAGATTTTATATAGGTCGGCATATTATCTTTAGTGATAATTTTGTGTTTTATAGCTGTACTGCAGGTCAACTTTTCGTTATCGCGCAGTAAAACTTTGTTGTTTTCTAGAATGATTCTGTAAGTTTCTACAATTATATTCACTTTATTATCTTAATCGTGCGAAGGAGAACAGTATTGTCGCGGTATACCGGAGTATTAAGAAAGAGAGCTTATCCGATCGGATGCTCCTTTTTATACCTTCTCTCTCTCGCCTTACGCTCGCTCGCCTATTCCTTCTCACGCACCTGTCCTTTCTCACGCACCTACGCACTCTCGCGAGGCTACGCATTTCTCGCGCTCATTATGCGTGTCCTGCCCAACTCTCCCGTTATCTTCTAAGCTCTTTAACTGTCTACTTGAGACCCTAATTAACCCTTAATATCGCAGACCTCAAGTGATGAGAAAAAGCTGTCCTTCCCAATTCACTTAATTTGAACAGGCGAACACCACAATTCGATACTAATGTTCTTTTTCGAATTATACTTCCAAATCTTTGGGAGTAGCTGCTTGCTCATAACCAAAATAAGGTTGTTTTAGGCCAACTAAAAATGCTGCTAAGCCATACTCTTCAATACAATCATTTATAGCGTCCCATTTTTTTCGATATTTTTCGTTTTGTTTAGCTTGGGTTTTTGTACTTTGCATGATCTCATTGATTTTATTGTAATATTTGTGAATGCTCATATTATCACTCATTTTAGTTTGCCAAAGTTAACTTTTATAATAGGTAAACTCTTGACGATCTCCTAAGGCGTTTAAGAGAATCTCTTTTATTTCGAGAAAGGTGTTAGGGTTTCCAGCCAGACAAATTGTATCTTTTGCTCTTCCTTCTATTTTAATTATTACTGCTGTAATAAATATTGACTCCTGTTGTTCTGACACGATGCCATGACAAATTTGTAAGGTGCTTTCGGCTGTGTTTAGCCATGATGCTAATGGTTTTCTAATACCGTCGAACTTCGGTAATGATTTTATCGGGTCAGGGATTTTGCATAGGGATTTGTATAAGTCCAATCTTAATTATCCTGTCGTTTGTCCAAATTAATTATCTTGCAGATTCTGCACAACTTGTCGCAGAGCAAGAATTTCACTTTGCAATGATTCCAGTACCATTTCGTTTAAATTCAACGAATTGACTCATGGAATATCGGATTTAAGTGGAATATGTGAATCCGGTCTCGGACTACAGTCGTCAACTCGTGCGACTTTACAACATGCCCGTCATGGGTTCAATCCCCAAATAGACCGTGCCGCCATACGTAGGACTGACTATCCTGTTATGGGGGGGAATCAATTAGTAACTGAAAGCCAAGCCCACAAGTGGGTACAGGCAGGCCTTTACCGACATCGGTTGTTGAGCCAAAGAAGAAGAAGAAGAAGTGATGGGTAAATACAATTTTTTTCCGGAGTCGGATCGATCCTCTGGCACCCCTCGGAGTCGGACTCGGAGTTGCTCCGGACTGTTTAGCGAGGGGGGAGGGGGGGGGGTCCGCACGGGAAAACCCTCGGACTCATCGACTCTGAGTTCGGATCAGTCCGGATCAGTCCGGATCAGTCCGGATCAATCCGGATAATCCGGATCAGTCCGGATCAGTCCATCAGGACTCATCCAGATTGATCCGGATTGATCCGGACTGATCCGGAGTCAAATCCGGTTATGATCCGGAGTCGGAGTCATATTTTGCGCACCGGAGTCGGAATTGATCCATGACTCCACTCCGGATTACCCATCACTAATGAACAGTTCCCTTGCTTTCTTTAAAGCGTTTTGTTTTTTGGGTAACTTTGTCTTTAACAAATTTTGTTTTATTTGGTTTTGGTATCCGGGCCCTATCTGGTAGTACACCCTACGACGTCACAAATTTCGTCTATCTTCTAGTGCGAAAATTGTGTAAAAGTAACACCTATCTAGTAGTATGTATACTTTGCTACTTGCACGGTCTATCTGGTAGTGCAAGGACGTGAATTTCACAAACTTTAACGAATCAATATGTCATGTCTATCTGGTAGTGCGCTTAAACATCAACTTTTAAACTTGTACACTCGCAATTTTGTTGCAAGTAATTGTCACTTCACTTTACACTATTTCCGTGGGCCCTACCCAATGAGACATTTTGGACTTATCTTGAACAAAAACTCGGCTGTCTTGCTTTATCTTCTATGCCGCACCTGCTTGCTCTCATTTGCGAGCGTTAAAATATACTCTCCCGATTTCATGTTCTCGCGAATTGCCTGCTGCTGTAAGAATGTATGAGTGAATGTGCATCGTTTTTCTCTGTCCTTCCTCTTCTCCTCCCCTCGTTCGTACTCCCTTCTTCCATCGATTCGATGCGCGATTCCTGATTCAACCGCGCAGTAACACGTTCCGTGGTAATGAGATACTGTACGAAAATATACACAACGTTTTCATTTAGCGTCCGTGGTCCACACGGAACGCCGATACCTCAAACACCACCGGCAAATATCAAATTCTCGATATTGGCGGTGAATGGTGAATGTGTCCACCCCTCTCCTGATCAATTTAACTCACTTGTTACATCTCCTCCCCTTTCTCCTTCTCCTAGAACTCATATAAATGAAATTCGAGAGAGAAGTGGGAGAGAGTAAGGAGGATTAGCTTTTTGCTCTCTCTCAAAGTCCAAAATTGTCTGCCTTTGGGTATGGGTACTATGGACCTGAAATGGAGCCCTATCTCAGTATGGGTACTGAGATAGGGCTCCATTTCAGGTCGATAGTTTTACCCATTCATCGCGTTTTGGTCGTTTGGGTAGTTTTACCCATTCATCGCGTTTTGGTCGTTGGGGTCTCCTTCCCTGTGATTGCCCAAATGACATTTTCGAGCAGATTGTTAGCGTTTTTCGAGTTGCTGGAAGCTTAAAGACCCGCTGCGCAAAGCGACGGAAGAAATCATGGCGTTCGGAGAATTTTATCATGCCTTCCTTTTCTCTCCAACGGCAAATTTGTCAAGCAGCTCGTCGATCTACCCCTCCGCTGCGCAAAGCGACGGAAGAAATCATGGAGTTCTGAGAATTTTATCATGCCTTCCTTTTCTCTCCAACGGCAAATTTGTCGAGCAGCTCGTCGAGCTACCCGCCCCTGGCTCCGCCTCATACCCCTCGCCTGACCGCGCTGTCGAAGGTTTGGATGTGTTGGTGTGTCAGACGGCCAATCGCTGTCAGCCGTCGTCCGTGCTTTTTCCCTCCATAGCGCCATCTCTTTCTCGCGTGTGGTCAATGCTCGCGAGCTGTTGTGGCGCCAAAAATGCCGTTAACAAACATTGCGGCGATGAAGTTGCATTTTCACAAATCAAACCAAAAAATCGCAATGAGTTCAAATACTGCAATATAAAAATGACCAAGGAATCGCTAGTTTACGTTGGAGGGTTTGCTGTGCAACGCGCTGAACCCTAATTCGCATTGACACGTTCAGCCCGGCGCTGATTTTCATCAACTTTCCGTTCCACCAGCATCAAGAACGCAAGCTGATTGTGAAACCAGCATCCTGGAAAGTTCACTGGTAGTCCCTGGGACATGTCATCGTGCTGAACGTGTTAAGCATTAAGCATAACTTTGTTACCCTAAGCTTTTGCTTTCGTATGCTGTAGATTACATAGATATCCTGAGCCATCTGCGCGTGGGTGTGAGCGTGCATGTGTGTGCAACACTTTCGCCAAATGTGTTTTCTTCCGGAATGTTATGATCCATCGGTCAAAGAAAGGAAGGTGTTCATGAAAGGCGGAAAGACGAATTGAGGCCCCTGTCAATGGTAACTGATGACCGGGAGCAGGGGGTACTGGCACACAGCTGTTGGAAGATTGAACGGTATACTTAAATTGCCGGCGGATGGGGGGGAGGGGGGTGGCCATGGGACCCCTACGATCATTAGTCACAGGCCCTAAAATTGTTGTCGCCATTGGGGAGGGGAGGTGCAAATGTTTCTCCAGCCACGGAGCCCTAACGACCATCTTTCCGGGGGCCCTTGTCGTTAATACTCTGTCCACTTGTAGAGATAATCGGCGACCGCCTAGTCCGCCTACCGTTAGATCCGCCGCTGGTTCATGACGGTGTTTTTTTATCGTGGAGGTGCATCCTTCCCCCTGCCTGCAGCGTATACATCGAGCAGGAGACAGTGTGACAGTACCCCGTCGTGGGTTCTAACCGCGTATGAACCGTCCGCCGTAGCAAGAGGTGACTATCCGGCTACGTGGTACTCAAGTCCTGAAAAGGCCGGCATGATCGCGTTGGCTATTACGCCAATAATAATAATAATAAGAAGAAGAAGAAATTAGCATAGCAGTCCACACTCGGGGAAGGTTTTTGTTTTGACTTTGGTGCTGCCGGGTCTACTGCTGTGGCGCGACAAATGCACGGAATGCACTCGACCAAAACATGAACCTACCGATCCGAACCCATTCCAAGGCATTGCCGGTCAATCGGCGTCATGATAACTAGGGGAAAGCGGGGCAAAATGGGCATGTTAAGCAGTTTACTGAATATTCCTTTGAATATGCCATAAAACACAATTTTTCTTTCATTATTGCATGCCTCCACCATTTGTCTATGGATTTAAATTGCCACATAGAATGAAATCAACTTAAAAACATGTAAATAATGTAAAATAAAAGTTGATGTTTTACGAGAAGCATTTTTGACACGCGGGGTAAAATGGGCATATCCCTGGGGCAAAATGGGCATATGTAAACAAACTGTGAAACGTCAAAACACTGGGGCAAAATGGGCCACAACAACTGCGCTTAGGTAATGGTCTATGGTTTTGCGCACGTTTCGTGAAATGTATTTTCGTTCTATCTTTTGTTTTGCTGGTCAGAAAAGCCCTTAAAATTCTTCCAAAAATATGTTATCAAAATTAAAACAGATTTTACACGTTTAAATCTACTAAATTCAATGTTTTTAATCTATGCCTGATATCACTATTGAGGCGACAAATACAACCCCATAGCCTCACCAAGCGCCGTATGTCAAAAGCATCTGCCCATGTTGCCCTAAGCGTAACTGCCCATTTTGCCCCACGTGAAGCATTTTTGTATTTTTTGTTATATTAGTAAAAATACGCATTCAATCGCCTTGCTTTCTTCAGACAAATTATATAGAAAAATCATATCTTTTGTAATATCCTGGAGATTTGACCCCTGATAAGACCATAGTGCTCAATATGCTGGATCAGAATATGACCATCACCGTGACAACTGTGCGATAATCTGAATGTCAAAATAAAGATAATTCGTTTACGGATCGTCGTACCGGCAACATCTTCAGTCTTCTTCTGTGTCGGTTTATTTCTTCTGCCTTTATTCTTCTGCCTTCGGATTGTGCTCAGTTTGAGTTCATCGGTTGATTGAATTAATTCAAATTAGTTCTAATCATTACATCTCAGAAGTGTGCTACATCTTATCGCCTGCACTCACTTTGCTGTCTAATCCAGCACGGCACAAGATTGTGTAACAAAGAGTTTGTGTGTGAGATGACGCTACTGTGGTAGGTTCGGCCGCGCTTCTCAAACCGTTTCGGTGAGTCAATGCGCGGAGCACAGTGAAAGGGTGTGGGACGAGGAAGGGGATCGTACGGAACGCGACACCAAAATGTAAACACATTTGTCGCGTATCGGTTACGTCAACCTGTTCACACTTACGCTAAGTCCGAAAAGAAGCACTTGCTTACGTCGGCGGAATCGCGGACTGGATCGACCTTGCGCGTCGAGTTGATGACCGAGGCGGAATCGGACACCGTGGGAGAAGTTGGGTGGAACTAGTGCAAATGTGCACTTTATTTCGATGAGGGTAATGCTGATCGGTCAACTGACTGAACAGCTGATAACCAAAAATGATTATCAAATTGAGCAGAGCCTTCGGCGGAATCTGCAAATTGGTGAGGTGCACCAGAACACGAGTGATCTACGTGTCTATGGAAGATGAACTGACTTCGCCATCAATTCGAGCTTTATTTATAAGAAAGATGGTGTGAAAGTGGTTTCACATTTGGCAACCAGATGTTTGTCAAATGTGAGCTTTCATTTGGTTTTCCGGGTTTGGGTTTTTACAGGTGTTCTTAAATTATACCTAGCGTGCCTGTGTTTTATCAACTATCCGTGCATTGTGGATGTAGCGAACGTTTTCCTGTTTATGCCTGGGTTTTACGGAAGTTTAATTGCTTATCTGTGGCGCGTTTTCCTTATTTATGTTCTGGGGTAAAACACGAGAACGTTTACGCTTCTGGTGTTTAACGTTTCTTTACCTGGCTGCTGGCTATGCGCTTGCGCTTCTGGTGGTTTACGTCTTTTTACCTGGCTGCTGGCTATGCGCTTGCGCTTCTGGTGGTTTACGTCTTTTTACCTGGCTTTTGGCAATGCTAAGTTTGATGTGACCTACTGTTAGCAGTAAATCTGCTACACCTCCACCCTTCGGAAGAATAACGTAATGAAATGAAGTTATTCTGTCATATTTTAATTGCTCGATTTTTGTTGATTTTTTTTTCTTATACGTTTTTTGTGTAAGTTTAATATTTTTGTTTGAAAAAACTTATTGACATTTCATATCGTTAAGGTGGGTAATATTTTATGTACATTGATTGATTGTCTAGAGATACAATATCGTTGATAGTTTAATGGGGATTGTAACAGTTTGATATCGCGTTGATACGTTTGTTAGGTTCATTTCTTGAGGATTCTACGATTATAGATTTTTTAATTGTTATCATTGAGATAGTATGATGCAAATGTTCTAAAAGTTCTTTGAGATACTTTTCGTAAGCAACAATATTTCTTGGTTCACTAAATGTGACTTTTTTATTTTTCTCAGCCTCTATATCCTGGTAATATGATTGATTACTTACTTCAATTTTCTTCTTCTTTGATTTGATGCTAAGTTTTCTTTTCTTTGCATTATTCAGCTCAGTTGCATGGCTGTCTTTACAATTCGTCTCATTATTTCTTTCTACGCTATCTAGCAGTTTTATAACCTCTGTTGGGTCGTTCATTGGTTTCTCAACAATATTTCTCTTAATAACTTCATTAATGAGTATAGTTTGCATACAATTTTCGTATTCTTTCTCATACTGATTGTTTATATGTTCTTCGCGATTTTCGTTAGCTATCTCTTCATTTTCTTTAATAATTCTTTCTGAGTCATTACTTGGCCTTTTTACTTCATAAATTATTTGATCGTTCATAGGTTCATAAGATTTAGTTTCATAACTTGTTCTGCTGTTGAACTCTACATAATCTTGTACAAATTGCACTTGATTGTTATTTTCATCAATGTTTTTATATTCTCTACCATTTTGATTGTAAATGTGATTTTTTAATTTTTTAATTTTTTAATTTTTTAATTTTTTAATTTTTAATTGCCTTAATTGCAGCGTCTAAGGTAGGAATCATACGTGACAGAACTATTGCCTGATGGATCTCGTTTTTTAACCCTTTTCCAAAAGCTTTCATTGCTATCCTGTTGGTTTATTCGCTAGCCAACTCTGGGGCGACATTTTCGTTTAGGTAAGCCTGCTCTAGTTCTTCTGCTAAGTCTTGAATTTTTTCTCCAAAATCCTTCACTGTGAATTTTTGCTTCAGAGCATAGATGGCAATTACAATGTCTTCGGGTAGTTCAGTTTTCTTAAAATGTGGATTGATTCTTATCAAAACGTCGTCAATGCTGTTTACCAATTTCCCTACAATCTTTCTTCCTTGTCCTTTTAATTTCGATTGAACGATTCTCATGATAAGGTGGTGATGTTGTTCATCTACAGCTTCTTTAAGAGTTTCTAATGCTACTAGCATGGCTTCAGTTTCGTCTTCTCTACCATTGAAAGATGGTATGAGGCTTGTTGCCGTCTTCAAAATTTCTAGAGAGTTCATTTTGGTATTAGTTTTCTTGACGTTCTACATTCTAAGTTTGAACGATATTTTATTTTCGAAATTTCTAATTCATTCTTGTTAACTTATAAAAAGTATTTCTCGTCATTAATATTGTCTCTCTATTTGTTGTATTATCTGTATTGCACTCATATGGTAAAAGAGAGGTTTGAAAGAGTCATATCTCGAATTAATCTAAACCTTTTTGCCTGTTACGCAATCCATCTAGTTGGATTATTTACAACAATTTGTCGGAAATAGATATATTCACTAATTCTTTCATTGTTGGCAATAGATAATTTGATTATAGTTGTTGATAATTCTTGTTTCTTTTATGTTTATTTTGAAATTTCGCATATTTTATGCAGCGCAAACTCTAAAGTCTGACTTGCTTTCGTAAGTCGTTTGAGGTTGCATTTAGCGTCTCATTTCTGGTGTAAATGAAATTATGTTGTAAAACATGGAACTTGTGCTAATGATTATTTTTGATGTTGGTTCAGATAGTTTGTCTGTTTCTAATAGGCAAAGGTAGTCTACTCCTGATTTGATTTTGATGATGATTTTGATATGAGGATATGGTTTACAATACCTTCTTTGAATATATAACATGTATTTGTTTTCGTTGCTGCTGATGATGCTGCTCGCTGATCATCTTTCGGCGCATGTTGTATACTCGGGGCTTGGTATAAACTCGGAGCTTGAAGTATTTTCTTACAATGTCATCAGTTGATATCACTCGGTGTAACTTCTGGGTTGGGACTCCTGTCCATTCTCGCCTGTCATTCCAGATCGGGCAGTAAGCTCGCCTTGGTCATTTGTCTTCCACGTTGGGAACTACTTTTCCATAAAATCACGCTGGCCACCTCTCGTGGTTCGTGGTTCTTCCATCCACTCTATTATCTTTTATTTTAAATTTGTATCACTTGCAATAAGACATGTTTTGATTGTCAAAACGCAAACTATTTAAGCAGTTGTAATTTATTCATTGCCTCGTTTTGAGATTGTATTTTCACTATTCTGAAGATTACTTTTACGATCTTTTGGTTGAGTATGATTGAAAGCAATATAAGCACAATGTGCAGTTTCATTTCGTGGCTTTCGTGTTGCTCTGAGTGAACATTTTGGGTCTGAATAATTGAAAGGTCATTATCACCCTTCGTATTTGCTTTCGGGTTCGAAACATCGTTACCCATTTTTCTTCAACTTGGTTGCACTTTGTATTTGTTTTGCTAAGTTAGCGTTTTGATGTATCATTTAGAGTTGAAATTCAAGGTCTAAAACTGATTATTTAGGCATTGATCACTTTTGCATTTTGAGATAGATTCTAAAAGGTCTAAAACTGATTATTTAGGCATTGATCACTTTTGCATTTTGAGATAGATTTTCACAACAATGTGTATTTGCACTTAACTGGCACTGTTACTTTTTAGATTTTTGAGGCATGTGGTAAGGTAAGTACTCACAACAAGAGTTTTTACACAGCACTGCACTTTTGCTTTTTCACTGCACTTTATTGTTCTTGTAGCTTTGTTTTTGCTACGCTGTCACGGTCGCCATGTGGTAGGTTCGGCCGCGCTTCTCAAACCGTTTCGGTGAGTCAATGCGCGGAGCACAGTGAAAGTTCACACTTACGCTAAGTCCGAAAAGAAGCACTTGCTTACGTCGGCGGAATCGCGGACTGGATCGACCTTGCGCGTCGAGTTGATGACCGAGGCGGAATCGGACACCGTGGGAGAAGTTGGGTGGAACTAGTGCAAATGTGCACTTTATTTCGATGAGGGTAATGCTGATCGGTCAACTGACTGAACAGCTGATAACCAAAAATGATTATCAAATTGAGCAGAGCCTTCGGCGGAATCTGCAAATTGGTGAGGTGCACCAGAACACGAGTGATCTACGTGTCTATGGAAGATGAACTGACTTCGCCATCAATTCGAGCTTTATTTATAAGAAAGATGGTGTGAAAGTGGTTTCACATTTGGCAACCAGATGTTTGTCAAATGTGAGCTTTCATTGGTTTTCCGGGTTTGGGTTTTTACAGGTGTTCTTAAATTATACCTAGCGTGCCTGTGTTTTATCAACTATCCGTGCATTGTGGATGTAGCGAACGTTTTCCTGTTTATGCCTGGGTTTTACGGAAGTTTAATTGCTTATCTGTGGCGCGTTTTCCTTATTTATGTTCTGGGGTAAAACACGAGAACGTTTACGCTTCTGGTGTTTAACGTTTCTTTACCTGGCTGCTGGCTATGCGCTTGCGCTTCTGGTGGTTTACGTCTTTTTACCTGGCTTTTGGCAATGCTAAGTTAGATGTGACCTACTGTTAGCAGTAAATCTGCTACACTACGATCTGCCATTGCGATGCGCAAAAACGAGAAGCTTCTGTGTGTGCTTGCCGGTATAGGCAGCAAATTCGATGATTAGGCACGATTTGCCTCATGGCTAGATGGCCAGATTCACCAGCCGCAACGATCTCGATCCCTGCAACCGCATAGATCATCCAGCCATCCAGCATTTGCATTTTGTGTGGCCGCCATCTTGTTCATGTTGCACGACAATGACGACGCCGCCATTTAGTATGAATACGGCTGCTGGCTATTCTTTTATCATCGCTCATACTTGGAATACTGGAAAAGCTTCGTGCATCACTTCTGTCATTGCATGTGCACCGCATGCCGTGTTGTCATCACCTCCGATTCACCGTGTGCTTTACCTTCCGCCACTTTATGGATTGACCCCGCTATCACCCTCTACCTCCGCGTCATGTTCGAGTGCTGTGGCATCGGTTGTAGCCTACTGAGCTGTTGAACAACAATCATCGTGGTGTCGTTCAGTATTCAGATTCATCCTGATCGATATTGTCTTTATACTTGGCTGTAACTTCTGTAAACGTCAGCAAGATTTCTCAAGGAGATGCCGATCAGCGGCAGCAGTACTTACACCCACTATGAGATTGATTCAACGCATCACATAACGACTTCATTCAGGATCAGTTCTTTTTGATATCAGCATCGTCCTCATGCTTGGCTGTAACTTCCGTAAACTTCAGCAAGACTTTCGGAGGAGATGTTGGTCAGAAAAGCAGCTGTGATTGAAATTGACACCCACCTTGAAATTGACCCAACTTCACGCATCATATGACGACATCATTCCGGATCAACACCTTTCGATATCATCATCGTCCTTATGCTTGGCTGTAACTTCCGTAAACTTCAGCAAGACTTCCGGAGGAGATGTTGGTCAGAAAAGCAGTTGTGATTGAAAGTATGTGAGTTATTCTCATGCCAGTTCTGTTCAATAAGTATTGAAGATTTCTACAGTAAAGCCGCTCAAATTGAGGTCAATTTGTTTGTCAGGATAGCCGAGCTGTAATATCCTGGAGATTTGTCCCCTGATAAGACCATAGTCTCAATATGCTGGATCAGAATATGACCATCACCGTGACAACTGTGCGATAATCTGAATGTCAAAATAAAGATCATTCGTTTACGGATCGTTGTACTGACAACACCTTCAGCCTTCTGTTTATTCTTCTACTTTGCGATTTTGTGCCTTTGTTTTAACTAGAACGTTTAATTCAAATTGGTAAAATTCGAGGTTTTACACTTTAAAAATATATCATGTACAACTTCAACGCATCCCTGTGACACTGGTTTAAGCTTATTTTCGCAGTGGCAAAAATTACATCAATATGCTACTAAACCTTATTTTGCATTTTTCTTGGTTTTTTGTCATGTAAGGGTTATGAAACTTACATGGTGTTCATAGAATGAATACATTTTGAGCATTGGAAAGTATCTTTGTAGTCAAATAATGCTTAAATAGAGGGTGCCCATTTTGCCCCACATGCCCATTTTGCCCCGCTTTCCCCTACTCCAAACCAAAAAGCCACCAGATTCTGGACGGACAGGTGCAGCACCATACGCGCACCGTAATAAACAAATCCAGAATCCTCTTTTGTATGGAATCAATTCAAAATGTTGTTTCCACTAGCGTCCGCTAGCTGAATTAGAAATAAATGTGCAACATATCACACGCACGTTTGCTTAGATCGTGTGTCTTTTTAATACCCCCAACAACAGAGCCGATCGCAAAGATGCCAATGCCAATGGTTGTGTTGTCTCTCAGGTAGCGAGATCGAAAATGCATGGACGTTGTAGCCGCAGCGGAAGAAAATGTACGCATCAGAATCAAATAGTTTTGGGGTTTCCAAACGCACACACAAACACACACACACACACACACACACACACACACACACACACACACACACACACACACACACACACACACACACACACACACACACACAGACACGCGCGCGCGCACGAGATAAGGCACCTACGAACGCGCGCACGCGAGAACGCACCTACGAAAGCGCGTACGCAAGCACGCACCCTCCACCAAACCCCCCCTCCCCTTCCGCAATCATCAGCTATCATATAGCGCATCCTCATCCCTAGCGCCGGGCGGGGTGGGGAATCGCGACATGATAGAGTGAACGGTCACTTTCCCCGCGCTGTGTGTGTGCGTGTGTGTGACGATACCCGAAAACGCGAGACAGAATTCGGCACATTAAAAAAAAAAATTATTGCCACTATACACTGTGCTACATGATGCTTAGAAGGTCGTTGAAGCATCAAACATGTTCAAATTAAATAATATTAGATTAGTGTTAAACGTTCTCCTACGCTTGTTTTAAATAGGCTTCTTCACCCTCAATTGGCAGGGGCATCGAATGGTCTCATCAGCAGCGGCACGAAATAAAATAAACCATCAATACACCGATAACACATTGAATCCCAATCCAGCTTCTCCCACAGCGTCTCAAGGTCACACACAAATTAATAAATAAACCCACCAACTGTCCACTGTCTACTAGCAATCTTCGATTTGAAAAACACTATTGTCTACCACTTACAAACAAGTCAAGTCGTTTTTGGTACACAGTCCATTTCAATTTCACAATTGTCGTCTTCGAAAACACACGTCAGATGCGGCACGGGTCTGGAACGTGTATCACTTATCTGTAAGAATTGAACCATGTTGTAAACAGGTGATTAAATATCAGAATATGGGAAAGCTGAGCAATTTGGACATATTATGTTGTTTTGTAATGTTTTGATTTATTGAAATGTATGGTTTATACTCCATATTGCTTGAATAAAAGAAACGTGTTTGAAAATGTTTTGTTTTTGCAAAATTTTTCCCAGCAAAACAAACTGTGCCGAATCTGACAGTTGCTAATCTAAGGCGAAAATTGTGTTATTGAATTGGACAGAGTAGCTTACACCATCTGACGTGTGAGCAAGTGGTAGACAGCGGTGTCTATTCAAAACGACTATTGTTATAAACAAATGGACAGTTGTTTATTATGCTGGTAAACCCTGTAGAGATACGCGATTGCCTCCAGTCCGCGTTAATAGCATATAACATGGATTGCCTGTATATGACATATGGTATATATGGGTCCAATAAACTCCGTGGTAAACCAAAAACTCAGTAGTACCCAAGCGGATGATTGCAGATCTTAATTACCTATTGTTGTTATGACTCCTGGCAATCGTTGTTTTATACTCCTTGGATTGCAAATTTTTCTATTTTTTATTGAAACGAGACACTGATTTTATCCCGTGTGAAACCGGGTAAATCAGCTAGTATATAGTATATATATAATTACAAGTTGTAATTTAAGGACTTTATTTATCGAGCTCCAGGTATCAAAAGAGGACCTTTCTAGAGTTGCAAGGTCGCACGTAACCTCTAGCGTAAAGTCTGCACATATCTAATTATAATATCCGCAGACCCTACTTAACCTATAACCTTAGTTTCTGCCCTATTAACGCCCTTAGTATGTAATTCACTAAATTTTATCTTTTCTATGTAAGCTTATTGCAAACTATTGCAACAGCATTCTTTCTTTCGCCCGTAGTAGTATTACGTATTAAATAACAAGCGTTTTCTTAAGCAGTCTTATATTATTTTATTATTGCGATGCTAAAAATCAATCGCTTGAGCGATCGGGAATATTCGGCTCGATCGGTATCGGATGCTTCCCACACTACGTGTTTGTACCGCGCTCTGTCGGGAATCACGGTAGATAACACCGACAGATCGAATCTAAAGTTAATTATTATTAACATTACCCCCAGTGTTCGTGAGCCCTACGAACACTCTTCCTGGTTTGGTTCGATCTTAACAGTCAGTGCTTCCTATTTCTATACGAACGCAATACTGGCTTACGAAATTTGGCTGAATTATAGTTTGTAGAATTATGCATCGTATTATTACGTCCTGACTGATTGCTCTGCCCTGCATAGTTGCTCTGCCCTGCCTGTAGGATTTGCTCCCTTGGAGAAAATGGCATTACACTTCTCACTGAACAGATTGCATCGCTGAGCGTTGTAAATTGTGCTAACGTAAATAATGCCGATAAATGTGCTATCTTCATTGCACGAAATACTAACGTTTGGAATATATTGTAATAACACCTCGAAGAGCACTTGTTTGTATCCTTTCCGATGAAGATAAATAATATTATTCCAAAATATTTCGTTCGCTGCTGGTCGGTATTTCAATCATTTCCGCGAACTTTCAAAATGAGTCTACCAACGAAAGAAAACTGCAAGAGTTAATTTAGGAGATACCCACATGAATTGATGATGATGATAAGTCCCACCTCTTACCCCAACACAGGTTTGAGAAGGACGGAAGTATCTTTACGATAATATTACTCTAAGGTAGTTTTTTGAATAAAATAAAAATTTACGAGCAAGTGGTGGCATCGGACGTCATTCAAAAGAAATCACCAAGTCATACACACACCCAAGACGACCGACGTAGTTTCATCAAGAAAAAACGGGTCAACTCCATCGAACACATCAGGACATAACTGCGACATGCATATGGCCAGTTCCACTGGTGCCACACCGGCTCCAGGGCACTACCTTCCGAAGCAGCAGAACCTAATGTATTGGAAATTATCAGGGCACACTGCAACATGCATATGGCCAGTTCCGCTGGTACCAACGATGGCACCAGGGCACTACCTTCCGATGCAGGAGAACCTAATGTATCTGGAATTGGCCACTTACAATCATCAATGAGTGAATCTCGCTGTGACCTCCCAGACATGCAGACAGCAAGCTCTCCCAAACTAAATCCGATTGTCCACTTGTACGCGCGCGTGTCTCAAACTTATGTTGTCTCTTTCTTATATATTTTTTCTAATTTGATTTCATATATCAAGAAAAATCTTATCATCATCATCAAGCTCATGATGACAAGTGCAGTTGTACATAACATAGTGACATAGGACTTCTACACAAATATGACATTACACAGTTTGTTTAACATATGCCGCACACCTACGTTTGAAGTCTGGCAAGTTACTCGCATTCTTGATTTCTCCGGGTAATCTGTTGTACAATTGAATCCCCTTGAAAAACAAAGAGTTTCTGGCACCATGTGAAATTAAGTTGGGAACCCTCGGCTCATTTGCTCTGCGTGTACAGTGCCGATGAACATCAGATCCTCGAACAATGCGTTCCCCTAAATACCCTGGCAAAAGGCCCCCCAAAAGTTTAAATATAAAGGTCATGGTTTGATACACAATCCTCTGCTCTACAGACATCCACTGAAGAATATCTAGCATAACAAAAGACGACGTACGTCGGCCACACCCTAAAGCTAACCGCATAATACGATTTTGCAATCTCTGAAGCCTTTTAATTTGTCCCTTATTGCCAAGAAACAGAATCGACGAGCAAAAATCAAAATGTGGTGAAATCAGTGACTTATAGAGGTTAACTAACCCAAAAAAATCGAGATCTTTTGCCAGCCTACTAATAACCCCACACTTTGATGCCACTTTAGCGATGACCCAGTCTATGTGAGTGTTGAACTTCAATCTGTCGTCTAAAATAACCCCCAGATATTTAACCTGACGGACTCTTTCGATTGGTTCCTTATTTATCACGATGGATGGGGGACTGTCTAATACACCAGCAGTCATTACCATGTAACTAGTCTTCTTAACGTTTAATGCTAGCTTTTTGTACCTAAGCCAACCATCCAGAGCGTTTAAATCGAAATTAATCAGAGACTCTGCTTGCTTGATGTCTTTGTGCGAGATAAACAAAACAGTATCATCGGCAAAAAGATTGATCTCACAAGACTTCAAAACCTGTTTCATGTCATTGATATACATTATAAACAAAATTGGTCCAAGAACACTTCCTTGCGGAACTCCAAGGGTATTTTCTATAGGCTCTGATATAGAGTTTCCAAAAACTGTTCTCTGAGTTCTGTCTTTTAAATAATTTTCGAACCAATTGAGCTCTTTCCCCACAATACCAAAACGCCTTAAGGTCTGCAGCAATAACGGTCTTGATATAGTCTCAAATGCTCGTTTTAGATCCAAGAAAACGGCAACTATCGATTCCTTTCGATCCATCAACACCTTCCACCTCGCCAGTACAAGATTTAAAGCATTCTCTCAATAGGCTTTTCTGATGCTGGCCTTGGTGATATTTCTATATTGTACAGTTTTCGTTCGTACTTATTTGTGTGGCAAATTTCGCATGTTTCTAGTTCATTGATCGATTAGTTGACTTTACGTAATAATTATCCGATGTATCTGCTAAATGAGATGTTTATATATCTACAATATTGTGTGAATTAGTTTCGTTTTCTTGTGCCTCGCCTTGGACCTTCCGGCAACGACATTTGTTGGCAACGACAGCGCATCAGCAACGACAGCGCATCAGCAACGAAATTTGTTTTGTCTACTTTGTACTCTACAGTGTGCTAAAAATTTTCAAATAAAAATTATTGTTATCTCTTCGGAATCTTTTGGATTTCCGACTACGCAAATAGCGTCCTTCGCCTTGCCTTCGATTTTGTTGCATACCCAACAGTCAAAAGCCGAAGATTTTATATTGACCTTTCGTTTTTTCTATCTGTCTCTCGCTCTAATTTGAGCGATTTTCCCCTGATGAGTGTCCCCGAGCCTCCTCGTGTGGTTGTTGTTGTTGGAAGTTGAAACCGAACCCCCTTCGTGCGCTGCCAAAATCAGCGAAGAACGAAATCGAGTGGCTCAAGCGAAAAAACGAAAAAATGACGAACGAGTGTGCTGTGACAATAACACACACACACGCACAAGGCGACACCCGAAATCTGGTGCGATACCGGCTTTCAGTGGAGCAAGTACACACATGCACACATTTGGCCACACCAGCGCTCTGTTCTAGTGCAGGTAGTTTTCTGCAGTCCACGGTGATACTACACACAGCCACGCACTTGGCGATACACGCTGTGTGGTGGACGTTCAGAATTCAGTGGTGCAAATACACACATGCATACACTTGGCGACACACGCTCTGCTGTGCGGTGAGATTTGTGTTCTGTGTCCAGTGGTGCAAATACACACACACACGTACTTGGCTACACACGCAGTACGGCGCGGTTGGCTTGGCAGAAGCGCATACACACATTCACGCAGTAGGCTTTACTTTCAGTCCAGTGAGGTTGGTGCTTGTGTGGTGTTTCAGCTCTTGGTGGTCAGCGGATAAACCCCGTAAAAATGGAGATCATTCTAATTTAAGGTAAGTAAAAGTGATTAAAATTATCAACCAACATCCCCCCTTCTAATTAATATAATTTTTCTTCCATTTCATGTGTGTTTCACGGCGAACGGAGACAACAAAACCTGTGGCAGTGTCGTGGTGTTGGAGATGGTGGCCCGTACAGTGCAGCGAGAAGAACTAGGCGCGACAGCGATGTGGAGCAGAAAGTGCTGTGCTAATTTTTCTCTGTGCGAGTGTAAAAAGTGTTTGTTAAATTATGTGCGTTAATTTAGAATTAAGTGCAGTGGTTATTGTGCATGTGTTGTGTTTTTTTTTGTATTTATGTTATATAAAATATTCAATAAATCGAATCATATTAATATAATAATATAATGGTTATATTATAATGGTTAATGGTTCGCACTGTATCATTTCGGAAAGAAATCCTGGCAAAAAAGGGGGAGGGGGCTATTTTAACGAAGGGTCGTGCCGAACCCCGTTCGGGTTTTGCTTCGACTTCGGGTTTGCTTCGGCTTCGGGACCCGACGGATCGGTTGAATAATTTCGCCAACTCAGCTTCAAAGCCAGCTTCAATCTCAGCGGATCTCTGAGTGCTGGTGACCGGTGGGTGTCTTCTTTATCCGTTCACCCAGAGCGTATTCCCGTCCGGCAAAATGAGTGTATTTTTTGAGTGATTTGAGTGACGCTGTCGAAATACAGTGCCCCTTCGACGAATGAGTTACACCCTCGCGCGAGCCCTCCCCCTCCCCACCCGTAACGCACGGTGCGCTCTGCAGTTCTCAATGTGTTTGTGTTCTTTCGAGCCATGCTACCAACACATGTAAAGATAGTTGTTTCTTTCGTTTTTCTCTTTCTTTCATGCACTTATTCTAAAACTAAACACAAAAACTGTCATTTTTTATTACATTAAACACTTTATTGAAAAATAAAGTACACACTAAAGTACACATTTAGAATCCTTCATACTCACGAATGACGTCATACCGGGTCGAGCCAGGCTGCGGGAAACTTGTCGACAATCTGCGTTGCCTCTGTTCAGCAAATTCTTACCTGTCGATCCACGCACTGCATGTGTGTCTGTGCACACTGTTTATTCACTGCACACTTCGCCAAAACACACCGGCGCACGAGACTTATAACGAAATGCGCATCAATGCACAAACACTGCGCGCGGGAGAACAAAACGCGCACAACCATCTCCGTCAAAGCGTCGCGCT
The DNA here is from genome assembly GCF_016920715.1 of Anopheles arabiensis. NCBI lineage: Eukaryota > Metazoa > Arthropoda > Insecta > Diptera > Culicidae > Anopheles > Anopheles arabiensis. Next base: position 58,391,990 of record NC_053517.1, on the reverse strand, counting down.
GTACTGGTGGTTTTGTACGCGTAGGAGGGGGGGACATACGGAGCGATGGTTCGATGCTGTAGTGTAAGCGAGACAACACGATGTGACGAGCAGCTCCAAGTTGAGCTCGCTGAAAGAAGACACACACACATTCACAGACGGCTCGTCAAAGCACGGTATTTGTATTGGTGTTAGTGAAGCGCGCGTGTAAAACAGAATGCGAACTCTCATCGCAGCGCGTTTCTCCTTGCTTCCTTAAGCTTCCTCATACCCCTCGGCCTGTATCACTCAAAATTTGGGGTCTCATTGTTTGCGTGGATTCGCTTTGAGTGACGTCCACCTCCTTCATTCCCACCTTTCTCTCACAGCAGTTATTGGCGAATGCTTGACCTTGCCTTGTGTGTTTGACTTGGTGGTTATTGTTTTTTTTCTTCCCGTTTTTTTGACTGCTTGATGCATTGCGCGTTGGCTAGAGCCGTCGTTCGAATCTGGATTTGATCAGCGTGCAAGTTGTCGTGTGGATGTATGAATAGATTTACTGTTGGAGCTATTTGCCGGATCGATCGGACGCATGCAGCGCACGGGTTTTATATTGTTTGTTAGTGCAATTAGTTGCACTTGTGAGAAAAAAATAATCAATCAAAGGACGATCATCAATGCACTAGCACACACATGTGAAGCCAACCAATGCTTAAAATTGTCAAATATTCAAATGAGGGATGATTACATTTTTCTTTTCATTTTTTATTGTTTTTATTCAAAAATGCACAATTCCTCAAACCCCCCCCCCCTCTCCATCCTTCCCACACAATCGGGAATGCAGATAAGGATTTAAACACCATATTGTACCGTCTTCTTCCTAATTAACGGGGGCTCCCATCCGGAAGAGAGAAATGCACGTCTCCCCTGCCTCTCGCTAGATGCTGTAAGCGAGCAAGCCCTACTAGCAATGAGAATGAAAAAGTGTGCGACTTTCAGGCGAGGGGCATGTAGAAGCATGGGGAGACGGTTGGAAATTCGCGGAATTGCTCGGAGGCGCGAGCGTGTTTTGGTTTCTACACAGTTTTTGCACTCACACAATTACACATGTGTGAATGTGTGCGTTCACTTTCAGCCTGCGCGCTCACCCAAGGACGCAAAAACCGACAGCGGCCTGTGTAATCTGAGCTCCCTACAAAGCTCTCCACAAAGCTCTCCTTTGCAGGCTTGTTCAGGCTTCGCCACAGGCGCCCGAACCATCCGTCACGCACACATCTAAACGTTCTGGTTTCTTCAGCCGCTCACGCATACCAATGTGTTTGCTCCACCCCCTTTTTCGGATTGCTTATAGAAATGATGAGGCTGTTCACATTTGCTTTATGCACACATTCGCATGCTGTTTATTGAATAATATCCCTCTCCCTTACCACATGTGTTTTGGGATACTCCCGCTGTGTAGACGGCAGAACGCTTACCCCCTTCCAAATTTACCGTTCTTCCTCCTCTCGTTCTTCCTTCCTCCTACCGCGCTCGGGGTACCATCCGTGCTGCGCGTGTTCAGCTGGCTTCAGTTTCGTGATGACGTCATGAACAGGAGCTGCGCGTGTTGAATCGGCTTCTGTTAAGTAATGATGTCCTCACCGGGGGCTGAATGAAGCAATAATGAATGTATGTAGTATGTATTACTATGGAGAGTTTAGCGCATAGGATTAGATCAAAACTTACCTTAATATTTTAAAACTGGAAAACGTTTTCTTTCCGTCGCTCACTTCGAAGATTGTTGACGAGGCTAGCAGGTAGTCGTTGATAAATAGCGCACACACCTGTAACTTTTTAGACGCCAAGGGTTAGTTGAATGTACCTGCACAAGCACACAGCCAGAAACTTACCTCAACAATTTGCTAGGATAAATCATTCCATTACTGAGCAAGAAGGAACCCGGCACAAAACGTAAATGAACAAAGAACGTCGCACAAGAAACCACACCTTACTTCAGTACATCCTTCCATAGGGACAGTTCTGGACAGACTGAGGATGTCTAACACCCGGATGAGCGCGATAGCAGAAAAATCATGGTGGATCGAGAGAGATGTGTAGATTCGGTTCAACGCAATCCAACGGTAGATGCATGTGTGTGTGACCAACCAAAGACTTCAGACCCCGCTCCTCGCGTTTTTCATCCATAATTTTTTGTCACACGCACACACCTCTACATGGGCGGCGGTTTGCCGTCCAAAATCTAGAGAGAGAAGACAGGGCCTCTCGCTTTGGCACACAGCAAAATCTCTCAACAACTTCGGCTCTGCTACTTGGGCAGTTTGGTTTTCTCGCAGCGGCATGCGGGTATCGGTGTCTCGCTCGCACTAGTGCAGCGAGTGTTCCTCTGTGCGCTCCCCTTCTTGCCACCACACGAAATCGTCAGTTCAGCTCAAGCGTTCGCCGTGAAAGGCTGCGCGCGTGTTAGCCTAAGTCCCGGGCGATCGAAGTTTCGCTAAGTGTTGAAGTGTTGTGCACATTGAAATGAAGCTGCGCTTTTCTTTCACCATTAAACTGAAATGTGTGATTTGCGCTGCTTTATTTCAAAGTTTTTTTGCTGTTTTGAACATCAACTACGGGATGTACGCAGTTAGACGGCTATTTAAAATACGACGATTTTTTTATATAATGAATGTGTGTGGTTTGAAGCAAGATTGTGTGAAGCAATGTATTTAAATGTGCTTTTATTTGCAATAAATGTGATAAAATGTAAACCAAGTTTGATGTGTTCAAGTTTTTTTTTGATTCGGGTGCACCAAGTCCGAATGAAGGGAAGCGCACAGCGCGCTACGAAAGAAACGAGCGGGAGGGGGTGTCAGTCCAGCGCAGCGCAATTCGCTGGAATCAAGTGGGAGGGGGTACCAGTTCAGCGCTGCGCAAGCCGAAAGAAACGGGAAGGAAGGGGTATGAGGAAAATACGATGAAACAGCGCGAGCGAGCGTTCTTTACAGCGAGAGCGCCTCGTGTATTTTAAAGGCAAGCAAGAGAGCGCATTCTCTCCGTGGTAGCGCTCCATCCGCCATTTTTAATTTCGAGCCCAAAACAACGGACTTCGGATCCGTGCTTGGGCCGGACCCCCACCGCTTGTTTCTACCTACCCCTCGCCTGAAAATTTCGTTCTCTTTGTCTGTCGGGAGGCCCACCTCGGCTTAGCTGGCACACGCTTCTCTCGCTCGCGTTGCCTAGCTTGTTCTTTCTCTCGCTTTTTTGAAGACGCATCATCGTTGCGGATGGTGCTGCGCGGCCATATCGCTATCTGGAGGGTGGCATAGAGAGTTGTGTTCTAGCCCGTCGCTGCACTCGCCATTGACGCAGCATGCGTAAGGGACGTTTATGCTGCATGCATTGTCGATAGCGCTGCGGCTGCGGTCGGGGATTGGCTGTGGCGACCGGCCCCCCGGGAGCCTCAAATGCCGATGGTGCAGCCGGAGCCACGCGCCAAGCTGCTCTACGCGTCCCCGCATTCTATAAAACTTAGCTGGTTTCGGGCCGCTCGTTATCGTGCTGCCCGAACATAACACAACAACATGCCCGTCCTAGGTTCAAGCTCCGTATGGTCATAGTGGCTCAGGACTGGCTATTCTGCTATCGCAGGAAACCAATTAGTAACAGGTAAAGTTAACTCGCACGAATTAACAACATGGTCGTTTTCGGTTCAATCCTCGTATGGACTATCTCTCGTAGCAAGGGCTAACTATCCGAAATTTCTTTCCAAATAATGGCTGGAAGGAAGAACATCGACCTACAAAAAATGCATATTGCTCCCTTCCGGTATGTCCTTCCCGTTCCTGTATGCTCCCTTCAGCGTGCTTCGCTCTCGTCCTCCATTGTTTAGAACTCATTGTCGCTCCAGAACAATGCACGCTGCTGCACGCAACCCACGCCTTCATCTTCTCATCTCACCTCTTCGACTATCACCCTTCCCGCTCCTCCTTCCGCTCTTGTTTGCTCCCCTTTTCCTCACTCCTTTCCCCCTTCTTTCCTTTCTGACCGTATTGCTGTTCAATAAAGCTAGTATGGGTTAGGATGTAAATGTAAACTAAATGTAAAATGTAAACAATATTTGCCGTGCCTGAGGCCAACAATAGTATGGTGCGGGCAGGGGCGGTTCAACCAGTACGCAAACTAAGCGGCCGCGTGGTTCCCCGAGGAGAGGAACCCATCCCCCCCACTCGGAAGTTAAAGTGCTTCGCAATCCTTCTCTGCTTTAGAATTCCTCTTACAACTTCTCGCTCGACACATCCGAATGGTAAACTTTCGTGTGTCCGCTTAGCACTCCACTCGTGCTAATACGCCACTGGATGCGGGTCGACCTAACGGGTCTGAACCATCCGGATCATTTGGGAGGTGCGATTCCATTCCAAATCGCTGCTCTCACGAGCCAGAATGGTACCTTCCAAACAACTTGGCGCCCCGCTGACCACATATTAGCGCTCCTTGGAACCACGTAGTCGATTACAGCCCGTGGCCGATAAGACCCCACAGCTTCCTGCCATCTGCATACCAAGCCAATTGCCTCCCCGTACAAATTTTCTTCTTTTTTCACGCTATCGGATAGCCGGTTCTTGCTATCGGGGGAATGGTCCGGATGAGAATCGATCTCGTATGGCCTCGTAGGAACCGGTCTCGTTGTGATGATCGACCGCGTCAAATGAGTCGCTATGCATGTTGAATAGAGCAACAGAGTGACGATTAAAAGCATTCTGCCGTTTGGTTTAAAGGGCATACAATATGCGGCATTTAATTGTTGCTCATCCGCATAAAAAGTTTACCACCATGTTTTCCAAATCTACACGCATCATGACACTGTGTTTGTGGTTGTGCTAATCACAAAACGCTTTCCGTACAGCATGGCACATAAACGGGCACGAATTTGTGCAGAATTTGGTGTGCCACAGTCATTGCTTCTAACAATTTACCTTTAACTAACTAACGGATCATGAGAATACTGATCGTTCGCAGCCAATGCCACAAACGGGAAAAACAAGGAGAAAGAAAACTCCCTCACGTGCGAGAAAGGGCAGCAACGAACAAACCGTAGAGCCAGTGGGATTGTAAGAATGCGACGGGAGATCATCGTCTGTAAGCGAGAGTGAAACAGAAGTCAGAACCATAAACTTCCCATCCATAATTTGTGACCATAATTTGGGTGTGTGTCTTCGCTCCATACAAATCGTCAAAAAAACATTTTCGCTTGGTCGGAAATCGCGGCAAAAACCGCCTTTTGCGGATAGGGTTACACTTGGGAGTACGATCAATGTAGCCCAGCCTTTAAGGAATTTAAAGAACTGTCTGAATCTCTATTATAAAATTCTATCTTTATTATAAAATTCTAGTAAAGGCTGATCAGCGTTACTTTCCATTGGTACAGTTTCGGACAGAAAGATAGGACCCTTTTTTTTCAACGCACCGTGCACTTGTTTTGCCACGTTACTTGTGTTTGTGTATGTGTGTGTGTGTATGTGTGTGTGTGTATGTGTGTGTGTGAGTGTGTGTGTGTGTGTGTGTGTGTGTGTGTGTGTGTGTGTGTGTGTGTGTGTGTGTGTGTGTGTGTGTGTGTGTGTGTGTGTGTGTGTGTGTGTGTGTGTGTGTGTGTATGTGTGTGTGTGTGTGTGTGTGTGTGTGTGTGTGTGTGTGTGTGTGTGTGTGTGTGTGTGTGTGTGTGTGTGTGTGTGTGTGTGTGTGTGTGTGTGTGTGTGTGTGTGTGTGTGTGTGTGTGTGTGTGTGTGTGTGTGTGTGTGTGTGTGTGTGTGTGTGTGTGTGTGTGTGTGTGTGTGTGTGTGTGTGTGTGTGTAGTAGGTCTAGTAGTAGTAGTAGTAGTAGTAGTAGTAGTAGTAGTAGTAGTAGTAGTAGTAGTAGAAAGAGAGTGTGCTTTTTAATGTGTATTTGCAAGTGCGCGGGTTTGTGTCTGAAAAACATAGCTTGCCGTGATGTCATATTGCGTTGAAAGTATTCTGATAATGTGTGTTATCATGTGAAACAGCGTGCGTTCACACTTGGATAAAAGCTAAAGTTTGCATCGATAGCAGCGCTTGTTCCTCGGACGAGAACGCAGGTGTGCTGTTTCATGAATGTGAATGCGACACCGGTGCGAAATGGAAACGCGCACAATACCAATGAACTCGGCATTCCCTCACAGGTGTTTCGCCAGTGCACGCCATTGAAAGGCCTGCGTGCATCTCTGCGTTGAACGTTGTGTGCGCATGGGAAACTTTGTGTGTGCATTGAGCAAGCGCGCAGGTGTTCTTTTCAACGGGTGTTTTGTTTCATGAGCGCGGCAGTAACCTGTTCTGGTTTTGAATGGGTAGATGCTCGCTCGATTACTCATTGATTGTTTTTATCCATACGCTTTTTTTTGCTGCTCGACAACGATGTGATTCATCGCGTATAAAAGCAGAATGCAGGCAGAGCACGGCATCAGTCGTGTCCAAGTTTTTAACCAGTGTGTTCTAGACGGTCTTAGCAAGCAATTTTTATTACAATGGGTCGAGGTAAACATTGTACCGATTATCAGCGCCATATGATAAAGCGAATGGCGGCTGCTGGCATTAAGCGCAGAACGATCGAGTTCGTGATGGAACGATCGCGCACGTTTGTGGCAAACGCGCTTCGGACAACCGAAACGCGCAAGTCACCCGGGCGTCCTCGGAAGACCACGGCGGAGGAAGACCGTAAGATCGTAAACATATCGAAGAAACATCCGTTTAGCTCGGCACCAGAGATCCGAGGCAGACTGAAATTGGCGGTGACGCCGAGAACAGTTCAGCGAAGATTGGTCAGTGCCGGGCTACTCGCGCGAGTGCCACGCAAAGTGCCCAATTTAACACCTGCGCATAAAAACGCACGGGTGGTATTTGCAATTGAGCACATGTTCTTCGATGAGGAGGATTGGCGCAGGGTTTTGTGGTCAGACGAGTCGAAATTCAATCGACAGGGGTCGGACGGACGCAGGTTGGTTCGGCGCCCTGTTAATTGTGCTCTTGATCCGAAGTACTGCTTCAAAACTTTCAAGCATGGCGGTGGTAGTCTCATGGTGTGGGGATGCTTCTCCTACTATGGGATGGGTCCGTTGGTTCGAATCCACGGTAATTTAAATCGTTTTGGCTATCGAGACATTCTTGATACTCATTTGCTATCGCATGCTAGGAGAAACCTTCCTCGGTCTTGGATGTTTATGCAAGATAACGATTCTAAGCATACTTCTGGGACTGTCCAAACTTGGCTTGCTGACAACAATATCAAAACAATGAAGTGGCCTGCCCTTAGCCCGGATCTCAATCCCATTAAGAACCTCTGGGCAATATTCAAGAAGAGGCTGGGTAAAAACATACCGGAAGATCTGGATCACCTCTTCGATCACATGCAAAAGGTGTGGAGAAAAATTCCACCAAAAACGATCCAGAAACTGGTGATGTCGAAGCGTCAACGCATGATTAATGTCATTGTTGGCGACGGCAATAAGATCAAGAACTGAGCTTATTGCATTTTTGAATAGGGATCACTGCTCGCAAGGGCGGTGGTCCTGCTAATTACAACAAAAAAGTAACCCAAAACACAAACAAACCACTAACAAATCTATCCGAAACGACATACTTGTGAAACAAACACACACACCAATACACATGCAAACACACACACACACACACACACACACACACACACACACACACACACACACACACACACACACACACACACACACACACACACACACACACACACACACACACACACACACACACACACACACACACACAAACACACACACACACACACACACACACACACACACACACACACAAATCACACATAAACCTGGCCCAACGGGTGCATGGTGCGTTGAAAACACCAGGGTTCTATCTTTCTGTCCGATACTGTAGCTTGGATGTTTTATGCTTAGTTTACATCCATACAATAGCAACCACATCCCCTACAAACAACGAGCGGGATATTTTATCATGGTGTGTGTAAAAACCTAGAGTTAAGCGAAGAATCGGTGTGAAATACACGGAGGCGAGAGCGCGTTTTGGTTTCGACACAGTTTTGGCACTAACACAGTTACACATGTGGAAATGTGTGCGTTCATTTTCGGCCAGCTCGCTCAGTTTGATCTGCTCGCAGCGCTGTGCTGATGTCGGTGTCTCGCTTGCACTGCTGTACCGAAAGTTCCTCTGTGTGCTCTCCCCAAGGACGCAAAAACCGACGGCGGCCTATGTAATCTGAACTCCCTAAAAAGCTCTCCACAAAGCTCTCGTTTGCAGGCTTGTCGAGAGCTTCGCCACAGGCGCCCGAACCATCCGTCACTCACACATCTAAACGTTCTGGTTTCTTCAGCCGCTCACGCATACCAATGTGTTTGCTCCACCCCCTTTTTCGGATTGCTTATAGAAATGATGAGGCTGTCCACATTTGCTTTATGCACACATTCGCATGGTGTTTATTGAATAATATCCCTCTCCCTTCCCACATGTGTTTTGGGATACTCCCGCTGTGTAGACGGCAGAACGCTTACCCCCTTCCAAATTTACCGTTCTTCTTCCTCTCGTTCTTCCTTCCTCCTACTGCGCTCGTGGTACCATCCGTGCTGCGCGTGTTGAACCGGCTTCTGTTAAGTAATGACGTCCTCACCGGGGGCTGAATGAAGCAATAACGAATGTATGTAGTATGTATTACTATGGAGAGTTTAGCGCATAGGATTAGATAAAAACTTACCTTAATATTTTAAAACTGGAAAACGTTTTCTTTCCGTCGCTCACTTTGAAGATTGTTGACGAGGCTAGCAGGTAGTCGTTGATAAATAGCGCACACACCTGTGACTTTTTAGACACCAAGGGTTAGTTGAATGTACCTGCACAAGCACACAGCAAGAAACTTACCTCAACAATTTGCTAGGATAAATCATTCCATAACTGAGGAAGGAACCCGGCACAAAACGTAAATGAGCAAAGTACGTCGCACAAGAAATCGCACCTTACTTAAGTACATCCTTCCACAGGGAAAGTTCTGGACAGACTGAGGATTCCTAACACCCGGATGAGCGCGATAGCAGAAAAAAAATCATGGTAGATCGAGAGAGATGGGTAGACTCGGTCCAGCGATATCCGCTGGTAAATGCATGTGTGTGTGACGAACGAAAGACTTCAAACCCCGCTTCCCCCGTATTTATGGATGAAATACGTCACACGCACACACCTCTACATGGGCGGCGGTTTGCCGTCCAAAATCTAGAGAGAGAAGATAGGGCCTCTCGATTTGGCACACAGCAAAATCTCTCAACAACTTCGGCTCTGCTACTTGGGTCGTTCTTGCTACCACACGAAATCGTCAGTACAGCTCAAGGATCGGAAGCGAGCGGCCGCACGTGCGTCAGCCTAAGTCCTGGATGTTATGATTTTGTAAAGTGTTCAAGTGTTCAAGTGTTGTGCAAATTCAAATGAAGCTGCGCGAATGATTAGTAATGCATGTTATGTACATCGCGCAGCTTCATTTCGTACCTTTTTTACAGTAATCAACGTGTGCAACAGGATCTACGCAGATATTCGACAACTTCAACGTTTGCATCGATGGAGCGATCAATTTTATTTTAGTCAAATGTTGTGTATCAACTTACGTAAATGTGTGAAATCGTGTAAAGTTAAAATGTAAATGTTCCAATAAAGTGATGAAAGTGTTTGTGTTTTTGTTTAGCTTTAGATAACAAAAAAATACGCAGCGAGTGTGAGCGATTGCTGGACGAAAGAAACGCACACAGCGCAACACGAAAGAAACAAACACAAGCACACGAAAGGATGCTCGCGCATGGGCGCGAGCATTGAGAGAGCGCACCGTGTATTTTGTATTGGAGCGGGAGAGAACCGTGGTAACCGTTCCCGCCCCCTTTTTTAAGCCTAGGAAATCTTCCATCGGCTTAACTCTAGGTTTTTACGCACACCATGATAAAAATTACCCGCTCTTTGTCCGTAGGGTCGACTATAGAAAACGCAACGCCGAATTAGTGTTTAGTGTTTTGAAAGGTATGGAGAAGAATGATACAAATTACAGGCACAATTTAATAATTGAACGTTTTCCGTGATCTTTCGAGATATTGCCTTACATGTGCTTAATTTTTGATCGAAGCATAGCTAAAGAATGTGTTCTACGACGTGTATGTTAAGTTTTCCAAAAAGTGGTTCAAAGAACTATCCAGCAAGCCTCAACGTCAGAAGATAGGTGGCATACTCTGGGTGGCCACCACTGTAAATGCGGATGTATGAAAACGTGGCGAAAACATTCATAGGTCCCGAAATATAAAAGGAAGCAGTATCAGGGACCGTAACTAAGATCTGTTTCATGATCCTGTTCAGTGTAAGTTCTGGTATCAATTTCAAGACCGGTACGCTTTTTGGAGCCATTTTGCCGGTATATATACAATTTCAGTACCGGTAGGCTAAATGTAGCAATAGTGGTACAATTTGTAGGAGTACAGATGTGCTTTAATAGATTTAAATTATCAGGGAGGTAAAATTACGAATATTTTAGTACATAACAATTGGAATATGTTTTATCTTTGCAATCACAACCATTTTTACCATCAATCACAACAAATTTACGAAAAAGGCATATTTCTGTGACGACTTCGTAGTACCTATAATAATAGTATGGTTCCTATAGTCGTCGTATTGTGTTACTATAATGGTGGTAAAGAAAGATTCCTCAAAAACTGTGTATAATATATATGAAACTTAGTTTTGATGCTGTTTTCGTATAAATAGCAAGAATCACATCCATAATATTGATTTCTTACATAATTTGACCGTAAAAAATGTATTTATTTTTATGAGATAAAAATATTGACTAAAAACAGTATTAAGTGTTAAAAACAGTGCTTCATTCGAAGCGAAATTTTCACTCAGTTAGATATGCGAATTTTGGCCTTTTTTGGTAAATTACTTACAGGAGCAACTTATTTCTGTTGCTTATTTAAAAAAAAAGATACAAAATGTTAACAATATCCCAAAAAATATCTAAAATGAACTATTTTTACTAATTTCATAACTATGGTCACTATAAAAACATCCCTATTTTGTGTACCTATAATGGCACTATGGCAAAAAACTCATAAAAATGCGAAAATATGGTCAAATGGTAATGGATTTTAGAAAATCATTAACATTTCATCTAGGAATTGATAAAACAATAAAAATTGCGTTGTTATGTTGTCATTTAAAGCGTTGACAAAAATATGAGTTTCGTTATGATATCCTAAGGATTCAGGAAAATATTAACACATTTCATACAATATGGGGTTTTTCTGTGATTATAATGGAATGGCCCAATTTTCGGGATTCGTCCCAGGGTTTGGGATTTGTCCCAGAAGGGATATGATTTATAAATCATTTTCTTTTAATCACTTGGAATTAAAACCACATTTAATTTGCGTTGTCTGTTAAGAAATCCGTTGCATATATTCTTAGGTTATTATATACCCCAGAAATTATCTTGCATAAACCTGCAATCGGGCCAAATTGACTAGTCTATATCAAAATCTGATTCCGAGCTAACGGTAGTTGATCGCCAGTTAGCGCGTTGATTGCAATGCACGTTCTCTTACTCACTTATTTTCGGCATTTACTATCACGAGTGATATTGTTAACGCCAATGACTGCTCAACCTATCTAGCAATATTGATTAGATGTGTGTGTAGAGGAGTCTCGATAAATTGTCTCACACCACGTGTTTATAATAACATAATAACATAACAATATAAAAACACTGTAGCGAAATCCACCTATCTGGTAGTATCGATTAAACTTTAGCAAAAATTGTAGAAAAAAAAGTTTTACTCATATGTGGGAATGACAACAGGTCGTGCCGGGGATTGCGAATCCTTCAGATGCTGGTGCAAAATGCGGGAACCACCTAAGGAAGGACTATTAGTCCTATTCTTTTCCACTGGTTTAAAACACTTTCTGAACTGTCTACAGCGCCAATTATAATTTATTAATTTAACTTAATCTACATCTCATCTAACTTATTGTAACCTGTCTCCAACCTAACAAAAAATATTGGGCAGAAAAATTATCTTTGTCGCACGAGCGTCGGAGAAGAAAGAGAACGAGCCGAGTCGTTTCAAAAAGCACGAAACTGTTGATGGTTTCGACCATGTTGTCAGTATGCTTTTTCTTCTTCTATTAGCTCAATAACGAAGAGTTGAAGACAGTACCATACAGACCGGCTTCCAGTATGCTAGCTATAATTATTTGTTTTATTATTTTAGATGATTATAACTAAATATTGTTTTTTTATGGCAAACATATAATTTGTAATATCATTAATCAAAACCCTGTATATATACATATATAAACCAATCCATTACGTGTTACATTCACAGATCTACGAAATAAAGGAAAATGTTTTGTGCAATGTCAAAGTATGGAATAGTCGTATTAGTATTGTTTCATGCATTTCAATACGCTGTTAGCTGCCTAAATGACATATCTTACAAATGCACAAATGAAGAACAATGTGTTAGAGTGTACGGTAATACCAAAAGTGCCAGCGAGTCACATGTTTTCTCTACTTTAAGCAACTGTCGTTTACTGTGCGGAAAATATGGTCCTTTGTGGCCCAGACCTACAGGCCATGTGATTCTTGGAAAAGAAACAACTGTAGTCAATCTCTTAAATCTGCGGTAAGTTTTGATTTGGTTTTTTTTTGTTAAATTTTGTTGAATATTTTTTCATGTATCCTGCAGATTTGAACAAGATTTTATCAACCAAACAACTGAAGGCACAACAATATTAAGAGAAATAAAAATGTATTTTTTGCGCAATTTGCGAAAAGCATTTCAAACCCAAATTTTACATGAAAGTACACCTGGGATGCCAATAATTATAAAAATTCAGATTACTTCAAATGAAACTAATCTATCTTGGTATGTGGATGAAAGTTATAAATTAAAAATATCTATAGAAAACTTAACAACAGTAGTTACAACAATAGAAGCAAAAACAATATTCGGTACACGTCATGGTTTCGAAACGCTATTGCAATTGTTTACGACAGTCAATTCTTCTGTAAATATACTGTCGCAGGCAAACATTATTGACCAACCCATCTACACCCATCGTGGGCTCCTAATCGACACTGCGAGAAATTATATACCAATAAAATGTTTAAAAAGACAAATAGATGCAATGGCCGCTAGCAAATTAAATGTTTTTCATTGGCATATTACCGATACACAAAGTTTTCCAATGCAGTTCGATACAGTTCCTGAAATGATTTTTTACGGCGCCTACTCAAAAGAAGAAGTTTATTGCCAAAATGACATTAAAAGCATAATTAAGTATGCGAAATATCGTGGAATACGAGTCATTCTTGAGCTTGATGCTCCTGCCCACGCGGGTAAGATTTTTTTTATATGGCAGTTGATAACTCATCAACATAATCCTATAATACTCCTTCCTCCATCCTTTCAGGTAATGGCTGGCAATGGGGTCCTGAGAAGGACCTCGGCAATTTGGCCGTCTGTGTAAATCAGAAACCCTGGCGTAATTTTTGTATAGAACCACCATGTGGCCAACTAAATCCTATAAATCCCAACTTATATACTGTACTGCAACAAATCTATAAAGATATAGCCGAAATGAATAAGGAAGAAAGTGTTATTCATATGGGAGGAGATGAAGTATTCTTCGGTTGCTGGAATGCGACGGCAGAAATCATAAATTACTTGATGGATCATAACTTAGGTCGAACTGAGCAAGATTTTCTTACAATGTGGAGTAAGTTTCAAGTAAGTAGCTTTATTGATTTTAGTGAATAAAATCATTAGCGGAATTTGGGAAAAGTGTACCTCATTAAGCATTTACATCTATTTTCTCACTTAAAAATGAATTTCGCTTGAAAAAAGGGAAAAATGAAATTGAAATTCCGTTACAATAAGATTGTAATATAAAAGCCATGAATAATAATAATAATAATAATAATAATAATAATAATAATAATAATAATAATTATAATAATAGTTATAATAATAATAATAATAATAATAATTATTATTATTATTATTATTATTAATAGCCTTTTCGCAAGGGACCCAACGACCTGTCGTAAACGCACGTTTTGAAATATATAAGTAATCGGTTCGGGTTTCAACCGATCGCGTTCGGTTCGGCAAGAAAAGGATAAAAAGGGCGACAGGACACGCAGAAGGCCTCTAAATCAAAAGCGGGAATCGAAGACTAATTTTTTGGCAAACGTAGAAAAATAAATCGTTTCGGCAAAGAATTTACACCGCGTTAGTTTTCATTTCGCAACAATTATTATTATTATTATTATGATGATTATTATTATTGTAATTATAATAATAATAATAATAATAATAATAATACCAATAATAATATTAATATTGTAACGACCAAGCGTGTTACGGTTGGCGGAAGGTTAATTGGCCGTTTTAATAAGATTTAGCACAATTCGGAAAAGCACACAAATAATTATACGCAGAAGTCAGTGGCTTACGTCTGTTCAGTTCAATGTCGCGCCAAGAAGAAAGCTTTATTCTATGACAGTTCATCTAGCACACCGGGTGCTCCAGCGGTCAAGGTATAATGCGTATATACCGCTGCGTTTGGGGTTCGGGTTGAGTGCACAGTGGGCGATATTAGTCCGGACGTTACAATAATAATAATAATAATAATAATAATAATAATAATAATAATAATAATAATAATAATAATAATAATAATAATAATAATAATAATAATAATAATAATAATAATAATAATAACAACAACAATAATAATATTATTAATAATAATAATAAAAATGATAATAATAATAATAATAATAATAATATAAAAATAAGAATAACAAAAATAATAATAATAATAATAATAATAATAATAATATAATAATAATAAAATAATAATAATAATAATAATAATAATAATAATAATAATAACAATAATACTAATAATAATAATAATTATTGTTGTTATTATTATTATTATTATTTGTATTATTATTATTATTATTATTATTATTATTATTATTATTATTATTATTATTATTATTATATTATTATTAGTAGTCTTATTATTATCACTATAAAATAATAACATAAGACTGCTTAGGAAAACGCAAAGATGGTGATGGAGAACACACAAAAAATCAACAAAATAATCAGCTGGTATTGTAATTTTAAAAATCACTTTAATTATAATTATGCTTTTTATCTTTTCAGAAAAAAGTTTTAAATCTTTGGGACAATGCTAGAAGAGCAAATGGCTCAGCCTGTTCTGCATCTACAAACGAGCATTCAAGTCCAGTTATTTTGTGGTCCAGTCGCTTAACAGATCCGTTGGTAATTGAAAATTTTTTGTCAAAAAACCGATATGTTATACAGACATGGCTTCCGTCAAGCAGTACTATACCTAAAGAATTACAAAAGTTAGGCTACAAGCTTATTGTTTCGACCAAGGATGCTTGGTATCTTGATCATGGGTTTTGGGGAGTAACAACCTATTACACCTGGAAGAAAGTATATGATAACCAGTTACCAAAAGGAAATGGTATTTTAGGAGGAGAAGTTTGTGTATGGACTGAGTATATTGATGAATATTCAATTGACGGACGCACTTGGCCAAGAGCGGCAGCAGCTGCAGAGCGACTATGGTCAAATCCGGAAACAAAAGCTATAGATGCCGAATCACGTTTTTTTTGCCACCGCGAACGGCTTATCATCCGTGGAATACAACCGGAAGCTCTAGCTCCGCGATGGTGTGAACAAAATGAAAAACAATGTCATTAAAGTTGAAATAAAAGGAAACATACCCGCTTGGCAAAGAGTAACCCATTTTGATGCCTCTCGCTACCCCTGGCCCTAGTTTTGAAGGAATCATGCGACACACTCGCACTCCACTACCCCATCCCATGGAAAAACGCTCCCACCATCTAGGTGTTGACCAAAATTTCGCTGTGTGCATGAGACACACACTCGCACTCCTCCAGCCCTTCACAGCTGAACGCTCCCACCGTTGCGAAGATGGGAGAATTTTTGCTCTGAGCGTGAGACCCTGAAGCGCAAGAGATGACACTATGTGTAAAGACGATCATAATTCGATATGGTCAAGATGCGTCGATTATCGTTTCATTTATCTGGTAATGATGTTTTCACTTCATCAAAATTTTAAACATTAACAACTAGGCTGATAACAATAGTTGAAATGTAAATCAGAATAAAATCAATTCATTTGAAGTAAAATAAATTCCATTATACTTTATTTTGACCATATGATCAACACTTGTACATAGTGCCATTTACTTTGTGTTCTTGGTAAAAACCCAATACCGCGCTGTAAATAAACCAGTGACAGTTCGAACATGCGACCTGGGAACTGTGGGTCGCTCCACACTCTTTGTGTCAGTTTCAATTGGTGTTGTTTTCATTTATGGCGGTTTGTTTACATTTCGTTGCGGTTATCATCAGTTCCCGTGGTTCGATATTCGGTCGAGCTTTCTTTTCGTCAACCTCATCGTGACGATCGTGGTGCTCGGTGGACTGTTGGCAACGATCGAAAAGCATCTGCCCACTGCCATCCGGCAGACGTTTGCTGCCCTCTGGTCGGTGGCCGGATTTGCCGTCATGATGTAGCCAGCGCGGGACTACGTAATCGCCTTCCTCGATACGTTGGCAACCAACAAGCGTATGGTGCGCACCACGCCTACCGAGACGATGGCATGACGGCATGCCATGACGCTGATCACGCTGCAGTGTTTGCGCCGGTTCCACAAGACCTGGTTCGTGCAGGTGTTCTCGAGCAAGCTGAAAATCACCCACCAGTTGTACGTGGAACACTTTCACAACTATCCGAAGCAAGCTCGTCAGGAAAACACTCGTCCCGTTCGTTTTGTGAGATCGACGGTGCGGGTGCGGATAATATCGTTCCGGTTGTTGGGCTTTTTTTAGGATCGAAAAAATGGTATGGTTGGTGTCCGGCTTTTTTTAGGTTGCTGGTTCCCGGCTGATGGGATTCAGCTGGTTTTCCTGGATCTTCTGTGAATGCCTTGTTCCACGGACCGGTCGTCGATGCACTCGAGGCGCACCGCATTGACGAGCGGCAGTAGCAGGATGCAATCGGCGCGGCCGAGCTGGCAGCGAAGCCGGTTCTCGGTGAGCCATTCACGCCGAATGAGGGCGGTCAAGAGCCGGCTGCATACGTTCGATATATTCGCTACGCGCACGATCAAACTGTGTAACGATGCCGAGTGTGTCCGGCCATCGCGACTAGAAGCATAGCGGAAGTTAAGTTGCGTCGTCTATTGTGGTGCGATGCACTGTATGTTCCGGGTGTGCGATTGAGCTTCATGTTTGTTTCTTTTTTGTTCACAGACACCTTTTCATCAACAACTGGCATGACTATCGGCGCACGGTCGGTGGCTCTAGCGAAGGGGAGGGTGCGTTCCAATCGGCTGGCAGGACACAGATCGGATCGGTTAGGACAACGATCGGCATAGTACGGCTCGCGACCCGCATGTGGCTATTTGTTGACTAGGTGGAGGCTCTTTATCGTTCACACATTTTCAATAATTTTCATACATGTTCTCTTTTGGTTAATCTAGTTGCCTCTTCAAGTGCAAATCTACGAACATGTTTAGAAGATTTGGCTCTTTCGGTCGCAACGTTTGCCGGAGTCGCTGGGGATATTGGATTGTAAGGAATGAATATACTGTCCGCAGGAACCAGATGATGACATCACCAAGGAGCTAATGCGCTAAAGCTTATCAGGAGGAGGCGAGAATGGTTTGATGTTTTTGGCACAGCTCCCACGTATCATCCATACCACACCAAATCATTATGGCGCAGCCGTGAATATGTACAACGTCATCCTGCTCGGGTAGGATGGTGACGGTCTCCCGCTCGGTATATCTTGACGGCAGTATAACGCAAGGCAAGTATACATATAGTTTCTGTACGTTTAATAAGTGTAAAGAATGCTAATATCTTTGTTTCTTTTTCAAATTTTCAGAATCAAATGAACAATATACAAGGTGCACTAAACATACACTGGACTCTGTTTGGAACGGGTCTAGTAAAAGTATTTGTTAGTGGTGCGTGCATATTATTATGTGTACCTATTTTATTTTTCCTATGTTGTTACCGATCGAACCGACCGAACCCAGTAGAATAAAAAATATGATTACATTACATATTCCAAATGTGGCTACTACACCCTATTGCCAAACGAAAGAAAAACAAATAGGCTATCAATTGGTGAGTAATGCGATATATTTATACAATTTCAGTTAAAAAATGAGTAGTATATTTGATGCAATAATTATATTTGTGTTTGTATAATGAATAATTTTAACATGTAAATAACGTTATAGTGCAATAAACACTTGCGATAGTGTCACGATTGTGTGCATGATTGTGTACACAGTTCCAAATCAGCTTCATTATCTGTTCCATTAGATAATTTGTTAACTGATTCAAATTTCAATTACAGTTTCCTTATGCTTGTTGCGTGGTTTTAACTATAACGGAACCATGGCCCTTAATAATACTCCTAGATGTTGTTAATATATAGTTACGTGCACCATAGTGACACGCAAGGCTCACCTCACCGCTTGAATTAACCATTGATCCGCTGAACAAGCGGAGAACATCGGACGATCGCGACCAAGAAGAAATACTGTTCTATGGATTACGCACCTGCGGCAAGTGCTAGGATCGATTGTCTATAACCAATTGTCTTGTCCGCATTTTGTTCGACCCGAGAACCGCAGCCAACACAACGAGCGTAACAAACAACGGCCTCACATACGCTCTAACACAACGTTTGGTTTTATGATTAGCAAATCTGATGTTAATTATTTCTCAAAGTGCGTGCTTCCTCACGAGTACACGTATTTTTTTTTTTCTACCCAAATGGTGTTGCTCAACAAACACATAATTATATGTTTCAATAGTCCATGCGTATATTAGCACAATAAAATCTTATATCTAATTAAACCAAACTAATACTAATACTAATCCTATGCTAACGTAAAACAAAAAAAATAAGGCACTGGTCACATTACAAGGCAAAAAGGGAGGTACATGATGCATAAAATAAACTCAGCCATTCTATTCCGTTTGGTGAGTGTTTTGCTCAGCAATCTCATTCACCAGATGTTTCATGATGTGTGCATGCGGACGTGCGTGAGTTACTGAGTCACGTGCCTGTCACGGGTTAGCATAATACAACATTAATGTTTCGTCTATATGCTTGGCTATCGTAGGATGTTGTGCAGTGACTGTTTCTTACAGTTAGATGAAGGAAAACGAATACCTTAGAAAATGAAAAAGAATGTAAAACAAACAAAATAACGTTTAAAAAAAACATAAGAGATACAGTAAAAAGTAAATGAGCATGTGGTTACTTACCGATAGTGTGTTGTGGCATGTGTACTGAAAAACGATTCTATATCATTTCGCGTGTAATTCCAACATGTAGCACGAACTCATGCGGTAGGGAACATGCAAAAAAAAAAAGAAACATTTAAGTTTACAAATTTTGTTACCGTCTTGTACTGGTGATGTGAAATAACTTACCGCAGGGGAAACCCCACGATAAGAGACGTTTCCTTTCTTATCGTGAACACTGTCGGATGGTTGGCGTTGTAGATTCCTTTTCCCGCTGCCACTTAAATCCGGATCGACGCGTAGGTCGGCGAGCTCGTGCGGCAAGAGGCATGCAAATAGGAAGAAAAATAAAAAAAAAATATTAATAAACTGCCTACATTGTCTCTTGCAAACCGATCGCTATGATGTATCAATACTTACCGCAGGGGAAACCCCCTCGACTAGTGAGGTGTGGTACCGATTGCGGAAATCGGTCCCGCTTGCCACTTAAAACCGGATCGACGCGTATGTCGGCGAGCTCGTACGGCAGGAGGCATGCAAATAGAAAGTGTTAGGAAAGGAAGGAAATTGTGTTATCATCTCGTGCAAGCCGATCGCTATGATCTAGAATTACTTACCGCAGGGGAAAACCCCCGATAAAAAAAATCGATGTTTTCAACTGCGCTGCCTTAAAATCTTAGAAAGGGATTTGTTTTAAAATTTAATTTCTTTTTTTTTTACAAGGAGGGGAAATGTAGAATGCACCTTAGCAAGGTGCCATCAAAACCTCCTCCTTGGGTCCGTTTCGCAGCTAAGCTTCTCTGGACCAAATGAGAATCTGCTTTGAGTGTACCTGCTTAAAAAAAAGAAAACTAATTATTAAAAATGTTCGATTTGGTTCCCCAAGGCATCTATCAAGGCGACAAACACATCATCATTGCATTTCCGGAAGATATGCTCAGCAAAATATTTGTCCATGTTGCTTTTAATATTAGTGCCTAGTTTTCTCAAAAATGCCTTCAACCATCTCCAAACATTCTCAATCCGTTGTGTGTTGATATTGTTATCATCTGGATTGAGGAAATTTCTGGAGTGGTTGACACATTCGTGGGGATATCCAAGCTCCTCCAGCCCATTATAACCTTTCCAGAGATCGGTCATAATTTTCGTTCCGGGTTCAACATGCCGAACCACCAGATCGCTCAAAACGGCAAGCGAGCGTTTCGGGACACGCTCCAGGAAAATGGCCTTATTTTCCCGGCATATCCCACCCACAAGCCACTGAGGACCGGAACTACCGACCCGGCCGACGTTGTACTTTCGACGAGTGATGACAGTTTCGTCGATTTCCACCGTCATGCCAGGGCCCCCAATCTTCTCTCGTGTACGATCGAATGTTTCCCAAAGAAAACTTCGGATCGTATCGTACCACGAGAGAACCGTGTTGTGGGAGAGGCCAGTCTCCAACGCACAACGAGTTGAGTTGGCCCCATTGGCCCACTCGTAACAACAACGCACAAGGCTCCTAAGCGAAGCCTTGTGGTTGGCAAATATGGACCTGGCCCGGATGCTGCTGGTCCCGCCGCATTTGTAGTCGGGACATACATACCTGTAGCCGTCGATGCTTTTGTAGGGAGTTAGCTTCATTTCCTTTGGACATCTCGGGCACAATTGAACCGGCTGCAGAAGAGCCCGCTTTTGCATCCACTCGATCGCTTGTTCACGGTCCTGAAAAATATCAGAAAGCATATCAGTATTGTAAGCCATTTTCAATTGCCTCTTTGCGCTTTGCAAAATATGCACAAGTGGCGCCAAATATTGTGTATGTGTGCGGTATATCGATGGGGATACAAACCAGGGTTAAGATATGGGTGAACAACGGTAGCACTGCTTAAATTTGCAAATGTAGGAGCTGGTTTAAAATATAATATTTATTGCGGATACACATTGAAAGGGATTCATAATTAATGCAGAACATAAATGTATTTACTCAAATATACTTTCGTTATATTTTTATTTATGAGTTTTCAAATATTTTCATTTCATGAACACTGTCCGTCCCACAGTTACCTTTGCAATTACCGTTATTTTTAAAAATTCACATACGCACGCAGGCAATCAATGATATCGTAGTTAGTGATGGGTAAAGTTGACAAAAATTCGGAGTCGACTCCGATCCGACTCCGATAAATTCGGAATAGACTCCGGAAGGTAGGTCCGCGCTGCAATATCCGGAGTCGTTCGAAGTCGTCCGGAGTCGTCCGGAGTTGCCCGGAGTCGCCCGGAGTCGGAGTCGTTCGGAGTCGTTTGGAGTCGACCGGAGTCGTCCGGAGTCGTCCGGAGTCGTCCGGAGTTGCCCGGAGTCGCCCGGAGTCGGAGTCGTTCGAAGTCGTTCGGAGTCATCCGGAGTCATCCGGAGTCGTTGGGAGTCGTTCGGAGTCATTCGGAATCGTCCGGAGTCGTCCGGAGTTGCCCGGAGTCGCCCGGAGTCGGAGTCGTTCGAAGTCGTTCGGAGTCGTTCGAAGTCGTTCGGAGTCATTCGGAGTCGTTCGGAGTCATTCGGAGTCGTCCGGAGTCGTTCGGAGTCGTTCGGGTCGGAGTCGTTCGGAGTCGTCGACTCCGGACGACGACTCCGAACGACTCCGACTCCGGGCGACTCCGGGCAACTCCGGACGACTCCGGACGACTTCGAACGACTCCGACTCCGGGCGACTCCGGGCAACTCCGGACGACTCCGGACGACTCCGGACGACTCCGGTCGACTCCAAACGACTCCGAACGACTCCGACTCCGGGCGACTCCGGGCAACTCCGGACGACTCCGGACGACTTCGAACGACTCCGGATATTGCAGCGCGGACCTACCTTCCGGAGTCTATTCCGAATTTATCGGAGTCGGATCGGAGTCGACTCCGAATTTTTGTCAACTTTACCCATCACTAACTACGATATCATTGATTGCCTGCGTGCGTATGTGAATTTTTAAAAATAACGGTAATTGCAAAGGTAACTGTGGGACGGACAGTGTTCATGAAATGAAAATATTTGAAAACTCATAAATAAAAATATAACGAAAGTATATTTGAGTAAATACATTTATGTTCTGCATTAATTATGAATCCCTTTCAATGTGTATCCGCAATAAATATTATATTTTAAACCAGCTCCTACATTTGCAAATTTAAGCAGTGCTACCGTTGTTCACCCATATCTTAACCCTGGTTTGTATCCCCATCGATATACCGCACACATACACAATATTTGGCGCCACTTGTGCATATTTTGCAAAGCGCAAAGAGGCAATTGAAAATGGCTTACAATACTGATATGCTTTCTGATATTTTTCAGGACCGTGAACAAGCGATCGAGTGGATGCAAAAGCGGGCTCTTCTGCAGCCGGTTCAATTGTGCCCGAGATGTCCAAAGGAAATGAAGCTAACTCCCTACAAAAGCATCGACGGCTACAGGTATGTATGTCCCGACTACAAATGCGGCGGGACCAGCAGCATCGGGCCAGGTCCATATTTGCCAACCACAAGGCTTCGCTTAGGAGCCTTGTGCGTGTTGTTGAGGCCAATGGGCCAACTCAACTCGTTGTGCGTTGGAGACTGGCCTCTCCCACAACACGGTTCTCTCGTGGTACGATACGATCCGAAGTTTTCTTTGGGAAACATTCGATCGTACACGAGAGAAGGCCCTGGCATGACGGTGGAAATCGACGAAACTGTCATCACTCGTCGAAAGTACAACGTCGGCCGGGTCGGTAGTTCCGGTCCTCAGTGGCTTGTGGGTGGGATATGCCGGGAAAATAAGGCCATTTTCCTGGAGCGTGTCCCGAAACGCTCGCTTGCCGTTTTGAGCGATCTGGTGGTTCGGCATGTTGAACCCGGAACGAAAATTATGACCGATCTCTGGAAAGGTTATAATGGGCTGGAGGAGCTTGGATATCCCCACGAATGTGTCAACCACTCCAGAAATTTCCTCAATCCAGATGATAACAATATCAACACACAACGGATTGAGAATGTTTGGAGATGGTTGAAGGCATTTTTGAGAAAACTAGGCACTAATATTAAAAGCAACATGGACAAATATTTTGCTGAGCATATCTTCCGGAAATGCAATGATGATGTGTTTGTCGCCTTGATAGATGCCTTGGGGAACCAAATCGAACATTTTTAATAATTAGTTTTCTTTTTTAAGCAGGTACACTCAAAGCAGATTCTCATTTGGTCCAGAGAAGCTTAGCTGCGAAACGGACCCAAGGAGGAGGTTTTGATGGCACCTTGCTAAGGTGCATTCTACATTTCCTCCTTGTAAAAAAAAAAAGAAATTAAATTTTAAAACAAATCCCTTTCTAAGATTTTAAGGCAGCGCAGTTGAAAACATCGATTTTTTTTATCGGGGGTTTTCCCCTGCGGTAAGTAATTCTAGATCATAGCGATCGGCTTGCACGACCCGAGCCGCAGAGCTGAGCGACTTCTGAAGGAAATGAGGGAAAGAGATAGCACATGAGCCTGCTTCGAATGTCATTTTGGCAGACAACAGGCCGAGACGTATGAAGCGCCTGGATGCGGGGTGGAAGAATGGTTGCCAAATTCGTATGTGACGTGAGAAAAAGTAAACAAAATAGAAAAGCGCCAAAACAAACCGATTTTTATAATCACTCTTAACGCATCAGCACGCATTACTGCCAAAAACGCATTGAAAACCCTTCTTTATTTGACCAATAAAGAAATACAACCCAATTTTCCTTGCGTTGCAAGCACAATTCGTGATTTTGCGGCACAATTTTGTTTTATTTGTTTATTTTTAGGTTATTATCATCATGGATAAGGCCCAACAAGTACATACCATTCGGAAAAAATATACAACCGGCAAAGCAATATGGACGCGTTTGGAACAGGAATGGGAAGCAGAAAACAATTTAGCAACAGCTTCTATATCGACTTCAAGCCAGGAAGTTCATGGTGAGTACATTTGGTGCTATAGTTTTTAATATAGTGCAGTGAAAGTAGTGAATTGTGCAAGCTATCATACGATAGTTAATTGCACAAATGTGTAGTGTGTGGGACGGTGCAATCCACCAACCAATAGAGAAAACTACTTTATTAGAACGATGCTCAATGCTTTCCAAGGGGAATTTAGGGGTCACGGGGAAGATCGTCAGCCTGCACAACTTAACAGCATGCCCGTTGTGATTTTAAGCCTCATTTGACCCCCCATCCCACGGAATGACAATCCGTTTGCTTGGTAGTGAATAAGTCTCGAGAACCTGAAAAGCCCGGTATGTCCGCGTAGGACGTTTCGCCAAATAGAATAAGGAGACCTCGGAGAAAGTATGTTAATTTATTTTAGTGTTAGCTGCTGCCGTCATCAAAGAGGCACCCTATGCGTGATGATATCCTCTTGAATTAATTTAGCCTCTCAGACCCTTCCCCCACCGCTGACATAAAAGAGGCACAAACAAGTAACCAAAATGAGCATCCTCCCTGCTTTTCTCTTACTTAGTTGTTACATGACTGAAATTTAAAATTCGCCAGATAATTAGAAGGTCTGATTAGAGCCATTCAAGTAGAATTTCTTAATATAAGGGTGAATTTTCGGATATTTTTTTTAAATCTTGACTTAATTAATATATCAAATTTTATTATATTTATTTTATTGCGTTTACTTTACACAGGTCAACCGGATATATCAAACGTATGCTTTGATGAAGATCCATCAATTGAATGGTTGGAAGATGATGAGGACGTCCGTATCTACCGCCTTTGCATATCTCAACCTGATGTGTTGAATGACTCCCATGATGAGGAACAATTTGTTGAATGGTTGGAAGAAGAAGAGGACGGTCACAGCTGCCACCAAATGTCGGACGAAAGTGACATTGAAGATCAGGATGAGTATAGTGAATTTGATAGAGCCCACAAGAATCAAGTATTTGTTGAAACGATGCGATTGTGGGCTCTGAAACATCAAATCACGCATGCCGCTATTAATGATTTCTTAGAAGCAATACTAAAAACAACTGATTTTTATGTTTCTAAAGATTCCAGGAGATTTCTGAAGACTCCTGTAGGCGTGGGAAAAGAAATTGAAAATTTGGCTGGTGGACAAATGTGGTACAAAGGAATAGATAAATCTCTGAAAGAACAGTTTCGGTAGTAACATCAATTCAACTGTTACCTTATTTTACTAGCCATTAATGTTTTTGTTTATTTCAGCACTACTCCGCCACCTGTAGATTCATTTGAATTGAATATTTCTATGGATGGTATTCCTCTACATAATAGCGGAACTACCCAGTTCTGGCCCATTTTGATGCAGCTGCATGGTATTCCTGACGTTCCAATAATGACTGTTGGAATATTTTGTGGAACTTCTAAACCGGATAATGCAGAGGATTATCTGCGCCGTCTGGTAACAGAAATAAATGATGTCCAGGACATCGGAGTAGTTATAAATGGAAAACGTATTTCCATCTCACTAAGAGCGATACTTGCAGACGCCCCTGCTATAGCGTTCATCAAATGTAAGTATTCACGATTGTACGATTTCATGAAAAGGAAAGATATCTAACACATTAACATTGTATTCCATCGATTTTAGGTGTTAAAATCCACAATGGCATACAAGGATGCCATAAATGCAAAATTTTGGGTAGAAGCTACATGGGAAGGATGATCTTCGAGGGAACAGTAGAAGCACGAACGAACGAAGAATTTAGAAATTGAGATTACTCCATAGGACATCAGATACGCCCATCGCCGTTGTTAGATATTAAACACTTAAACATAGTATTAAGACTACCTACTTCGGACGATTTACATTTAGTATATTATGGAGTGTTGAGGAAATTAGTGATAGGTTTTACGACAGGATGTTTTGTAAACGAGAAATGGAATTTAGATGAGCAGGATGAAATTTCAGGGCTTCTAGTTCAAATTAAATTACCAGCAGAATTTCAGAGAGCAGTAAGGTCCCTTAAATGTTTAAAATTTTGGAAGGCGTCCGAATACCGAACCTTCCTACATCACATCAGCGTTCCTCTTCTAAAAGGCAGAATAAGTGACAGGGCATATCACCATTTTAAACTGTTGGTTGTAGGTATTACAATGTTTTCCTCTAAAATTTATCAAGACTATTGGAAGTACGCAGGGTCATTATTAGATCAATTTGTTTCAGAATTAAGTTCAATTTATGACCGTAAGTTTATGACTTACAATGTTCATACTCTATTGCATGTACAAGAAGATGTAGAAAATATAGGACCCCTTCCAACAACTTCAACGTTCCCAGCCGAAAACAAATATCAGCAAATTAAAAGATTTGTCAGGACAGGGAATAATTGCTTGAGCCAAGTCGTAGGTAGGATAGGCGAACTTAGTAGAATTGAAACAAGTACACAGAAAACAAAATTAACTTATCCATATATAAAATTAAGACAGGAAGAGGCAATTTTACACGTGAGGTCAGATTTTGTTTTAAGACAGGGAAATAGAAACGCATGGTTTTTAACAAGAAATAATGAAATAGTTCGTTACATCAGGGCAACCGAATTATCAGGAACGTTCGTTATTGAGGGGCACCAGATTTTAAAGAAAAGGGCAGCTTTCACGTATCCATGTAGTTCAGAAGTAATATTTAATTACATAGCTAGCGTAGATGATTTATCATCTGAAATAGTTAGGATAAATGTTAGGGATGTTAAATGTAAGTTTGTAGCGATATCGTTAGATGGAGGAGTATCTTTTCATTTTAGTCCTTTAACGCACACGTCTCAAGAGTAGCTAGCTAGTTAGATAGTGCAATAGAAATAGGCAAAGAGGAGCTTTTTTCAATATTAAAAATTTTGTTTGTATTATTTTTCTTTTTCAGCTGGCTAGCAAATGCTAAGATACTTCATGCGTATCTTTAACTCCTATCCCAACCTCCTCGTGGTGCTAGCTGGATTATAATTGAAGAATGCAGATGTATTGCTTCACAATTATTAACTAATAGGGATGGAGGAACTTTTTATATGTTACTAAATTTGGTTCATAAATAAATGTATTACTTGATTTCATTGATTAATAATTGTTTACATTTTTTGTATTTCTGTGAATCTTTACAAATTTACTTATAATATTCTAAGCTTCTAAAGTGAAACGATTTCCCGCAACGTTTTTGTTTCATTTCTTCCCTTCCCATGATCTATTTTACTCACTAAAATCTTCTTCACGTAGTCGTCATTCAATTGAAGAAATTTGTTTCCTCCAGCAAATTTGATTAAAACGAATACATTTTCAAACGCAGCAAATGCGACTTTTTGATTGGGACGACCAATCCCTGACCAACTACATTTTGAAAGAAATTCCCTAGTAAACAATAGATCTATTATTTTGTCAAGTCTTTCTTTAACATATTTTATATGGTCAATTGCATACAAAAGCGAGCATAACATCTCAGCCATATACGTATGAACCTCTAAGTTAGCATTAAAGGCTTCTAACTCTTCTTTTGTTTCAATGGCAGTGATGACTGTATTGCGTGAGGTTGTCCCAGCTCTCGGATTCATTGCATTAAACATAATTTTGACCTCAGCCGCAGTCTGCTTCGATAGTTTTATAAGAATGTCCACTTTTTTATCAAGTGAATTATTATACGCGCCGGATGATGAAGATGAACCAGGTACAGATGTCAGACTGGGTGAGGATGACGGTCCGGAAGAGGATCGCTGTCCCGGCATGGCTGACGAACTGGGCAGAGATCCTTTGAAAAGAAATGTACCGAGAACATCAGTGATGGGTGGCGGTGACGATGGGATGGTCAACAATGACGGTCCGGAAGAGGATTTCTGTCCCGGTATGGCTGACGAACCGGGCATAGTTCCATCGAAAAGAAACTTACCGGAAACATCACAGATGGGTGGCGGTGACGATGAGATGGTCAACAATGACGGTCCGGAGGAGGATCGCTGTCCCGGCATGGATCCACCTGACGAACTGGGCATAGATCCACCGAAAAGAACTGTACCGGAAACATCAGTGATGGGTGGCGGTGACGATGGGATGGTCAACATATCTGACGAAACGAATATAGGTGGTGGTGACGATGAGACAGCCAAGAATGTCGAATCAAGAATAACAGCGGGGACGACCGATAGAACAGACGGTGGAGCAGATAAATCCGATGGATTGGAGGTGCTAATTTCCATCATTTCGGTTTCCAGAATCGGCTGTGATGCGAATGTTGCATATCGATGATCATGATAAATGTTTTGCATTTTCCTAAAAAGATAATTGTTACGTTGGCGTTTGATTAATATTAGATTCTAACATGATTGAAAGCATCTCATCAACTTACCTGAGCGTATAAGCTTCTGGACAGTCACAAAGCCGGTACGGAGTGGAGTTTTCGTAAGTATGCCTCTTGATAAAAAAATACCTTAACAAAATTTCCTCTATTCACAGAATTCAAATGCGGTAGAACAGAACAATGCAGAATTAACAGTCGGCACATATAGACAGGTCATGCTTGATGGGGTGAATATGACGTCACGGTGGGGCCTATGTGTGCCTACTTGTGTGAAAGAGATAAAGCACATATGCAACGTACAAAAGCAAAAGTGCAAAAAGATGGGGGGTAGGTAGGACTATGTTTTTTTGCACTAGAGCATTTTTTTATACCAACTGTCGTTTTTTGGAACTAGCGGCAGCCATGATGGAAATTGAGTGCCCAAGATGGCTTCAACTTGAGTACCACTGAGTTCCCCCGCGAAATAGCATTTCGGGGGATGTCACCGTAGAGCTGTCAAAAATCACCCATCATTGCGGCTCGGGTCTGCCGGATGGCAGTCGGCAGATGCTTTTCGATCGTTGCCAGCAGTGTTGTTAACTGTTGACATTTTTCATGACAGTCACCGTAAACAGCCGGTCAAAATAATTTTTGGCTGATGACATTCAATGCTTCCACGACACGACTGTCATTAAACGAAATTCATTCGTGTTGCTACCGTCAGGGCTGATGCAATGACATGAAATGTAAACAATGTAGTCTGAATGTCATTTGACATTTTTGAACAACACAAATCGATACGATCGGAGGATTATGAAGTGTATCGACGCTGAATATGGGGATTCTAGTGAAATAGCAAAAACTAGTGAAATGAAAGCCTTTGCACCGCACGCTCTGTTGTAGTTTGACATGAATACGGCCGTTTGCAATACGACACAGTTCACGATTCATACAAGTTGGCGAATGTCAAATGAATGTATCTTGAAAATGTCTTCATGTCAAATGACATTTTTTGACGGGAATGTCAAATGACAGAGAGAGATGGGAATGGGAAGCTTCAAATCGAATGAATGTTTACAATTTTATGTCGATGAACGTCACCGTTCGCAACACTGGTTGCCAGCAGTCCACCGAGCACCACGATCGTCACGATAAGGTTGACGAAAAGAAAACTCGACCGAATATCGAACCACGGGAACCTGATGATAACCGCAACGAACTGTAAACAAACCGCCATAAATGAAAACAACACCAATTTAAACTGACAAAAAGAGTGTGGAGCGGCCCACAGTGCCCAGGTCGCATGTTCGAACTGTCACTGGTTTATTTACAGCGCGGAATTGGGTTTTTACCGACGTTCCTGAAGGGGTCTGTTACAAAAAAAAAAAAATAAAAGAATAAAAAAAAAGTTACTTGAGGAACACGTTGTAAGTGATTAATGAGCATTAAATACAAGTAGTATTTACTATCATAGTAAAACAAGACATAAATTAGGAACAATGAACAAAATAAAACAAAAAAAAATAATACTTCATAAATAAAATAATAAATTATTTCTTAAAATGTTTATAAGAAATAAAATAAATAAAACGATATGAAATAAACAAAATATAATAAAATGAATTAAATAATAAATTTATAAATAAATAAATCAATCAATAAGTTAACTTATTATTAATAATAATAACATGCATAATTTAAACAATTAAATTAATAAAGTCATTTACATAATAATTTTCCTACTCAGTGCCTTATAGTGCTGACGCATAATCTTACTTATAAAACGGTCATACTTGTATGAATTGATGCAATAGACCACATTAAAGCACATTCCACCAGGAATCGATGTAACAAAAAAAAAATTATAATAATAATAATATTAATAATCAGAGATGAAGAGTTAAGGCACATCCTTCAAGAGGACCGATGCAATAGACCACATTAAAGCACATTCCACCAGGAATTGATGTTACAAAAAAAAAATGAAATTAAATGTTAAGGCACATCCTCCAAGAGAATCGATGCAATAGACCACATTAAAGCACATTCCACCAGGAATCGATGTTACAAAAAAAAAAAAATAATAATAATAAGAATAATATTAATAATCAGAGATGAAGAGTTAAAGCACATCCTTCAAGAGGACCGATGCAATAGACCACATTAAAGCACATTCCACCAGGAATTGATGTTACACAAAAAAAAAAAAAAATGAAATTAAATGTTAAGGCACATCCTCCATGAGGATCGATGCAATAGACCACATTAAAGCACATTCCAACAAGAATCGATGCAAATTAAAAAAAAAAAAAATGGCAGTATACGTATCGAAGCAATCCTTCGTGAGGATCGATGGAATAGACCACATTAATGCACATTTCAACGAAAATCGATGCAACAGTGTTATAAGTGTTAAAGCATATCCTTCAATAGGATTGATGCAATCGTAAATATTAAGACACATTCCAATAGGAATTAATAAATATAAATATATATATATATATATATATATATATATATATATATATATATATATATATATATATATATATATATATATATATATATACATATATATATACAACAAAAATAAGTAATACTTCAGTTTATAATTATAATAATAAATAATCAAATAATGATGATCGTTACAATGTGTAGGGTTAGCCCACGTTCATGTTACACACGGTGGTAAGGGTTAAGTTTATCATCAGCGAACCGGTTCAGCAGTTTTCACCGTTTCTGAAGGGAGATCACACTTGTTTGTGTGAGTAATGTCAAGCGACGCGATGAAATGGCGGAAACGTGAATCAACGTGTTAACTGAACAAAGGTTCCTGATTACACAAAAGTCGTGTTGTTAATCTACTTGCATATTGTTTAATTACGGCTTGTCAATTAAACTACGCAGATAACATTTATAAAGTTACAATCATGCCAAGAAACTTGCGGGATTCCGGGTGGACGGTGGAGGATGACGACGAGCATAGTGTGTGTTCGTTCAAACCAGGAATAGAGGAAGCTTCAGCATTTCCCTCGCTTTCATTTTCTACGCTACAAGTTGGGGAATGCAAAGCCTTAGACGGAGAGGAGAAAATTGACAAAATTTCCTTCAATAGATGGCGTGAGATCCTCGAATCGGGTATGGCATTAGCAGGAATAAAGGAAGAGTCGACGAAGGCAAACATTTTTAAAATGAAAGCGGGCTCAAAATTGCTTGACATCTTGGACAACACATCTAATAAAGGCGGGCCTGATGCACTTACCCAGCCATATTCCAGTGCAATTTACGCCTTGAGGAGTATTTTGGTTCAAGGAATTATTTGCTATTCCAGCGGCAGAAACTTCGATCGTTGCCGCAGAATAAGGACGAATCTGACCTAAAATATGTGCGTCGTGTGTCAACTATTGCCAAACTTTGCGGTTATGTTCATGACCAACTTGTCGAGACTGTAGCAGATGTTTTACAGAACCATGCCAGAAACCGTAAAGTCCGCGAAGTAGCCCGAAAAGCTGCCCGTAAAGGGAACTCTTTACAAGAGTTATTGGACCGTGTGCGTACGCTCGAGATTGAACAACAAGCAGAGGAAAATTTTAGCAAGAAGTATCCTACGGAAGAAGCTTCAAATGTATTGGCGGTGTCGTATGGTGTTCCGGGTTCGAGCCGAGGAGAGATTCGAACATCAACATTCGGCTACAGAGGCAGAGGATATTTTCCGCGTAGCCGCGGAGGATATTCACGCATGAGTGGACCCGTTTCGTCTTCATCTAAACCGTGCTGGCGTTGTACGAGCACAGGTCATCAACCGGATCACTGTTTTGCCATTGCGAAGTTTTGCCATTTGTGCCGAGCTAAAGGGCATATTCAAAGAGCATGTACGTCATCTCGTGCTAAACGTGAAACCGGTAGAGATCGAGATGGTTCGCCCGCTTCTAAAATTAGGAAAATTGCAGCAGTTGCGTCCAACGACCAAGAAGAGGAAGCTGTAAGTTTTGATCAAAGAAATGAATTAATGACATAGTAGTGGTGCACAGAAGAAATTAATAAACTTTTAACTTGATGGATTTGAATAAGACATTAATCGGCATTTTTTTATCATTTTAGACAACTCTTCAACTAATTCCAGCAGTTTATAATATCAACATGCGTACGAGCAATTCTTCAATACCAACTAGCTCAAGTAAGCTATCGGAGCCAAATATTTTCGTCAGCCCAACAAAGGTATCAATGTGCGGGTTGGATTCGTACGTGATGTGTTCCTTGAATTTCAAGGGAATAGAAAGCACAGGATCAATTACATGTACAGTAGCGGGTGTTGAGGTTAAGTTTTTGATAGATTCTGGGGCCGAAGTGAATACTGTCGGTGATAATATTTTTGATCAAATAATGAGAGATACCATTTCTCATCCAATTTATGAATTGAAAAACGGCACGGATAAACCGTTGAGGGCATATGCTACAAGTAAACCTATTTCAGTTATCGCTACATTCCTCGCTGAACTGTTTATTTCCCCTGATCGGCCTTCCGCCATTGAAAATTTTTATGTCATACCAGGAGCAAAACCACTTTTAGGACGTTCGACTGCGACAAGATATAGTGTATTACAGCTTGGCTTAAGCGTTCCCATTGTATCATTTGAATATCATAGGACAGGACACAAATTAGAGTCGGGAGATGTAAATGCTGTAGGTGTGTTGAAACATTTTTCAAAATTCAATGTACCTCCAGTTATGCTTTTTTATGATAAAAGCTTGCCACCATCTAGAAAGGTATATACAAATATTCCCCCCGCATTCATAACCGAAGTTGAAAATCGACTTCTATCATCTAATATAATTGAAAAGGTGACTAGCGGCATGGATAAAACTTTTTGCTCATCGCTGTTAGTTGTTCCGAAAGGTAAACAAGACATTCATTTGGTAGTCGATTTACGGGGCCCGAACAAATGTATAATGAGGACCCCATTTAGAATGCCTACGTTGGAAGAAATTCTATCAAAACTTAATGGAGCTAGTTGGTTCTCTACTATAGATCTGACTAATGCATTCTACCATATTGTGCTAGATGAATCATGCAGACATTTAACCAATTTCTTCTCAGGTAACAATACTTACCGCTTCATTCGATTACCCTTTGGATTATGCAATGCACCTGATATCTTTCAAGAAATACTTCAGACAGTTGTACTTGCAGATTGCCCCGGAACGGTAAACTATCTTGATGATATCCTTGTATTCGGCAATACGAAGGAAGAACACGACGATAATCTTCGCTATACACTTTCACGTCTACAGAAACACAACGTGTTATTAAACTCCAGTAAATGCGTTTTCGGTAAACAAACGGTTAAATTCTTAGGTTTCTTACTTTCTCACGATGGGTGGCGAGTCGACGAAGACAAGAGAAAAGCCATTGATGGGTTTTGACGGCCAGAAACATTATCAGAAGTAAAGAGCTTCTTAGGCCTCATTAATTTCCTCGAAAGATTCACTCTTCATAGAGCAGAGAGAACTAAACATTTAAGAGCTCTTGCAAATTCATCATCATTTTATTGGACTGAATTAGAAGAATTTGAGTTCATTGATATAAAGAACGCAGCTATAAATTCAATCGACAAATTGGGTTATTTTGATCACAAGGACAGAACAGAATTATTCGTGGATGCGTCACCATTCGGTCTCGGAGCAGTTCTTGCCCAATTCAATTCTGCAGGTGTACCTCGTGTAATAGCATGTATTTCCAAATCATTGACGGTAACAGAACAACGATACCCTCATACCCAAAAAGAGGCCTTAGCCATAGTATGGTCAGTTGAACGGTTCAAATACTACTTAACGAGCATTAACTTTACCGTTTGGACCGACTCGGTGGCGAATATGTTTATCTTCGGCGGACAATATCGATCCGGAAAAAGATCTATTACTCGTGCCGAGTCGTGGGCTCTGCGGTTACAACCATTTAACTTTGAAACCCGATGTGTTCCTGGTGATCAGAATATTGCAGACGTTGTTTCACGATTGATTAGCAATTGTCAAGCGGATGAACCCTTCGATGAAAACGATGATAAGCACATATTATACACGGTTGATGCATTTAACATGAGTATGACATGGTCAGAAATCCAACTGGCTTCAGAAGGAGACAAGGAGTTAGCTGAAGTGCGTTTGGCAATTCAAACAGGTCATTTGCCTCGTCATCTAAGAAGGTACGAATGTCTTGAAAAACAATTGAGAAGTCTTGATGCTCTAGTTTTCAAAAACAACTTGATTGTATTACCTAAATATCTCCGGAAAAGGGCAATCGAAACATCTCACGAAGGACATGTTGGATGTGGAGCTACTAAAAGAATTTTACGCGAACATTTCTGGTGGCCCAATATGTCTAAAGAGGCCCAAGAATTCGTCAGTAATTGTGCTACTTGTCTAGCAATTTCCAAAAGAAATCCTCCTGTTCCTTTATCCAGTCGAGAGCTTCCAGAAGGGCCATGGGAGAAATTACAAATCGATTTTTTATCTTTACAAGGATGTGGTTCGGAACATTTCTTGGTCTGTGTAGATACACTGGTGGACATTAAAATAGGAAAAAAAAATTTGTGTGTTTTTTTTTGCATACACTAGGTGTGTCATCGCCAACAGTTCGAGGCGTACTGAATTTGTAATAGCCGAATTTTGCCTTTTATACTCTCATTTTTGGTGCGCTACTTATCTGAGTTTTGAGTGCCGGCAGCGTTTTGCGGCAGTATAAAAGGAGAGCCAAACCGTGTTGTGCTTCATTCTTCCATCAGTGGTCAAGGTGAAAGGTTGCTGTTTAAAAATTCCACAAAATCATCATGGGTCGCGGAAAGCACTGCACACCAGAGGAGCGAAAACACATTCAGGGGCTGTATCGTGAGAACGTGCCAATCAAGACAATCTGCAAGGCGTTCGGCCGTTCGCGGACGTTTGTGGACAACGCCATTCGTAGCGAGGCTACGGGTAAATCGACAGGTCGTCCGCGAAAAACAACGGCCGACGTTGACGCGCGGATTGTTGAGATGATCAGGGCGGATCCTTTCAAAACTTGCACTCGTATCAAGCAGGAGCTTGGTTTGCAAGTTTCGGCGAAAACGGTGTCTCGCCGTTTACACGCCGCTGGGTTCTGTGCCCGGAGACCGAGGAAGGTTCGTAAGCTGCAGCCGCACCACGTAGAAGCGCGCATTCGGTTTGCCGAAGAACATTTAGCTGCATCCATCTTTTGGTGGAGCAAAATATTTTTTTCGGATGAGTCCAGAATCAATCTGGATGGTTCGGACGGCATTAAATACGTCTGGCGCTTTCCTAATCAGGCGTATCATCCGAAAAATACGATAAAAACCCTTAGTCACGGAGGCGGCCACGTAATGGTGTGGGGTTGCTTCTCCTGGCACGGCACGGGTCCTTTGTTCCGTATCAACGGGACACTGAACTCGGAAGGGTATAGAAAAATACTTAGTCGTGAGATGTTGCCATACGCCCGACAACAATTCGGAGACGAAGAGCATTACATCTTTCAGCATGATAACGACTCTAAGCACACATCGCGAACAGTTAAATGTTATTTGGCAAACCAGGATGTGCAAGTTCTACCGTGGCCTGCGTTGAGTCCTGACCTCAACCCGATTGAAAATCTGTGGTCAACTCTCAAGCGTCAGCTTAAGAACCAGCCTGCACGTTCAGCCGATGATCTATGGACACGCTGCAAGTTTATGTGGGAACGCATAGACAGAAGCGAATGCCGTAATCTCATCGGCGATATGGCCAAACGCTGTCAGGAAGTGATAGCGAATAACGGTCACCAGATTGACCGTTAGAATGTGTTTTCGCTCAGTGGAACACCGCAACACCTCCTCCCAACAACCACTTAAACAGTCCTTTTCAGGGCTACCAAATATTTCTGACAAGAACTATGTCTTTCGGTCACAGAAAAAAAGTTCCTATTTTTATGTCCACCAGTGTACCTACTCTAGATTCTTACATGTCGTACATTTGAAATCCACTGATGCCAAGTCAACTAATATAGCGCTTTGTAATATATTTAAGCAATGGGGATTACCTAGTGTGATTCAAAGCGATAATGGGCCACCATTCAAAAGCAAAGAATTCATAGAGTTTTGGGAACAAAAAAGGAGTTAAAATACATAAGTCGATTCCGTTAAGTGCACAATCTAACGGGGCCGTCGAACGTCAGAACCAGGGAATAATAAAGGCAGTTTCAGCGGCGAAAGTAGAAAAAAAGAATTGGAATGAAGCGCTTCAGGAATACGTACAGATACATAACACGCGTAAACATCACTCTAGGTTAAACGCGACTCCATTTGAGCTTCTTGTTGGATGGCGTTATAGAGGGACGTTTCCTGGTTTGTGGGAGAGAAAAACCGGTGTAGATAGAATGGACATAAGAGAAGACAATGCACATGCTAAATTAATTAG
This sequence comes from Anopheles arabiensis, assembly GCF_016920715.1. Taxonomy (NCBI): domain Eukaryota; kingdom Metazoa; phylum Arthropoda; class Insecta; order Diptera; family Culicidae; genus Anopheles; species Anopheles arabiensis. The sequence goes on along the minus strand of NC_053517.1, from coordinate 58,354,904 downwards.
CAAAAAATATGCTGATGATAGACGAGGCGCGAAGGAAAGCAGTATAAACGTAGGAGATAAAGTGGTAGTAGCTGTACCCCAAAGGACTAAAACTGATCGATTATTCTCTGAAGAGACCTTTACTGTTTTAACAAGAGAAGGAGCAAAGATTGTTGTTCGTGGTGAAAACGGGAATCAATTTGCTAGGAATATACAAGATTTCAAGTTATACCCCAGTAATGTAAACAATCACAATGAAGCGACAGATAATGATACTCAGGCCCCTAACGCAACAAGTACATCTGCTGCCTCATCAAGACCACAGAGAAATCGTTGTAAACCTGCTTGGTGGGACGACATGGAGATGTATTAGGTGCCACAATTTCTTTCCTTATACATATTAATATTTTTTTTCAAACTCAATTAAATATATGCAGTGATAGTTATTAGTAAAATTATTTTATTACTTAAGATACATTTTTGAATTTATTGCACTGTTGAGAGTACGGAAGAAGTAGATTGTAGGGTTTAGGATAGACAAGGAAGTGATAGATAGAGAGAGATAGGACGAGCGTGAAAGATCATTCGAGATGACAGGAAATGCGAATAAACGTCAGTCGTGTTGGATTAATCAACGGAAGAGCATGACACCGTGTGTTCCTTAATTTCTTGAATCCGAAAGGTTGCTTTAAAGGATGGTGGCTTGGCCAGATCACGACAGGTACCAACAACGATTTTCACTCCATATCATGAAGTATAAACACAGCTACCATGTATATACACAGTGGCTTACAAATGTATGCATGTATTGGTTGACATTGCAAGTTCGTCGGCAAAGGATAGACAAGTGTAAAGGAGCCGGTGTTTGAAAAATAAAGCAGAAGTGTATTAATCTATACAGGGTTTACCTAGCCAATCCGGCATCGTCAAAGCATTATCGGTCGCCGTAAATACTTTTTTCGGGCGACGTAAACCCTCAATTGGGCACTGTCATTTCTATTCGAGCCTTGTTGGCACGATATCATATTAGATGCACCAAACAATATCAAAACAACGAGCTACCTCGTAAAAAAAAACCCTGTCCAGACCTGTTTAAGCCTGTGCCAGGGCCAGATGAAAGGTCGTGTCTCCGTGTTAATGCCAGTCGCTGACGGAAGGTGCTAATTTCATTTTATTGTTAACTGACTATTTGTGTCATATATATGTTTTTAATTTAATTAATGCTATGGTTTTCTCTTTTGTTTCTTTACAGACGAATTGCATAGTACTGATAGCAACTTAGGTGGGAATGTAGAGTGTAGCTTTAGCATAGATGTAGATACTAACAATACTAACAATGACAGCGCTGCAACTGTTGACGAAAATAATTTGGATGATATAGAAAATGAACTGGAAGAATGTGCTGAAGATTTGTATGATGCTTATAACTATTTGAATGATTTTCAAAGTTTAAAAGAAGCTTTGAGATATTTGGCAATAATGGGTCATCTTTCTCGCAACTTTCTCAACTTGCTTCTTGCAATTTTAATAAAATTGGGTCATCCTGGACTTCCTAAAGATGGTCGTACTTTACTAAAAATTCCTAAAGTTAGCCAAGAGATTCAGCATATAGCAGGTGGACAAATGTGGTACTCAGGGATAGAAGTTGGCCTTCGAAATTATTTTAGGAATTATGTTCCAGAGGAAAATCAGTTTTCGTTACGTATTTTTATTGATGGGTTTCCTCTCTTCAAAAGTAGTGCAACACAATTTTGGCCAATTCTTTTTAAAGTAAAATAAATTCCGGATTGCCCGGTAATGATCGCAGGTGTATTTTGTGGTTAGAAAAAACCTACCGACTTAGAGCCTTAATTGCAACAGCTCGTAGATGAATTAAACAACTTGCAAGTAATAGGCATGCTGTTTGGAGGAAAGCAAAAAATTTGCCAAAGCTTTTGTCAACGATACCCCTGCGCGGGCCTTTATAAAATCGGTAATGTACTTTCCGGCAAAACATGGGTGCACGAAGTGTACTCTCGTTGGAGAGTATTTAAAACCGGAGCGCAAAGTAATATTTTGTTCACCACAACCTGCTCCGCCACGTACAGATGAAAGTTTTCGACAAAGACACGATATAGAGCATCATACACAAATTCGATCTCCTTTAGAAGAGTTTGGTGGATTAGATATGATCAAAAGTTTTCCCACTTCTGATCGACTTCATCTTATTGATATTGGCAACACTCGTAAATTTTTGTACGGCCTTTTTCATCATAAATTTCTAAGTTTTGTAATATGGTCTAGTAAACACAAGAAAAATGCCTCTCACTTTTTGATGAAAACGAAACTGCCTTCTGAAATAGATCGACCATTTCGATCTCTTGACACTCTTCAGTATTGGAAAGCAAATGAATTTAGGTCTTTTCTACACTATATTAGCCCTGTTATACATAAAGATTTTATGCACAGTGAGGGCTTTAACCATTATTTGCTCCACTTTTGTGGCATAACTATTTTCTCTTCGTCAGTATATAAACATTTAAACCCGCTTGCAAAAAGATTGCTTCAAAAATTTGTTGTTGATTTCCCACTGTGCTATGGTCGCACCCATATGAGCAGTAATGTACACAATCTTCTCCACGTATTTGATGACGTTGAAGAACTTGGTCCATTGGACGATTGGTCTTCTTATGATTATGAAAACTTTTTACAGTTTATTAAACGAGATGTTAAGACAGGTTCAAAATGTGTGGAACAAGTAGCGGGCAGATGCAAGTTATATGCCTCAATTAATGTGCATCATGATCTCAAAGAAAAGAAATATCCCTGTTTGACTATAGATGGCTGTGGAGTGCATGTAACTGAAAGCTTTGTTTTAAAACCAAAATTTCGGGATCAATGGTTTTTAACAAAAATCAAATGGTATTGTGAAATTTTTGAGAGCAGAAATCTCTCCGCAGAATTCGTTGGTTATCATTGGAATCAAGTATGATAATAAGGAAAATTATTTTACAGCTACATTTAAAGATAATGTATCTGTTGGGAACTAAAACCAAAGCGGATGAAATCTCTTGCCAAGAACGATTTATTATCTTATTACGCGCCAAAAAATTTGTCCGTTTTTCCGCGATTGGTTTAGAAAAGGGCTCGTTCCTATCTTGCGGCCCTTTTTAACGCTTTTTTCCTGTTACGCTTCGTGCCTTGTTCGTGTACTGGTCGCTCGTTTTAAAACGTCCCGTTTATGACAGGTAGTTGGAACGCGAGATTCCAACAGTTACCACGAAATTTCAGCAAGAACAACGCAGTGGTGTGAAGATTTTTCTCAACCAAAACATTATTTTACATTAATCCCGCAAGCCGAATTCTCACCTAAAATTTTATGGAGGTGTCTGTAAGCGCTTACCAAATCAACTTTTTGTTCATCCCGAGCAAGCTGGCACTGCAATATGTTTTCTTTTATTGCTCAGACTGACTGACATGTCGTTTTGACAGAATGAATAGCTACATTTTGAGTAATTTGTTTTACTCATATTTAGTGAAACGACAAATTTGACACTACATAGCTGAATTTCAGTAAAATTTGCTGTACTGCAATATGTTTAATTCAGCAAAACTATCTATTACTCAATAGCTTTCATGATTATGATAAGTCCCGCCTCTTACCCCAACACAGGTTTGAGAAGGACGGCAGTATCTTTACGATAATATCACTCTAAGGTAGCTTTCAGTAAAAAAAACATTACTGAAGCAATCTTAGAAAATTTGCGGTGTATGATTCGTACACCACTCAAGAGTCGAGTCTTTTTATCCTATTTCCTTACAACTATTTTCACTTTTCCCATCTCTTTTCTTCTCTCACCAATTCTTAACACATATGTTGACAGGTCGTTGGAACCATCCTATTTTGCTGTTGTAAGGTTCCAACTAGTGTTGGGTAAAATAGCACAATTGAGTGTGCTGTGCGTACACGCACGCACATCTTAGTGTGCGGTGCACATTTCGCACTGTGCGCGTTCTCCGCACTGTGCGCGCACTCCGCACTGTGCCCGCACTTCGCACAGTGCGCGCACTTCGCACAGTGCGCGCACTTCACACAGTGCGCGCACTTCACACAGTGCGCGCACTTCACACAGTGCGCGCACTTCGCACAGTGCGCGCAATTCGCACTTTTCGCACAGTGCGAGCACACTCCGCATGGTGCGCGCACTTTTCGCACAGTGCGTGTGCTTTCCGCACTTTACGCACACTTCGCACAGTGCGGGCACTTTTCGCACAACGCACAGTGCGAGCACACTTCTTACTGTGCGAGCACACTTCGCACAGTGCAAGCATATATTGCAAATATAACCGCCCTTTAGCATTAGCATCAGATAGCATTAGCGACTCCGATCCGTTGGTGCAACGAGTTCAAGTCGGGGCGAATCAAAGGTCAATCGCTTTCACACATTCATACCACACATGCCCATCACCCCCCCCCCCTCTCGCCATGTCCCATGTCCCCTTCTCTTCATGTTGGAAACTGTTATAAGGTTCCAACAAACTGTCAGCTAAGGCGATGTTTTGTGTGTGCGCAAGCAGTTAAAAAGGCAGAAAAACCGCGGAAACGATCAATTGCGATAAAAACACCCAAGAGCGAAGATAACAGAGAATAAAGAAAAAAAACTAATTTTTTGGTGCACCCTCAGTGCTTACCTAACAAATTCACTTTGTTCTCTTTTTTTTGGTTAGAGCGCCAGTTTCTAACATTCCAAAAAATTAGTTTGGAACACATCGACGCTTAAAACTAAATCGCGATCTTTCATTCTCTCCTCTCTCCCAAAACAAACACAGACTCTCTCTCATTTTTCCGTTCTACACATTCGCTCTTTATTTTACCTCTTTACCTCTACTCACACATACACTTTTCAATACTCACACAATTCACACTGCCGAACACCCGTGCGAGATACACACGTACCCGTCTTACCTGCCCTCGTTCTTCCTTTAATCCAGCGTTGTCTTCGTTGAATGGTGTCCACACGTTAAAAATTCTTCCTGCTTGCCTCCCTCTCGCTGCTCCACATGCTGCGCTAGCGCGCTGGATGATCGCCTCTACCTTCCTGCCGCTTCTCCTCTACCAGGCGCTAGCACGTTGGAGGATCGTTCCTGCCTTCTTTCCTCTCTTGTTTTGTTGTTTTCGGCACTCCTAGGGATAGAGGGAAATATTAAATATTTTGCCAACAGCTGTTCCGACTTCACGCGAAGCGCAATACTTACCAATCAATTGAATATTGTTTCTATCGTGGTCCGTGCTCACTTCCGTTCGTGCGTGTGTTCTATAGAATTTCGTGGATTTCTATAGAAAACGAATATTATTTGATATCACAATTATTAATACCATTTAGTTTGATAAAGATTGATGTAACTCTTACTTAAAGGCTGTATTTACCAAATAGTTTTTTCGTAGTGGTTTCGCGAGAGAAAAAACGACCACGCATCGACTGGCAAACTTGATTTCAAGCGGTTCTTCTGCTTGCAAACTTGATTTCACACTACCACTTTTTCATGAGAACGCGAAGCAGCGCCTTCCTCGTGTGGATATACAGGTATTCCTCGATATACGCCAGACTCGAAATACGTGATTTCGCTATACGCTTTTTTTTTAATTTGACAGTTCTTTGAGCAAATTGTACTAATTTGAGAAATGGAATGTGAAATGGAAAATAAATTCCCTTTGGTTGAATATTAAAAACCATTTCAAAAGGTATAACATTGTAATCTTCAGTTGAAATCAGATCAAATAACTAATTTAGTGGCTAAAACCTACCACTTCATGCAAAATTATACGAAAATAAGCTATAATTTGACTGAAAACCTCGAAATTTGACTTTCGATAATACTCGAGATACGCTATTGCCTCCGGTCCGCATTGATAGCGTATATCGGGGAGTACCTGTACAATGATACAAAGAGCGGGAGAGAGAACGCTTGCGTGAACGATTGGTGTAGGAAGCGAAATTGGATAAGTCCCAGAAAAGCGAGACGCAAGAGTTTCTCTCTAACGATGGAAAGAGAAGAGCCATATGAAACATGAGAATGTTTGATGTGACACAGAAAAGTTGCAAGCAAAACCAGACCAACACCCAGAAGAGCGAGGCAGAACGAAAATTTTTCTGAATGTTAGAATGAGAAAAATGATAGATACACATAAAAATCGCGCGATAATGCCGGTTGGGTGCTGCATGTGTGTCGCGTACCCTGCATCATGTTGTGTTGCGTACATGCCGTGGTCATATTGTATCGTGTGAGGATTTGCGTGTGATTCTCGCGTCGGGGTGTTGAACCACAGGATGTTGACCCCGCGAACGGCCATCCTTGTCGCGAATGGGCTGGCGCATGGAATTCTCCATGTCGCGGACCCACTCTTGAAATTCTTTCTCTTTTCGTCCCAAAGTGTTCGGGGGCTGCGCGATGGCGGTCTCGCCAGTTTGCGCTTCCGCAATATCGAGCTTTAGCAGCTCGCGTTCAAGCACAATACGCCGTCTGTGCCGCTCCTCACTTTCCCATCGTGCACTTTCTAACGCTGACAGCGTCTCTTCCTCGTCGCGATCTGGATTTGTCGGACCGTTACCACTTGCCTCACCTGTCTTACTCGACGCTCCTTGTTGAGGGGTCTTACTTCCTTCTTGAGGAACACGCCTCCGGGCGTCATCTTCGAATGAGGTTGGCTGGTACTGCTGCAATTTTTCCGCCTTACTTGCTGCCCACTCGTACACATATTCCACAGTGGAACCTTCCGACGGGGAGAGAGTCTCACGCAATGCTCCTGGGGTGGACGATGCTCCGCGGGGGCTAGTGTAAACGTTGACACGTTCTGTCCCTTGGACAGTCCCTGCGGTAGCCGGCTCTGCCCTTGGCATACCACGCAATTGCTGCTGCTCCATTGCACTTTTTGGTCACAGGCACTTCGACACACACCGCGCGTGATTTATTTTTTCGACTCGCGAAACTACACGACGAACGAGGAATGCCGTACACGAAATCGTTTGACGAATTTCCAAATCCAATTTATTTTGGATTTATCGAACCAACATGTGTTTGGATTTATCGAACCAAATTTTTTGGAATGTTGGGAACTAAAACCAAAGTGGATGAAATCTCTTGCCAAAAAAGGATTTATTATCTTATTATGCGCCAAAAAATGTGTCCGTTTTTCCGCGATTGGTTTAGAAAAGGGCTCGTTCCTATCTTGCGGCCCTTTTTAACGCTTTTTTCCTGTTACGCTTCGTGCCTTGTTCGTGTACTGGTCGCTCGTTTTAAAACGTCCCGTTTATGACAGGTAGTTGGAACGCGAGATTCCAACAGTATCTTTTGTAGAGATACAGTCTAGTGAACTGAACATTCATAAACTAAATTTTATTCACCATCTACTATGGTGACACTTGACCTTAAGTCTATTAAATGTAAGTTAGTTGCCGTTAATTTACTCCTTCGTCCTGATGTGTATTGTTTGATTGTATTGTTCACTAGATTAGGCGATTATAAACAACGTGCTTGTGACGCTCTTCACTTATCCTAGGGCCTAACATTTTGTTGCTATGTTCGTGGACAGGAAGAGCAAAAGTAGGAGATAAAATACCTTTGTGTAAATATAACAATATAGTACTAGTTATACAAGAATTAGGAGGTAATTGCTCGGATAAACATTAAAAGATTGGATGCAGCTAAAATTTAATCAAAGTGATAATTAAAAACGAAACAAATACATAAATAAGTCTAGTTACCATAAGCCGAGATCAATTAGTGTGTAAATAGTAGAAGATAATTAGATTATAGTTCTTAAAATTAGTGGGAGCTTAAAATTGCTTTGAGCAATGTTCGAAAGAGCTGTAAAAAAAGTGATAAGATTGCATTATTACTGAATATATAGTAATTGAAATAAATTGTAGAAATGAAACAATAAATGTTAACTTACTTCTTATCTAAAAAACAAGCGGAACTGTTGAGACTGGAAGAAATGCCATATTAAGCGCAGTCACGTCGTGTTGTGTTACGTAAGGGGATAGCTTTTCCTCGATGTATCCTCGTATGGGATGCGAAACACGTTGAGCAGTATTAGATAAAAAATAGATGTTGGAGATTAGTGTTTGTACGGAATGATCAAAAGATACCATACGATCAATCAACTGTTCTAAAATTTAAGTTATAACTGTCGTGGATCTTACACTACTTATGGATCACAGGTTGATTGGATAATTTGTTTTAAAGATTGGCATTGTCGTTAAAATGTAGTAATAAGTCCAAATCAGTGGCGGGTCAAGCCTCTCCGAGGCCCTAGGCGTAACGGTAGACGGGGCCCCTTTACCAAATCCATCGACGGGAGGGGGGGGAGGGGAGGTGACGGGGGTGGTTGTGAAATGGTGTGAAATCATGCACTGCAAATTTTCTAAGTTTGCTGCAGTTACATTTTGTACTGAAAGCTATTGAGTAATACATGGTTTTGTAGTTTCACTGAATATTTGTAAAACAAATTACTGAAAATGCATTTATTTATTCAGGTAGGTCCCTCAGGTGGGGGTACTTGTCGGCCAGTTGAACCACGTCGACTGACTGTGCTGGTAGCGCGAGTTGCTTCACGGTATGCACGTGTGTCAATTCATCCGTCGGTGACTCGTCGTAGCCGCACAGACGTATTTGCAGCCTCTCCGAATCATCCTCTTCTCTGGTCACTCCTCCCGTCCATTTTAGACTCAGCGCATGAGGTGTGCCAGTTAGACCAAGTTCGTCCCTCAGTCCTTCATCCATGAGTTTCGATGTAGACCCATCATCAAGAAAGGCGTACGTATCTACACGTCCAGCTGGTCCATGAAGAGACACCGGCACGTATTTGAGGATCGCCCCATCATTTGTTCCTGCATGGGTTAGAACGTTAGCGAAAGACCCCGGGTTGTTACCTGTTGGCTCAGTTTGTTGATCCTGGTGGCGGCTGATACCGGATGATGTGTCCTCCCCGTGCAACAGCTCGTGATGTTGAACGCTGCATCCATCTACTCCACACGGTGGAGCACCGCATTTGCCAGCGTGGTAACCGAGGCATTTCCTGCACATCCTTCGCTCGTTCACAAATGCTCTCCTTGCTGCTACTGTAGTTCCCAGGAACTTCTCGCACTGTAACAGCGATCCGCAGCTCTCACCGCAGACGACGCACGCTGGCATCGACACAGGTATGTCGATCTCTGGCGTCCGGTCACTAACGTTCATCTCTTGCAGGACTGTCACGTTGCAGTAGGCCGGATGTGCTCGCCCCGTGCCGTTCGATTCCATCTGGATTGGTCGAGAGGGCTGGAATCGATCAGGCGGACTTCGACGATTCTGGAACGGTTGGGGTTGGAACTGCTGTCGTTTCGGGAGCGGGTCAGGATGTCGAGGTGCCGCATCGTGTCCCCCCAGGACGGGCGTCATATCAATGACACGGCACAAATCGCTCGCCAGCTCACCAATCCACCGTCCAAACTCCATCAACGTTACCTCACGCATCCTTCTTGTGGTCCTCGCCCAATCGATATAGGTGACTGGTGGCAGCTTCTTCACAAGTTCCTTCAACAACGTTACGTCGTACATATAGGCATGCAGCCCCGACGCCCTAACTGCTCCGAGCAAACGTTTCACAGCAAACCCAAACTCCAACAAGCTGGGCAAATCGTTCATTTTGGGAGCAGCCATACACCTTATTTTCCGTATGACGGACTCAACAATCAAGTCGGGCCTTCGATAGCGAGACTTGAGGGTCTCGATCGCTTCGTTCAACCCGTCCGGGAAGGATAAGAGGTGTCCAACCGCCTCCAACGCGGGCCCTTTTAACGCGTGTTGCAGCCGGATTACGTTCTCATCATCCGTATAGCCACAAGCAGCGGTAGTACGTTCATACGCGGTGATAAAAACCGCCCAATCATCCACATTCCCAGAGAAGGGTGGCAAATCTCGAGGTACAGGTTGGCGTGCTGCTACCTGGCTCTGGCTTAAGAAAGTGCCGTGTATCTGTGGTCGTGGGGTGTTGCAGTGTTGTGTGACCCAAGTGCTCCGTATTCCCAAAGTGCAGTGAGTTTTCCGGGCGGTTCGCGTACGCTTGATGCGTAGTGTACCCGTACTGTGTCGCATTCGGTTGTGTCTCGTACGATGCAATATCTCGCGGATGCGTCGCGTATCCTGCATGCCCAACCGACATTATCGCGCGACATTTAAAAATTTTGTATAAGAAAAAACGGGCTCAAATGTTCTCAAATCGTGCTCATTAGCAGCACTAAAGAGCACGTTTCTGCAACGGTGCGACAGCGTGTATCATACATGTAGTTTCTGTATGCTACATTATTGTTCAATTTCTTTCATTCTCTCCTCTCTCCCAAAACAAACACAGACTCTCTCTCATTTTTCCGTTCTACACATTCGCTCTTTATTTTACCTCTTTACCTCTACTCACACATACACTTTTCAATACTCACACAATTCACACTGCCGAAAACCCGTGCGAGATACACACGTACCCGTCTTGCCTGCCCTCGTTCTTCCTTTAATCCAGCGTTGTCTTCGTCGAATGGTGTCCACACGTTAAAAATTCTTCCTGCTTGAATCCCTCTCGCTGCTCTCACATGCTGCTCTAGCGCGCTGGATGATCGCCTCTACCTTCCTGCCGCTTCTCCTCTACCAGGCGCTAGCACGTTGGAGGATCGTTCCTGCCTTCTTTCCTCTCTTGTTTTGTTGTTTTCGGCACTCCTAGGGATAGAGGGAAATATTAAATATTTTGCCAACAGCTGTTCCGACTTCACGCGAAGCGCAATACTTACCAATCAATTGAATATTGTTTCTATCGTGGTCCGTGCTCACTTACGTTCGTGCGTGTGTTCTATAGAATTTCGTGGATTTCTATAGAAAACGAATATTATTTGATATCACAATTATTAATACCATTTAGTTTGATAAAGATTGATGTAACTCTTACTTAAAGGCTGTATTTACCAAATAGTTTTTTCGTAGTGGTTTCGCGAGAGAAAAAACGACCACGCATCGACTGGCAAACTTGATTTCAAGCGGTTCTTCTGCTTGCAAACTTGATTTCACACTACCACTTTTTCATGAGAACGCGAAGCAGCGCCTTCCTCGTGTGGATATACAGGTATTCCTCGATATACGCCAGACTCGAAATACGTGATTTCGCTATACGCTTTTTTAATTTGACAGTTCTTTGAGCAAATTGTACTAATTTGAGAAATGGAATGTGAAATGGAAAATAAATTCCCTTTGGTTGAATATTAAAAACCATTTCAAAAGGTATAACATTGTAATCTTCAGTTGAAATCAGATCAAATAACTAATTTAGTGGCTAAAACCTACCACTTCATGCAAAATTATACGAAAATAAGCTATAATTTGACTGAAAACCTCGAAATTTGACTTTCGATAATACTCGAGATACGCTATTGCCTCCGGTCCGCATTGATAGCGTATATCGGGGAGTACCGTACAATGATACAAAGAGCGGGAGAGAGAACGCTTGCGTGAACGATTGGTGTAGGAAGCGAAATTGGATAAGTCCCAGAAAAGCGAGACGCAAGAGTTTCTCTCTAACGATGGAAAGAGAAGAGCCATATGAAACATGAGAATGTTTGATGTGACACAGAAAAGTTGCAAGCAAAACCAGACCAACACCCAGAAGAGCGAGGCAGAACGAAAATTTTTCTGAATGTTAGAATGAGAAAAATGATAGATACACATAAAAATCGCGCGATAATGCCGGTTGGGTGCTGCATGTGTGTCGCGTACCCTGCATCCTGTTGTGTTGCGTACATGCCGTGGCCATATTGTATCGTGTGAGGATTTGCGTGTGATTCTCGCGTCGGGGTGTTGAACCACAGGATGTTGACCCCGCGAACGGCCATCCTTGTCGCGAATGGGCTGGCGCATGGAATTCTCCATGTCGCGGACCCACTCTTGAAATTCTTTCTCTTTTCGTCCCAAAGTGTTCGGGGGCTGCGCGATGGCGGTCTCGCCAGTTTGCGCTTCCGCAATATCGAGCTTTAGCAGCTCGCGTTCAAGCACAATACGCCGTCTGTGCCGCTCCTCACTTTCCCATCGTGCACTTTCTAACGCTGACAGCGTCTCTTCCTCGTCGCGATCTGGATTTGTCGGACCGTTACCACTTGCCTCACCTGTCTTACTCGACGCTCCTTGTTGAGGGGTCTTACTTCCTTCTTGAGGAACGCGCCTCCGGGCGTCATCTTCGAACGAGGTTGGCTGGTACTGCTGCAATTTTTCCGCCTTACTCGCTGCCCACTCGTACACATATTCCACAGTGGAACCTTCCGACGGGGAGAGAGTCTCACGCAATGCTCCTGGGGTGGACGATGCTCCGCGGGGGCTAGTGTAAACGTTGACACGTTCTGTCCCTTGGACAGTCCCTGCGGTAGCCGGCTCTGCCCTTGGCATACCACGCAATTGCTGCTGCTCCATTGCACTTTTTGGTCACAGGCACTTCGACACACACCGCGCGTGATTTATTTTTTCGACTCGCGAAACTACACGACGAACGAGGAATGCCGTACACGAAATCGTGTGACGAATTTCCAAATCCATTTTATTTTGGATTTATCGAACCAACATGTGTTTGGATTTATCGAACCAAATTTTTTGGAATGTTGGGAACTAAAACCAAAGTGGATGAAATCTCTTGCCAAAAAATGATTTATTATCTTATTATGCGCCAAAAAATGTGTCCGTTTTTCCGCGATTGGTTTAGAAAAGGGCTCGTTCCTATCTTGCGGCCCTTTTTAACGCTTTTTTCCTGTTACGCTTCGTGCCTTGTTCGTGTACTGGTCGCTCGTTTTAAAACGTCCCGTTTATGACAGGTAGTTGGAGTACAGTCTAGTAGAGACTTTAGAGATACAGTCTAGTGAACTGAACATTCATAAACTAAATTTTATTCACCATCTACTATGGTGACACTTGACCTTAAGTCTATTAAATGTAAGTTAGTTGCCGTTAATTTACTCCTTCGTCCTGATGTGTATTGTTTGATTGTATTGTTCACTAGATTAGGCGATTATAAACAACGTGCTTGTGACGCTCTTCACTTATCCTAGGGCCTAACATTTTGTTGCTATGTTCGTGGACAGGAAGAGCAAAAGTAGGAGATAAAATACCTTTGTGTAAATATAACAATATAGTACTAGTTATACAAGAATTAGGAGGCAATTGCTCGGATAAACATTAAAAGATTGGATGCAGCTAAAATTTAATCAAAGTGATAATTAAAAACGAAACAAATACATAAATAAGTCTAGTTGCCATAAGCCGAGATCAATTAGTGTGTAAATAGTAGAAGATAATTAGATTATAGTTCTTAAAATTAGTGGGAGCTTAAAATTGCTTTGAGCAATGTTCGAAAGAGCTGTAAAAAAAAGTGATAAGATTGCATTATTACTAAATATATAGTAATTGAAATAAATTGTAGAAATGAAACAATAAATGTTAACTTACTTCTTATCTAAAAAACAAGCGGAACTGTTGAGACTGGAAGAAATGCCATATTAAGCGCAGTCACGTCGTGTTGTGTTACGTAAGGGGATAGCTTTTCCTCGATGTATCCTCGTATGGGATGCGAAACACGTTGAGCAGTATTAGATAAAAAAATAGATGTTGGAGATTAGTGTTTGTACGGAATGATCAAAAGATACCATACGATCAATCAACTGTTCTAAAATTTAAGTTATAACTGTCGTGGATCTTACACTACTTATGGATCACAGGTTGATTGGATAATTTGTTTTAAAGATTGGCATTGTCGTTAAAATGTAGTAATAAGTCCAAATCAGTGGCGGGTCAAGCCTCTCCGAGGCCCTAGGCGTAACGGTAGACGGGGCCCCTTTACCAAATCCATCGACGGGAGGGGGGGGAGGGGAGGTGACGGGGGTGGTTGTGAAATGGTGTGAAATCATGCACTGCAAATTTTCTAAGTTTGCTGCAGTTACATTTTGTACTGAAAGCTATTGAGTAATACATGGTTTTGTAGTTTCACTGAATATTTGTAAAACAAATTACTGAAAATGCATTTATTTATTCAGGTAGGTCCCTCAGGTGGGGGTACTTGTCGGCCAGTTGAACCACGTCGACTGACTGTCCTGGTAGCGCGAGTTGCTTCACGGTGTGCACGTGTGTCAATTCATCCGTCGGTGACTCGTCGTAGCCGCACAGACGTATTTGCAGCCTCTCCGAATCATCCTCTTCTCTGGTCACTCCTCCCGTCCATTTTAGACTCAGCGCATGAGGTGTGCCAGTTAGACCAAGTTCGTCCCTCAGTCCTTCATCCATGAGTTTCGATGTAGACCCATCATCAAGAAAGGCGTACGTATCTACACGTCCAGCTGGTCCATGAAGAGACACCGGCACATATTTGAGGATCGCCCCATCATTTGTTCCTGCATGGGTTAGAACGTTAGCGAAAGACCCCGGGTTGTTACCTGTTGGCTCAGTTTGTTGATCCTGGTGGCGGCTGATACCGGATGATGTGTCCTCCCCGTGCAACAGCTCGTGATGTTGAACGCTGCATCCATCTACTCCACACGGTGGAGCACCGCATTGCCAGCGTGGTAACCGAGGCATTTCCTGCACATCCTTCGCTCGTTCACAAATGCTCTCCTTGCTGCTACTGTAGTTCCCAGGAACTTCTCGCACTGTAACAGCGATCCGCAGCTCTCACCGCAGACGACGCACGCTGGCATCGACACAGGTATGTCGATCTCTGGCGTCCGGTCACTAACGTTCATCTCTTGCAGGACTGTCACGTTGCAGTAGGCCGGATGTGCTCGCCCCGTGCCGTTCGATTCCATCTGGATTGGTCGAGAGGGCTGGAATCGATCAGGCGGACTTCGACGATTCTGGAACGGTTGGGGTTGGAACTGCTGTCGTTTCGGGAGCGGGTCAGGATGTCGAGGTGCCGCATCGTGTCCCCCCAGGACGGGCGTCATATCAATGACACGGCACAAATCGCTCGCCAGCTAACCAATCCACCGTCCAAACTCCATCAACGTTACCTCACACATCCTTCTTGTGGTCCTCGCCCAATCGATATAGGTGACTGGTGGCAGCTTCTTCACAAGTTCCTTCAACAACGTTACGTCGTACATATAGGCATGCAGCCCCGACGCCCTAACTGCTCCGAGCAAACGTTTCACAGCAAACCCAAACTCCAACAAGCTGGGCAAATCGTTCATTTTGGGAGCAGCCATACACCTTATTTTCCGTATGACGGACTCAACAATCAAGTCGGGCCTTCGATAGCGAGACTTGAGGGTCTCGATCGCTTCGTTCAACCCGTCCGGGAAGGATAAGAGGTGTCCAACCGCCTCCAACGCGGGCCCTTTTAACGCGTGTTGCAGCCGGATTACGTTCTCATCATCCGTATAGCCACAAGCAGCGGTAGTACGTTCATACGCGGTGATAAAAACCGCCCAATCATCCACATTCCCAGAGAAGGGTGGCAAATCTCGAGGTACAGGTTGGCGTGCTGCTACCTGGCTCTGGCTTAAGAAAGTGCCGTGTATCTGTGGTCGTGGGGTGTTGCAGTGTTGTGTGACCCAAGTGCTCCGTATTCCCAAAGTGCAGTGAGTTTTCCGGGCGGTTCGCGTACGCTTGATGCGTAGTGTACCCGTACTGTGTCGCATTCAGTTGTGTCTCGTACGATGCAATATCTCGCGGATGCGTCGCGTATCCTGCATGCCCAACCGACATTATCGCGCGACATTTAAAAATTTTGTATAAGAAAAAACGGGCTCAAATGTTCTCAAATCGTGCTCATTAGCAGCACTAAAGAGCACGTTTCTGCAACGGTGCGACAGCGTGTATCATACATGTAGTTTCTGTATGCTACATTATTGTTCAATTTCTTTCATTCTCTCCTCTCTCCCAAAACAAACACAGACTCTCTCTCATTTTTCCGTTCTACACATTCGCTCTTTATTTTACCTCTTTACCTCTACTCACACATACACTTTTCAATACTCACACAATTCACACTGCCGAAAACCCGTGCGAGATACACACGTACCCGTCTTGCCTGCCCTCGTTCTTCCTTTAATCCAGCGTTGTCTTCGTCGAATGGTGTCCACACGTTAAAAATTCTTCCTGCTTGAATCCCTCTCGCTGCTCTCACATGCTGCGCTAGCGCGCTGGATGATCGCCTCTACCTTCCTGCCGCTTCTCCTCTACCAGGCGCTAGCACGTTGGAGGATCGTTCCTGCCTTCTTTCCTCTCTTGTTTTGTTGTTTTCGGCACTCCTAGGGATAGAGGGAAATATTAAATATTTTGCCAACAGCTGTTCCGACTTCACGCGAAGCGCAATACTTACCAATCAATTGAATATTGTTTCTATCGTGGTCCGTGCTCACTTACGTTCGTGCGTGTGTTCTATAGAATTTCGTGGATTTCTATAGAAAACGAATATTATTTGATATCACAATTATTAATACCATTTAGTTTGATAAAGATTGATGTAACTCTTACTTAAAGGCTGTATTTACCAAATAGTTTTTTCGTAGTGGTTTCGCGAGAGAAAAAACGACCACGCATCGACTGGCAAACTTGATTTCAAGCGGTTCTTCTGCTTGCAAACTTGATTTCACACTACCACTTTTTCATGAGAACGCGAAGCAGCGCCTTCCTCGTGTGGATATACAGGTATTCCTCGATATACGCCAGACTCGAAATACGTGATTTCGCTATACGCTTTTTTTTTAATTTGACAGTTCTTTGAGCAAATTGTACTAATTTGAGAAATGGAATGTGAAATGGAAAATAAATTCCCTTTGGTTGAATATTAAAACCATTTCAAAAGGTATAACATTGTAATCTTCAGTTGAAATCAGATCAAATAACTAATTTAGTGGCTAAAACCTACCACTTCATGCAAAATTATACGAAAATAAGCTATAATTTGACTGAAAACCTCGAAATTTGACTTTCGATAATACTCGAGATACGCTATTGCCTCCGGTCCGCATTGATAGCGTATATCGGGGAGTACCTGTACAATGATACAAAGAGCGGGAGAGAGAACGCTTGCGTGAACGATTGGTGTAGGAAGCGAAATTGGATAAGTCCCAGAAAAGCGAGACGCAAGAGTTTCTCTCTAACGATGGAAAGAGAAGAGCCATATGAAACATGAGAATGTTTGATGTGACACAGAAAAGTTGCAAGCAAAACCAGACCAACACCCAGAAGAGCGAGGCAGAACGAAAATTTTTCTGAATGTTAGAATGAGAAAAATGATAGATACACATAAAAATCGCGCGATAATGCCGGTTGGGTGCTGCATGTGTGTCGCGTACCCTGCATCCTGTTGTGTTGCGTACATGCCGTGGCCATATTGTATCGTGTGAGGATTTGCGTGTGATTCTCGCGTCGGGGTGTTGAACCACAGGATGTTGACCCCGCGAACGGCCATCCTTGTCGCGAATGGGCTGGCGCATGGAATTCTCCATGTCGCGGACCCACTCTTGAAATTCTTTCTCTTTTCGTCCCAAAGTGTTCGGGGGCTGCGCGATGGCGGTCTCGCCAGTTTGCGCTTCCGCAATATCGAGCTTTAGCAGCTCGCGTTCAAGCACAATACGCCGTCTGTGCCGCTCCTCACTTTCCCATCGTGCACTTTCTAACGCTGACAGCGTCTCTTCCTCGTCGCGATCTGGATTTGTCGGACCGTTACCACTTGCCTCACCTGTCTTACTCGACGCTCCTTGTTGAGGGGTCTTACTTCCTTCTTGAGGAACGCGCCTCCGGGCGTCATCTTCGAACGAGGTTGGCTGGTACTGCTGCAATTTTTCCGCCTTACTCGCTGCCCAC
Source organism: Anopheles arabiensis (assembly GCF_016920715.1). Taxonomy (NCBI): domain Eukaryota; kingdom Metazoa; phylum Arthropoda; class Insecta; order Diptera; family Culicidae; genus Anopheles; species Anopheles arabiensis. The sequence goes on along the minus strand of NC_053517.1, from coordinate 58,337,081 downwards.
TCGTACACATATTCCACAGTGGAACCTTCCGACGGGGAGAGAGTCTCACGCAATGCTCCTGGGGTGGACGATGCTCCGCGGGGCTAGTGTAAACGTTGACACGTTCTGTCCCTTGGACAGTCCCTGCGGTAGCCGGCTCTGCCCTTGGCATACCACGCAATTGCTGCTGCTCCATTGCACTTTTTGGTCACAGGCACTTCGACACACACCGCGCGTGATTTATTTTTTCGACTCGCGAAACTACACGACGAACGAGGAATGCCGTACACGAAATCGTTTGACGAATTTCCAAATCCAATTTATTTTGGATTTATCGAACCAACATGTGTTTGGATTTATCGAACCAAATTTTTGGAATGTTGGGAACTAAAACCAAAGTGGATGAAATCTCTTGCCAAAAAGGATTTATTATCTTATTATGCGCCAAAAATGTGTCCGTTTTTCCGCGATTGGTTTAGAAAAGGGCTCGTTCCTATCTTGCGGCCCTTTTTAACGCTTTTTTCCTGTTACGCTTCGTGCCTTGTTCGTGTACTGGTCGCTCGTTTTAAAACGTCCCGTTTATGACAGGTAGTTGGAGTACAGTCTAGTAGAGACTTTAGAGATACAGTCTAGTGAACTGAACATTCATAAACTAAATTTTATTCACCATCTACTATGGTGACACTTGACCTTAAGTCTATTAAATGTAAGTTAGTTGCCGTTAATTTACTCCTTCGTCCTGATGTGTATTGTTTGATTGTATTGTTCACTAGATTAGGCGATTATAAACAACGTGCTTGTGACGCTCTTCACTTATCCTAGGGCCTAACATTTTGTTGCTATGTTCGTGGACAGGAAGAGCAAAAGTAGGAGATAAAATACCTTTGTGTAAATATAACAATATAGTACTAGTTATACAAGAATTAGGAGGTAATTGCTCGGATAAACATTAAAAGATTGGATGCAGCTAAAATTTAATCAAAGTGATAATTAAAAACGAAACAAATACATAAATAAGTCTAGTTGCCATAAGCCGAGATCAATTAGTGTGTAAATAGTAGAAGATAATTAGATTATAGTTCTTAAAATTAGTGGGAGCTTAAAATTGCTTTGAGCAATGTTCGAAAGAGCTGTAAAAAAAAGTGATAAGATTGCATTATTACTAAATATATAGTAATTGAAATAAATTGTAGAAATGAAACAATAAATGTTAACTTACTTCTTATCTAAAAAAACAAGCGGAACTGTTGAGACTGGAAGAAATGCCATATTAAGCGCAGTCACGTCGTGTTGTGTTACGTAAGGGGATAGCTTTTCCTCGATGTATCCTCGTATGGGATGCGAAACACGTTGAGCAGTATTAGATAAAAAAATAGATGTTGGAGATTAGTGTTTGTACGGAATGATCAAAAGATACCATACGATCAATCAACTGTTCTAAAATTTAAGTTATAACTGTCGTGGATCTTACACTACTTATGGATCACAGGTTGATTGGATAATTTGTTTTAAAGATTGGCATTGTCGTTAAAATGTAGTAATAAGTCCAAATCAGTGGCGGGTCAAGCCTCTCCGAGGCCCTAGGCGTAACGGTAGACGGGGCCCCTTTACCAAATCCATCGACGGGAGGGGGGGAGGGGAGGTGACGGGGGTGGTTGTGAAATGGTGTGAAATCATGCACTGCAAATTTTCTAAGTTTGCTGCAGTTACATTTTGTACTGAAAGCTATTGAGTAATACATGGTTTTGTAGTTTCACTGAATATTTGTAAAACAAATTACTGAAAATGCATTTATTTATTCAGGTAGGTCCCTCAGGTGGGGGTACTTGTCGGCCAGTTGAACCACGTCGACTGACTGTCCTGGTAGCGCGAGTTGCTTCACGGTGTGCACGTGTGTCAATTCATCCGTCGGTGACTCGTCGTAGCCGCACAGACGTATTTGCAGCCTCTCCGAATCATCCTCTTCTCTGGTCACTCCTCCCGTCCATTTTAGACTCAGCGCATGAGGTGTGCCAGTTAGACCAAGTTCGTCCCTCAGTCCTTCATCCATGAGTTTCGATGTAGACCCATCATCAAGAAAGGCGTACGTATCTACACGTCCAGCTGGTCCATGAAGAGACACCGGCACATATTTGAGGATCGCCCCATCATTTGTTCCTGCATGGGTTAGAACGTTAGCGAAAGACCCCGGGTTGTTACCTGTTGGCTCAGTTTGTTGATCCTGGTGGCGGCTGATACCGGATGATGTGTCCTCCCCGTGCAACAGCTCGTGATGTTGAACGCTGCATCCATCTACTCCACACGGTGGAGCACCGCATTGCCAGCGTGGTAACCGAGGCATTTCCTGCACATCCTTCGCTCGTTCACAAATGCTCTCCTTGCTGCTACTGTAGTTCCCAGGAACTTCTCGCACTGTAACAGCGATCCGCAGCTCTCACCGCAGACGACGCACGCTGGCATCGACACAGGTATGTCGATCTCTGGCGTCCGGTCACTAACGTTCATCTCTTGCAGGACTGTCACGTTGCAGTAGGCCGGATGTGCTCGCCCCGTGCCGTTCGATTCCATCTGGATTGGTCGAGAGGGCTGGAATCGATCAGGCGGACTTCGACGATTCTGGAACGGTTGGGGTTGGAACTGCTGTCGTTTCGGGAGCGGGTCAGGATGTCGAGGTGCCGCATCGTGTCCCCCCCAGGACGGGCGTCATATCAATGACACGGCACAAATCGCTCGCCAGCTCACCAATCCACCGTCCAAACTCCATCAACGTTACCTCACACATCCTTCTTGTGGTCCTCGCCCAATCGATATAGGTGACTGGTGGCAGCTTCTTCACAAGTTCCTTCAACAACGTTACGTCGTACATATAGGCATGCAGCCCCGACGCCCTAACTGCTCCGAGCAAACGTTTCACAGCAAACCCAAACTCCAACAAGCTGGGCAAATCGTTCATTTTGGGAGCAGCCATACACCTTATTTTCCGTATGACGGACTCAACAATCAAGTCGGGCCTTCGATAGCGAGACTTGAGGGTCTCGATCGCTTCGTTCAACCCGTCCGGGAAGGATAAGAGGTGTCCAACCGCCTCCAACGCGGGCCCTTTTAACGCGTGTTGCAGCCGGATTACGTTCTCATCATCCGTATAGCCACAAGCAGCGGTAGTACGTTCATACGCGGTGATAAAAACCGCCCAATCATCCACATTCCCAGAGAAGGGTGGCAAATCTCGAGGTACAGGTTGGCGTGCTGCTACCTGGCTCTGGCTTAAGAAAGTGCCGTGTATCTGTGGTCGTGGGGTGTTGCAGTGTTGTGTGACCCAAGTGCTCCGTATTCCCAAAGTGCAGTGAGTTTTCCGGGCGGTTCGCGTACGCTTGATGCGTAGTGTACCCGTACTGTGTCGCATTCGGTTGTGTCTCGTACGATGCAATATCTCGCGGATGCGTCGCGTATCCTGCATGCCCAACCGACATTATCGCGCGACATTTAAAAATTTTGTATAAGAAAAAACGGGCTCAAATGTTCTCAAATCGTGCTCATTAGCAGCACTAAAGAGCACGTTTCTGCAACGGTGCGACAGCGTGTATCATACATGTAGTTTCTGTATGCTACATTATTGTTCAATTTCTTTCATTCTCTCCTCTCTCCCAAAACAAACACAGACTCTCTCTCATTTTTCCGTTCTACACATTCGCTCTTTATTTTACCTCTTTACCTCTACTCACACATACACTTTTCAATACTCACACAATTCACACTGCCGAAAACCCGTGCGAGATACACACGTACCCGTCTTGCCTGCCCTCGTTCTTCCTTTAATCCAGCGTTGTCTTCGTCGAATGGTGTCCACACGTTAAAAATTCTTCCTGCTTGAATCCCTCTCGCTGCTCTCACATGCTGCTCTAGCGCGCTGGATGATCGCCTCTACCTTCCTGCCGCTTCTCCTCTACCAGGCGCTAGCACGTTGGAGGATCGTTCCTGCCTTCTTTCCTCTCTTGTTTTGTTGTTTTCGGCACTCCTAGGGATAGAGGGAAATATTAAATATTTTGCCAACAGCTGTTCCGACTTCACGCGAAGCGCAATACTTACCAATCAATTGAATATTGTTTCTATCGTGGTCCGTGCTCACTTACGTTCGTGCGTGTGTTCTATAGAATTTCGTGGATTTCTATAGAAAACGAATATTATTTGATATCACAATTATTAATACCATTTAGTTTGATAAAGATTGATGTAACTCTTACTTAAAGGCTGTATTTACCAAATAGTTTTTTCGTAGTGGTTTCGCGAGAGAAAAAACGACCACGCATCGACTGGCAAACTTGATTTCAAGCGGTTCTTCTGCTTGCAAACTTGATTTCACACTACCACTTTTTCATGAGAACGCGAAGCAGCGCCTTCCTCGTGTGGATATACAGGTATTCCTCGATATACGCCAGACTCGAAATACGTGATTTCGCTATACGCTTTTTTTTTAATTTGACAGTTCTTTGAGCAAATTGTACTAATTTGAGAAATGGAATGTGAAATGGAAAATAAATTCCCTTTGGTTGAATATTAAAAACCATTTCAAAAGGTATAACATTGTAATCTTCAGTTGAAATCAGATCAAATAACTAATTTAGTGGCTAAAACCTACCACTTCATGCAAAATTATACGAAAATAAGCTATAATTTGACTGAAAACCTCGAAATTTGACTTTCGATAATACTCGAGATACGCTATTGCCTCCGGTCCGCATTGATAGCGTATATCGGGGAGTACCTGTACAATGATACAAAGAGCGGGAGAGAGAACGCTTGCGTGAACGATTGGTGTAGGAAGCGAAATTGGATAAGTCCCAGAAAAGCGAGACGCAAGAGTTTCTCTCTAACGATGGAAAGAGAAGAGCCATATGAAACATGAGAATGTTTGATGTGACACAGAAAAGTTGCAAGCAAAACCAGACCAACACCCAGAAGAGAGAGGCAGAACGAAAATTTTTCTGAATGTTAGAATGAGAAAAATGATAGATACACATAAAAATCGCGCGATAATGCCGGTTGGGTGCTGCATGTGTGTCGCGTACCCTGCATCCTGTTGTGTTGCGTACATGCCGTGGCCATATTGTATCGTGTGAGGATTTGCGTGTGATTCTCGCGTCGGGGTGTTGAACCACAGGATGTTGACCCCGCGAACGGCCATCCTTGTCGCGAATGGGCTGGCGCATGGAATTCTCCATGTCGCGGACCCACTCTTGAAATTCTTTCTCTTTTCGTCCCAAAGTGTTCGGGGGCTGCGCGATGGCGGTCTCGCCAGTTTGCGCTTCCGCAATATCGAGCTTTAGCAGCTCGCGTTCAAGCACAATACGCCGTCTGTGCCGCTCCTCACTTTCCCATCGTGCACTTTCTAACGCTGACAGCGTCTCTTCCTCGTCGCGATCTGGATTTGTCGGACCGTTACCACTTGCCTCACCTGTCTTACTCGACGCTCCTTGTTGAGGGGTCTTACTTCCTTCTTGAGGAACGCGCCTCCGGGCGTCATCTTCGAACGAGGTTGGCTGGTACTGCTGCAATTTTTCCGCCTTACTCGCTGCCCACTCGTACACATATTCCACAGTGGAACCTTCCGACGGGGAGAGAGTCTCACGCAATGCTCCTGGGGTGGACGATGCTCCGCGGGGCTAGTGTAAACGTTGACACGTTCTGTCCCTTGGACAGTCCCTGCGGTAGCCGGCTCTGCCCTTGGCATACCACGCAATTGCTGCTGCTCCATTGCACTTTTTGGTCACAGGCACTTCGACACACACCGCGCGTGATTTATTTTTTCGACTCGCGAAACTACACGACGAACGAGGAATGCCGTACACGAAATCGTTTGACGAATTTCCAAATCCAATTTATTTTGGATTTATCGAACCAACATGTGTTTGGATTTATCGAACCAAATTTTTTGGAATGTTGGGAACTAAAACCAAAGTGGATGAAATCTCTTGCCAAAAAAAGGATTTATTATCTTATTATGCGCCAAAAAAATGTGTCCGTTTTTCCGCGATTGGTTTAGAAAAGGGCTCGTTCCTATCTTGCGGCCCTTTTTAACGCTTTTTTCCTGTTACGCTTCATGCCTTGTTCGTGTACTGGTCGCTCGTTTTAAAACGTCCCGTTTATGACAGGTAGTTGGAGTACAGTCTAGTAGAGACTTTAGAGATACAGTCTAGTGAACTGAACATTCATAAACTAAATTTTATTCACCATCTACTATGGTGACACTTGACCTTAAGTCTATTAAATGTAAGTTAGTTGCCGTTAATTTACTCCTTCGTCCTGATGTGTATTGTTTGATTGTATTGTTCACTAGATTAGGCGATTATAAACAACGTGCTTGTGACGCTCTTCACTTATCCTAGGGCCTAACATTTTGTTGCTATGTTCGTGGACAGGAAGAGCAAAAGTAGGAGATAAAATACCTTTGTGTAAATATAACAATATAGTACTAGTTATACAAGAATTAGGAGGCAATTGCTCGGATAAACATTAAAAGATTGGATGCAGCTAAAATTTAATCAAAGTGATAATTAAAAACGAAACAAATACATAAATAAGTCTAGTTGCCATAAGCCGAGATCAATTAGTGTGTAAATAGTAGAAGATAATTAGATTATAGTTCTTAAAATTAGTGGGAGCTTAAAATTGCTTTGAGCAATGTTCGAAAGAGCTGTAAAAAAAAGTGATAAGATTGCATTATTACTAAATATATAGTAATTGAAATAAATTGTAGAAATGAAACAATAAATGTTAACTTACTTCTTATCTAAAAAAACAAGCGGAACTGTTGAGACTGGAAGAAATGCCATATTAAGCGCAGTCACGTCGTGTTGTGTTACGTAAGGGGATAGCTTTTCCTCGATGTATCCTCGTATGGGATGCGAAACACGTTGAGCAGTATTAGATAAAAAATAGATGTTGGAGATTAGTGTTTGTACGGAATGATCAAAAGATACCATACGATCAATCAACTGTTCTAAAATTTAAGTTATAACTGTCGTGGATCTTACACTACTTATGGATCACAGGTTGATTGGATAATTTGTTTTAAAGATTGGCATTGTCGTTAAAATGTAGTAATAAGTCCAAATCAGTGGCGGGTCAAGCCTCTCCGAGGCCCTAGGCGTAACGGTAGACGGGGCCCCTTTACCAAATCCATCGACGGGAGGGGGGGGAGGGGAGGTGACGGGGGTGGTTGTGAAATGGTGTGAAATCATGCACTGCAAATTTTCTAAGTTTGCTGCAGTTACATTTTGTACTGAAAGCTATTGAGTAATACATGGTTTTGTAGTTTCACTGAATATTTGTAAAACAAATTACTGAAAATGCATTTATTTATTCAGGTAGGTCCCTCAGGTGGGGGTACTTGTCGGCCAGTTGAACCACGTCGACTGACTGTCCTGGTAGCGCGAGTTGCTTCACGGTGTGCACGTGTGTCAATTCATCCGTCGGTGACTCGTCGTAGCCGCACAGACGTATTTGCAGCCTCTCCGAATCATCCTCTTCTCTGGTCACTCCTCCCGTCCATTTTAGACTCAGCGCATGAGGTGTGCCAGTTAGACCAAGTTCGTCCCTCAGTCCTTCATCCATGAGTTTCGATGTAGACCCATCATCAAGAAAGGCGTACGTATCTACACGTCCAGCTGGTCCATGAAGAGACACCGGCACGTATTTGAGGATCGCCCCATCATTTGTTCCTGCATGGGTTAGAACGTTAGCGAAAGACCCCGGGTTGTTACCTGTTGGCTCAGTTTGTTGATCCTGGTGGCGGCTGATACCGGATGATGTGTCCTCCCCGTGCAACAGCTCGTGATGTTGAACGCTGCATCCATCTACTCCACACGGTGGAGCACCGCATTGCCAGCGTGGTAACCGAGGCATTTCCTGCACATCCTTCGCTCGTTCACAAATGCTCTCCTTGCTGCTACTGTAGTTCCCAGGAACTTCTCGCACTGTAACAGCGATCCGCAGCTCTCACCGCAGACGACGCACGCTGGCATCGACACAGGTATGTCGATCTCTGGCGTCCGGTCACTAACGTTCATCTCTTGCAGGACTGTCACGTTGCAGTAGGCCGGATGTGCTCGCCCCGTGCCGTTCGATTCCATCTGGATTGGTCGAGAGGGCTGGAATCGATCAGGCGGACTTCGACGATTCTGGAACGGTTGGGGTTGGAACTGCTGTCGTTTCGGGAGCGGGTCAGGATGTCGAGGTGCCGCATCGTGTCCCCCAGGACGGGCGTCATATCAATGACACGGCACAAATCGCTCGCCAGCTCACCAATCCACCGTCCAAACTCCATCAACGTTACCTCACGCATCCTTCTTGTGGTCCTCGCCCAATCGATATAGGTGACTGGTGGCAGCTTCTTCACAAGTTCCTTCAACAACGTTACGTCGTACATATAGGCATGCAGCCCCGACGCCCTAACTGCTCCGAGCAAACGTTTCACAGCAAACCCAAACTCCAACAAGCTGGGCAAATCGTTCATTTTGGGAGCAGCCATACACCTTATTTTCCGTATGACGGACTCAACAATCAAGTCGGGCCTTCGATAGCGAGACTTGAGGGTCTCGATCGCTTCGTTCAACCCGTCCGGGAAGGATAAGAGGTGTCCAACCGCCTCCAACGCGGGCCCTTTTAACGCGTGTTGCAGCCGGATTACGTTCTCATCATCCGTATAGCCACAAGCAGCGGTAGTACGTTCATACGCGGTGATAAAAACCGCCCAATCATCCACATTCCCAGAGAAGGGTGGCAAATCTCGAGGTACAGGTTGGCGTGCTGCTACCTGGCTCTGGCTTAAGAAAGTGCCGTGTATCTGTGGTCGTGGGGTGTTGCAGTGTTGTGTGACCCAAGTGCTCCGTATTCCCAAAGTGCAGTGAGTTTTCCGGGCGGTTCGCGTACGCTTGATGCGTAGTGTACCCGTACTGTGTCGCATTCGGTTGTGTCTCGTACGATGCAATATCTCGCGGATGCGTCGCGTATCCTGCATGCCCAACCGACATTATCGCGCGACATTTAAAAATTTTGTATAAGAAAAAACGGGCTCAAATGTTCTCAAATCGTGCTCATTAGCAGCACTAAAGAGCACGTTTCTGCAACGGTGCGACAGCGTGTATCATACATGTAGTTTCTGTATGCTACATTATTGTTCAATTTCATTCATTCTCTCCTCTCTCCCAAAACAAACACAGACTCTCTCTCATTTTTCCGTTCTACACATTCGCTCTTTATTTTACCTCTTTACCTCTACTCACACATACACTTTTCAATACTCACACAATTCACACTGCCGAAAACCCGTGCGAGATACACACGTACCCGTCTTGCCTGCCCTCGTTCTTCCTTTAATCCAGCGTTGTCTTCGTCGAATGGTGTCCACACGTTAAAAATTCTTCCTGCTTGAATCCCTCTCGCTGCTCTCACATGCTGCTCTAGCGCGCTGGATGATCGCCTCTACCTTCCTGCCGCTTCTCCTCTACCAGGCGCTAGCACGTTGGAGGATCGTTCCTGCCTTCTTTCCTCTCTTGTTTTGTTGTTTTCGGCACTCCTAGGGATAGAGGGAAATATTAAATATTTTGCCAACAGCTGTTCCGACTTCACGCGAAGCGCAATACTTACCAATCAATTGAATATTGTTTCTATCGTGGTCCGTGCTCACTTACGTTCGTGCGTGTGTTCTATAGAATTTCGTGGATTTCTATAGAAAACGAATATTATTTGATATCACAATTATTAATACCATTTAGTTTGATAAAGATTGATGTAACTCTTACTTAAAGGCTGTATTTACCAAATAGTTTTTTCGTAGTGGTTTCGCGAGAGAAAAAACGACCACGCATCGACTGGCAAACTTGATTTCAAGCGGTTCTTCTGCTTGCAAACTTGATTTCACACTACCACTTTTTCATGAGAACGCGAAGCAGCGCCTTCCTCGTGTGGATATACAGGTATTCCTCGATATACGCCAGACTCGAAATACGTGATTTCGCTATACGCTTTTTTTTAATTTGACAGTTCTTTGAGCAAATTGTACTAATTTGAGAAATGGAATGTGAAATGGAAAATAAATTCCCTTTTGGTTGAATATTAAAAACCATTTCAAAAGGTATAACATTGTAATCTTCAGTTGAAATCAGATCAAATAACTAATTTAGTGGCTAAAACCTACCACTTCATGCAAAATTATACGAAAATAAGCTATAATTTGACTGAAAACCTCGAAATTTGACTTTCGATAATACTCGAGATACGCTATTGCCTCCGGTCCGCATTGATAGCGTATATCGGGGGAGTACCTGTACAATGATACAAAGAGCGGGAGAGAGAACGCTTGCGTGAACGATTGGTGTAGGAAGCGAAATTGGATAAGTCCCAGAAAAGCGAGACGCAAGAGTTTCTCTCTAACGATGGAAAGAGAAGAGCCATATGAAACATGAGAATGTTTGATGTGACACAGAAAAGTTGCAAGCAAAACCAGACCAACACCCAGAAGAGCGAGGCAGAACGAAAATTTTTCTGAATGTTAGAATGAGAAAAATGATAGATACACATAAAAATCGCGCGATAATGCCGGTTGGGTGCTGCATGTGTGTCGCGTACCCTGCATCATGTTGTGTTGCGTACATGCCGTGGCCATATTGTATCGTGTGAGGATTTGCGTGTGATTCTCGCGTCGGGGTGTTGAACCACAGGATGTTGACCCCGCGAACGGCCATCCTTGTCGCGAATGGGCTGGCGCATGGAATTCTCCATGTCGCGGACCCACTCTTGAAATTCTTTCTCTTTTCGTCCCAAAGTGTTCGGGGGCTGCGCGATGGCGGTCTCGCCAGTTTGCGCTTCCGCAATATCGAGCTTTAGCAGCTCGCGTTCAAGCACAATACGCCGTCTGTGCCGCTCCTCACTTTCCCATCGTGCACTTTCTAACGCTGACAGCGTCTCTTCCTCGTCGCGATCTGGATTTGTCGGACCGTTACCACTTGCCTCATCTGTCTTACTCGACGCTCCTTGTTGAGGGGTCTTACTTCCTTCTTGAGGAACGCGCCTCCGGGCGTCATCTTCGAACGAGGTTGGCTGGTGCTGCTTAGTTTAGTTTAGTTTAGTTTAGTTTATTAATCGATGGACTATGAAGCCCTCTCGAGTCAAAATTTGTTTACAATACATTACATTAGATAACGAACAGAACATTTATATATTGTTATTGTTGAACGCATTCTGAACACTTAAAAGTGAAGTCAGTTCCGTTATCGTCATTCCAGGCTCATAAATATCGTTAGCTGAATTTAATAGACGGCACATACAAAGAAGGGGGTTGCGAGAGCCAAATGTTGTTCGGGTTTCAGCGACTGCCAGCATTGGTCGGCGACGGAGTATTCTGGCAGGAACATAGAGGTGAATCCTTGAAAGCAGCTCGGGACAGTCGATGGTTCCGTTTAAAATTCCCGTGATAAATGCTAGTCTGGTGTGCTCAACACGTTCGGCGAGAGGCGGGATTCCAAGCAGCAGACACCTAGTTCTGTAGTCGAGACGACGCGGCCAATCACGAAGGGCGAAGCGCGTTGCCTTCCGTTGAATGGACTCTAGCCGCGCAAGTGCCCGAGTAGATGCTGGCCACCAAACAATGCTAGCATATTCCAGCAGTGGTCTGATAAGTGCGCAGTACAGTGTCTTGAAACACATAGGATCACGAAGCTCGCGCGTCATGTTTATGACCAAGCCAAGTAGACGATTGCCACTAGCGACTACTTGGTCTATCTGTTCTTCGAAGGAGAGTTTAGCATCTAGGAGGACTCCTAGATCCTTTACACAGTTCACTCTTTCGAGGTTCTGACCATCAAGCGTATAATTAAACAGCGCTGGAGCTCTTGAACGGCTGAATGAGATTATGGCGCATTTATCGATACAGACGCTTAGTGCATTACGCTTGCACCAGGAGACAAATTCAGTCAAAGTGGCTTGAAGTTGAAGATGGTCCTCGGGCTCACGGATTTCACGATAGATTTTAGCATCATCTGCGTAGAGTAGGCAACTATTATCCGGGAGTGCCGTGCACAAGTCGCTTATGTAGAGCAGAAACAACAGAGGCCCCAGGTTGCTGCCCTGGGGTACGCCGGAAGAGGCACCGATAGATCTAGATTGGTGGGAGCCCATTCTAACTGCATATGAACGACCACATAAATACGATTTCATCCACTTTACCAGGGGTGGTGATAATCCAAGTCTATCAAGTTTTGCCAGAAGAATGTTGTGGGACACACTGTCAAAAGCCGCCTTAATGTCCGTGTAAATGGCATCAACCTGCATACCATCATCAATGGACTTATAACAGCCGCTAACGAAATGCATCAGATTTGTCGTAGTTGATCTCTTAGGCATGAATCCATGTTGGTTAGTGCTGATGTATTTGCCGGCAGATGCCATTAATGGTTCATAGATGATTAGCTCGAACACTTTGGCGCAGGCAGCTAAAGAGGTAATACCTCGATAGTTCACTGCTTCGTTTTTGCTGCCTTTTTGTAGATGGGTGTTAGCCAAGAGACCTTCCACAGTGATGGAAAGGTTCCTGTGCGCAGAGATTCGTTAAGAATCTTAGTTAAAACAGGAGCTACCGATACGGCACAACGCTTGAGAATTGTCGCTGGGATACCATCTGGCCCCTCGGAGTATGACGACTTTAGACGCTCGATTTTTTGGGTAACCAGGGTCTCGGTGACGATAGGTAGCGTGACATGAATTGCATCAGCCGGAGTGTTCACGAGCGCGGAAGCAACAGCCTCCGGAGGTGTGATGTTAGAGATGAAGCTATCCTCGAAACGCGTGGCGAACAGTTCACAAATATCTAATGGCGAGTGTGCACAATTATCCTTATACCGAATAGTCCCGGGGAGGCCAGTTGACTTGCGCATGTTGTCGGCAAAGCTCCAAAAGCGGCGAGGGTACTTTTGCAAGCTTCGTTCAGTCTGGCGTATATATCGACGATAGCAGACTCTATTATAACACTCTATTATAACACGTTTGACGTTTGACGTTTAATTGTTCGGCCGCATTTCCGTCGCGCTCCGTGATTTTTCAATAATTCTCTTGTGTTTTCTGCGTCGCATCGCATTGTTGCCTTTTCTACGGACTATTAAACTGTTTAACATCATCGCTTCGTCTTGGCGAATTGTTTAGTTGCATCACAACTGTGGTTTCCTGCTGTTTTTTCCTGCTCGGCTTAGCAGTGTTGTGCTGTGATTACGCGTGATTTCGCGATGGCGGCTATTTGCTTCTCGTGTGCTGAACCGCTAGAGGCCACCGGCTGCATCATCAGTTGTGCATATTGTGACGCTACGTTCCACCGCGGCTGTTGCAAATTGCCCCCCGAGCTGATTGACGCAGTATTGTCCAATGTCGACCTGCACTGGAGCTGCATTGGCTGCACTAACATGCTTAAAAATCCGCGCTGCCGTTCGGTAAAAGAAATAGGCGCCCAGGTCGGTTTCCAAGCCGCCCTCAACTCAGCTGTAGCAGCTATTGGCAAGCTCGTTGAGCCTATTGTCGCCGAAGTTCGCAGTGGTTTTACCCTCCTTCAAACTGCATCCACGCCTCACAATCGGAACTCTGATCCTCGACCAGCTACTGGTAGAAAGCGGAGGCGTATAATCGAGGATTCGGCATCTCCTGGTGTTGTGGGCAGCCGTGCCGACCCCTGGACTTGCCGTGGTAGTTGTGCTACCACTGGTCAATGTCCAGGGGACGACAGTGTGTCACGCACACTGTCGTACGCACACTAAGCGCGGGCCGCTTAGTGTGTGTTGTGCGCTCGGACAAGCAAGTGTTGCGAGCAGCCGGTCGAGCAGGGCTCCCGGCAGGGCACGGTACGGCTGGCGCGCGGCCGAGTATTTTAGTGTGTATTGTGCTTGTTATTATTTATGATGTGTACTGTTATATTAGTGTTTTAATAAAGTACGTGATGCAAGCCAAAGACACAACAGTGGCGACGAGGATGGGATCCTCTTGCGTAAGGAGGATCCCTAGAAGAACCCGCGGTCGCCATCGCGATCGAGCGCGTCGGTTGGAGCCGGCGCCATCGCGATGGCACGGGTCCCCGCGACAGTGGGACGCCGTTCGACAAGGACCGCTGCCGCCGCCGCCGTTAAGACCGTGGCCCTGGCTGTCGTCCCGCGATGGGGACAGAAGGGACAGCCACACACACACTCGGCGATGTTTGATTCGCCGGGCTGCAGGCCCAGGGAGCGCCGGCAATGGAAAGGTCGAAGCCTGATTGCCGGGCCATCTGCGGCGACGCTAGGTGTCGTCGGGCTGCAGCCCAAGGAGCGCCGGCAGTGTAAGAGGCGAATTGTCTTTCTGCCTAGCTGCCGGGCCATCATTGGTGACGCGAGAGGCCACTGAGTTGCTGCCACTGTGTTCGACGGAGAGGGGGCGAGATGCCACGTCCCGCTGCAGTAGCCGTCGTGTTGGACGGAGAGGAGGGCGAGGTTCCATGCCGCCCCGCTGCAGCCGTCGTAGACCAGTGAGTGGGGGCGAGGTTCCATGCCGCCCCGCTGCTGCCGTTATGTTCGACGGAGAGGGGCGAGGTCCAATGCCGCCCCGATGCAGCAATAGTGTCAACGGAGAGGGGGCGAGGTCCCATGCCGCCCCGCTGCTGCCGTTTTTATTCGTCGGAGAGAGGGGGAGGTCGCATTCCGTCCCCAGTTGCAGCACCGACGTGTTGTTCCCGACGTGAAGGGCGAAATGTGTGCCGTCCTTGCTGCAGCAATTGTACCACCGCTACAGGATGCCATAACGGGCTGCTGGGATATGCTCTTCAGCCGGATGAGGCTTGCGGGACAAACCGGTCGCCGCCGGAGAGATCGCCAGCAGCAGAGTAGCAGCGTGCGGAACGAGTTGCTGGGAAATGCTCTCCTGCCGGATGAGGCTAGCGGGACATTACGGTCGCCGCCGGGAAGATATCCTGCAACGTCGTAGCAGCGTTGCGGTAGCCGGGTAGCGGGGTCGCAGCTTAGGAGCAGCATTTGCGCAAAAATGCCCCAGGACAAGGGTCTATGGCCGGAGGGTGTCACCACACCGATATTCCCTCAATGGAATATGCGCGTGTCGGTTCGACCCCCTCCGGATAAGTAAAAGGGGGAGATGTTGTGGGCAGCCGTGCCGACCCCTGGACTTGCCGTGGTAGTTGTGCTACCACTGGTCAATGTCCAGGGGACGACAGTGTGTCACGCACACTGTCGTACGCACACTAAGCGCGGGCCGCTTAGTGTGTGTTGTGCGCTCGGACAAGCAAGTGTTGCGAGCAGCCGGTCGAGCAGGGCTCCCGGCAGGGCACGGTACGGCTGGCGCGCGGCCGAGTATTTTAGTGTGTATTGTGCTTGTTATTATTTATGATGTGTACTGTTATATTAGTGTTTTAATAAAGTACGTGATGCAAGCCAAAGACACAACACCTGGTGTAAACAAAATTGTAAACAGTCGCGGCAACATCCTTTGTGCCGCGTCATCGCCAAACGCATACACCAACACCACGATTGCCGTCCAGCCGGCACCTACACAACCGCATGAACTGGTGGGAACCGATCCGTTATCATCACCGCTTCAAGCTGCACCTCGTGAGCCATTCACAGATAGGATCTGGATCCGCCTATCCCGCTTATCAACGGCCGTCACTGTGGAACAAGTGGTCGCTTCTGTAAAGCGTCGCTTAGCCACCGATGACGTTATAGCGTATTGCCTGCTGAGAAGAGGGGTTAGTGTGGACAGCATGAATTGGCTTTCATTCAAAGTGAGGGTCCCGGCTATCCTTCGAGATGCGGCACTCACACCATCCACCTGGCCCGTCGGTATCGGTGTACGTGAGTTTTTTCAATCCCGTCAACACGACCACCAAACCTCATCTCCTATAGCCACCCGAAACCGCTTTACTACACGCACACCAGCTACTAGTACTGATCACCGCTACACCACACGCACACCAACGACTCACCGTTTAGCAGCACGCACGTCTACTCCACCTGATCCTGAAACAACATCATCACAACTGTGTGACCCCCCGGTGAATGATACCTTGGAAGCACCCAACTCAACACTTGTTTCTGGACCGCCCCAAAACCACCGTGCTTCATCTCCGCACCTACACCAGTCTACAATCGATCGCTTTTTTCTCAACTAGACGAAGTTCCGCTCATTGCACGCAACAAACACGCCAAGCCTCATGCTCTGACAACGCAGCTCAATTGACTTACCGTTTACCCGCTTTATCCAACCGCCACAATGACAACGCTACCGCTGAGTATTTAAGCTGCTATTATCAAAACGTTAGAGGTTTGCGTACTAAAACAAAAGAATTTCACTTAGCTGTATCGGAGGCTGACTTCGATCTCATCGCACTCACGGAAACTTGGCTTGTTGACAACATTCCATCTGCTCTTCTCTTCAACAACAACTTCTCTGTTTACCGCTGTGATCGCTCTCTCAGCGGCTCTAGCTCTCGTGGTGTTTTGCTAGCCGTTTCTAACGCATACGAGTCGATAGAATTACCTTCCCGTGATCGTTCTCTCGAGTATATTTGTGTGCGCGTTGCCTGCAATAATGCACATCTGTACGTCATGGTAGTATACATTCCACCGCAGCTTAGCTCCGAGATATCGACTCTTCGCTCTCTACATGATTGTATCAGCAGCTTCACTCTCACACTGAAGCCTTCGGATCTGCTGTTTGTTATTGGCGATTTCAATCAGCCTAGCATAAGCTGGTCCACAGCTGATCCTTCGTCCTCGCCAGCATACTCATCAATCACGCACTATGAACCAACTGCGCGCTCACTGGCCAACAACACCTTTGTGGATGGATTTAAATTTAACGGATTAGTGCAACTTAATCACATCAATAATTCGCACGGACGCATGCTTGACCTGCTCTACGCTAACAATGCTGCAGCTAAATTGTGTTCGCCTGTCTTTCCAAGTGTTGTTCCGCTTGTACCTCTTGACTCCTACCATCCGGCGTTAGACTTCAATATACGTATTAACTCGTCGACCCGACGCAATTCGACGACTCGACAAAACTCGACGACAACCGCATTTTATCGTTATAACTTTGCTAAAGCTGACTATGTGAAACTGAACGACATGATATCAATGTTTAACAATAGCTTTCATTGTTCCAATTTTATTTCACTTGACGAAGCAGTATGTTCATTCTCGTCCTTCATGCTGCAAGCCTTTGTTGTATGCGTCCCAGTTCAGCGTCCTAAACCTAACCCCCCCTTCGCGGACCGCACACTCAAACGACTCAAACGTGTAAAAAGAGCTGCTTATCGTCACTACCAAACGCGCCGCTGCCAAAGATCTCGCTCGATCTACTTTGACACGCACTCTTTATACTGCAGCTATAACAGGTTTCGATATCGCAGATATTTGAGTAAAATTCAACGTAACCTCTGCAGGTGGCCTGACTCGTTTTGGTGCTTCTACAACAGCAAAACAAAATCCACGCATACACCGAAATCCATTACGTACAAAGGAGCAACAAGTGCCAACACTAATGAAATGTGCGTACAGTGGCTTAAGTCGTACCTAATTAATCGCACATACATCGTGAAAATTGATAAGCACATGTCCAAAGAAATAGTCAGCAGCTCGGGTGTGCCACAAGGAAGCAACATTGGCCCGCTTTTCTTCATATTGTTTATCAACGATGTTACCCTCGCTTTACCTCCCGACAGTATCAGTCTGTTTGCCGACGACGCAAAAATTGTTGCGCCTATTCACAACACAGGTGATTGTACATTGCTGCAAGACTGCATCGAAATTTTCTGTTCGTGGTGCAAGCGTAATGGACTGACTATCTGCATCGAGAAATGCTACTGTGTGTCTTTTAGTCGATGCAGGAGCCCAGTGACTGGGACCTACTTCATGGACGGCACTGCAGTTAATCGACAGAATCATGCCAAAGACCCGGGCGTTCTGCTTGACTCTAGTTTGAACTTTAAACAGCATATCGATGACGTTGTAGCCAGAGGAAATCAATTACTTGGCGTGGTTATCCGGACAACTAATGAATTCCGCAACCCCATGTGCATCAAAGCTGTGTACAACTGTATCGTTCGTTCGGTTCTGGAATATTCGTGCGTAGTCTGGAGCCCAACTACCGCTTCTTCAATTGCTCGACTTGAGGCGATTCAACGTAAACTCACGCGATATGCCCTATGCCTACTTCCCTGGCAGGATCGCAATAATCTTCCTCCGTATGCTGCGCGGTGCCGTCTTCTAGGCCTTGAACCTCTTTCGGTTAGAAGACGCAATGCCCAGTGTTCTTTCATCGCTAGATTGCTAAATGGCTCTATCGACTCATCACCTTTGTTGCATCGAGTCGATATCTATGCACCATCCCGAACACTTAGGTCTAGAGAAACTCTACGGCTCACTCAACCCCGTTCCAGCGCTGGTCGGTCAGACCCTATGTTCCGCATGTCGGCTGTCTTCAATACTGTCTCGGATTGCTTCGACTTCGACATCTTGACTCAGTGCTTCAAGGAACGTCTCCGGCTTTTGCCGTGGCCGCAGTGAATTGCGATGCAAATCTTGTTTTTGCTATGTATTTTTTTTTTATTGAACTGTTACATCTTAATTAGGCCATACGGCCCGTTGAAGATTAATAAATAATAATAATAATAATAATAACGTCGATAAAATGCATGAGCACCATTGTAGTAAAGCCGACACGGTGTGGATCGATTAGCGCGTAAATTGTCATAAGCGGCTCGCTTTGCTTTTTTTTAGGGCATGTAATGTGCGGTCACCCCACGGCGGTCCGCGATGGGGCTTTTTAATAGGAGCACATTCACGCAATGCGGCCCGCATAAACTCTGAGAAATCGTTCGTGGCATGGTCAATGGATGTATAGTTTGAGCATTCAAAGGATTGGTTGAAGGAGCAGATCAGTCTCTTGAGTTTAGTAAGGTCAGCACGTGCGTAATTGAGCTTTATTTCCGTAACAGTGGTAGCGTGATTCATAGACGATGCTGTGATTTCCAAATCAAATTCGAGCGGTGGGTGATAGCAGTCTATTGGCAGCAGCGGGTGCTCGCTGACGCGTATGAGCGAAGAAGTTGCTGCACTTGACCAATTCCCGTATGCAAGGTCTAAAATGCGCCCCATAGAGTTAGTGTTGTTATTAAGTTGGTAAAGCGCATTCTGGTGCAGTCCATCGACGAATTGGGCGCTACGAACTGAACTAGTATGAGGTTCAAAAAAACACAAAAGGGGTTTCATGATTCGATTGCGCAGGCGACCAGGAAAGAGCGGGTTGGTTAAAGTCTCCCACGAGCACGAATCTGTCGTTTGGACCTAGTGTGTCGCAAATGCTGTTGACGGTGTCCAGTAATGCATTTATTTTTCCTTCGTCCGTGCTATGGTTGGGAGGAAGGTAGGCAGCAGCAATGAATAATCGGTACGTCGGGAGCTGAATGCAGATGCAAGCGAATTCAAGTGTTTGCGCAAGCACTGGAAGCGCATGAGAGCGGAGAGCGGAACTCACCGCAATTAGTACTCCACCGCCTCGAGATAGAGAGCTGTTTGCGGCATTTCTATCGCAACGATAGACACAGTGCGCATCGCCAAATAGGAGAGCTGTGGGAAGGCTGGGATCGAGCCAAGTCTCAGTGAGTACCACAACATCATAGTCCGCTTCTAACACAGTTAAACGGAACTCATCAGCTTTGGATCGTAAACCTCGCACATTCTGATAGTATACAGTTATAGACGTGGAACGGACATTGAGTGGTATGCGTGTGTAAGTTGGTGCAAGGTCATCGGTGAGAGATCGTGTCGTTGACGTGTTGTTGTTTCGTGTAAACAAATGACTAGTCAGATTCAGTGGCACAGTGCCTTTTGAGGAAACAGTTGTGTGATTATTACTTAAGAAAAAAGTGTTGAATAGTAGTTTGGTGCATTTTAACGGTGTTTGGTGTGGCTGTAGTTGTTTTTGGTGGAACAGGCGATATTAAGGTACAATTCATATCGGGTGATAATTGTACAGGGTGCATCGGGCTATGTCGAACAGGTATAGGTGTGTTTGTGTTGGTGAGATCAGGACGATGGTGAGACGGCCTTTGCGGGAGTGAGATAAACTCACGCACACCGAGCCCGACCGGCCAAGATCCTGCGGTAAGTGCTTTATCTCGAAGAGCAGCGATAATTCTAACCTTAAAAGTTAGTGAACTAACCGAGCTAATGGTTGTTCCCGCTTTCAGCAAACTAAAAGCGATGACGTCCGTGGTGTCCAACTGTGATTTTACCATCGACACTACCTGGTCAACGGTGACGGTTTTGGCTAACCTAGATAGATTTTTCTAGAGCTGCAATTTTTCCGCCTTACTTGCTGCCCACTCGTACACATATTCCACAGTGGAACCTTCCGACGGGGAGAGAGTCTCACGCAATGCTCCTGGGGTGGACGATGCTCCGCGGGGGCTAGTGTAAACGTTGACACGTTCTGTCCCTTGGACAGTCCCTGCGGTAGCCGGCTCTGCCCTTGGCATACCACGCAATTGCTGCTGCTCCATTGCACTTTTTGGTCACAGGCACTTCGACACACACCGCGCGTGATTTATTTTTTCGACTCGCGAAACTACACGACGAACGAGGAATGCCGTACACGAAATCGTTTGACGAATTTCCAAATCCAATTTATTTTGGATTTATCGAACCAACATGTGTTTGGATTTATCGAACCAAATTTTTTGGAATGTTGGGAACTAAAACCAAAGCGGATGAAATCTCTTGCCAAAAAAGGATTTATTATCTTATTATGCGCCAAAAAATGTGTCCGTTTTTCCGCGATTGGTTTAGAAAAGGGCTCGTTCCTATCTTGCGGCCCTTTTTAACGCTTTTTTCCTGTTACGCTTCGTGCCTTGTTCGTGTACTGGTCGCTCGTTTTAAAACGTCCCGTTTATGACAGGTAGTTGGAACGCGAGATTCCAACAGTATCTTTTGTAGAGATACAGTCTAGTGAACTGAACATTCATAAACTAAATTTTATTCACCATCTACTATGGTGACACTTGACCTTAAGTCTATTAAATGTAAGTTAGTTGCCGTTAATTTACTCCTTCGTCCTGATGTGTATTGTTTGATTGTATTGTTCACTAGATTAGGCGATTATAAACAACGTGCTTGTGACGCTCTTCACTTATCCTAGGGCCTAACATTTTGTTGCTATGTTCGTGGACAGGAAGAGCAAAAGTAGGAGATAAAATACCTTTGTGTAAATATAACAATATAGTACTAGTTATACAAGAATTAGGAGGCAATTGCTCGGATAAACATTAAAAGATTGGATGCAGCTAAAATTTAATCAAAGTGATAATTAAAAACGAAACAAATACATAAATAAGTCTAGTTGCCATAAGCCGAGATCAATTAGTGTGTAAATAGTAGAAGATAATTAGATTATAGTTCTTAAAATTAGTGGGAGCTTAAAATTGCTTTGAGCAATGTTCGAAAGAGCTGTAAAAAAAGTGATAAGATTGCATTATTACTAAATATATAGTAATTGAAATAAATTGTAGAAATGAAACAATAAATGTTAACTTACTTCTTATCTAAAAAACAAGCGGAACTGTTGAGACTGGAAGAAATGCCATATTAAGCGCAGTCACGTCGTGT
Source organism: Anopheles arabiensis (assembly GCF_016920715.1). NCBI lineage: Eukaryota > Metazoa > Arthropoda > Insecta > Diptera > Culicidae > Anopheles > Anopheles arabiensis. The sequence goes on along the minus strand of NC_053517.1, from coordinate 58,315,416 downwards.
TGTGTTACGTAAGGGGATAGCTTTTCCTCGATGTATCCTCGTATGGGATGCGAAACACGTTGAGCAGTATTAGATAAAAAAATAGATGTTGGAGATTAGTGTTTGTACGGAATGATCAAAAGATACCATACGATCAATCAACTGTTCTAAAATTTAAGTTATAACTGTCGTGGATCTTACACTACTTATGGATCACAGGTTGATTGGATAATTTGTTTTAAAGATTGGCATTGTCGTTAAAATGTAGTAATAAGTCCAAATCAGTGGCGGGTCAAGCCTCTCCGAGGCCCTAGGCGTAACGGTAGACGGGGCCCCTTTACCAAATCCATCGACGGGAGGGGGGGGAGGGGAGGTGACGGGGGTGGTTGTGAAATGGTGTGAAATCATGCACTGCAAATTTTCTAAGTTTGCTGCAGTTACATTTTGTACAGAAAGCTATTGAGTAATACATGGTTTTGTAGTTTCACTGAGTATCAGTAAAACAAATTACTGAAAATGCAGCTGATGGATGGGCTTAGTCCTATCCTGACAATCCGAATAAATCTGACCGGCCATGATCGGAGTTGATTTTGTCTATACTCAAAAGAAGTTAAAGGTCGGAAAGTTATCGTTTTCGCCTAGCTAGTTACGTTTGTCTTTTATTGACAAGAACGATGGTTCTAAACGATATTTTCTTTCCTACTTTATAGTTTTCAGCTTGTGTTTCATAGTACGGACGATTTGATTTAAAATCGTCATCGTGAGCATAACATTAAAACAATAGTTTGATTTTACGTTGGTGTTTACCTTTACAATGAATACTGAAGTACCGTCTGGCTTCGAATTACGGCCACTTCATTTTCAATCGGTCAGAGCGATAATTTCTTGCACGCGGGAAAAACAATATTTTCATTCGAAAGTAACTGGAAATACCCTGTATTGCGGTATGTTTGTCTCAAGTGGTCCGCGGACCACAGGTTTAGATCACTGCTTTAGATCAGCTGCTTTCTAAATGATCGAGCGTTGAGGGCCAGGAGATTGCATTTTTTACACATACATTATTATATTGTTACAGTTAATACACATAAATGCGATTGGTTATATTGTTGTTTTTCTTGAATTATTTTATCATCCAAGCAAGTTTCAAATTCATTTTATTAAATTACGATTACCAAAATTGATTGTAAAGATTCTTCAGTTAAGAGTCAGCAGCATAGTGTGCAAAAGTCATAAAAAGTTCCAAACAATTAAGAAAAATCGCAATATCGCTTCTTAATGCACCCTTTGCAATGTTGGAAATTGTTTTCAGGATATATCTGAAGATGATACAAAAACCTTACCAGCTGAAAAATGATCGAGACAAACGTACAATCGTTCAATACTATTATGAGGCCACGCACAAGTAAGGCCAGGTCAGACAAATTGATAGCGCATTTAAAAAAAAGCTCATAGAAAATCGTTGCATCCTTAAGAAGCAATAGTATGTAACCATTGTTCTCGTAAAATCAACAGTCAGGTTTTTATGGAATTATTCGTTTCTATTTTATAATTTTTCCTCAAATTTGACCATATTGATTGGTCCGACAATCCATATTATGGTGATCAAATTTGGAAGAGTTCAACGATATGAATTGTCATAATATAATATGTTCAGTTAATTTTTAATGAATAGGATCTTCCTATCTTTCCAAATCGCGCAAATATTTTCTCGGGCCTGACTGCATATTGTGGCGGGCTGGACTTTGCCGACCGCTGTCGACAGCTTAATTAGTTCAAATTTTACGCGATCATTCATATCGATATTTCCTTTCCGTCGACCCTTCCAAATTTGACCCAAACCCGTCAACAGCTTGCCTTTCCAACAGCACTTCGTTAGCCAAAGGTTAGCCACAGGAGCCCTTACCGACGGGGCCCCTTCATAGCGATGGAATCGTTTCTCGAATGAAACCTCTACCCACTGGAGCACCGTTGCTTGCTTGATGTTAGTCAATTTTTCCTGCTAATTTTACTTGCTGCGAGCCGGTGTATTGATATTGTGTTTCGGGGCCTTTAAATTTTTGTTTGAGTGTGTTGTATGCTTGTGTTGTGTAACGGGTTTTCGGTGGTAGGTAGGCGCAGCGTTCTGTGCATTCCATTTAGGAGCAAGTTGCTCTGCTTGTTTTTGGGTTTGGGGACACCAGCAAAAATTGACGGTTTCTCGCTCTGGCCAATACTGTGCGCCAACGATGATGAGGTATTGATTTGAGCTGTGTGCGCGTTTCGCAGCGTTCTTCGCTTGCGACTTTGATGCAAGTATTCCCCGGTACCAAAATCCATGCGACTTTTCGCTAACGGATTGATTAAATGGCGCCCGATTAGACGATCCGATAGAAGCACTTTTCAGGCTTAACGGATTGAGCGAGATACACCGTCGCGGCGACACGATACATGTTGCATACATGTGTACTACATTTTAAGAGCCCCTCTCGCTTCCTTTCGGATTGCAATGAGTTCAAACACACTTACGAATCCGTTGTTCAATATTTTTTTTATTTTCTACTTTCTTTTTCTAAGCACATTCTTTCATTCATACACACACCCTCCCCACTGGTATTTTTCGAAGTATTTTTTTTCTTGTAAAACAAAAAAACTAACGCACACAAGGAGACCCACGGGAGAGTGCGAAACGACAAAGAAGAGAAAACACACACACACACACCTTCTCCTCCCCATGGTGTTTTTCGCAAGGTGATCCCGTAGGAGAACGCGAACGCAAAAACACACACAGACAAAGCCACGCACGCATGCAGGCTAGCACACAAACACACACCTCACTCCTCCCCCCCTCGTGTTTCCCCCCCACCCCCTTTTGATTCCGTAGGAGATCGCGAAACAGCAAAAAACACACTCACAACCACGTACGCATGCAAGCACACATACACACACATACACATACACCTACCCCTCCCCCTCTCTTGGTGTTTTTCACAAGGTGATCCCGTAGGATCTCGTTAAGCGAAGCGGCAAAAACACACACAGCCACGCACGCAGGCATGCACACACATACACACACACAGACGCGCGCGTGCACGCACGCACGAACGCACGAGGGAGCGTAAATGAAGAGGTTCGATACGTTGCCGGTCTCCCCCTCCCGTGTTCTCGTTCTCCGACAAGGCTGAGGTGTGCACGTTTGTGCGTGTACCTTTGCCGTCCCTCCTCTCCTTCCTCATCCGTTGACCGTTCGTTGTAAGCTGGAGGATGAGTTCAGCGCTGTTGAAGAAATGAAAGTTAAGAATAAGATTACTCACTCTTTTCCGTATGCTTTGTGTGTTATCATAACTTACCTTATTGCAAACAAAATCCGGAATGAAGCTCCTCGTTTAGAATATTCCGCATTCGATCACATCCTCGGCGATGCTCGACGCCATCAGTGGATGAAAGCAGGAAAAGAAACAAAGAAAAGCATCAGTCACCATCAGCATCATCTTACTCTCACATTTTTACATCGGTTGATGATTCTTACCTTTTCAAATTCACCAAAACAAACAGCGATGGAACCAAATCCAGAACACCAAAATCACACACGATTTCTGGAGCAAACCGACACATCCTCCCCCTCCAATTGTTTGCCACAGACTGACGTGTGTGTGAGCAGCAATGTTCTTGAAGCGGTGAGCAACGGTAAAGCACACACAAGAAGAAGCGAGACGGCTATACGAGTAGCGACTTACGCCGCCGCACAGACAGCGCGCGTCATAATTTTATGCGCGAAAATCTTAAAATTCAAGTTATTCATGACAAATTGAATCGACATTTTCATACTCTGACGAACTTTTACGAAAGATATGTAAAAACTTAATGTAGTGCAATTAAATTTAATGCAATATCATTAGCAGAACATAACATTTTGATATTTGTTTGTAAATTCAGATCCTAAGAGCTACTACTTTTTTGAACAATAAGTGTAGAAACACAAATTTTGTCTGAGTCCAGAACAGCAACAGGGAAGATGTCGTACCCTGAGTGTGAAGATGGGTGTGTGTATGTGGTGAACGTTGCCGCGTCAAGCGTGCTGTAGGATACAATGCGTGTAGGAGGGGGTAAAATCGCTTGGCTCATTGAAAATACAGGCAAAGTTGGCGCGAAGAAAACGCAACACTACGGATTGTATGGAAAATGTTGCGCGTTCAATCCGATTGCCATGCGATTGTCCTGGGGGAGATTTCTTAGAACCTTTAATGTGTTGCTTTGAGTAGTATAGGGCCCCGGTTTTCTGCAGTCCGGGGCCCTCGACAATATACAGTGAGTGAAGCGTTGGGAAAAATGAATCAATTAAAAATTAGACTATTTTCAAATAGATGGTAAAAGTCCCATCTAGAGGGGGGTGGGGGGCGGGGGGGTTGTAGAATCGATACGAAGTAGAACTTCCACATTGACGGGGCCCCCTAGATCGCCGGGGCCCCTGGCGGCAGCCCAGTCCGCCCACCGTTTAACTCGACACTGCCTTGACTACGCGCGGACGGACTTTAACAGGCTCCTGGCGATGATCGCCTCGTTCGCGATTGTCTTCGAATGTTCCCGTTACGCCACTCTTGACCTCGCTGTGAAAGATTTTGAGCGGTGCATGTCGCAAGCCCTGAATGAATGCACGCCGGTTAAACGACCTAAACGAGGCCCCCCTTGGAGTGACAGAACGCTGCGCAGGCTCAAAACGGCTAAAGCTGCCGCTTATCGCGATTATCTGTTGCGTAGGTGTCCCGCTGCATTGCGCAACTATAATACTGCGCACTCTCTCTATCGGCGCTATATCAGGTTCCGCTACCTGGGGCACGTACGGCGTACGGTTTTGCGCTGCCGCGGTAATTCACGTGTACTGTGGAACTTCGCAAACAAACGTCGGAAGCCCTCTGGTTTTCCTAGCTCCATCCCCCCCAGGACAATCGCATGGCAATCGGATTGAACGCGCAACATTTTCCATACAATCCGCTATGTTGCGTTTTCTTCGCGCCAACTTTGCCTGTATTTTCAATGAGCCAAGCGATTTAACCCCCTCCCCTCTTGGCAGAAATCGCCTGTACACTCTGCCTCTCGCTACCCCCGCTCTACACTTGCAAGCAATCATGCGACACACTCGTACACTTCCATACGTCTCCACCCCTGAACGCTCCCATTGTTGAGGTGTTAAGCAAAAATCCGCTCTGAGCTTGAGAGACACACTCGCACTCCACCAACCCCCCATGACCGATTGCTCCCGTCATTGCGATGATGGGTTATTGTTACATCTGTGTGTGAGATCCTCGCTCTCACTCCGCCGTGCCTTACCAACCTACTTCATGCCACAATGCTTCCACATTTGTGGTGTTGGTAAAATTTTCAATCTAATGAGACAGCGAAATAAACTATGGACGAATCATAGTTCTATTTGGCAAAACAGAAATAAAACAGATAAAACAGATAATAATGATATTTAATACAACACACAATAATTTACAATTAGTTTAAGAGTAATAATGATTCAATAAATGTGTGTTGTGTTTTAAATCTTTTTCCTGGCAATTGAAAGTTGTACACAAAACTATTCTACAAATTTGGACAAGTATTGAAGCTGTCCCATAGTGATAAAAGTTGTTTTCTTCATCTGCGGTTCGCCTCCCTCGTTTGACAGATATCAGTGTTGACAAAAATTGGTTTGGTTTGGTTCGGTGAAATTCTGGGTGATTTATGCTGTTAAACTAATATTATTTCAATAAAGTACAGTTTAATTTGCTTGTGCTTACCGAGCATATAAGTGCAGTTAACCAATATTTATTTAATTGACTTATAGTGTCAGTGTGCGCAAGCGTAAAGGCGTTAAATTGGTTTAAATTAGCAGGTAAGTTGTGTAAAGTGTGATGATTGCTGGTGTTTTTTTTCTTTTTGAGTTATTAAACTGTATATTGTTATAGGATCCAGATATCCAGTTCGTAACGGCTCGAAGCAACGGGCAAATATGGATCAGAAAGGAGGAAAGAAAGGGTGAGAGGGGAGAATAGTGAGCGAAAGCACTCACAGCCGGTGAGTGCGTAGCTTAAATGGATTGCGGTAGCTTAAACGATCAAGCCTCTCGTGAGCGTTCACTCAGCGTGGCTTAAACTTTTGAATGCCAATAAGCTTTGTTTAAGTTACGAGTTTAAGCCTACATGTCGCGCGATTTCTGTCAGAAGGGTCCTACACGCATTGTACCCTAAAGCACGCTTGTCGCGTCAACGTTCACCATATACACACACACATCTCCACACTCAGGGTACGACATCTTCCCTGTTGCTGTTCTGGACCAGTGTTGTTAACTGTTGACATTTTTCATGACAGTCACCGTAAACAGCCGGTCAAAATAATTTTTGGCTGATGACATTCAATGCTTCCACGACACGACTGTCATTAAACGAAATTCATTCGTGTTGCTACCGTCAGGGCTGATGCAATGACATGAAATGTAAACAATGTAGTCTGAATGTCATTTGACATTTTTTGAACAACACAAATCGATACGATCGGAGGATTATGAAGTGTATCGACGCTGAATATGGGGATTCTAGTGAAATAGCAAAAACTAGTGAAATGAAAGCCTTTGCACCGCACGCTCTGTTGTAGTTTGACATGAATATGGCCGTTTGCAATACGACACAGTTCACGATTCATACAAGTTGGCGAATGTCAAATGAATGTATCTTGAAAATGTCTTCATGTCAAATGACATTTTTTGACGGGAATGTCAAATGACAGAGAGAGATGGGAATGGGAAGCTACAAATCGAATGAATGTTTACAATTTTATGTCGATGAACGTCACCGTTCGCAACACTGTTCTGGACTCAGACAAAATTTGTGTCTGTACACTTATTGTTCAAAAAAGTAGTAGCTCCTAGGATCTGAATTTACAAACAAATATCAAAATATTATGTTCTGCTAATGATATTGCATTAAATTTAATTGCACTACATTAAGTTTTTACATATCTTTCGTAAAAGTTCGTCAGAGTATGAAAATGTCGATTCAATTTGTCATGAATAACTTGAATTTTAAGATTTTCGTGCATAAAATTATGACGCGCGCTGTCTGTGCGGCGGCGTAAGTCGCTACTCGTATAGCCGTCTCGCTTCTTCTTGTGTGTGCTTTACCGTTGCTCATCGCTTCAAGAACATTGCTGCTCACACACACGTCAGTCTGTGGCAAGCAATTGGAGGGGGAGGATGTGTCGGTTTGCTCCAGAAATCGTGTGTGATTTTGGTGTTCTGGATTTGGTTCCATCGCTGTTTGTTTTGGTGGAATTGAAAAGGTAAGAATCATCAACCGATGTAAAAATGTGAGAGTAAGATGATGCTGATGGTGACTGATGCTTTTCTTTGTTTCTTTTCCTGCTTTCATCCACTGATGGCGTCGAGCATCGCCGAGGATGTGATCGAATGCGGAATATTCTAAACGAGGAGCTTCATTCCGGATTTTGTTTGCAATAAGGTAAGTTATGATAACACACAAAGCATACGGAAAAAGAGTGAGTAATCTTATTCTTAACTTTCATTTCTTCAACAGCGCTGAACTCATCCTCCAGCTTACAACGAACAGTCAACGGATGAGGAAGGAGAGGAGGGACGGCAAAGGTACACGCACAAACGTGCACACATCAGCCTTGTCGGAGAACGAAAACACGGGAGGGGGAGGCCGGCAACGTATCGAACCTCTTCATTTACGCTCCCTCGTGCGTTCGTGCGTGCGTGCACGCGCGCGTCTGTGTGTGTGTATGTGTGTGCATGCCTGCGTGCGTGGCTGTGTGTGTTTTGCGGCTTTGCGTTAACGAGATCCTACGGGATCACCTTGCGAAAAACACCAAGAGAGGGGGAGGGGTAGGTGTGTGTGTGTGTGTGTGTGTGTGTGTGTGTGTGTGTGTGTGTGTGTGTGTGTGTGTGTGTGTGTGTGTGTGTGTGTGCTTGCATGCGTGCGTCGTTGTGTGTGTTTTTTGCTGTTTCGCGATCTCCTACAGAATCACCTTGCGAAAAACACGAGGGGGAGGGGTTGGGTGTGAGTGTGTGCTTGCCTGGGTGCGTGCGTGGCTGTGTGTGTGTGTTTTTGCGTTCGCGTTCTCCTACGGGATCACCTTGCGAAAAACACCATGGGGAGGATGAGATGTGTGTGGGTTTTTAGGAGGTTTCCCTTACTGGAAACGTTGGTGTTTAGAAGCCATACCTTGGGAAAGTGGACATAACTAAACGCTTGAAATAAGTTGGAAGGCGAAGTATTAGGCAGCGTAATGTCCTAGCTTGGCAGTCGGAACGAATCTGACCTGCCACGGTTAGAATTCGTTTTATTAATACTCAAATGAAGTTAAGGGTTTCTCACATTTGGTTCCGGGTTGCATGTTGGAAAGTTATTGTTTTCACTCAGCTAGTTACGTTTGTCTTTTGTTGACAAGAACGATGGTTCTTGTCACTAAGTTCCTGTTTTGGGTTTAATGCTTATACTGTTCATGCTTTGGGTTATAATGCATAATATTCGGTTGTCCAATGCTTCCCAAAGCGTTGCACAAACAATAGCCACCTCTGCAATTCGTATAATGTGTATGGTTTCAGTCGGATGTAGTCGGGACAGCATGCATAGAAGAGCCGATCAGGAAGTGCGCCGGCGTAAGCGCTGCCAAATCATCAGGGTCATCCGTCATTGGCAACAAAGGACGCGAGTTCATTGCCGCTTCTATTTGCTACAGAATGGTGCTGTATCCCTCGTAAGACAGCTGTGTAGGATTGCGCCCCACATTAGATAGTTAAAACTCGCGACTCGAGTTTTCCAAGGGAGCAAAAATCAGCACAGTTACCATATTCACCGGAGAGCGCTAACAAGTGTCAAGCAAGAGCTACCCGCCAAGGACTCTATGCAAGATTTGCTAGCAAGGTGATATGAAGATGTAGAAGTAAATTCAAGCTCCAAAATCTGTGCTGTTAACTGAATTCTGCATGTATTTCTTGGGGTACTTAGTCCAAAGTGCTGTGTTCCGCTAGCGATGTTTACATTTTGGGGTTTGTACGCTGGCTTAATTTCCCCTCTTTCCGTGAACATACAAATGTTCCTTATTATTAGTCAATACATCACCCATGATTTACATAACTAATCACGTAGATGGCGCTACTATGAAGTGTGGAGTAGTTGTTTTATTGCCTCGAGATGGCGCTGCTATAGGTTTAAGGCTTAATTCACGTGTACAACAAATTGCCTACATTTTGGCGCATCTAAATCCTAAACATTCTGCCACCTTAAATTGGAACCAATTTAACCTGGTTTAGGAAACACGTATGATCTATTGGTTTTGTTATTGTTGTGCCCTAACTGTTACTCACTGTAGCTACTCTTGAATGAACATCCTATTGAAGGTACTTTTGCGGGATACATTGAAATCTCTTGCCAATGGACACTTACAAGATAAATTATTTCTTGCCTAATTCAAAATCCCTGTCGATTTTGTATGTCCCATTTTACGATTACGATATACTTTGCCAAACTCACTGTTAGATCAATACCACATATTTCGTTGCTGCATTTGTCGCCAAGGGTTGAGACGGTTTCTTGGAAATTCTGCTGGGTTGTGTTCTGAAACACCCTTCAGTACATCAGCATCCGGAGGTTCACCGATGATAGCAGCTACGAAACGAGGTTTGAGACGACACACATTTGTCGCCATCAAGGTTGTCGGCACGGTAGATGATCCGAAGACTCGATCCAGATCTGCCTTCGTCAGGTTTACTGCTGCCACCTTGCTGATAGGCCTTTGATGTTGACGCTCGTTGTTACACTCGATGCTCACCTGTCGAGTTTCTGGTTTCTGCTGCACACGATGCTCAATAGTTGGGAACCACTGCAACGGATTGGACTCGATGTCTTCACTCGTAGTAGTTTCACGTTCCTCCAACCTCAAATTCGGTTCATCAGTCGTGTCTTCAATCGCCGTCATGCACACTGTTGGATCGGCAAATGTTTCAACGGGTGCATTTCCACTCACTATCCAGCCGAATTTCGATTCTTGAAGTATCGGACGATGCTGACCAAAAGATACACGACGCTCCTTCAAGAACTCGTAGAACATCTCGGCACCAAGAATGATGTCCACACTTCCAGGCTGATTAAACGTCGGATCTGCCAAGATGTATTCAGCCGGGATGTTCCAGTTGCTGATGTTTACCGGTCGGGTTGGTAAATTTGCAGTAGGTTTGGGCAAAACCAGCAAATCGACGAAGAACGTATCGTTGGAGCAGCGGGATCGAATTGTGGCTCGTACAGCATGTCGGACGTTGATGTTTGAGCTGCCACCGATGCCCGATAGAGGAATGTTGACAAGTTTCCTTGGCAACCGCAGTAGTTGGGCTAGTCTACCAGACACGAAGTTCGATTGCGAACCGCTATCCAGTAATGCTCGCGCATGATGCTCAATCCCTTGGTCGTCCATGATGTTGATGATCACTGTAGATAACAGGACAGTGGAGGTAGCCTCTCCATTCACACTCAAGGCAACTTGAGGTGAAAACTGACTTCCGGTCGGCTGTGATGTAGTTGAACCAGCTTGGGATGACTGCGTGGAGGTAGATGGCACATTTTCCGTCTCTGCCGTATCGTTGCTCAGTTCAATGTGAAGAAGCGTGTGATGACGTCTGTTGCAATGGCGACATTTTCTCTTAGATTCACACCTCAATGATGAATGTCCGGATCCAAGGCAATTGTAACATAGATGAAGAGTTTGTGCCTTCGCTTGTTTCTCACGTACGGAAAGTGCCAGGAAATCTGGACACTGTGCAATGGTGTGTTGTTCGCCTCGACAAAGCTTACAGACTTGTACCGATGATGTGTAAGCTTTAGCACCTGCCACCTTGCCTTTCTCGCCTTTGTCTGGAGCACACTGGTCTAGCACATCACATTGCCTGCACAAAAATTCGAGCGTACTCTTCAATTCGGGAAACTGCCCTCGGGTCATAGTACGTTCCCACAGCTTCCTTGTTTCTGGATCGAAACACGACGCCAAGATGTGGGTGATGATTAAATCGCTGGTACCATCAATCTCCTTTTTCATGTAAGACAGTCCGTCTACATGAGTTTTGCACGTCTCCATTAGGTCACGCAGTCCACGTGCAGATTCTTTGGCGAGGGGTTTCATTTGAAGCAAGCCCGAAATATGTCCGTCAACAATTACGCGAGGATTTTCGTAACGGTCCTCTAGTATCTGCCAAGCACTGACGAAATTGTTTCCGGCGATGATGCTTGCGTTTAGAATGCCACTTGCGTTGCCAATCAACGCCTTGTTCAGATGATGAAGCTTGACGGCATCAGAAGCACCAGATTGCTGCACAATGTCCGAAAACATTGATTTGAATTTAGGCCATTGGGAGTACGTTCCATCGAACGTTGGCATGGGAATGTTAAGATGGTGTGACGGTGCTATTACCACTGGATTCACCGGAACAGATGTGGCACTCGGTGTCCCACGTGCAATCAATGTGTCCAATTGAATGCAAATCTTCGAGTATGCTTCGTCTTCAGCAAAGTCGAGCTCCATGTCAGCGGGAGCTAGGGCAATTACCTTTTCAAATATTGCATTCTGCTTGGCTTTTAAATCGTTCAAATATTGAAACTTGACGTTATGGGTAGATGCCGTGATTGGATTTGCTGTGACTTCTTCCAGTAGCTGAATGAGTTTGCGTTGCATACTGGAATGCAGAAGCCTTAACGTCTTAAGCTCTCTTTGTGTGGCCGAAGATTCATCGTCCCCATAGTGGTACACTTGTTCAGCGACGACAGCTTGGGATGCAGATTGTTGTGAAGCTAGTGATGCAGCTTGTGGTGCAGCTGGTACAGCTAGTGGTGCAGCTGGTGCAGCTAGTGATGCAGCTTGTGGTGCCGCTGGTGGTGCAGCTTGTGCTTCTTCTTGTGATGCAGGGTCTTCTACACGCTGCGATGTGGATCTAGTTGTCGGCATGATGACTTGTAGATGCTTTTCCTACTGATGTCGTGATGAACACACAAGGCGATGTCTAATACACCGCAAAATTGACGATAGGAGTGTTCGTTTGTGGATGTCTTCCTCGTTGGGCCAAGGTTTGTGCCGTTGTCCAATACAACGCACTCTCAGGGATGAATTGGCCGCCAGTGGATGTCTTCCTCGTTGGGCCAAGGTTTGTGCCGTTGTCCAATACAACGCACTCTCAGGGATGAATTGGCCGCCAGTGGATGTCTTCCTCGTTGGGCCAAGGTTTGTGCCGTTGTCCAGTACAACGCACTCTCAGGGATGAATTGGCCGCCAATGGATGTCTTCCTCGTTGGGCCAAGGTTTGTGCCGTTGTCCAGTACAACGTTGTTTCTGGGATGAGATGGCCGCTAATGGATGTCTTCCTCGCTGGGCCACACCGTATGCCGTTGTCCAATACAACGCAGTTTAAGGGATGAGATGGCCGCCAATGGATGTCTTCCTCGCTGGGCCACGCCGTATGCCGTTGTCCAATACAACGTAGTTTAAGGGATGAGATGGCCGCCAATGGATGTCTTCCTCGCTGGGCCACGCCGTGTGCCGTTGTCCAATACAACGCACCTCAAAGGGATGAGTTGGCGTCCAGTGGAAGTTTCCGTCGCTGGCCACCCCGTGTGCCGTTGTCCAATACAACGCACCTCAAAGGGATGAGTTGGCGTCCAGTGGAAGTTTCCGTCGCTGGCCACGCCGTGTGCCGTTGTCCAATACAACGCACCTCAATTCACTGGTTCACTCTTACTTTATCGGCCTGGCCGGCATCCGGTTCGAAGGACCAAAATGTGTAGGATTGCGCCCCACATTAGATAGTTAAAACTCGCGACTCGAGTTTTCCAAGGGAGCAAAAATCAGCACAGTTACCATATTCACCGGAGAGCGCTAACAAGTGTCAAGCAAGAGCTACCCGCCAAGGACTCTATGCAAGATTTGCTAGCAAGGTGATATGAAGATGTAGAAGTAAATTCAAGCTCCAAAATCTGTGCTGTTAACTGAATTCTGCATGTATTTCTTGGGGTACTTAGTCCAAAGTGCTGTGTTCCGCTAGCGATGTTTACATTTTGGGGTTTGTACGCTGGCTTAATTTCCCCTCTTTCCGTGAACATACAAATGTTCCTTATTATTAGTCAATACATCACCCATGATTTACATAACTAATCACGTAGATGGCGCTACTATGAAGTGTGGAGTAGTTGTTTTATTGCCTCGAGATGGCGCTGCTATAGGTTTAAGGCTTAATTCACGTGTACAACAAATTGCCTACATTTTGGCGCATCTAAATCCTAAACAACAGCCTCGAAATGCCTAGCTGCCTGCAAGGATGTCGTTTGGCCGTCTTGACCGCTTTTCCACAATCCACCAAAATGCGGGGCCTTTTTTTTTTTTTTTTTTTTTTTTTTTTTTAACGAACAGTGAGCATATTCCATCCCCCTCTCCGACTCACCCAACTCGGCCGGTACGCTTGTGGTGCGTATTACACGCTTCGGGTGGGCAATGGGGGGTCTGCATCGTTGGTCACCACTCCAAGCCCGTAAGGCAGTTCTCCTGAAACGAAATTTTGATAGAGGAAACAAGAAAAAGGAGAAAGAGATAGAAGAAAGCTGAAAATAGATGAGAGAAGAGAAAAAGAAAGCTTGAAGAAACGAAAAGAAAAGAGATAAAAGATAAGTAACTTTCCAGCTTATGGTGGCCCTTGCGGCACGGGTTGTTGCCGTGCCGCAGGGCCTGAGGACCACCATTTGCGTCCCTCGCCCGCCGTCTGGCCCGCCTGCGTCGCCTTGCTGTTGGTGGACGCTCAACATCCCATCTCGCTTGGAGAGTGGAGAAGATTGTCCTGGCGGCGGCGCGGACGGCCTCCCACGTATCGCTGCGGGCGCACATTTCCGAGACGATGTTATCCATTGTTACTCGGGAATGGCACCGCTGCTGCATCTCGTTCCGGATCCGATCGAACCGTGGACAGTGGAACAGCACGTGTTCAACGTCTTCCACGGCGTCCCCACATTCGGGGCAGTTGGGCGAGCCTTCCAGGATGCCTTTCTCGACGAAATAGGAGCGCAAGAACCCGTGCCCCGTGAGGAGCTGGGTGAGGAAAAAGTCGACTTCCCCATGCTTGCGGCTGACCCAGAGATTAATGTCTGAAATCAGCCTCCTCGTCTTCAGTCCTGGTGCTCCTGGTTGCCCTGCACCCGTTGTCCACTGGTCCTGCCAGCGCCTAATCGTCTCCTCCCGTTGTCGCTTCCGTATGTCTGATTGAACACCACCACTCGCTACCTTTTCGTCGTGGCAGCGGATATCCTCCTGCATGAGGAGGACTAACGGGGTGGTGTTGGCGACAACGCAAGCGGCATCATAAGAGACGGTCTGGAAGGCGCTGGCGACTCGGAGAGCCCCCGGTCGATGCGCCCTTTGGACCGATTTGCGGTCTCCTTGTCGAGCACCCATCGCCCCCAGGTGGCAACTCCGTATCGGATGATACTGTTGCCGACGTTTACGAGCTGTCTCCTACTGCGGCTCTTAGGACCACGCTTATTCGGCATTAGGCAGGTCAAGGCGTTCGTAATCCGTGAAGCCTTATTGACCACCTTCTCCAGATGCCGGCTGTGGTGCTGTTTGCGGCAGAGGTCCACTCCCAGGTACTTCAGCGTTTCCGTGGATTGGATCGAGTGACCGCCCGCTTGAAGCTCTGCGAGCTGCGGGACATGATGGGTACAAAAGATCATGAACCCGGTCTTTTGGTGGGCAAGTTCCAAACCAACTCCTTGCAGCCACCGCTCGATCCTCTCCAGGTTAGCCGTTGCTAATGCGCTGACCTGTTCCGTGGTCCTTCCCAAAAATGTGAAGGCCACGTCGTCAGCAAACCCGATGATGTCCGCTCGTAGTCCCTCGAGCGGCAAGCGGAGTAGGTCGTCGTACATGACGTTCCAAAGTGTTGGTCCTAGAACCGAACCCTGAGGAACGCCAGCAGATACAGTCCTCGACACTACTCCTTCATCCGTATCATAGTGGAGCGTTCGGCCAATGAAATAGTTCCGCAGCAACGCCTGCAAATAAGGCGGAGTGTTTTTACGCTGCAGAGCTTGGCCGATCGCTGTCCAGTTTGCCGAGTTGAAGGCATTCCGGACGTCCACCGTTACCACCGCACAGAGACGATCTCCCTTTCGCTTCTTGTCTTGCAAAATGTGGGGCCTTAGGTGGGGTAAAGTGCCAAGTTATGCCCCTGTCCGAACAGTTGGATGCGATGACGTTTTGTTGCTGTACGTTCTGTAACATATCAAACAATTCATTAAGTTCGTGTGCCGCACCTTCAAAGTTTTTTCCGTTATAGGAGTATATGTCCGATGGTAATCCTCGCCGGGATGTGAAGCGATGTAATGCGGCCAAGAAGCCTGCCGTGGAGAGCTCCAAATGCACTGCCTTGGTTGAAAAACACACAAACACACACAAGTAGCATTTAGCGGTAGCGGCTCTCTTGTGTGCGGGTTTCAGATACAGTGGGCCGGCATAAACCACTCCAGTTATGGAAAACGGCCGGCTCGGGGTGATGCGTTCATACGGGAGTTGACCAGTTTGTTGTTGTGTCAGCTGCGGATCCTGGAGTATGCAACAAAAGCAATTCCTCACTACGTTTTTTACTAGCCGTCCATCGAGTGGCCAATATTCCTCACGTATCCGCGAAAGTAGTAGTCTTCCCCCGCCATGCATCAGCTTCTCATGTATGTGCACCGCGATGAGATGAGCCAGCTGATGGTTTTTGGGAAGCAGGATGGGATGCTTGAACTGGTACGGTAGCTGTGCATGTTTCAAGCGGCCTCCTACTCATAATATTCCATCCTTGTCGAGAAACGGATTCAATCGTCGTAGAGGTGATTGTTTTCGTACCATTTCTCCCTTTTTCAGCAGTTGGATCTCCGATGAAAACTCGTAACCGATTTCCATTTGTTGCAGATGTGTACAGGGACCGGATCGTCTCATCCAATTTTCTGCAGCCACAACTCCTGCGTTAGCAATTTTACGCGTATGATGACTGGAGCGATCAATCCAAGTGGATCAAACATTCGAGCAATGTTTGACAATATGGATCGCATGGTGAGGTTGAGGGTTTCCATTATTGCAGTCGACTCAAACTGCAGTGATGACTGTGTACCGATATGCTCTGCTGGTAAACCACTTAGTACGCCTAAACAGTTTGATGTCCACTTCCGGAGTTCAAACCCGCCCTTGGAGAGTAACTCGGAAAGTTGCTGACGAAGCTTGCGAGCTTCACTCACGCTGTTTGCTCTGCCGATGAAGTCGTCTACATAAAAATTGTGTCTCAGTGCGGGTAAAGCTAGTGGTAAGTCAGCACCTTCATCTTCCGCAAGCTGCAGCAATGTACCATATACAATCTTACCATACCAATGCCAATCATATGTCACAGTATTCAGTTCGTACAATTCAATCGGCGATTGCGGTGAGAAACGGAAGAAAATGCGAACCAATCGTTGATCATCCGGATGCAGAACAATTTGTCGATACATTTTGGCGATATCAGCTACGACAGCAATATTATAGGTGCGGAAACGCAAAATAATATCGATGAGTTCATCCTGAACTATGGGTCCAAACCTCAAAGTTTCATTCAGTGAAAACCCAGTTGATGTTTTAGCCGAGCCATCAAAAACTACTCTGACCTTTGTGGTGGTACTTGACGCTTTAAAAACTGGATGGTGTGGTAAATAATAAGCAGCTGTATCATCACATTCAGTGCTTATAGGAGTCATGTGCCCCAGTGCTAAGTACTCCTTCATAAAGTCTTGGTATGCTTCTCGAAGTGCTGGATCACGTTCCAATCTCCGCTCGAGAAGCTCAAAACGACGCATGGCCTGAGGTCTAGAAATGCTGAGCTTTTCATAAAATTCGGGTTGTTTCGGTAGGCGAACAATATATCTACCGCTATCGTCACGTTCGGTGTTATTCTTATAGAACGATTTACAATGCCGTTCGTCTGGTGAGTATCCATCAATCATGGTTAAATTTTCTAATTGCCAAAGTCTTTGTAGCGAATCCTCCAAGGATGCCATACAGACTTTTGTATATTTTATTTATTTATTTATTTACATAACTGCTGTCTGAATTGAATTCTTAACAACATACCTATTCGGGGTGACTATGGGCTTCGAACGACGAGATCCGTTCGCCGCGGTTGTCAGAAGGCGCTCACTTGGCGCTCAGTTTTAAAATAACGTACCATTGAGAGACCGTAAGAAGCGCGCGAAAGAATGAGTTCTACCTGCCGGGGTCGAACGTTCCCGTTTGTATGGGGAGAAATCCGCGAGGTTTTGCGCTGCGGATTTGGAACGAATGTTGTTTTCAATGTAACGTTTTGCTTTAAATTTTGCTTTAAATTTTGCTTTACACTTCGCACAGTGCGCGCACTTCGCACTTTTCGCACACTTCGCACAGTGCGGGCACTTTTCGCACACTCCGCTCAGTGCGCGCACTTTTCGCACAGTGTGAGCACAGTCCGGACTTTTCGCACACTTCGCACAGTGCGAGCACACTCCACACTTTTCGCACACTTCGCACAGTGCAAGCATGTTTCGCAAATTTCGTGCAGTGCTTTGTACTTTGTACTGTGCGAGTACACTTCGTACTGTGCGAGTACACTTCGTACCATGTTACAGGAAGTCAGGTGGTGTAGTACTGAGCATATTTTGACAAACCGCCTTTAAGCATTAGCGACTCCGATCCGTTAGCGCGATCGGCACTATCATTAGCACTCCGATTAGGATTAGCGACTCCGATCCGTTGGTGCAACGAGTTCAAGTCGGGGCGAATCAAAGATCCATAAATCGCTTGCACACATTCATTGCATTGCAAGTAATTTTTGCAAGCCTGCGACGCGAATAGCAGTTTTCGCGTGAAACCAGCTGTCTGTTTTATTGCACAATCGCAAAACGGTGGCTCCGAGTACA
This sequence comes from Anopheles arabiensis, assembly GCF_016920715.1. Classification (NCBI taxonomy): domain Eukaryota; kingdom Metazoa; phylum Arthropoda; class Insecta; order Diptera; family Culicidae; genus Anopheles; species Anopheles arabiensis. Next base: position 58,297,468 of record NC_053517.1, on the reverse strand, counting down.
AGCACAGACACGTTTCATCTCAGCCAAATTCAAGAGAAACCTAAACCCACTGGAGCGTCGTTTACCTACGACCTTCACAGTTCATAGTTGTTTTAAAGAAACGCGTGCTTGATGTCAGCCGATTTTTCCTGATAATTTCTTCGGCTACGGACCGCTGTGTTGATATTGTGTTTCGGGGCCTTTAAATTTTTGTCTGGGTGTGTTGTATCCTTGTGTTTGTGTAACGGGTTTTCGATGGTGGTCAAGCGCAGCGTTATGTGCATTCGATTCTCGCAGCAAATGTCTCCGCGCGGTTTCGGTGTGCTCGTGTACCGGCCATCCACACTTGCAAAGAATTATGTTGTTTCTCGCTCTACCCAATGCCTTGGGCCAACGATGATTAAATTGTATTGATTTCAGCAGTGCGCGCGTGTTTCAGCGTTCTGCGCTTTTGCCATGCGTAAAAGGGTGGAAAAGAAGAGCGAGGAATGAAGTGCAGCGTAGAAGGGGGCTCTTAGATTGAAAAAATATTGTCCATACCCTTTAAAGGATTCGAAACAGGTGTATGTCAAATCGATGGAGTTTCCAATATTTGCATGGATCTACGCATGCTTTCTGTTGGGACCAATAATAGCCATCGTGGATGGGCGGACGGAGTGGGGGGGGGGGGGCTTGAAGAGGTCAGGTGTCCGCCAAGTTCATCCACTGTTAGACGACCCCGATGGCTGAGTAAATGAACTCTAAGAGAAAAAGCTGACACTGGTCGTGTGGTCGTGGTCTTTGTGTACGTACCACCATGGTACGAAGTGTGCTCGCACAGTGCAAAGTGATGCAAGTTAAGCTTGCACTGTGCGAAGTGTGCTCGCAATGTGCGAAGTGTGCGAAAAGTCCGGACTGTGCTCGCACTGGGCGGAGTGTGCGAAAAGTGCGCGCACCGTGCGAAGTGTGCTCGCACTGTGCGAAAAGTGCGGAGTGCGCGCACAGTGCGGAGTGCGCGCACAGTGCGAAATGTGCACCGCACACTGAGATGTGCGTGCGTGTGCGCACAGCACACTTAATTGTGCTCTTTTTCCCAACACTAATATATATATATATTAGTATATATTATATACTATATAATATATATACTATATTAATATATATATATATATATATATATATATATATATATATATATATATATATATATATATATATATATATATATATATATATATATATATATATATATACAAATATATTTACATAAATCACAGAAATTTTTTTTTTTTTTTATTTATATTGGGTAAATGTACCAATAGTGGTGCAATTTGTAGTGGTACCGATGTGTTTTAATGGATTTAAAGTGTCAGGAAGGACAATTTCTGAATATTTTAACACATAGCAATTGGAATATGTTTTATCTTCGCAATCACAACCATTTTTATCATAAAATACATCAAATTTACGAAAAAAATACATATTTTGGTGACTGCTTCGTTGTACCTATAATGGTGGTATGGTTCCTTTAGTCGTCGTATTGTGTTCCTATAGTGGTGGTAAACAAAGATGCATCAACAACGGTGTATAATATCAATGAAACTAAGTTTCAAAGCTGTTTTCGTATGAATAGCAAGGATTAATAATAGCAAGGACTGCCATAATATAGGTTTCTCGCGTAATTTGATCGTAAAAAAATGTATAAATTTGGTTGATGAAAATATCGACAAAAGTACTGCATCACACCTGTCGTCAACCTACACCCGGAAGAGTGTGCTTGATTTGAAGTCAATTTTTCACTCAGCCATATAAGCGAATTTTGGCCTGTTTTTGGTAAATTACCTACATAAAACTCATTTATATTGCTTTTTTTAGTGAAAACAGTACGACATGTCAAAAATATCCTCGAAAAAATCTAAAATGACCTGTTTTTATTGATTTTATAACTAAGACCACTATAGGAACATGCCTGTTTTGTGTACCTATAATGGCACTATGGTAAAAAACACTTAAAAATGCATAAATATGGTCAAAAGGCAAATAATTTTAGTAAAACAATGACATTTCATAACAGTTATGTTGAAAAACTAGTAATTGCGTGGTTATGTGGTCATTTAGAACGTTAACAGAAAAATGAGTTTCGTTATGAAATCTTAAGGATTTTGTATAAATATTGACACATTTCACAAAATAATGGATTTTTCGGTCACTAAGTAACGGAATGGCCCCATTTAACTTTTAAATCCTTTGTAAAAGGCTAAAGAACATTTCACACTAACGTAAATAACTTAATTAGCCGAACTTGGGGCAAGTGTGCCACCTTAAGCATTTCAAGTTATAACTCATTAAAACATGTTTTTCAAAAGCCGATTTAAATCTCATAACCATTTTACATCTATTTCCTCACCTATAAATGAGTTTCGCTTGAAAAAATTGCAAGCAAAACAGTTTTTGAAGTGTTTTAAAAAGGGTCCAAAAAGACGTTCTTTTTTGGGCTATGGGGCAAGAGTGCCACTCGTATGGGGCAAGACGGCCACCTGGTTAAAATAACCGTATTTCTTAGATAATTGGAAATTATCACGTTTGTACCACTAGTGTATGTATTTCTACATGTATTTAGTCACCAATGAACCCTTTTTGAACACCAATTGTACCACAATATAGTTTGTTACTGTTCTGTTTTTCTGGCGTGGAATCCGCTCACAATAGCGCACCATTCCGCAGCACGCTACAACAATGTTTACATTTTTGACAGCTCGCGCCTATGAAAGATGGTGGCACACTTGCCCCAAACAGAGATGGCTCACTTGCCCCAAAAGTTGTAATTTTTTTTAAATTGAATTTTTCAGTGACAAAAAAAAAGTTTTTTTCAACTAACCCCACAAAAAATTACACGTTTTATCAGCTATACGGTGGTGTAAATTTTTTCTCGATTGATTGTTCGCATGATTTTTGAGAGCTTATTTGGCTGGATTAAAATATTATATTATTCTGCTCAATTTTGAAACTCAATATAAATAAGTTCAAAACAATGGGAAATATCGATTGTTCTATATGAAATTAGGCTCAGAATACTTAGTCATTGGAAAGCAACCAACTGTATACACAATTGATCATTAAACTAAAGTTTTTAAGGAAAAAATGCTTGGAGGCACTCTTGCCCCGTATGGCACACTTGCCCCAAATTCCGCTACTTGTAATTTTCCGTATGAACCGCATTTTAGTGCAATACCACCACTATTGGTACTACCACCACTATAGGTACATTTACCCTATATCTATAAAAATATTTATATGTTTTTCATTTAAATTTGTTACACTGCTGATAACTTTATAGAAAAATATCGCAAAACATTTTCACCATGTAAATAGCGTTTATAACTCTTTTAAATAAATCAATCAGTATTTTTATACCTTTTTAATAAAGTAAATCCAATCCTGACGTCCCTCCTAAATTTGAAATAACTTAAATTCAAATTTAAAGATAGTGAGTAAAGTTGCCTTATAATTGATAACAAATCATCCAATAATGATGTAACGAATGAAATCCAATACCAACGGCAAAAAAAAATCAAAATTCAAAACTTAACCATCCTTGAATCGTAGATATAAACGTCTTTAAATGCTTGACAGTTGTATCTCATGATTCTTATTCTCTCATGAGCGTCGAACGGATTTCGTCGTTCGAAGCCGGTACTCGCCCCGATTAACTAAACTTATTAAATATTTGCTCGGAGGATGGATCGGAAGGATGGTAAGGAGAGGTGATGGTCAAACAGGTGTGCGCAGGAATTAAACAATCTCACAGCACGTAATAAAGGGTCATTTAAACCAACTGAAGTGCGTCGATTTGGAACAAATAAAGGAGCACGAGGGCGTAAGGAACGAATTGGAACATAGAAATGCAGGGATGAAAGAATGATATGTGAATCCACAGCATTAGATATGAGCGAGGCAACAAACATTATTTGGGAAATGTGACGGCGTTTCTCCAATGAGTCCAGACCCAACAGCTGGCATCTTTGCTCATAGTCCGGTTGGGTATCTGACGTGAAGCCGGGCATTTTGCTGACAATATACCGAGTAAATGATCTCTACACTCTTTCTATGCGGTCAATCGATGTAAATGAGGTGGGACACCAAACAACAACACAGTATTCCAAAATCGGTCTTACTAACGAACAATATAACGCTTTTAAACACAGAGGGTCGGTTATGCGGATTGAAAAACGTTTTATCATACCGATTGTTTTACGAGCCTTATTAACGGTAACGTCAATGTGATCGAGGAATGATAACCTGCTATCGAAAGTTACACCAAGATCTTTTGCCGAGAGTACACGATTTATTGCTATACCCTCAAAGTTATAAGCAGTCGTAACGGGACAACGTGAACGACTGAAGGACATGACATGACATTTTTCGGGGCATAGAACTAGCTGGTTCGATGAGCACCATGATGCAAATCGGTTGAGGGTGTTTTGGAGCGATACGCAGTCACCAACAGACTCAACACGCTACCTTGAGGCACTCCCGATTTGGATGAAAAGGATTTGGAAAAACAGGAGTTTAGTTTAACACGAAAAGAGCGATTGCTGAGAAACGAATCAAGCCAACGAATGTGTGAGTCAATGAAATCCATTTTGGATAGCTTCGCAAGAAGGATAGGGTGAGGAATACGGTCAAAGGCTGCTTTAAAGTCAGTATAAATGATATCAACCTGAGAACCGCTGTCTAAACTGGAGGTGATAACGGAAGTCAAGGAAATAAGGTTTGTCAAGGTAGAACGTTTAGGAAAGAAACCGTGTTGCTGAGGTATAATGCAGTTTCTTGCAATAAAGAGGATATGTGAGTGGACTATAGATTCAAATATTTTGGAGCTTGCACAGAGGATGCTTATTCCACGATACTTGGTAGCGTTTGCACGATTACCTTTCTTAGGGATAGGAGTAATATGAGCTAATTTCCATGTGTCCGGGAATGAACATGATTTAATGAATATACGGTACAGTTTTAATAGGAGAGAACCGAGCACAGTATTGCATTTCTTATATACTGCTGCTGGAATGCCGTCTGGACCGGGATTATATGACTGTTTCAGATTTTTTATTGCTTGTAAAACTGTGCTAAGGTGTAAGTTTAGATTACTGTCATTGATTACATCGGTGGGAGTGTTATGAGTGCTATTAGAGATTGATGCTTTGGTTTTGATTGATTCAGCATACACACTTAAAAAATGTTCAGCTAGAAGGTTGCAGCAGCCGTCAGTACCGGATGCAGAGAGATTGCCAAGATTCAGATGAGAAGGGATATCATTAGATTTACGACGTTTATCAGCATATCCCCAAAAGGCTTTAGGATGAATTTTAAACTGTGCTTGCACTCGGTGGACGTAAGATCTAAAGCAAGCCCTGTTATATATGCGATATGCATTAGAGGCGTATTTGAATATGCGCTTATGATGAGGATCTCGCATGTCTTGATAATTACGTAGTGTGCGATTGCGATCTCTTTTGAGGGAGCGGAGTGTAGAGTCAGACCAGGGAGGGGAGTTGTTAGGTTTATAGGTAGGACAGCAGGAGGGGAAAGCCGAGATAATATTAGCATTAAAAGCAGTAACCGCATCATTAATTGAAATATCTGTATCTAAGAACGACCAGTTAATATACGAAAGCATAGCTGAAAGTTTAGAGTAATCCATGTTTTTAAAGTTATATCTACGAATATTTGACGATACTGAGCGCGGAGCCTTTTGAATATTTGCAGAGAGAGAGAATTCTAAAGCTGGATGATAATCATCTGGTCTAAGTAAAGGTGCTACAGCCGATAGCACCTGAGAGTTTATATCAACTGCGCTCTCATTAACAAAAATTAGATCTAATTGACGTCCCAGACTGTTTTTGATCCCTGAGATTTGACGGAGACTACACTCTGTTATTATGTCGCAAAATACATTATGTTGAGCGTTGCTTGATGAGTGTGCATTACTTGAAACATAATAGTTTTCAATGGGCGTCCAGTCCAAACAATAGAAGGCATATTGAAATCACCTAACAATAACATTGAATCATTTCTTTTTAGGCGGTGTTGAACCGCATCAATACTATCGCTAAGGCTATTTAACAATGCGTTATTTGCTATCATACCTGGCGGGATATAAATGCCGCCTATAAATAGTGATACTCTCTGCATCCTAATCTTTACCCAAACCATCTCGATGTTGGCTGGAGATGAAATCAATTCGGTGATCAGATCCGTTGCACATGCAATTAGTACACCACCACCACGAGAGTATGCGCTGTTATTAGGAGAGCGATCGCAACGGTAAATGTTGTATTTGTTACCCGAGAAGAGCGAAGACGGTATTTGTTCGTTTAGCCACGTTTCGGTAAAAACAATGACGTCATAGATGTGATCGCTGAGCACGAGAAGTAACTCGTCCAGTTTCGTACGAACGCCACGCACATTTTGATAGTAGATCGTGAGAGTATTGCGTTTCGGCGAGCGATTATTGCGATTGACATATCCTGTTGGAGTTCTCTCAGTTGTTGTAGTTATTGATGTCGAGGGATCGTATGTGTGGGTTATAAATTGGATGTGTGAGCAGTGGCCAGCGGTGATGCTATTAGTGTATGATTGTTATATGATGCGGTGAGATCGGTTTTAGGTGAAGAATTCTCAATGGAACAGTCATTGGCTTGGACCAGTCATTACCCAGCCGAAACCGCTGTCTATCATCACGAGCTGATGAGGTGCAGGACGGAACTGAGTTGCATTCTCAAAGAAAGTGTGGTAATGACGAGCACCAAGAATGAGGTCTACAGGAGAAGCTTTGTTGAACAGAGGGTCTGCTAAAGCGAAACCAGGTGGTATCTTCCAATCGCTGATGTCTATGTCGCGCGTTGGTAGATAAGCAATCAAATTATCCCCATATAACAATTTTCACCACAAATTCACCTCAAAACCTCTTGATTTCAGCAAAACAAGAGGTTTGGTGAATATGACGTCATATGCAAACGGCGGTTTGCGAAAAAATGGGGTGGGGCCACGGCCGTGCGTGGCTTGTACCTGTATCCGCTCTGTTCGCTCTGTATTTGTATTTATGTGTGTATTGTGCACAGCTGTTCTTGGTGCGTTGTGGCTTTTAATCTGAGGGCGGATCTTCGTTTCTCTCGCACGTTTTTTTTCGCTGCGTTTCTTTGCTGTGATTGATGAGAATATTGGAGGAAGAGCGTAATCATTTAGGTTTTAATACTTTACCAGCGTTGTGTTGGATCCATCGTCAATGTTTTCGGCTATCTTGGTTGCACGTACCTGCCTACGCTATGAGTGAACAAAATACTATTCAGTGCGTTCTTGTTTCTTGCCATCAATCTCTACGCAAAATAAGTGGCCGAGCGAGTCTTGGAGATCGAAAGGATTCTTTGAGTTCGCTAAAAGGGCTCGAGAAGAAAAACCCTAGCGCGCTTGCAAGTCAATTTGTCTTGGTTTTCTTCTCCATCTGAGAATCATGAATGTGGCTATTTAGGGCCAAGCTACTAGCGATGGATAAATTTGAAAAAAAAAAAACACCGGAATCGCTGCCGAATTACTCCACAATAATCGCAAGTTGTGAAAGGTAGATGCAATCTCGGTAATGTTTGATGTCATCTGTTGTAGCCGACCAGGACTGGCCGGTTGCGTTAGTCGGTAACTTCAGCCGTCGTATTCGTTGGATCCATCCGAAGCCGATTCCAAACAGCTCGTGACGGTTGCGGATGGCTTCGGACGGTTCCAGGCGAATGCGTCGATGGGCAAAGCTAGTCATTCAAACTTTCCGATTTTACGTACAAAACGGCCGTAAATACAAACGGTACCGTTGCGCAAAAAGTTTTTTGATTGATTCAAACGATCATCAGCGAAGACCTACCGGCTTTTTAATAAGAGCGGCATGTATGAAAATTGAGCAAGCTATAGCAAGCGCAAATATTCTTGCTCTTCTTATGTGTGGCTCTTCTTTTATCCCCTTAGCTACACTCTCTCCATGTGTTGTCACGCTCCTTGTTTTATATCACTCTTTCTCTTTCTTTGTCACCGCTCATTACCCGACAGACAAAGAGAACGAAATTTTCAGGCGAAAGGTAGGTAGAAACACGCGGTGGGGGCCCGGCCCAAGATCGGATCCAAAGTCCGTTGTTTTGGGCTCGAAATTAAAAATGGCGGATGGAGCGCTACCACGGAGAGAATGCGCTCTCTTGCTTGCCTTTAAAATACACGAGGCGCTCTCGCTGTAAATAACGCTCGCTCGCGCTGTTTCATCGTATTTTCCTCATACCCCTTCCTTCCCGTTTCTTTCGGCTTGCGCTGCGCTGAACTGGTACCCCCTCCCACTTGATTCCAGCGAATTGCGCTGCGCTGGACTGACATCCCCTCCCGCTCGTTTCTTTCGTAGCGCGCTGTGCGCTTCCCTTCATTCGGACTTGATGCACCCGAATCAAAAAAAAAACTTGAACACATCAAACTTGGTTTACATTTTATCACATTTATTGCAAATAAAAGCACATTTAAATACATTGCTTCACACAATCTTACTTCAAACCACACACATTCATTATATAAAAAAATCGTCGTATTTTAAATAGCCGTCTAACTGCGTACATCCCGTAGTTGATGTTCAAAACAGCAAAAAAAAAACTTTGAAATAAAGCAGCGCAAATCACACATTTCAGTTTAATGGTGAAAGAAAAGCGCAGCTTCATTTCAATGTGCACAACACTTCAACACTTAGCGAAACTTCGATCGCCCGGGACTTAGGCTAACACGCGCGCAGCCTTTCACGGCGAACGCTTGAGCTGAACTGACGATTTCGTGTGGTGGCAAGAAGGGGAGCGCACAGAGGAACACTCGCTGCACTAGTGCGAGCGAGACACCGATACCCGCATGCCGCTGCGAGAAAACCAAACTGAGCGCGCAGGCTGAAAAAGAACGCACACATTCACACATGTGTAATTGTGTGAGTGCAAAAACTGTGTAGAAACCAAAACACGCTCGCGCCTCCGAGCAATTCCGCGTATTTCCAACCGTCTCCCCATGCTTCTATATGCCCCTCGCCTGAAAGTTGCACACTTTTTCATTCTCATTGCTAGTAGGGTATAGCATCCTCGCTCTCCGTATGTGTTGCTGTTTGCTTCCTCCATAGCTTGTTCTATTTCTTCCTCATCATTTGTTACTCCTCGCATAGGTGGGAGTGTTATGAGTGCTATTAGAGATTGATGCTTTGGTTTTGATTGATTCAGCATACACACTTGAAAAATGTTCAGCTAGAAGGTTGCAGCAGCCGTCAGTACCGGATGCAGAGAGATTGCCAAGATTCAGATGAGAAGGGATATCATTAGATTTACGACGTTTATCAGCATATCCCCAAAAGGCTTTAGGATGAATTTTAAACTGTGCTTGCACTCGGTGGACGTAAGATCTAAAGCAAGCCCTGTTATATATGCGATATGCATTAGAGGCGTATTTGAATATGCGCTTATGATGAGGATCTCGCATGTCTTGATAATTACGTAGTGTGCGATTGCGATCTCTTTTGAGGGAGCGGAGTGTAGAGTCAGACCAGGGAGGGGAGTTGTTAGGTTTATAGGTAGGACAGCAGGAGGGGAAAGCCGAGATAATATTAGCATTAAAAGCAGTAACCGCATCATTAATTGAAATATCTGTATCTAAGAACGACCAGTTAATATACGAAAGCATAGCTGAAAGTTTAGAGTAATCCATGTTTTTAAAGTTATATCTACGAATATTTGACGATACTGAGCGCGGAGCCTTTTGAATATTTGCAGAGAGAGAGAATTCTAAAGCTGGATGATAATCATCTGGTCTAAGTAAAGGTGCTACAGCCGATAGCACCTGAGAGTTTATATCAACTGCGCTCTCATTAACAAAAATTAGATCTAATTGACGTCCCAGACTGTTTTTGATCCCTGAGATTTGACGGAGACTACACTCTGTTATTATGTCGCAAAATACATTATGTTGAGCGTTGCTTGATGAGTGTGCATTACTTGAAACATAATAGTTTTCAATGGGCGTCCAGTCCAAACAATAGAAGGCATATTGAAATCACCTAACAATAACATTGAATCATTTCTTTTTAGGCGGTGTTGAACCGCATCAATACTATCGCTAAGGCTATTTAACAATGCGTTATTTGCTATCATACCTGGCGGGATATAAATGCCGCCTATAAATAGTGATACTCTCTGCATCCTAATCTTTACCCAAACCATCTCGATGTTGGCTGGAGATGAAATCAATTCGGTGATCAGATCCGTTGCACATGCAATTAGTACACCACCACCACGAGAGTATGCGCTGTTATTAGGAGAGCGATCGCAACGGTAAATGTTGTATTTGTTACCCGAGAAGAGCGAAGACGGTATTTGTTCGTTTAGCCACGTTTCGGTAAAAACAATGACGTCATAGATGTGATCGCTGAGCACGAGAAGTAACTCGTCCAGTTTCGTACGAACGCCACGCACATTTTGATAGTAGATCGTGAGAGTATTGCGTTTCGGCGAGCGATTATTGCGATTGACATATCCTGTTGGAGTTCTCTCAGTTGTTGTAGTTATTGATGTCGAGGGATCGTATGTGTGGGTTATAAATTGGATGTGTGAGCAGTGGCCAGCGGTGATGCTATTAGTGTATGATTGTTATATGATGCGGTGAGATCGGTTTTAGGTGAAGAATTCTCAATGGAACAGTCATTGGCTTGGACCAGTCATTACCCAGCCGAAACCGCTGTCTATCATCACGAGCTGATGAGGTGCAGGACGGAACTGAGTTGCATTCTCAAAGAAAGTGTGGTAATGACGAGCACCAAGAATGAGGTCTACAGGAGAAGCTTTGTTGAACAGAGGGTCTGCTAAAGCGAAACCAGGTGGTATCTTCCAATCGCTGATGTCTATGTCGCGCGTTGGTAGATAAGCAATCAAATTATCCCCATATAACAATTTTCACCACAAATTCACCTCAAAACCTCTTGATTTAGCAAAACAAGAGGTTTGGTGAATATGACGTCATATGCAAACGGCGGTTTGCGAAAAAATGGGGTGGGGCCACGGCCGTGCGTGGCTTGTACCTGTATCCGCTCTGTTCGCTCTGTATTTGTATTTATGTGTGTATTGTGCACAGCTGTTCTTGGTGCGTTGTGGCTTTTAATCTGAGGGCGGATCTTCGTTTCTCTCGCACGTTTTTTTTCGCTGCGTTTCTTTGCTGTGATTGATGAGAATATTGGAGGAAGAGCGTAATCATTTAGGTTTTAATACTTTACCAGCGTTGTGTTGGATCCATCGTCAATGTTTTCGGCTATCTTGGTTGCACGTACCTGCCTACGCTATGAGTGAACAAAATACTATTCAGTGCGTTCTTGTTTCTTGCCATCAATCTCTACGCAAAATAAGTGGCCGAGCGAGTCTTGGAGATCGAAAGGATTCTTTGAGTTCGCTAAAAGGGCTCGAGAAGAAAAACCCTAGCGCGCTTGCAAGTCAATTTGTCTTGGTTTTCTTCTCCATCTGAGAATCATGAATGTGGCTATTTAGGGCCAAGCTACTAGCGATGGATAAATTTGAAAAAAAAAAAACACCGGAATCGCTGCCGAATTACTCCACAATAATCGCAAGTTGTGAAAGGTAGATGCAATCTCGGTAATGTTTGATGTCATCTGTTGTAGCCGACCAGGACTGGCCGGTTGCGTTAGTCGGTAACTTCAGCCGTCGTATTCGTTGGATCCATCCGAAGCCGATTCCAAACAGCTCGTGACGGTTGCGGATGGCTTCGGACGGTTCCAGGCGAATGCGTCGATGGGCAAAGCTAGTCATTCAAACTTTCCGATTTTACGTACAAAACGGCCGTAAATACAAACGGTACCGTTGCGCAAAAAGTTTTTTGATTGATTCAAACGATCATCAGCGAAGACCTACCGGCTTTTTAATAAGAGCGGCATGTATGAAAATTGAGCAAGCTATAGCAAGCGCAAATATTCTTGCTCTTCTTATGTGTGGCTCTTCTTTTATCCCCTTAGCTACACTCTCTCCATGTGTTGTCACGCTCCTTGTTTTATATCACTCTTTCTCTTTCTTTGTCACCGCTCATTACCCGACAGACAAAGAGAACGAAATTTTCAGGCGAAAGGTAGGTAGAAACACGCGGTGGGGGCCCGGCCCAAGATCGGATCCAAAGTCCGTTGTTTTGGGCTCGAAATTAAAAATGGCGGATGGAGCGCTACCACGGAGAGAATGCGCTCTCTTGCTTGCCTTTAAAATACACGAGGCGCTCTCGCTGTAAATAACGCTCGCTCGCGCTGTTTCATCGTATTTTCCTCATACCCCTTCCTTCCCGTTTCTTTCGGCTTGCGCTGCGCTGAACTGGTACCCCCTCCCACTTGATTCCAGCGAATTGCGCTGCGCTGGACTGACATCCCCTCCCGCTCGTTTCTTTCGTAGCGCGCTGTGCGCTTCCCTTCATTCGGACTTGATGCACCCGAATCAAAAAAAAAACTTGAACACATCAAACTTGGTTTACATTTTATCACATTTATTGCAAATAAAAGCACATTTAAATACATTGCTTCACACAATCTTACTTCAAACCACACACATTCATTATATAAAAAAATCGTCGTATTTTAAATAGCCGTCTAACTGCGTACATCCCGTAGTTGATGTTCAAAACAGCAAAAAAAAAACTTTGAAATAAAGCAGCGCAAATCACACATTTCAGTTTAATGGTGAAAGAAAAGCGCAGCTTCATTTCAATGTGCACAACACTTCAACACTTAGCGAAACTTCGATCGCCCGGGACTTAGGCTAACACGCGCGCAGCCTTTCACGGCGAACGCTTGAGCTGAACTGACGATTTCGTGTGGTGGCAAGAAGGGGAGCGCACAGAGGAACACTCGCTGCACTAGTGCGAGCGAGACACCGATACCCGCATGCCGCTGCGAGAAAACCAAACTGAGCGCGCAGGCTGAAAAAGAACGCACACATTCACACATGTGTAATTGTGTGAGTGCAAAAACTGTGTAGAAACCAAAACACGCTCGCGCCTCCGAGCAATTCCGCGTATTTCCAACCGTCTCCCCATGCTTCTATATGCCCCTCGCCTGAAAGTCGCACACTTTTTCATTCTCATTGCTAGTAGGGTATAGCATCCTCGCTCTCCGTATGTGTTGCTGTTTGCTTCCTCCATAGCTTGTTCTATTTCTTCCTCATCATTTGTTACTCCTCGCCATGGCATTCTCGCTCTCCTTATGTGTTGCTCTTCGCTTCCCCCTTTATTTCATTCCCCTCTCTCTGAATTAACAGAGCCTCTCGCTCGTCGCAACCTGTTTCTCGCTACCTCGCAATAGAAATAATTCGCTCCGATACTCGGTTGGGCATTTTGAACCTTTTTGCGCGTATTTCCAACTCTACTCGATCCCGTTCAGGGACGAGATCCTTCATGAATTTCTCGTATCGCGAGAGAATTCCCAATAAAACAGTCCGCCGGGACGCCAAAACAACGGGCGGTGTGGCCATTATGTTAGTGGATGTGGGTGTTTGCGATTACAGTGTGTGGCACAAGCGGTAAAACGAAACCCCGATGCAATTATCGAAACTTGCGATTTAAAAACCAGATATTCGCACAATCCTGGCCACGGCACCATGAACAATCGCGAATGTTTCGGATATAATTTTGCGTGGGCTGAATATTAACCGATCTGTTTGAATTTCCAAAGTGCAAGAGAAAGTGTATTCATTATGTTGCCCAATTTATAATTTTTCTATGATTGCCACTCACGCGAGTGGCGACTCACCCGCTACTCATCATTTCCTACCGTGCTCATTCTCACTTGACGAAACTCACTTTATGCAGATATGCTACACTTCGTTTGCTCCAGGGTATGACGGGATCCCGGCTTCCACACTTAAGCGTTGTGGTACCACCATCGCCCCTGTCCTGGCCTCGATTTTTCGCGACTCACTGCGTTCGGGCATCTATTCTGCCTGCTGGAAAACTTCGTGGCTTGTTCCAGTGCACAAAAAGGGGGACAAATCAAATGCATGTAATTAACGTGGCATTACATCGCTTTGTGCCTGCGCTAAGGTCTTCGAGCTCCTGGTGTACCAACCTCTCTTCGCAGCTTCCTCGAACTACATTAGCGCAGCTCAACATGGATTTGTCCCTCAGCGTTCAACCTCCACCAACCTGGTTGAGTTCGTTAGCCTCTGCCACAGGGCCATTGATGCCGGCTCGCAGATCGACGCAGTCTACACGGATATCAAGGCTGTTTCGATAACGTTCCATTCGCCTTGCTGCTCGCAAAGCTCGAAACGCTTGGCCTACCTGTGCAGCTGTTGGCCTGGATGCGTTCCTATCTTGATGGTCGCACATACTGCGTGAAGATGGGACCCCATACGTCGCGTCGTATTGATGCTTCTTCGGGGGTGCCGCAGGGGAGTAACCTTGGACCGCTGTTGTTTGTCATTTTCCTGAATGACGTAACATGGTTGCTCCCTCCTGACAGCCACGTACTGTATGCGGACGACGCGAAGCTGTTCCTGCCTATCCGTGACCGGTCAGACCAACTCCGCCTTCAAGCCACTCTAAGTGCCTTCCAGTCATGGTGCTCTTTGAATGGTCTTGAATTGTGCGTCAAGAAGTGTGCTGTCGTTACGTTTGTGAGAAAGCGGTACCCCTTAGTGTATGACTATGCGTTAAATGGATCTACCATTGGGCGCAAAAGCTGTGTCACAGATCTAGGAGTGCTCCTTGACGAAAATTTGAGCTTCCACGACCAGCTAGAGCACGTTGTCACTAAGGGTAACCAATTGATCGGCTTACTAAAACAAATAGCACGAGACATCACTGACCCAGTCTGTATCAAGACTCTATACTGCGCTTTGGTGCAGCCAGTGCTAGAATACGCTTCGGTAGTATGGTGGCCTACAGCCGCTCGCCCCCTAGCTCGTTTAGAGTCGATCCAGCGCAAATTCACGCGGTTCGCTTTGCGCTCCTGGAGTGTCCAACTGGACTATGAGGGACGCTGTGCGTTGCTTGGCATCGAGACCCTGAAGCAGCGGAACTGCAACGCTCAGAGGCTGTTTGTCGCGGGACTTCTTGACAATCGGATCGACTCGCCCGCGCTTCTTTCGAGGCTCAACATGTATGTCCCGCCGAGATTGCTCCGAGCTAGATCGCTACTTGACGTGGAGGAACGCCGCACTCGCTTTGGCTCCTCTGATCCGTTTATTCGTATGTGCCGTGAGTTTAATGTCATTTGTGATCGTCATCAACCTGACATGTCGCGCACCGCATTACTAAATAGTATTCGTGTCGTGTGACCTATTACGTGTTAATTATTTTACTTAAGACTAAGTGTGACAAATGGATGACCGAAACGTGACCATAATCTAACTGTAAACGAATTTTCTTCAAGTGGACCACTCGAAGTCCGTTGAATTTTAATAAATAAATAACAAAAAACAAATAACAAAAAAAATCCCTACTGGTTCGAAAGAGAATTATGTTCTCCGCGGCCATCCGCTTTTATACCTTTCTACTTACTCCCGAAAACACACTCTCTCAATCTCGTCTTAATCCCGAATAAAGGCCGTTTCCCTTCATTCCCTGTCTCTTTATCTTTTTTGTTTACCTTTTGTCGGACCGTTGTTCTGTCACAACAGTATATATTTTGAATTACTTGTTAGTTTTGAATAAAACTGTCTTGTATGTAATGTTTTATTATATATCGTAGTAATATTAGAATTTTAAAAATCCTATCAAGATTGATGCTGCTGGCGGATGTGTTGCTCCGTCGCAGCGCAATACGCCAGTGCTTTACACCGAGTCGGGTATATCTTTCCTTCGTCGACTGGAGAGTGCCTCCGACTATTAAGAATTCTGAGGTTTGTGTTCGAATGCGCTTACTTTATTTAGGTTCTCATCTCTTATATGCTATTAAGTTGCTGATCGTATATGGGTCAGCTAACTGTAACTATGACTATTTTGATAACAAGTTTCTATTTATACTTAATGCGACATGTACATATGGTTTATGAATTGCGTAAGCTAACTTCCTCGTTTGAACCGTGAGAACGGTTGACTACCTGTTTATGTTTGTTGCATTTCTGAAGCGCGCTATTGCCTGAGGCGTGTTTTGCTTGATATGTGTTTACTTGAAATTTGTTTTAACTTGAAGTGTTATACTTCGCTACATCCGCACATTCACCTTGTACTTCACCATGAGGTCTTACGCAACAAAGATATTTTTCAATCTAAAATATATTGTAACTCCAACACCCCAACCGGCCAGGCCGCAAGTTTTGAATGGATGCTGATGTCTATTTCTAAGTTTTACTTACGTTTCTCTCAAAAGTTATATATTTTTTGCATGTTTTGCTTGTTGTATAAAAATATATGTTGACGATCTATAATATGTTCTTATTTTGTGTTTTTTAAACTAGCTCCGAACGGTACCAGACAATTTTGGAGCCGGCTCCGCACCCACGACTCCGAAGCTGACAAGTGGCTCCAGTGGCTCCGGAGCCGGCTCCGCACCAACGACTCCGCATTCACGGCTCCGGAGCTGGTTTAAACAGATTGCACCAAAAAAATCCTTTTCAATAAAGTTTCAATCGGGAAGATCCATAAATAGCCGAGTAAATAATGTTAAAATGAATTTATCAAAACACTAAAAATCGATAAGTTTTAAACATTGTTCAACAATCGTACATTACCATCGGGTGTTAGCTTCTAAATTTGCGATAAGATAGATTTATTTTTTACGCTATCCTACAATGCCGTCTCTATTGTAACGTTAGTCCAGAGCCAATGGTCCGGAGCCGTTGATATCTTTCAGCCAGGGAATTCTATTCCGTTTGGTTGTAGTGGTTGGTATCATTTTAAACAAGATGATTTCAGTGTTATTTTCAACATGTTTTCAGACATCAAGAAATCAAATTTAACTGAAATACAACGTTTGAAAGAAAAGAAAAAGACATAAGCATCTACTCAACATATGCGGCACGGTCGGTTGGAGTGTTGGAGTTACAACATAGTTACAACATATTTTTGATTGTAAAAAGTCTAGATAGGATTTTTAAAATTCTACTACGATATGTAATAAAACATTTTAATACAGCGCCTACCACCATATATGAACAGCTGTTTTTTGTGATTTGTAAAAAATACGTAAGAGATAGATAAAACAGTGTGTTCAGGCTTAGGCACGGAAGCCCTGCCAGTTGATTCGTGTTTAACGAAACACGAAGATCATTCGTTGAGTTCGGAGCGTTCGGGCACGATCGATCAGTTTATAAGTATAAGTGAATTGCGTGAAATAAACTCTCTTCTAATTGTGCAATACAAGGAACAACACCCGGTAATTATAAAACGCTAGAAAAAGTTACACCGAAACGCGAAAGAACATTATCCGAAATCGTAAGATAGAACATTGGTGCCGTGACCAGGAAAACGACGGATTCTGGTTTAAATAATTTTACGGATTCTCGAGATATTTGTGATTATTGTGCGTATAACTTTGCTTTAGTCGCAACACCGTCGACCGAGCTCACTGTGTTCGCGAAATTTAGCGTCATCCTAAAACCGAACTATGGTAACCCAACAACGCATCCTATCGTCCAGAAGGACAGCGTTGCTAGCGATGTTACCGGATTACGAAAAATTTCTCATAAACTTTTACCCAGAACGGGATGCAATGCAGATCGACCCTCTCATTGCAAAAATCGAACAGCTTTCCATCGACTTGGAAACTGTGCAATGCCAATTAGAAGACGCAGCAGTCACACACGACGAAATTGTGCATAATGCCATTGTACGCGATGATTACGACGACCGTTTGATACGCATAGAAGCCGTGTTAAAATCAAACAAAATTCGTTCGCCGCGAAATGAAAGCGCAGGCATAATTTCTTTGGCAGGGACAAAACAGCCTACCATCGCGCTTCCCGGGTTAGCTTGTGGTTATACTCGTGTGAACAATACTGCGGCGACACCTAGCGGAAAGCAAATGTCCTACCCGCATAAAAAAGCTAAACCTTTACGCGAAGCTAATTCTCCGGCTACGACTTACGCACACACACGCACATGCCCTATATGCTATTCGCAATACTCTATAGCGAAATGCCCGCAATTCATGCTCATGAATTCGGATGAACGATATCAGAACGCAAATACACTCAAGCTCTGCCTAAATTGCTTGCACGACAATCACCATACGCGCGATTGCTCGTCGCAACACAAGTGTAAGCGCTGTAGTTCAGCATACCACACACTGATACTGTTGCAAATGCAACTTCTTTCCTAATCGCATTGAATAGACTAGACACGTTTTATAAAACTTTGTTTTAACGAACTATAAAGAACGTGTCTTTATTCGCGGTAGCAGAAAAAAAAGGACGAGAGCGCATCTCTCGCCTCTATTTATAATATGCAATTCGCGATGGCCGCCGTCGTCTTCGATCGTTCCCTTTCGCGCGCCTCGTGGTTAACTTCGTAAACGTCAATTGGAGTCGACATAGGCCCATGCAGCAGACAGCACTAAAGGGCCATTACACGTTTGTAATATTCTCCCCATCAGTGAAAACCGCTCGTTATCACTTTAAAACCCGTATCGCTGTTTGGTGCTCCTATCCCTCACAATCCTTAGTA
Source organism: Anopheles arabiensis (assembly GCF_016920715.1). Classification (NCBI taxonomy): domain Eukaryota; kingdom Metazoa; phylum Arthropoda; class Insecta; order Diptera; family Culicidae; genus Anopheles; species Anopheles arabiensis. The sequence goes on along the minus strand of NC_053517.1, from coordinate 58,278,817 downwards.
ACATCGGAAACCTTGCCACTTTCTTCGTCTTCCATGGGTTTCACGTCCAGCACTGCGAGTTTTGTAGCTGGTCGCTCTAAAATTCCGTTCGCTGTTTGCACCGTGGCTCGTCTGACCTGTCCATCTCCAGATCGCACTACTGCTAGCACGCGCCCCTTTGGCCAGGTATTGCGGGGCAGGTTTGCGTCCACGATGATCACGACATCTCCTTCTTTGATGGGCCGTACCGACTGGAACCATTTCGAGCGGCGGGTGAGTGTGGGCAGGTAATCCGCGACCCACCTCTTCCAGAATATGTCAGCGTTCCGCTGCGTTGTTCTCCACGTTGCTGATACCGCCGCTGGTGAATCATCAAACGGTACAGAGCGCTTGGTACCGTCGGAGCTGCCTAATAGAAGGTGATTAGGCGTTATAGGCATGTCCATCTCATCGTTTAGTGGTACATATGTTAGCGGCCGCGAGTTTATAATCATCTCCACTTCGGCTAAAGTAGACTGCAGCACTTCATCCGATGGGAGTCGTGGCAGGTTGAACTTGCACAAGATTTGCTTCACAGATCGTACCAGGCGCTCCCAGCATCCACCAAAGTGGGGTGCTGCAGGGGGGTTAAACGTCCATCCAAAAGTTGAAGTAGAGAACTCACAAATTAATTCATCTTCGTTTACCTCTGATACTGCCTCCTTCTGTTCCCTTGACGCTCCGATGAAGTTTGTCCCACGGTCGCTTATGATTTCTCTCGGAGGCCCGCGCCGTGCCACGAAGCGACGTATGGCCAAGATGCACGATGTCGTATTGAGAGAATGCGCCAGTTCCAAGTGGATTGCCCGGGTTGTGAGGCACGAAAAGATAACTCCCCATCGTTTTTCTGTTCTACGTCCCACGACCACTAACATCGGTCCAAAGTAGTCCAGCCCAGTATAAGTAAATGCACGTTGTCCAACCGCCGTTCGGCATCTCGGTATACTACCCATCATTGGTGGTTTCGGTGCTGCATTCGCATTTTTACAGTACTGACAAGAATGCCGTATTCGGTTATACTCGGCCAAGACTCGTGGTATGTAGTACAGTATCGGACAGAAAGATAGGACCCTTTTTTTTCAACGCACCGTGCACTTGTTTTGCCACGTTACTTGTGTTTGTGTGTGTATCTGTGTGTATGTGTGTGTGTTTGTGTGTGTGTGAGTGTGTGTGTGTGTTTGTGTGTGTGTGTGTGTGTGTGTGTGTGTGTGTGTGTGTGTGTGTGTGTGTGTGTGTGTGTGTGTGTGTGTGTGTGTGTGTGTGTGTGTGTGTGTGTGTGTGTGTGTGTGTGTGTGTGCATGTGTGTGTGTGTGTGCATGTGTGTGTGTGGGTGTAGTAGTAGAAAGAGAGTGTGCTTTTTAATGTGTATTTGCAAGTGCGCGGGTTTGTGTCTGAAAAACATAGCTTGCCATGATGTCATATTGCGTTGAAAGTATTCTGATAATGTGTTTTATCATGTGAAACAGCGTGCGTTCACACTTGGATAAAAGCTAAAGTTTGCATCGACAGCAGCGCTTGTTCCTCGGACGAGAACGCAGGTGTGCTGTTTCATGAATGTGAATGCGACACCGGTGCGAAATGGAAACGCGCACAATACCAATGAACTCGGCATTCCCTCACAGGTGTTTCGCCAGTGCACGCCATTGAAAGGCCTGCGTGAATCTCTGCGTTGAACGTTGTGTGCGCATGGGAAACTTTGTGTGTGCATTGAGCAAGCGCGCAGGTGTTCTTTTCAATGTGTGTTTTGTTTCATGAGCGCGGCAGTAACCTGTTCTGGTTTTGAATGGGTAGATGCTCGCTCGCTTACTCATTGATTGTTTTTATCCATACGCTTTTTTTGCTGCTCGACAACGATGTGATTCATCGCGTATAAAAGCAGAACGCAGGTAGTGCACGGCATCAGTCGTGTCCAAGTTTTTAACCAGTGTGTTCTTGACGGTCTAAGCAAGCAATTTTAGTAACAATGGGTCGAGGTAAACATTGTACCGATTATCAGCGCCATATCATTAAGCGAATGGCGGCTGCTGGCATTAAGCGCAAAACGATCGAGTTCGTGATGGAACGATCGCGCACGTTTGTGGCAAACGCGCTTCGGACAACCGAAACGCGCAAGTCACCCGGACGTCCTCGGAAGACCACTGCGGAGGAAGACCGTAAGATCGTAAACATATCGAAGAAACATCCGTTTAGCTCGGCACCAGAGATCCGAGGCAGACTGAAATTGGCGGTGACGCCGAGAACAGTTCAGCGAAGATTGGTCAGTGCCGGGCTACTCGCGCGAGTGCTACGCAAAGTGCCCAATTTAACACCTGCGCATAAAAACGCACGGGTGTTATTTGCAATTGAGCACATGTTCTTCGATGAGGAGGATTGGCGCAGGGTTTTGTGGTCAGACGATTCGAAATTCAATCGACAGGGGTCGGACGGACGCAGGTTGGTTCGGCGCCCCGTGCTCTTGATCCGAAGTACTGCTTCAAAACTTTCAAGCATGGCGGTGGTAGTCTCATGGTCCGTTGGTTCGAATCCACGGTAATTTAAATCGTTTTGGCTATCGAGACATTCTTGATACTCATTTGCTATCGCATGCTAGGAGAAACCTTCCTCGGTCTTGGATGTTTATGCAAGACAACGATTCTAAGCATACTTCTGGAACTGTCCAAACTTGGCTTGCTGACAACAATGTCAAAACAATGAAGTGGCCTGCCCTTAGCCCGGATCTCAATCCCATTGAGAACCTCTGGGCAATATTCAAGAAGAGGCTGGGTAAAAACATGCCGGAAGATCTGGATCACCTCTTCGATCACATGGAAAAGGTGTGGAGAAAAATTCCACCAAAAACGATCCAGAAACTGGTGATGTCGATGCGTCAACGCATGATTAATGTCATTGTTGGCGACGGCAATAAGATCAAGAACTGTGCTTATTGCATTTTTGAATAGGGATCAGTGCTCGCAAGGGCGGTGGTCCTGCTAATAACAACAAAAAACTAACCCAAAACACAAACAAACCACTAAAAAATCTATTCGAAACGACATACTTGTGAAACAAACACACACACACACACACACACACACACACACACACACACACACACACACACACACACACACACACACACACACACACACACACACACACACACACACACACACACACACACACACACACACACACACACACACACACACACACACACACACACACACACACAAACAAATCACACATAAACCTGGCCCAATGGGTGCATGGTGCGTTGAAAACACCAGGGTTCTATCTTTCTGTCCCATAATGTACCTCGCTCGAAGCTCGTTTACAGCGGTACGATGGTTGCAGTGACGATATTTCACGTGATATGCCAGAAGGATCAGCCCGGTAACGTGATGTCGGCGTGGCAGGATCATCAGCTTTCTCAACGGTTCACTAGCTATTGAGCAGATATCCAGACGTCCTCGCATCCTTATTAACCCACAATCGTCCAGCTCCGGCGACAATTTGTAAAGGGCGCTGCTTTTCTGTAGTGCTCTGTTCACTTCTCTTTCTTCCCTTGCTTGCTGCTTCAGCAACTTTACTTCTTCTGGGAACGCTTCCAGCTGAACTTGAGCAAATATAATGCGTTCGGATGCCAAGAGTTCCTCCTGTGTCAGCGGTCCTCGGGTTACTGGCGTTTCGGTCAGCCGATGTCGAGCATTGTTAACGAACCGGACCACGTAGCCTATCGATCTTTCAAGCCTCGTCCATCTGGAAAATCTATCAAACGTGATTAGTGGATCAGTCACGGAATGATGGAGTACGTTACGGCGTAGTTCCTCCGGTGTATCGCTAGAGATATGGTTGTCAACGGGCCATTCATCCTCGGGACTCCATAAAAAAACTGGGCCTTCGAAACCATCTGCTCGACGGATTCATATCAGGGATCCTCTGCCACTTGGTTCCTTCGTCTGCGACGTTTGCCTTAGTAGGAAGCCACCTCCACTCCTTTACCTCTGTCGACTCTAGGAGCTCGCTGACCCGGAACGCGACAAACGGACTATATCTGCGGTGATCAGATTTCAGCCGTTTCTAGAATCTGTCCAGAAAATCCTCCGCGTGATCTTCATTCGATGATATTTTATAATGCTCGTCGCTAGTTGAACCCCGATCACTGTTGCTTGTAGCTCTAGTCGCGGTATCGACAAGAACTTCAACGGGCTCACGCGCGTTTTGACCCTATTAGCAAGCATTCAATTGTGTTGTCCTCTTCGAAGCGAAAGTATGCTACTGCTGCCATCCCATTTTCACTGGCATCACAGAAGATGTGCAACTGTACATTTTGCACCGCGGCGGATGTTTTTACACGGTAGCAACGTGGAATCCGGACGGACTGAAGTGATGGTAAAGCGCTAATCCATTTAAGCCATTTCTCCGCACAGTCGATCGATCTGTTGGTCCCAGCTGTAGCCTGCACGCCAGATTTCCTGAAGCAGAATCTTCATAAACATTAGAACATTTCCAACAAGACCCAATGGATCGTATACAAGCATCAATGTGCGCAGTACTTCCCGCTTCGTTGGCATTCGCGTACCAGATAGAAGACCTTTATCGTGTTTTAAATTCAGGCGAAAAATAAAGGAATCCGTTGTAGTCTCCCACCACATACCTAATACTTTTTCCGCCGACGAGTCCATGACCACACCTCGACCATCCTCCTGGCTGACTCCCCATCGTAGCCGCTCCAACTCTTCATTAGAATTTGACACCCAGTTGCGTATTTCAAATCCTCCTTCCGCATGGATGTGCCGCACTGTCTCAGCAAGCTGCGCCGCTTCTTCGCTCGTTTCTGCGCTGGCGAGCATATCGTCCACATAGTGCTCGTATTTGATACAATGGACGGCACGCGGGAACTGTTCAGCAAACCTTTCGGCGTTATTATTCTTGACGAAGTCAGCTGTACCTGGTGAGCACGTTGCACCAAATGTCATAACAGTCACGGCGTACGTTGTCGGCTCAGCATTATGTGTCTCTTTTTCATCCCAGAAGATCAGCTGGCTGCGCTGATCTTCCTTCTTCATGTTGATTTGAAAAAACATTTCGCGGATGTCACCAGCCACGGCTACGCGAAACTCTCGAAATTTATGAAGAACGCTCATTAGTTCTGCTAGTTGATCCGGTCCTGAGAGAAGAAAGGTGTTAAGGCTCACCCCATGAACTTTTGCGGCCGCGTCAAAAACCATTCGAAGCTTTCCCGGCTTGTTTTGATTTATTACCGGAAATATAGGCAGATACCAATCGCGTGATTGTCGTTCAACCAACTCTTCCTTTTCTACGCGTCGAATGTATCCCTTCCTCTCGTAATCTCTCATTTTTTCTATGATAGCTTTGGCTAATGCAGGATCCCTTCGCATTTTCTTCCTGAAACATTCGTTGCGCCGCAATGCCAAGTCTTTATTACAAGGTAATCGAACATCATCGTATTTCCATAACAACCCGGTTTCAAACCTACCGGACTTCAGGTGAGTCTCCCTTGTCAGTATCTGAATGGCCCTGGTATCATCTGTGGACATTAGCGTTTGAGATTGATTGAAAATCCCTAACGACTCGAGGGCGAAGTACCTTTTCACAGCATCAGTTAGGGCTTCGTTGCCAGTTTCTTCACATTCGCATATGTGGAAGCAGTGTGTATCACTATTAGCGGATGAAGAGGCAATCGGACATCGACCATAAATCGTCCAACCGAGTCGAGTTTTTAATGCGATAGGTTCATCATTTTTCCCTTCCTTGGTCTTTATCGGCTTTCCTAGGTTACTGTTATCGGTTCCGATGAGTATTCGTGGTGCCTGATTATAATACGTACTAAAAGGCACCCCACGGAGGTGCTTATATCTTTCCATGAGCTGCTTGGAAGAAACCGATTGCACGGGCAAAGATAAATTGTGCATGGTGTGAGCCCCTGATATTTCATGAATGGATGCTCCGTCATGTATCCCTGATATGCGAAGTGAAACCTTTAGCGAACCCGCTTCGTTTCTTGTTGTGTTTCCAGTCCATTTTAGGCAAACGGGACTGGGAGTTCCCTCTACTTTAAGCTCCTCTACCAGGGAATGATCAACAAACGTAGAGGACGATCCATTATCAATGAATGCAACGGTACGAATGGTTTTATTTGAGCCGTAGAGGACCACTGGTACATATTGAAAGAGGATGCCGTCACTTGAACCACAGTGGGTAAAACAATGCTCCTGAGATACCACCGCTTACCGGGTAGTTTCAGCTTCTTCGTGCAGCAAAGGATGATGCATTCCGTACACCCATCTCTCCCACACTCAGACTTCACATAACAGCCATTGTTATGGAACTTCAAACACTTCCGGCACATCTCTTGTCTCCTCACAAATGCTCGCCTATCGGTAGGAGTCAAATCAAGGAATCTAAAACACTCGCCTAGACTTCTACAAGTACCGCGACACATTAGGCATGAGCGTTGACGGGGTGCTTCGTTAGTAGAGGTAGTTTCATGAACATTTAAATACGCCCGGGCCCTTCTAGGTGGTTGTGATCGATCGGTATTCCCACGGTTATATTGGTCGGTGTTAGTGTTGGGACTCACCTCTAGCTTTGCGCCCGCTCCTATCTCCGCGATCCACTTACCGAAATCCATAAGCGTTACCTCAGGCAAGCGCAGTTTGTACCGCCCCCATTCCAAGCGCGTAGTCGGGGGAAGCTTCGCCGATAGTTCCTTCAGAAGCGCGACGTTGCATTGGTAGTCGCGTAGCCCGGAGATTCGAATCGCAGCGCACATTTTCCGTACAGCTGATCCAAACGCTGCCATCGTTTCCAGTTTTTCAATTTTGGGAGCAGGCATCGTCCTCACTTTCTCGATCATGGTGTCTACGACCAGTTCTGGCCTTCCAAATTCCGCTTCCAGGACACCTAGCGTCTCGTTCAAGCTGTTAGGAAGTAGCAGCAGATCCTCAACAGCCTCCAAAGCAGGTCCACGAAGAGCCTTTTGCAGACGCAGAAGGTTCTCCTCCTCGGTGTAGCCACAAGCAGCAGATGAACGTTTAAAATGAGCATAAAATATTGGCCATTCTGAAATTGCACCGCTAAAGGAAGGCAGTTCACTTCTGATTGCATGCCGCGCGTTCCCATGGCTTTGATTAAGCTCCGTGCTTCCGAGGCCGGCGCATGGCGATGATGACACGTGGTTTGTACCACCATTTTGTACATTTGTCGAGTTCAAATTGTACTGCCTAACGTGATGGCTTTCACGACCTTTCGTAAAGGAATTATCCACCGCGCAACGCCACGCCGCATACTCTTGCTCTTCAGCCGCTCGTTGATCATAGAACCATGTCGGATCGTAATGTGGGGGAAAGCTAGCACGGCTTCCCGTAGGTGTTAACGGGTGATGACTCAGGCGATGGTGCCCAGCGCTGCCGCCATCGCGTTGCACTCCGGTAGCCATACCGATACGGTCCGTCTCGGTAAGCCACGCTACGGTTTTCTCCACTTGACCCGACGAGCCTACTTGACCAAATTGCCGCAAAATTTCCAGTTCACGTTCCTCGAATTCAATCTCCTTACGAGCCTTCTCCGCGTCGAACTCAAGCCGATCAAGCTCAAGTCTTCTCCTACGTACCACATGCTCACGAGCTGCTAACGCATCCGGGGTCGCCGATACCCAACGGTCAAAAGCCGAAGATTTTATATTGACCTTTCACTTTTTCTATCTGTCTCTCGCTCTAATTTGAGCGATTTTCCCCTGATGAGTGTCCCCGAGCCTCCTCGTGTGGTTGTTGTTGTTGGAAGTTGAAACCGAACCCCCTTCGTGCGCTGCCAAAATCAGCGAAGAACGAAATCGAGTGGCTCAAGCGAAAAAACGAAAAAAATGATGAGCGAGTGTGCTGTGACAATAACACACACGCACGCACAAGGCGACACCCGAAATTTGGTGCGATACTGGCTTTCAGTGGAGCAAGTACACACACATACACATGTGGCCACACCAGCGCTCTGTTCTAGTGCAGGCAGTTTTCTGCAGTCCACGGTGATACTACACACAGCCACGCACTTGGCGATACACGCTGTGTGGTGCGGTGCGGTGGACGTTCAGAATTCAGAGGTGCAAATACACACATGCATACACTTGGCGACACACGCTCTGCTGTGCGGTGAGATTTGTGTGCTGTGTCCACCCTCCCGACAATGGCACTCAAATTCTCTCATTTTCTCATGCCCTCTCTGTCACATTCGTAGCTCGATCTCCCTCTTCTGGGACTTAGCGTTCTGAGCATGCGGTTTTTGCAACGGTCATTTCGTGCTGCTTCGATCTCATCACCTTCTTTCCCCTCCCACCCCTCTTTTTGATCATCGCTTTGGGGCTTGCAAATTTTTGACATGTCAAATGAGAGTGAAGCTAAAATGTAAACAACAAGTGTTCGCGTGTGCGGTGATTTTGTAAGTATTTTATGCAAATTATATGATATTTATCATTAAAAACGTTTTGTTTTGTAGAATAAACATAAAATCAACCACGGAAGTATGATTTAGTTGTGGTGGAAGAGAAAAAAAAATGCTTGGAGCATGGAATAAAACCGGATGAAATTTCTAGCCTTCACGCACGATGCCGACGCTGAGGTAAGGTGTGCTTGTGTTTAATTTCGATGATTGTTTCATTTTAGGGTGTGATTTTTTGGATATAACTGTTCCTGGCGGGGATAGTCAATAGTCGATACACTCTGCAGCTGTGAAGGGGTGCAGAAAAAGGGGCTCGCTACCACCTTTCCCACACTCGGACGCATTTTCCGTGGATGTAAGATTTGTTCCTGTTTTTTAATTGAATGGTTTTAAATGTATGTGACCTTCCTCCCAGTAGGCTATATGCGCCAAATCTAACGGTGATCCGTATTGTGAAGGAATTGGCATAGGCGGTGCCGGGTACTTGGTGAAAATGGTACACAACGGCATCGAGTACGGTGATATTCAACTGATCTGCGCAGCGTGTCACCTGATGCTGGCGCTGGGCATGGCACGGAAGGAAATGGCACAGGAGTTCGACGTGTCGAACAAGGGCGTATTGGATTCGTTCCTGATCGAGATCCCGCACGATTTTCTGAACGGCGACGTTGAGGGATAGATGCTTGAGCTTATTCGTGACTTGGCCACAAGGATACGGGCAAATTGTCGGCGGTTGCCGCCCTGCGCCATGCCGTTCCGGTGATGCGAATTGATGGAGCGGTCTTTTCCCGCTGCTTATCTGCTATGAAGGATGAGCATGCTCAGGGCAGCAATCAACCGGCCGGGCCCAGCACGAAAGGTATCGTGTGCGCAGGGCTTCATGTTGCAGCGCGAAGCGGGGTTTCAAGTGGATTTTAAACTACGATGGTATTGTACTGGTGTGGCGCGGCGGTTGAATCATGTCCATCAGCAACTTTCGGAACGCGTTTATGCGCAATCCACATCTTACCACGTGTATTCCATTCTATGCCTCTGCAGCTGTTTAATGACTGTCATTGACTTGCTAAGCTCGTTAGGCTAGCAAAACGAAAATGGATCGAGGTTCATGGAACACAAGTATTTAAACATGCTAGTTCATCCAAATATAAAAAAGCGACATCACGCTACTGAACATAATCGTCTTGTGCAACACAATGAAAGGATTTCTTGCTAGTGCTTTCATGATGTGCTCGGACATATAAACTCGGACATAAACATTAACATCGTCAGGCAAGTACACTTTGGAGACCACGATTCGAAACACACTCTAATGCAAATATGTTTTATGTATTTTCAGGTTGTAGTATAAGTCATGTATGGTTGGATTCCTGTAGAAGTAAGTGGTCTAGCAATCTGTGGCCAGACTATCCGAGTAGATGACATTAATCAATTAAAACTATGAAGCTGGATATGCTTTAAAGGACTCTCTTACAGAAGGTAAAACCTCGAAGGAGTAATTATCTGTTCGGTAATATCTTTTCACAAAACATGATTATCTAAATTGGCCAGTCGCTTTTGTCGCATTACTAGCAATTTCATTAAAAAAAATTGTAAAAGGTCACTTAACTAACATGTCCATATAAAATCGTATATAACACTTATTAATCGCTATAATCAACTCAAAGTATGTTTAAAATATTTCAAATAACTAAATATTATTAAGAAAAAATAATAACACAACCATCGAACGTTTCATAATTCATTTATTATTCTACTTGTCTTCACATTCATAACATTATTCGCTATTCACCTGCAACACCAAACTTAACTGTTCGCAACTGTGAATTAAGTATTACTTAAAATAGTTAACATTTCACAAATTCTTTATCTACACCATCAAAATTAATTTCAACATACTTTCTTACCTATAACTACATTAAGTACTATTTACAATATTAATTCTTTTGAATATTACATATTACAGCTAGTAGCTCCCACATTCGAACCGTTCATGGTAACCTGCAATTATGTTATTTGTAGTTTTTCATTTAGTTTCAATGTAAAGTAATAGTTGAAAAATATACAATTTGATTTCATCCAACTTACAGGTTTTACAGGTGAACAACAATTAGCAACTCCCGATCGAATTGCACACAACAACCACCCACAATCACAGCTGTAAAAAGTAAGTATATGAGTTTTGCATGTCTTTAAAATGTCTTATTTTTAATATTTATCTCCATACTTACAGGTAACACGGATAGGTAGCAAGGAAATCAAGCTTGTACACAGAAATCTACACAAAAACTGGGTTTTATAAGCGCACGAAAAGCGACGCGGCTATCTTTGAATAAAAAGTAAACAAAAGAGTTTCGTTTTAATTTAATTTTGACAGCGGGTGTGGTGATGGCTTGAGCGATTTGGAACAATCATTCTCCGGACAGGATTCGATCCGATCCGTGACGTCACTGAGCGCCGGTTCATTTAAAGCTTCTTCTCTGAGTTCTGCTTATACCAAGAAGCAAAGTTGAAGCAGAGAAGAAGCTGTGGCGGTTTCCATACAAACTCTCTCTGAGATTGTTGAAAGGGCAGTGGTGCAAATACACACACACACGCACTTGGCTACACACGCAGTACGGCGCTGTTGGCTTGGCAGAAGCGCATACACACATTCACGCAGTAGGCTTTACTTTCAGTCCAGTGAGGTTGGTGCTCGTGTGGTGTTTCAGCGCTTGGCGGATAAACCCCGTAAAAAATTGAGTTTTGTTTAATTTGAGGTAAGTAAAAGTGATTAAAATTATCAACCAACATCCCCTCTTCTAATTAATATCATTTTTCTTCCATTTCATGCGTGTTTCACGGCGAACGGAGACAACAAAGCCTGTGGCTGTGTCGTAGTGTTCGAAATGGTGGCCCGTACAGTGTAGCGAAAGAAACTAGGCGCAACAGCGAGGAAGAGCTGAAAGTGTTGTGATGATTTTGTGATTTTATTCACTGTGCGAGTGTGGAAAGTGTGTGTTGAATTAATGTGCGTTAATGTGAAATTAAGTTCAGTGTTCGTAGTGCATGTGTTTTTGATTTTTGTGAAACTTGTTAGATTAATGGTATTAAATTCAATAAATAGAATTGTTGTGATATAATTCTGTGCACTGTATCATTTTGGAAAGAAATCCTGGCAAAAAGGGGGAGGGGCTATTAAAACGAAGGTTCGTGCAGACCCCCGTTCGGGTTTTGATTCGGCTTCGGGTTTGCTTCGGCTTCGGGACCCGACGGATCACTTGAATAATTTCGCCAACTCAAGTTCTTTTTCAAGCGCGTATTCAAGCGATCTCTGAGTACTGGTGCCCGGTGGGTACTCTCACCTTTCCTGGCGTTGCGTCCTTCGCCTCGGTGTTTCGCACAATCGAGCTCGTCGACGGCGCCGCTTGATGCTCGTGCTGCTGAACGACCATCCCAGACGTTGCGTCCTTCGCCCCGCCACTCCGTGCGCTCGATCTCATCGTGGGTCCAGCTTGCTGCTCGTGTTCAGCGAGCTGTTCGCAGGAGGCTTCTGTTTCAGGGCTGTTGCTTAACATTTTAACTTATCACTTCTAAATTCGCGTCACTTCTCGCACCGATTTACGTTACGCTCCGGATGAACACTTCGCGTTTTACTAGCGAACTCGCGGTTCACTCCCGAGACTTACACAACAATACACACCGGCGACCTAATAGAATGATTTTCACGTGTGATAGTTTTTATTGTTAAGGACAACTAGAGCTCGAACGCGGTAGAAGTTCACCTAATACGCAGTATTACACGTTCTTTATAGAATGTTGCAAATGCAACTTCTTTCCTAATCGCATTGAATAGACTAGACACGTTTTATAAAACTTTGTTTTAACGAACTATAAAGAACGTGTCTTTATTCGCGGTAGCAGAAAAAAAGGAAGAGAGCGCATCTCTCGCCTCTATTTATAATATGCAATTCGCGATGGCCGACGTCGTCTTCGATCGTTCCCTTTCGCGCGCCTCGTGGTTAACTTCGTAAACGTCAATTGGAGTCGACATAGGCCCATGCAGCAGACAGCGCTAAAGGGCCATTACACGTTTGTAATAGATACACACAGCGCACTACACCAGCACATTTGCCACTGTACCGAAGCCAGCTGCGCCAAATGCTCCTGTGTGTAATACACAAACCATCGGCACATTTTCCACTGCACCGACGCCAGCTGCGCAAAATGTTTCCGCGTGTTACACACATAAAATCGGTGCATTTTCCACTGCAACCAAGCCAGCTGCGCAAAATGCTCCGGTGACACACACACACAACACTGACGATCACTCGGCAAGTACTCAAACAAACAGCGATGCAGCACTAAGACAAACTTCTGAGCAAGTTCTGGCTCAAATTGCGGTTATTCACGCTAGCGATGCACATAGTATAGTGCATCCTGCAAGCGCACAGTTAGACGGTGCAACTCAGCTTATTCCAACGATTCAATCTATCATGTATGATGTATCGCCTCGATGCTTGTTTAGGATTGAAATGCGCCAAACTATAGGCAATTTGATTTACACCATAGTCAAGCCATAAAATCAATAGCAGCGCCATCTCGAGGCAATGACACAACTACTCCCCTTTTTCACAATAGCGCCATCTACGTAGTTAGTTATGCAAGTTATGGGGTCAAAGGGTGGTGTCTTGACTAATAATTAGGAAACATTTGTATGTCCACGGAAAGAGGAGAAATTAAGCCAGCGTACAAACCCAAAAATGTAAACATCGCTAACGGAACACAGCAATTTGTTATGAGTACCCCAAGAAATACATGCAGAATTCAGTTAACAGCACAGATTTTGGAGCTTGAATTTAATTCTACATCTTCATATCACCTTGCTAGCAAATCTTGCATAGAGTCCTTGGCGGGTAGCTCTTGCTTGACACTTGTTAGCGCTCTCCGGTGAATATGGTAACTTTGCTGATTTTTGTTCCCTTAGAAAATTCGAGTCGCGAGTTTTAACTATCTAGTGTGGGGCGCAATCCTACACAATGCTGATACATTAAATATGAAATGTAATTCGAGCGACATCACTCTAATTGGTGTGGGTCAATTTTCCATCCCGGTGCAAAACACGGTGCGTGCGAAGGTTGCGTCCAAAATCACCAATTACGAGCTGAATGTTGATGTTTTGATTGTAGCCAAATTGATGCAAGATTTGCCAGCACATGAGGTGCACACCATTAAGAAGAAAATCCAGCGGGTTTTTATGCTTGTCGTACCCCAATTTGATATATCGTCACGGATCGACGTGGCTCTCGGTGCTTGCCACTATTGTGCAATCCGTGCTAGCGGGGTTCAACATAACAACTTCCCTTATGGCCCTGTCTTGATAAAGAGCGTATTTGGGTGGATCTCGCAAGGCTCATCATTTAAATCTAATCGTGCTAAACAATTCGTAATCTTTACCATGTCATCGGTAGCAGCCATAGCATTAAGAAATGAATCCATCGAGCAATTCTGTGAAGAAGAAGAAGCACAAGATAATAATGAATATTCACTCAAAGTACGAAAGCACGAAAAGATTCAAGAAGTCACAACACAACAAGCTGTTCACTTACCTATTGAGCTACATTTAGATAAAACGTATGACGTATCCAATTCACTTAATGTTCTCGCCGCTTTATATGCTGAACAGATCGAGACACGCTCGGCGCGAAAGTTTTTACCATACGAGGAGCACCTTTCGCACCAGCGATCGTGGAAGCATTTATCCTGCACGTATTATCCTGCAGATTTCGTTTTTCACGGTATGTCAGCAGAATTCCTGAAAAGTAAGCTGCGGAGCTTCGGTCCGGATTGGTTTTGTCTACCCGCTTCCATCTGGCCCAACTCTAACCCTGAACCAACCGAAGAAACGAATCTTGAGATTCGTATGGTGAGTTCTACCGTAATGATAACGCCTACTAATTTTCCTTTGTTTACGTGTTACAGCTACAAGCGATTGTCGCGTATCGTTGCAAACTGCATTCACCGCGCACGTAACACTAAGGAAAGGTCACGCACTCAACGAACAGCAACACACCACCACGCACCTTTAATCATCACTACCGAGCGCATGAAAACTGCAAACACTGTGCTACATCATACAGCACAGCAGGATGCATTTTCAATGGATCTCGGGCAGCTCGAAAAAGGCAACGTGGTGACGAAACAAACACCCTGGCGAACACTAGCTTCACTCCTAGACCCTCTAGGAATCATTCGAGTAGGAGAAATATTACGGCATACTCAGCTGCCCTACCATGCAAAGCATCCTGTCCTGCCTCCTAAAATGCAGTCGTTTACGCACATGATCGACAAGTGCCGTTACACGGAGCTTCATCAGCAAGAAGGAAGATCATTGCTCTCGATGGTACGGGATGAGCATTGGCCGTTAGATGGAAGGCTAATTTTGTATTGGTCAGATGAGATAATTTTTTGTCGATGCACACAACAGCAACCGACAGTTTAACAATTACAACTTTTATCACTACCACGACTGACTGCGCGACGCGGTTTACCAGCACACAACGCGAGTGCTGCAAGCGAGCTTCATGAGCTAGTTAATCTGTTCCGCGGCGAACAACTATACTTATTCTTTACAGATTGCAACTGAATTTGCACTTGGCAACTTTCCTCTACCCACACCACCACCCTCTTGCGGATTGTTGAAGGCAGCAGCGAAGACCGTCAAGCGATAGCCACCTACACTGCAGCTTTCACCTGCACTACCGGTCTAAACTTAATCGAGGCAGCGACGCGTTCGCGTCCTCTTCTATCGATGCCTGATGACCTATCGATTAGTCGTCACTTAAACTTAGCGCATATCCTAGTCGGCACATAGGTTCAGCATTTGTCGACGGCTTGCCTACAAGAAGTACAACGCGTTTATTCTATGGCGATGATGAACAACAGCTTAGCTTACCTGGCAGACAGATTATCCCGGAGATCGGTTTGCTCCTTCGCAACACCACACGCCATGCGCACACCGAAGACGATAAGCTGGCACGGGTAGTAAAGCTGAAAATAACGAAAGGTATCGTAACATGCCCCCTCATAAGAATTTGTATCTTACCTGCATCTGAACGCGAAGGCACATACTTTTAACTTCCGTTATCTTTATTTAATATTGTTTTGATTATTGACTTGCGTCAAGGGGGGGAGGATGTTCAGGCTTAGGCACGGAAGCCCTGCCAGTTGATTCGTGTTTATCGAAACACGAAGATCATTCGTTGAGTTCGGAGCGTTCGGGCACGATCGATCAGTTTATAAGTATAAGTGAATTGCGTGAAATAAACTCTCTTCTAATTGTGCAATACAAGGAACAACACCCGGTAATTATAAAACGCTAGAAAAAGTTACACCGAAACGCGAAAGAACATTATCCGAAATCGTAAGATAGAACACAGTGGATGTAGCGGAATTTGGGGCAAGTGTGCCACCTTAAACATTTCAAGTTATAACTCACTAAAACGTGCTTTTCAAAAGTCGATTTAAGTCTCATAACCATTTTACATCTATTTCCTCACTTATAACTTAGTTTCGCTTGAAAAAAAATGCAAACAAAACAGTTTTTGAAGTGTTTTAAAAAGGGTCCAAAAAGACGTTGTTTTTTTGGCTATGGGGCAAGAGTGCCACTCGTATGGGCAAGACGGCCACCTGGTTAAAATAATCGTATTTCTTAGATAATTGGAAATTATTACGTTTGTACCACTTCTTCTTCTTCTTCTTTGGCTCAACAACCGATGTCGGTCAAGGCCTGCCTGTACCCACTTGTGGGTTTAGCTTTCAGTGACTAATTGATTCCCCCCCATAGCAGGATAGTCAGTCCTACGTATGGCGGCGCGGTCTATTTGGGGATTGAACCCATGACGGGCATGTTGTTAAGTCATACGAGTTGACGACTGTACTACGAGACCGGTACCACTAGTGTATGTATTACTACATGTCTTGAGTCACCAATGAAGCCCTTTTCATCACAAACTGTATCGCAATATGGGTTGTTGCTGGTCTGTTTTTCCGGAGTAGAATCCGCTCGTAAAAGCGCACCATACCGGTGAACGCTACAACAATGTTTACATTTTTGACAGCTCGCGCCTATGAAAGATGGTGGCACACTTGCCCTAAATAGAGATGGCTATTTTGCCCCAAAAGTTGTATTTTTTTTATATTTGAATTTTTCAGTGACAAAAAGAAAGTTTTTTCCAACTAACCCCACAAAAAATTCACGTTTTCTCAGCTATACGGTGGTGTAAATATTTCCTCGGTTGATTTTTTTCGCATGATTTTTTAAGCTTATTTGGTTGGATTAAAAAATTATAATATTCTGCTCAATTTTGAAACTCAACATAAATCAGTTCAAAATAATGGGAAACATCGATTGGTCTACATGAAATTCATCTCAGTATACCTAGTCATTGGAAAGCAACCAACTGTATACACAATTGATCATTAAACTAAAGTTTTTAAGGAAAAATGCTTGGTGGCACTCTTGCTCCGTATGGCACACTTGCCCCAAATTCCGCTATGAGATGTGCAGAAAACTATTTTCACATCTTCGTACATTTTTTTTCAAATTTTTAAAAAGTTTTTACACGACCTATTACGAAAAAACAAATTTATGGTCGTACCATAACTATAAAGACACAACGAAAAACAGGAATTTTGAGCTAACTAACCCATTTAATAATCTTTCGAAAATATAAATAATCTATTCTATAAAGGATCTACCGACAAATTATTTTTCAATATTTTAAAAAGGTGTTTTAATAACTTATTTTAAGGTTTTATAAGTTGTATAAGAGTAATTAACAAAATATAATTTTTAAAAATATTAAAAAAAAATCTTTAAAAACATTTTTCACCTGTAATGATTGTTTTGAAAATGTAAACCAAAGTATGTAAAAAGTTTTTTTTTAATTATGTCGAAGTTGTCATGAAAACCTTATCTATTTTGTGAGGTGTGATCATTACAAAATGTATGGCTTTCCCGTTTAGGCGGTTGTACGTTTACTTAGAGTTTTTTGGTCGTACACAAGACGGTTAAACCGTTTCAATCAAAACATTTTTTAAAATTTTATTATAGACGTGCCTGATGAACTTTGTATTTTAATTTTGGGGAGAAAATATATCGATATGTGTCGTCATAAGCTTTTCTTTTTGGAAAATCAAATCTATCTGAATCATCAGATCAAAGTATCTGATCTAAAGCGATAAATTCTATAGATTTCTAGGCTTGGGGTATTGTTTGGTCTAACTAGAGTGTCTCATTGTATAAACAAGAAAATCTAGGTACAGCAATTATCCAATATATGTTTTTGTATGAATCGTAATGTACTACAAAGGTTTGAAATTTCGCGTATAGTCGATTCCTCTGAGCAAATGCTACAGTATCGATGCAGGTGGTAAATATGTCTTAGTAACATGTTGAAACATGGTTAAATTTTTTTAACCGAATAAGCTGTCCAAATAAAAGTAGTGTCGTACCGCAATAATATCTACAAAAGGAATCGTGTATTTGCGAAAGAATTGTAAGGAATGGCTGGTCCCATGACACTATCGCCAATTCGAACGACTTTACTACACGCCTCACTATTCAAGCCCCATTTAGACCGTGAAAGCTGATTATCATGCTATAGGTAATCAATAAGTCACTGATATACAATATCGGATGTTGGACCAAAAAAGAAAAAGTCAAAAAAGAAGAAGCACAAGAATAAGTAATCAATATCTGTGAATATTTGATACTAACAATTTTTTTTAGTTTACAGTAATTTGAAAAAGGTAGCTCGCGAGCACCCTCTTTCTTCTCACAACGTATTTTGTCCAGCCAGCACGCTCGCGAGCTAGCTAGATCCTCTCACTGTGTATGTTGACGCTCGCGAGCTAGGTTGTTTTTTCTGGATGGATTTTGGATAGGCAGCGCGCCCGCGAGCTAGGCTGTTTTTTCTGCATGAATTTTTAGCATACAGGCTCGCGAGCTACCCTGATCTTCTCGCTACGTATTTTGGACAAGCAATGCGCTTGCATGCCAGCCTGTTTTTCTCTGTGTGTTTTGCACATAGGGGAACTGGGGGTACTTTCGACAAATAGTTCCCCAAGGTTTTCCCCTGATTGCAATACTTTTGCCAATGTAAACTTACTAGTAGACATAGAAACATCTTTTTTGATTTATTATGTACCATCTTACGAGAAACTACGGTTCCTACATCTGGCGACTTTGTAGCGGCCTAAGAGAACATCGATGGTGAAGTGGGTGGTGGGAGGAAAAAAATCAGGCTAGGATTACATTCCTTAACTATGTATGTAACATCAGCAAATATTTAGATACTGCTAAAAAATCGTTGTTGAGCTTTTTGTGTCGCTTTTGTTTGATCGGATCAGTTTTGAACCGTTGTTCATAAAATTGATAAGGTTCTCATAGCAATTCCAAAATAATTTTTGAAAAACTTTTTACATACTTTGTTTTGTATTTTCAAAACAATCCTTTCAGGCGAAAAAAACTTTTTGTAAAATTGTTTGGTATTCGAAAAACATATATTTTGATGGTGTTATAAAACTTATAAAACCTTAAATTAAGTTTTAAAAACACTTTTTAAAAATCGTTCAAAATTGTATTTCTTTTAAACCTTTGTAGGATATGTTATTTATATTTTTGAACGATTTTTAAATGCGTTGGTTAGCACATAAAACCTGTTTTTCGAAGTGTCTTTATAGTTATGGTACGACCATAAATTTGTTTTTGTGCCATAATTCGTGTAAAAACGTGTTTTAAAATTTTGAAAAAAGTATATGACGATGTGAAATAGTATTCTGCACAGCTCATACATTCACTGTTTTTATCTATCTCTTATGACTTTTCTGCAAATCGCGAAAAACGACTGTCCATATAGTTGTGGTAGGCGCTGTATACAAATTAATATAAAAAATACGCACTTTGATACATAACTAATCAATAGTGTTTATAAAACAATACTATGAACACGAAAATTGTAATTTTGTTCAATTAACGCCACAATTCCTTAAGTCTCAGAAGTAAATATTTACATCGGCTGTCAATCAGTACGGTCATGTGTTTATTTTGTTGTTTTTTGACAATTGACAGGTTTCTAATAATTGAAAAATGATTCAAATATTCGAAACAGTTAATATAAATAATGTGTACTTATTTTTTCTTCTAAAAGCTCTATAAATACGAAAACGGCAAGGTGTCGATCTTACCCACAGTGTCGAACCAACCCTGACTTCCCCTGCGATGCGCTCGCGCTCTACGATGTTTTGTACGTGTGTTTTGAAGTCGAGTCCCTGCTACTCAAGATGCTATGAGTAGATCCATCAACATCGCTTATCTTTAGGCCAATGAGTAGCCAGGGCAGATCTAGAACACTTACGGTTATTACGCTAGATAGGCAATCAAACTATGAGATATTATTTTTTAATAGTTTTTATACTACTCGGATTGTTCATGTTTCTATTTTGTTTTATAAAAACGAGAAAATAATGACATTTCGTGTAAAACCAGGTAATTTAGCTAATATATAATAAACCAAGCAATTGACCAACTTACAGAAGAAAAAGAGATATAAAAAAACAAATAAGAGACAAATGATACGGGAGATTTCTTGCTACGAACAGTGAAACATGGTGTGGTAGCCCATAAAAATTTAGAGCCCCGATGGTAGAGGAGGATGTCATCAGAGTTTGAAGTTTTTCATACGTGTTTAAAACTCTTTAAACCTTTGTTAACGTTAACCTTATTAACGTAAACTTAAACCTTTATTTTTTAACTCTCACTTTAAGCTTTTACACATTAATTTTTGTGTCGGAGCTTCGTAGTGGCGATTAGAAGTGGAACTTGTTTCCCTTGTTTCGCGGATCCCTATTTATATGAAATTATTCCTACAGTGGCTTATGCCAAGCTTCTAATTGCTATTGTGCGATATGCTATCCTTGTTCGTTTAATCCTAATACTATTTGCGATCCCAATCCATCTTACTATTTTTGAATTAGTGTGCGTGTATAATCCTACTGAGCAATTGAATGAACTTTTCCCTTTTCCAAATATTTATGCCTAAATGTATTAGTTAACAATATTTTATTTTTATGTATGCTTATGCTATCTATAAAACTGTTGTATTTATTTTAGTTAATAAAGTTTAATATAACAAAAAACAATTGATTAAAATATACCAGATGTTTCTAAAGCAATTGAGTTAATAGATACAGAAGAGCCAACTCAAGCATTTAATTTCCAAACAATTAGATTACAAGATCTAAAAAATATATGCTTCGATTAAAAAAAAATTACAACAGTACAGCTAAATAATACAGACATAAAAAATAGTTTCCACGTGAAAGGAGAAAAATTATTGTATATAATAAACGAATTAAGGTATGGTGTCTAAAGTTATTCCAATTTCAAAAGTGGCCCGGGACAGTTAATGTTGAAGAGTTTCGTCCAATTAACATTCTTAACATTAGCAAAAAAATATCAGAGTTTGGGTAAGTGTACCAATTTGTGGCTTTAGCACCAATTATGGCTATAACGAACACTATTTTTGCTCAAATACAGTCTATTTGCATTCTAAAACCACACAAAGATTTTTCATTTCAAATATGAACATTTTAACACATTTGTTCTTCATTAGATCCGTACTGCTCAATTCCGTTTGTTAAAAATCACCCTTTTAAATTGTGTTGTCAAGATGTTTGGTATCTCTTACCATTTTGCTAAGAGCAGCACTGTAGGATATTAGCGATTTTTAAGCACCTAACCATAATTTTATCTCAAAATCATCATTTTGGTGCAAAATATTAGTTATTTAACGACTACACATAAAAATCTACTAAAATTAATCGAAAATATGCCTTTTTACGTATGTCCATTATTGGTACAACTAATCTTCGGTGTACCAAATATCGTAGTATACTATGGATGCTTTGTTGACAACTGTCGTTTTGGTCGTAGTGCTTAGTTTACATGTGAACAAATCGGGGTTTCTCGTTGTTATTTTCGCAATATAAAGTTATTTTGTGTATTAAGCATCATTTTCTTGTAATTTGTAATTTTTCAAAATTATACAACATCGAATAAGTTTCACCAAAATAACGCAGTCTTGAATGACTTTCATACGAAAAAAAAAGTGTAATCTGAACGCCGCTTGTGTCGTACTTTTGCCAAGTGCGCTCTTGTCCTTCTCTGATCGATAATTAGAGCATAATTGACCAGAAGCATCTTCAAGATAGTTGGGCAATGCTACGATTGTTCTACGATTTAAACCAATTCAAACAGGCTACCCTGATTTGCGCTCCTCTGTGTCTCGTGCTGAAACGGTAGCTAGCTTCGGTATAAATTCCAAATGAAGGAATATGAAGAATTATCAAGAGATATAAAGTGTGTTCAAATACGGTGTTATCAGTAGATAAAGTCCCTAACATTTTAGAACATTTCAGCCACAGATACAACAGTGGAGGGTGAATTACTCTATCGCCCCATCAATTGTGCGATTAATTGAGCGTGGATAGTGAGACAAAACGGAGATTTGAAACTGTTAATTTGACTTATTTAGTGGTGTTTACTTACTAATTTACCTGCATTATTAGGGGAAGGTAGGTAAAGACGGACACGTTAAGGGAAATGGTAAAAATCTATGGATTATTAAGTGCAACGACCATGAAAATGTGCATACATTATCTTACACTCATGTTTTATCAGAAAATGTGTTAAAACTTTTAAGTTTCCATCGATTTTTGCGTTTTTTCATGAATGAAAAACATGTTTTTTTCGTGCAGTTTTGAAATGTTCGGGTAAGACGGACACCTGATATGGGAAAGATGGACACCATGAAGGGTAAGATGGACACCTGTAGAAAAGGTTAGAAAGTGAAGAGTTTTACAGTATTTTAACAAATTCTATCGCTTTCCACGTCTTGGTACGTTTATAAACCAATTCTTGGCCTATTGCAACGGCGATTCATTCAGCCATGAGTTTAGGAATTGTAAACGGCGCTTGTAATATATCGTAGAATGCAGCATCTAAAGCATTATTGACATATCGCGCAGCTAACGTTGCTCCAGCTTACAGAACAACAGTCTAGAACTTCCTTTTAGGAAATTACTCCGCAAAAAGTCCACGACCTCAGTATTTATGAAGAACTTGTTAATAGTTCAATCCATTTTCCACCATGGTAAAATTCAACATTTGATTTTTGTAATCCCATAGAATTTCACATCCATTCCTGAACAATGTCGTATAAATGCCTCATCTTTTTATTGCTTAAAGTTGTCCAAGTCGTGAGAAGATATTGGATTTCGTGAAGCGTCTCATCAGCGTCGAGCGAGCAATAGCAAAACGAACGGCTACTATTTTGACCGGTGTTTCATTTCTCACTTATTTCAATACTTTCTCTAGTTGCTGATTGGTTTATAGCCTGCGAATGCCCTTATTTAAGGTATTTGAAGAAATCTATTCATCACCAATATGAGAAGTAAAATAAATCAATAAATTCGGTGTCCATCTTTCCCTACAACAAAGTGTCCGTCTTTCCCGCTTTGGTGTCAGGATGTTTAAACCAGCAGAAAACAATATTTTGTATTGCTTCCATTCTCGTTCTTTCGCCAGTTTTTTCATTAATGATCACGACAACCTATTCATGAAATAAAACTCCCGGAAATATAAACAATACAAATTGTAGAGCTTAAGATCGGCAGTAGTCAAATTAGATCCACAAGGGTGCACATGATTGAAAATTTGTTTTGTTCGTGGATTTAACCAATTTTATATATATTATGCCAAAAATGTTCTCAAATGTGTTGTTTTACCTTCAGTTTGGATTCTACATATTTGAATTACTCGAAAATTACCTTTTTCATGTATTTATGAGAAGTGTCCATCTTACCCGCAGTGTCCGTCTTTACCTACCTTCCCCTACATTTAACCTAGTACCGTTATGATTCAAATTACGGGAAGCCTCGAATTTGGGACATTTGGCATGTTTTTATTGAATATCTTCTTATCAAGTCCCTAGACATGCTGCTTTTTAATTTAAGAAGTTAGCCATGATGTACTAGAATAAATTAAAATTGTGTGTGACTCCTGATACCTCAGTAAATAAATATTTTCTGTCGGTCAGTTCACCATCTGGGGTATTCTTAGCAGTTTTGCTTTTAACCCACGTCAGTGTTTCTCGATAAATCATATTAATCGCGTCCACGTGCATTGCAATACATCGGAATCTATTGTGAAAGAAGTAATCAATGCTTAAACAACAGTGTATTATCATATTGTGATGAGTTTGATTAAAATAGATATTTAATTTTGTCCGGAAAATGAATCAAGATTTTTTATCTTGTTTTTAATTCCGGACAGCCGAAGTAAATTGTAATTTATTGTTTCAATGATTTTTTTAGTCAGTTATTATTACAAGAAAACAATATGTATGGGACAAGTGCATTGATGGCCGTACCGGAAAGACCGTTAATTTGCATAGCAGTTCTTGGGTTTTATTCACCTGCGAGTGCAAGTGAAAACAATACTCAAACCTCATCGTATTTGAGACCGTCGTTCTGTCCCAAACTGAAGTGCCCAAACCTAAAAACTAAAAAGGTGTAGTGTGTGTGTAAATTTGAAGATTATGAAAGGAATTTTGAGGCTGGTTGGAACATGTATCAAATCGTCCGTAATTTGAAACATGAGCTCGAAACATGAGCACTGTCCGGAATGTCAAACAAAATATTGTTGCAGTTTTATGATATTTTGCAATGTTTCGAGTAAAACTATTGACAATCTTTATATTTTGCACAAATGTAGAAGGTTTGTTTTAGTAAAGTGTGTAATACAGATGCTCGACATATTGAAATTGAATTTTAATTGCGTGAACCTGTGAAATCAATTATTCGCAGACTATACAATTTTATTCATTGCTTGAAGCAAAGCATGCAGAAACTCTTTTAAACATCGATTCAAATGCCTTAAATGGCTGGTGGACATAAAAAATTGGCTTTAAACGTAGAGAAGACAAAATACATGAGGATATCAAATAAATAACTGCAAATTTAGCTCTCAATTCACATTCATCAGGAACAAATAGAAAAAGTGTCTGAAATTAAATATCTAGGAATAATTATTGATGATAAACTTACTTTTAGTCCTCAAATGGTCAACGCCATAGCAAAGGTGGCTAAGAAATGTGGGGTCATTAGTACGTTAAAAAAAGATCTCAGTTTCTTTGCGAAAGTTCAATTAGGGTAAGTTTACCAAATATGTCACCAAGATACCGATTTTTCCCCTGTAAAAATTAATACTGAGAAAAAGGTCAAAAGCTTAAAGTTTTCTTGTAGCCTACAATGTGTATAACATGAGGGTATTTTTTATTTTCACTCAGTGTTTATCAAAATGCTAGAAAAATTAAATTTAAAATTGCATCTCAAGGTACCAATTATGGCTATAGTGTTCCTAGCAATTCGCCATAGCTATACCAATATATTGTATGCTAAAACTCGTGGATATATACAACAAAAATTTAATTGTGGCATTGTTTTAACTCAAATCAAGTAATAATAAGTTTACTGCACCAATATAAGTGTGTAAACACAAATACATACGTAAAATAAACATTTTCAAATATCCGTTTTCTATAACTAGTTGATTGATATTGATAGCCTCGCTCAATTAGTCACCCAATTGATGGAGCTAATCCTTCAATTTTTTCTTTCTTACAACTGTCCGATTACACCATGCTTCGACACACTTCATATCACCTTGACAATCCTTCATATCACTTGGAAGCTATACAGAAACCAGCTACCGTTTCAGCGCGATACGAAAAGGATCACACATCGGGGTGGTCTGTTTGATTTTGTTTAGAGATACCAAACATCTTGACAACACATTTTAAAAGAGTGATATTTAACAAACGAAAGTAGCCAGCATTGAACTAATGAAGCACACATGTGTTAAAATGTTAATATTTGAAATGAAAAATCTATCCGTGGTTTAAGAGTGTAAATAGACTGTATTAGAGCAAAAATATTGTTAGTTAAAGCCATAATTGGCGCTATAGCCACAATTGGTACACTTACCCTATACAAATCCTTGATTTCACCACATTTTGATTGCTGTGCCACTGTTCTGTTTCTAGGTAATCAACCCCATATTTCAAAGATTACAGCATATAACAAAATAGAGTCATGAGATTAGTTTTAAGTCTTGGTAGATACACCTAATCTGCTATTCTGCTTGAAATAATACAATCAATGTTAATCAAGCAAAGAGTTGTGTATCAGACTATCATTTTTATTTACAAAATCTTAGGGGAACTGGGGGTAGTTTCCACACCTTAAGGTTTTCCCCTGATTGCAATACTTTTGCCAATGTAAACTTAATAGTACACGTCGAAAAAGCTTTTTTGATTCATAATGTACCATCTTACGAGAAACTACGGTTCCTGGATTGATTTTGATAGCATTTTAATAAAAATAAAAAGGGTGTTTTTTGTTGCATCAAGACTGGTGTGTCGATAACATCGACACCATGATGGGGTAAAATCGACACCTTGTGGGGTGATTTCGACACATTAAAATAACAAACTCTGATGGCCGGTTGTTTTTCATTGAAGGTCAACAAAGTATATCTTACCAATTTTAAGATAAATTAACACAAAACATTATTGAAATATGCGAAAGATATAAAGTTACAGGCAAGAACAAAAACTTTGTTACAAATAGCATGGGACCAGACTCCATATAGTAGAAGCTGCCGAGATAGCATTAGTTGATGGTTAAGATTCCTTGAAAAAATAACCTTGCAGCCAGTATCTAGTAATCGTCTTCTTTTTTATGAAATCGAAAGGTTTAATTTTATTTTTCTCTGCCATCTCGAAAGCCAAAAGTCGAACATCGGTCAATGTGATTCCATACCAGCGACTATTTTTTTCTTCATTTAAGCATAAACCGGCCTAAAGTAAGCTGAAAATACGGTCTAAGCCATAACAATATAAATTTTAATAAGCCTAAACCATATGTTAAGTATATGTTTTGTGTCCGAGTTTGGCAAAAATGTTCTACGAGGGCATAATAGCTAAATTCCTTAATTAAAAGCTCCTTGGTTTGTTGACATCGCGAGTTTTCAAGCTTCCAAGGTATTTTTAATTGAGTGTTTGCTCAGCTTAATCATTACATTTGCCGTTCATAGTTACGGGACATATGTAGAAAATATAAACACGATATTTAAAAATAAAGTTATCATGCTACAAATAAGCGTTGCACTACTACCAAGTGTTGCGTTGATTTTACCCCCATTGGCCACACAAGTCTTAGAGACATTTTATGCTATATCGTTTAATATAAAAATTACGCACTTTGATAGAGAACTAATCAGTAGTGTTTATAAAACAATACTATTAACACGAAAACTATAGTTTTGTTGAATTAACGCCACAATTGCTTAAGTCCCAAAAATAAAAACTTACATCGTCTGTCAATCTGAATCTTCTTCCTCTTTTTGGCTAACAACCGTTGTCGGTCAAGGCCTGCCTGTACCACTTGTGCCTGTACACCCCCCCAGTCCTACGTATGGCGGCACGGTCCATTTGGGGTTTGAACCCATGACGGGCATGTTGTTAAGTCGTACGAGTTGACGCCTGTACTACGAGACCGTCAATCTGAATAATCATGTGTTTATTTTGCTGTTTTATGACAATTGACGGGTTTCTAATCAGTGAAATGTGACTCAAATATTAGAAACAGTTGATATAAATAATGTGTACAAATTTTTATTCTTCAAAAAGTTCTATAAATACTAAAACAGCAAGGTATCGAACTTACCCACAGTGTCGAACCAACCCTGACTTTCCCTACATGGTATGTTCCCTAGGTATCTTAGAGAGCAGATTGTTAGAGGAACTGACGTAAACCGCCATCTTGCTCAAAGAGCTAATGAGCCAAGAGCGACTCACTACCTGTCCAGGAATGCTCAAAACTCATAATTTTTTAAGTTATTCGTACGTACAAATCGTTGCTAGTCGAAATAATAAATGCTGTAAACCTTCTACAATTTAAAAATAAATGTGTAGCTTATATTAAGCAATTTGTTAAGTAGTGCTGTGTTTAGTAGTAATAAACGTATTTAGATCAATGTGTTATGTTTTGTGTTTTTTTGTGTAGCATATCAACCGCATTCATCCGATAATGATAGAATATTATTTGTTTTTCAATTAAATAATTCTAAAATAAATCTTTAAAATTTTTAATTTGAAATAACAAAAAAAAAGATTTGAGAGTCTTCAAAGATTTGAGACGCGCGCGTATAGTGGACCATGAACATGGATCAGTCAATAGAAAATGATTGGAGTTAGAGGTACCTGATCAGATTCTTTGGTCAAAGAATGTATCATATCATCCACTAGTAATTTAGTAATACAACGTTATAAGTCCATTTTTAAAGTAATAAATACAACATATCTTAAGATAATTTCGTCCTTCTCGAACCTATGAAGGGGAAAGGGTGGGACCATCAACATCTTTTTATAAACTAACATATCGCTAACAATGTTTCTGATTGTCGTTATGGCATCTCTTAATACGTATACGAATTACGTGAAATATTCCCAGTAAGTTAATTCCCAGTAGTTTTGTTTTTAGTTTTGAAACCTATTTTAAAATAACAGCTGTGGTACAATTGTTATCAGTTCTTGAGTTTTGTTCACAGCTATTCTTCTTTTTAATGATAAAATGATTGATGCAAATAAATCATTATTTTATTAATGATGTTTTCCATATGCTACAGATACTGAACAAAAATTTTACTGGTTATTTGTTGGTTTGTTATTCATTAGTATATACATACATACATACATACACATGTACACACATACATACATACCTACATACATACATGTTATAATTTTTTTTCAATTAACAGCGTACACGTATAAAACACTACGCTGTTAATTAAAAAATCAACAGCAGCCTAACTTCCGCAGTGCATAATGTTGATGAGTTTCTATACAAATTGTTTCTCCGCTTTTTTCAATCGTGAAAACCAGACCCATTGAATCTTTCTACTCAACCATTCCTATTGTGATTCAGTTTGAATGTAATGACAGTTTCCTGAACTGAAACGGAGAATAATACTCATAATCATAATAAACTTTCGGAAAATGAAAACGTACCCTAGGGCATGGCAGCATAACACAGTAAACTCACTGTACTGAAACAGCTCTATGGTTTCCGAGGGCATCCACTGTTGTTTATCTTTGCCAAAGATGCTACGTTGAACATGCTGCAAAAAATAGATGCAATGTTTTGTTTCATCTTATTTATCTATTCTTTGTCTTATTTCATTTTTTATATTGTTGTTCGTTTTTAGTAGTTTCAATCATCATTAAGATTAAGTCAAATTGAAAAAGGAATGCTCACGTGTTTTATTAAGTAACATAGCGTAAATGTATTCAATGTCAGTATGTAATGTCTAGTAATATCTAGTTTTTACAAATTCATGCGACATAAACCGCCTTACGAATTGATTACATAAAGACAGACATTATTATTTAAATTTTTATTGAAAAAATAATGTTTAGGAAGCTTGTTACGTGAGTTATAGGTTATATTAAAAATGGGTTTTTTTGAGTTACATACGTGGGTGATTACATATATGCATTTATGGTTGTATGGCTATAGTATATATGGTTACATACATTAATTTTTTTGCGGTGTATGTATAACTTGGCATGAGTACATCGTGAACGTTACATACGTCTGTTGCTACAATCAACTCTCTCTTATTTGTAAGTCAATGGAACTGCGGAATACAGAGTTTCACACATTCATGCCTATTATTTTGCTCTAATGACATTCGATTACGTCGGAAGCACTAAAGTCGAGTGGGAGTAAATTTGGTATACGTATACGCGTATGAAGATCAGGTGGTCTCATCCCATACAAATTGACAACTAATTTCGGAAACAAAAAAGCTACTTTTGACAGAATGGGTGAGATGATTCCATTGGAACGGTTCGCTTTTCTTAGCGACACTAACGTAGTATACATTGGTGTCCTCATCGACGGCATTATTTTGAAACAAAAAAGGATTTTAATTCGTTCAGATTTGATTTAGCTTACAATTAGCTTTTAGCTTACAATCAGATTTGATTCAGCTTACAAAAATATTTTACGTATTTTTAAAGGTATGTTATTGAACAAATTGAAGAGTTTAAGAGTGTTTGTGTATTCGGAAAGTCGCCAGAAAGGTTTTTGGGAAAAGTGTTCACCCGTTCTGTCAAAAAGTGACGTTTTTTCATTTAAAAAAAAACAATCTTTGAGGCATCCTGGTTGTTAATTATTATTAACGGTCGATTTGCTGGCACTGTGTTACTTTTTAAGATTCCCGAAAGAGAGCGACACAGACAGTGTTTAGTGTGGTCAACGTTTACCACTGATCGGGTTGAGCATTTCCGAAGGATCCCGATCTAGGCTAAGCGAAAGATGCAAGGTCACTCTTTCGTCGAAGCCCACGACAAGTGACGGATTTTTAAGCGTCTCTAACGAAAGAATAAATAATAAGACAGCTTAAAAAAGCTTGAGTTGGTCGAAGCAACCGACGGTAGGAGTAAGTGTAAACAAACGGATTCAGCACATCTTTAAAATAGTTTTTTTTCCATTTTTTTATAAATGGGCTAAACATGAGTAATTAAAGTGTTGATAAACTAAAGTTAAACTTAATTACAATTGTAAAAAGCAGCTTAAATTATGTGTATGGTTAAAATTTTCGTGTTCCCGACAGCTTGAGCTGTCAGGAGAAAATCTCCCGAATGCACCTGTTTCCTGTTGGAATAATACGGCCCCGTTTTTTACTTCGTCGACTATAATGTACTGTTGAGTTACTCGAAGGGGAATGTCGTTAGCAAAACGATTCAAAGTGAACATAATGCACGTTCGAGTGAATCTTCTCGAATGCCTAACGTAATAAAATAGTCCTAATTCAAAACCGTGAGACAATTACACAACTATTTATTAAATGAGGACATGCCGTCCTTGCTATAGAGGGACGGTCCATTCGAGGATTAAGCTCACGACGGGCAAGTTGCGAGTTGAAGTCTGTATCATTACCGGATCGATAAACAAATGAGTAAATATATGAATAAATAATTAAATATATCAATTAATAAGTAAATAATTTGAGTTTAAAAAAATTGTATTTGAGTCCATCTGAACTGGACCTTTCTCCTTTCTAGTTCCCGTTCCGTTATCATTCCTCAACAACACAGGTTTGCACGCCCCTTAAATATGCACGTACCTCATATGTTGTACTTCCGAATAAATAATTATATATATATATATATATATATATATATATATATATATATATATATATATATATATGCTAATATATATATATATATATATATATATATATATATATATATATATATATATATATATATATATATATATATATATATATATCTTCTTCTCTTCTTCTTTTCTTCTTTGGCTCAACAACCGTTGTCGGTCAAGGCCTGCCTGTATCACTTGTGGGCTTGGCTTTCAGTGACTAATTGGTTTCCCCCCATAGCAGGATAGTCAATCCTACGTATGGCGGCACGGTCTATTTGGGGATTGAACCCATGACGGGCATGTTGTTAAGTCGTACGAGTTGACGACTGTACTACGAGACCGGCAATATATATATATATATATAGATCATATCTATATATATATATATATAGATCAATAAATATGTAAATAAATAAATAAATAAATAAGCTAGGTAAAGACGAACAAGTTAAGGAATATGAAAAAAACTAGGTATATATAATTACAACAATCATGCAAATGTGCAAACATTATTTTATATTTATGTTTAATAAAATAATGTTGTTGTTGTTATTGTTTTATTTTTTACGAGACTTTTAGGCATTCGCCTCCCGTAATTTACAGTTTAGAAACTACTAATACTATTTGTTATTAAAAAAGAAGTAAAAGTTTAAGAAGAAAAAAATACAACAGTTCTTATGGTAATGGTGAAAGGTGAAAATGTTTGTTAATTCTAATGATTTTTTTCATTTAAATTATGTTTTTATAAAAATTTTTATCTTTATATTTATCTTTATATTTATTCCTACACTTGTTTTTAGAGATTAGTGTCCTTTACAAAATTCAAAAGTTTTTCAATTTCATTGTAATTGTTGGAAAGTACAATATCCAAGTGCTCTACATGTCTGTGTCTCTTCCTTTCCCTCGGAATATCCAAAACAATTCATTAAAATGTGTTCCACCGTTGTATCACATCCACAAAATGGGAAGATTAACGGTGATTCCTTTTTAAGTTTGTACGTGTGCGTAAGTCGGGTTTGAATTCTCAACCTTGTTAACACTCTTTGATCGCTGTGATCTAGTGGATCGTTCCAAGGTGCCGTAGTTTGTTTAATTTTTTTAGGTTGGTAAAGGGTGATTTGTTCCAAATGTTTTGCCAGCTTTGTTTATAAAATAATGTGTATAATGTGTCACTTCTAACACCCTAAGAATTCAGAATCTAAAATATTATTGAAATATCGGGCACTAACAGTAGCACCAGCGTACAGAACAACAGTTTAAAACTTCCATTCAGACAATTACTCCGCGGAAAGTCCGCATACAATTTCAGTCATGCCATTTTATCCACCATGTCAAAAATCAAATGTTTTTTTCTTTGTAATCCCATAAAATCTTTCATATATTCCTGAACGATATCAAATCAATGCCTCCTGTTTTGTTGATTTAAGTTGTCCAAGTCGTGGCAAAATTTTGTAATTCGTGAAGTTCCTCACCAGCATCGAGCGAGTAATAGCATACAGGGTTTTATAGCCAATTTTATATTGTTAACTAGTTATCGGTTTTCGTCAAGTGTGACTTGGCGTCTTAAACCCTCAATTGGACGCAGTAAACTCTATTCTGATGTTGTAAAGTATGAAACTGTCGTTGTCAAATTTGAATCCGGCGTACTCAGTATTTTCTAGGGTTTTATTGTTTTGGAACCTTAAAGCTGCCAAGGAATGGTTAGGCCAAGGATATAAATAACTGTATTTAATTAAAATAACATAGTTTTCGTTCTCAGTTCGCAAAAAAGAGAGCGTATCTAACGGTTACGACGAACGGCCGGTTCTTAGCTAATAAACACGTACACACGTTCGCTTAACAGTGTCTTACCGTCTGTTTACGTGGTGCAGTCCTCTTCTATAGTGCAGCGTTGATATGCGTATTCATTGGCATATAACTTCTCCGTCGCTAAGATTCGAGACGTCCTCGTCTGACGGGAGTAGCTAGAACTGAAGCTCATCTTTACACTTTGTTTCATAAACGTTATAATAGTTGTTCTTAATACTAATCCTAACTATTCCCTAACCATTCCTAACCAATCATTACTACTTCACCAAGAGAAGAAGAAGGATACCTTTGTCAGATGATTTTCAAGATTATAATAATCTAAAATCGGAAAATATTATTAATTCTTGGTCTTTTAGGGGCTATGTAGTTCGAATCTAACTTTTTCTCTAATTTTATGTCGCGAAAGCGGTTAGTTTTGTGAGTACTAGTGTTGGGTAAAATAGCACAATTGAGTGTGCTGTGCGTACACGCACGCAAATCTCAGTGTGCGGTGCACATTTCGCACTGTGCGCGCTCTCCGCACTGTGCGCGCACTCCGCACTGTGCGCGCACTTCGCACAGTGCGCGCACTTCGCACTTTTCGCACAGTGCGAGCACACTCCGCACGGTGCGCGTACTTTTCGCACAGTGCGTGCGCACTCCGCACTTTACGCACACTTCGCACAGTGCGGGCACTTTTCGCACACTCCGCACAGTGCGCGCACTTTTCGCACAGTGCGAGCAAACTTCATACTGTGCGAGCACACTCCGCATAGTGCGCGCACTTTACGCACAGTGCAAGCACAGTCCGGACGTTTCGCACACTTCGCACAGTGCAAACATATTTTGCAAATTTCGTGCAGTGCTTCACTTTGTACTGTGCGAGAACACTTCGTACCATGTTATAGGAAGTCAGGTGGTGTAGTACTGAGCATATTTTGACAAACCGCTTTTTAGCATTATCAGTTATCATTATCAGTTAGCATTAGCGACTCCGATGCGTTGGTGCAACAAATTCAAGTCGGGGCGAATCAAAGGTCCATAAATCGCTTGCACACATTCATACCTCACACATGCCCATCACTCTTCCCTCCCCCCATCCCTCTCGCCCTGTCATATGTCACCTTCTCTTTAGTTGATTACAAAATTTGACTAGGGGTCCGAGTAAAAATTGTAATTTTTGCATTAAAACATGCCACACTGGCAATGAATTATGTTTCTCGCACTACGCAATGGCTTGGGCCAACAATGATTAAATTGTATTGCTGCGCTGAACGCTGAAACACACGCGCACAGCTGAAATCAATAGAATTTAATCTTCGTTGGCCCAAGGCATTAGGTAGAGCGAGAAACATAATTCATTGCCAGTGTGGCATATTTTAATGCAAAATTATAATTTTCACTCAGAGCCCTAGTCAAATTTTGTAATTAACTAAAGAGAAGGGGACATGGGACAGGGCGAGAGGGGGGGGGGAAGTGTGATGGGCATGTGTGTGGTACAGTATCGGACAGAAAGATAGAACCCTGGTGTTTTCAACACACCATGCACCCGTCGGGCCAGGTTTATGTGTGATTTGTATGTGTTTGTGTGTGTGTGTGTGTGTGTGTGTGTGTGTGTGTGTGTGTGTGTGTGTGTGTGTGTGTGTGTGTGTGTGTGTGTGTGTGTGTGTGTGTGTGTGTGTGTGTGTGTGTGTGTGTGTGTGTGTGTGTGTGTGTGTGTGTGTGTGTGTGTGTGTGTGTGTGTGTGTGTGTGTGTGTGTGTGTGTGTGTGTGTGTGTGTGTGTGTGTGTGTGTGTGTGTGTGTTTCACAAGTAGGTCGTTTCGGATAGTTTTGTTAGTAGTTTTTTGTGTTTTGGGTTAGGTTTTTGATGTAATAAGCAGGACCACTGCCCTCGCGATCAGTGTTTTTTTCGATATAATAACAATTTTACGGTTTTCTTTCACTGTGGTCTTCTGAAGACGTCCGGTTGACTTACGCGTTTCGATTTTCCAAGCGCGTTTCGGTTGTCTAAGCACGTTTCGGTTGTCCGAAGCGCGTTTGCCACAAAAGTGCGCGATCGTTCCATTACGAACTCGATCGTATTGCGCTTAATGTCAGCAGCCGCCTTTCGCTTTATCATATGGCGCTGATAATCGGTACAATGTTTACCTCGACCCATTGTTACTAACATTGCTTGCTTGGACCGTCAAGAACGGGCTGGTTAAAAACTTGGACACGGCTGATCCCGTGCTCTGCTTGCGTTCTACTTCTATACGCGATGAATTACATCGTTGTCGAGCAGCGAAAACATCGCATGGATAAAAACTATCAACGAGTACGCGAGTAAGCGTCTTCCCTTCAAAATCGAGAACAGAATACTGCCGCGCTCATGAAACAAAACGCCCATTGAAGAGAACAACTGCGCACCAGCTCAATGCACGCACAAAGTTTTCCATGCGCACACAAGGTTCAACGCAGAGATGCACGAAGGCCTTTCAATGGCGTGCACTGAAGAAACACCTGTGAGGGAATGCCGAGTTCATTGCTATTGAGCGCGTGTCCATTTCGCACCGGTGTCGCATTCACATTCATGAAACAGCACACCTGCGTGGTCGTCCGATGAACAAGCGCTGCTGTCGATGCAAACTTTAGTTTTTATCCAAGTGTAAACGCACGATGTTTCACATGATAACAAACATCATCAGAATACTTTCAACGCAATATGACATCATGGCAAGCTACGTTTTTCAGACACATACCCGCGCACTTGCAAATACACATTAAAAAGCACACTCTCTTTCTAATACTACTACTACTACACACACACACACACACACACACACACACACTTACACACACACACACACTTACACAAACACACACACACACACACACACACACACACACACACACACACACACACACACACACACACACACACACACACACACACACACACACACAAACAAACACAAGTAACGTGGCAAAACAAGTGCACGGTGCGTTGAAAACACCAGGGTTCTATCTTTCTGTCCGATACTGTATGAATTTGTGCAAGCGATTTATGGACCTTTGATTCGCCCCGACTTTAACTCGTTGCACCAACGCCCAAGGACGCAAAAACCGACGGCGGCCTGTGTAATCTGAGCTCCCCAAGTAGCAGAGCCGAAGTTGTTGAGAGATTTTGCTGTGTGCCAAATCGAGAGGCCCTATCTTCTCTCTCTAGATTTTGGACGGCAAACCGCCGCCCATGTAGAGGTGTGTGCGTGTGACGAAAAATTATGGATGAAATACGGGGGAAGCGGGGTTGGAAGTCTTTCGTTCGTCACACACACATGCATTTACCAGCGGATATCGCTGGACCGAGTCTACCCATCTCTCTCGATCTACCATGATTTTTTCTGCTATCGCGCTCATCCGGGTGTTAGGAATCCGCAGTCTGTCCAGAACTTTCCCTGTGGAAGGATGTACTTAAGTGAGGTGCGATTTCTTGTGCGACGTACTTTGCTCATTTACGTTTTGTGCCGTGTTCCTTCTTCCTCAGTTATGGAATGATTTATCCTAGCAAATTGTTGAGGTAAGTTTCTTGCTGTGTGCTTGTGCAGGTACATTCAACTAACCCTTGGTGTCTAAAAAGTCACAGGTGTGTGCGCTATTTATCAACGACTACCTGCTAGCCTCGTCAACAATCTTCGAAGTGAGCGACGGAAAGAAAACGTTTTCCAGTTTTAAAATATTAAGGTAAGTTTTGATCTAATCCTATGCGCTAAACTCTCCATAGTAATACATACTACATACATTCGTTATTGCTTCATTCAGCCCCCGGTGAGGACGTCATTACTTAACAGAAGCCGGTTCAACACGCGCAGCATGGATGGTACCACGAGCGCAGTAGGAGGAAGGAAGAACGAGAGGAGGAAGAACGGTAAATTTGGAAGGGGGTAAGCGTTCTGCCGTCTACACAGCGGGAGTATCCCAAAACACATGTGGGAAGGGAGAGGGATATTATTCAATAAACAGCATGCGAATGTGTGCATAAAGCAAATGTGAACAGCCTCATCATTTCTATAAGCAATCCGAAAAAGGGGGTGGAGCAAACACATTGGTATGCGTGAGCGGCTGAAGAAACCAGAACGTTTAGATGTGTGAGTGACGGATGGTTCGGGCGCCTGTGGCGAAGCTCTCGACAAGCCTGCAAACGAGAGCTTTGTGGAGAGCTTTTTAGGGAGTTCAGATTACATAGGCCGCCGTCGGTTTTTGCGTCCTTGGGATAAAGCGTTCTGCCGTCTACACAGCGGGAGTATGCCAAAACACTTGTGGGCTCTCTCGACAAGACTGTAGACGAGAGCTTCGTGGAGAGCTTTGTAGAGAGCTCAGATTACACAGCCCGCCGTCGGTTTTTGCGTCCTTCCCAAGGACCCAAAAACCGACAGCGGCCTGTGTAATCTGAGCTCAACTCTCTTGTCGAGAGCTTCGCCACAGGCGCCCGAACCATTCGTCACGCACACATCTAAACGTTCTGGTTTCTTCAGCCGCTCACGCATTCCAATGTGTTTGCTCCACCCCCTTTTTCGGATTGCTTATAGAAATGATGAGGCTGCCCTCCCGACAATGGCACTCAAATTCTTTCATTTTCTCATGCCCTCTCTGTCACATTCGTAGCTCGATCTCCCTCTTCTGGGACTTAGCGTTCTGAGCATGCGGTTTTTGCAACGGTCATTTCGTGCTGCTTCGATCTCATCACCTTCTTTCCCCTCCCACCCCTCTTTTTGATCATCGCTTTGGGGCTTGCAAATTTTTGACATGTCAAATGAGAGTGAAGCTAAAATGTAAACAACAAGTGTTCGCGTGTGCGGTGATTTTGTAAGTATTTTATGCAAATTATATGATATTTATCATTAAAAACGTTTTGTTTTGTAGAATAAACATAAAATCAACCACGGAAGTATGATTTAGTTGTGGTGGAAGCGACAAAAATGCTTGGAGCATGGAATAAAACCGGATGAAATTTCTAGCCTTCACGCACGATGCCGACGCTGAGGTAAGGTGTGCTTGTGTTTAATTTCGATGATTGTTTCATTTTAGGGTGTGATTTTTTGGATATAACTGTTCCTGGCGGGGATAGTCAATAGTCGATACCCTCTGCAGCTGTGAAGGGGTGCAGAAAAGGGGCTCGCTACCACCCTTCCCACACTCGGACGCATTTTCCGTGGATGTAAGATTTGTTCCTGTTTTTTAATTGAATGGCTTGTAATGTATGTGACCTTCCTCCCAGTAGGCTATGTGCGCCAAATCTAACGGTGATCCGTATTGTGAAGGAATTGGCATAGGCGGTGCCGGGGACTTGGTGAAAATGGTACACAACGGCATCGAGTACGGTGATATTCAACTGATCTGCGCAGCGCGTCACCTGATGCTGGCGCTGGGCATGGCACGGAAGGAAATGGCACAGGAATTCGACGTGTGGAACAAGGGCGTATTGGATTCGTTCCTGATCGAGATCCCGCACGATTTTCTGAACGGCGACGTTGAGGGATAGATGCTTGAGCTCATTCGTGACTTGGCCACAAGGATACGGGCAAATTGTCGGCGGTTGCCGCCCTGCGCCATGCCGTTCCGGTGATGCTAATTGATGGAGCGGTCTTTTCCCGCTGCGTATCTGCTCTGAAAGATGAGCATGCTCAGGGCAGCAATCAACCGGCCGGGCCCAGCACGAAAGGTATCGTGTGCGCAGGGCTTCATGTTGCAGCGCGAAGCGGAGATGGATCCCAAACAAATGGACCCCAAACTACGATTGTATTGAATTGATGTGGCGCTGCGGTTGAATCATGTTCATCAGCAAGATTCGGAACACTTTTGTGCGCAATCCACATATTACCACGCGTACTCCATTCTATTGCTCTGCAGCTGCTTTAAGACTGCCAGTGACTTGCTAAGCTCGTTAGGCTAGCTGAACGAAAATAGATAGTGCACAAATATTTGGCTGAAAACATGATAGTTCATAGTACTATAGGAACACGCCATCACGCAACTACCACGAAAACAAGCACTAAAATAACCGAATTGTTGGGCCTAAAGAACATGATCGTTCAGTGCACCACAATGGGAGGGTTGTTTTTTTGCTAGTGCTTTCTATTTCATGATGTTCTCGAACGTATACCACATAAACAATTACATCGTCAGGCAAGTACACTTTGAAGACTACGATTCGATACACGCTCTAATGCTAATATGTTTTTTGTATTTTCAGGTTGTAGTATAAGTCATGTATGGATGGATTCCTGAAGAAGTAAGTGGTCTAGCCTTTAGTGGTAACACGTCTTCGCTAAATCAACTCAATAGACTGGACAATAACGGTGTCAGATTTTGAGAAAAGTAGCAATTAATTATATATTAAGTAATGGTAGTAAAAAACTTATAAAACTGATTAAGGTAGTAAGCATAAACTTTATTAAGTTCCACTTCTGGAAATAATTTTAAACTAAATTGAAGCGTGATGCATCGCATCGTGCTAATTAATTATCCTAACATACTTAACAAATCAGCATTTTTCAGTCAGTCACAATCGACGCTTGTTACAACCTTTTCTGCATTTTTGGATTAACTGTCGCATAGTTCTTTAGTAAATTTTACTTTTATTTGCGACACTGACAGTTTGTTAACAGTTTCGTGTTTTCGGAAGCGGAAATATGACTTTTAATGTTAAGCTCTTATTACGTTTCAGCATTCTTCAATCCATTAAAGTCACAAAAAGAGCATGTAAGACTTTCTTTTATAAAACTAGTGATTTTCCAATTTATTCAACTTCCACAGTAATTAAAACATTAGCAACTTAATTATACTATTTCATAAAATTATTTAATTCACAAAATATGTCTTCTTTGAAAACAAATCACTAAAATTTATATTAAAACTACTAAATCTATAATTCATATTATTTACAATATTTACAAATATTCTGATTTTATTCCTCTTTCTTCTTTTTCGTGAGCTTTCCTCGACTGACGTTTTTAATGACCACGGTTCATTGGGCAGCAGAACCAGCGTTACGGAGCTTCTTGCTAAAATTTTTTTCTAATTCTGCTATGTCCTGTATACTTCCAATTTCCTTAAATAATCGTAATATATTTACATTTGTCCTAAATTCTACTTTTGTTTTTTTACGTCCTATTCCTAGTCCACTCCACGAGCACTCCATTAAAAAAACTCTATTAAAAATTATGTACAGGGCTTCATGCATCCTTGGTATGCTTCCTACGGACTTAAGTTGTTTAAAAAGCCACGTTTTTATAAAAGAAAAACGCTCCGTCAACATCAAATCCGCCTCAAATTTGGCTAGCTCGTTTTTGTCACTAATTTTGGCAAAGACAAACCCATCTGCTTCATCTTCTTGCACTATAACTGCAACAGTATCCAAAGGCTGAATTGGATGTTGACGTTGCATTGCTAAAAGTTCATCTAATTTCATATGTAAATCTGTTGTTAGATTCGTCAATATATGTATTTTCCTGTTATTTTCAACAGCCAGGCTTCTGCAGTAACATTCCTGCTCACATCCACATCCGGCAGCTGCCACACTCGAAGCGTTCATCGTAACCTGCAATGATAATATAAGTATATTCCACATTTCGTTTAGATGAAAGTTATGGGGTTATTTATTGATATAAAATGTGTTTCAGTTGATCTTACAGGTTACAAAGGCGAAGAATTTACGACGAATCTCGAACAACCAGTACAGAACAACAGCTGACGTTCTTCAAATAAGTAATGCAGCTTCAAATACAGCTGAAAAATGAAGGTTTATTAGTTGTACACCGATCTAAATTTTACGCATTTTGATCCTTTATTTAAATACTTACAGGTTATCAGCAAACACAAACAGTTTCTTCGTAACAGTTCTGAATTTTATTTTAACATGCACAAAAGCGACGCGGCTATCTTTCAATAAAAAGTAAACAAAAGAGTTTCGTTTTAATTTAATTTTGACAGCGGGTGTGGTGATGACTCGAGCAGGTTGGAACATAAAATTCTTTGGATGGGATTCAGTGCGATCCGTGACGTCACTGAGCGCCGGTTCATTTAAAGCTTCTTCTCTGAGTTCTGCTTATACCAACAAGCAGAGTTTAAGCAGAGAAGAAGCTGTGGCGGTTTCCATACAAACTCTCTCTGAGATTGTTGAAAGGGTGTTCACATTTGCTTTATGCACACATTCGCATGCTGTTTATTGAATAATATCCCTCTCCCTTCCCACAAGTGTTTTGGCATACTCCCGCTGTGTAGACCGCAGAACGCTTTCCCCCTTCCAAATTTACCGTTCTTCCTCCTCTCGTTCTTCCTTCCTCCTACCGCGATCGGGGTACCATCCGTGCTGCGCGTGTTCAGCTGGCTTCAGTTTAGTGATGACGTCCTCACCGGGGGCTGAATGAAGCAATAATGAATGTAAGTAGTATGTATTACTATGGAGAGTTTAGCGCATAGGATTAGATCAAAACTTACCTTAATATTTTAAAACTGGAAAACGTTTTCTTTCCGTCGCTCACTTCGAAGATTGTTGACGAGGCTAGCAGGTAGTCGTTGATAAATAGCGCACACACCTGTAACTTTTTAGACGCCAAGGGTTAGTTGAATGTACCTGCACAAGCACACAGCCAGAAACTTACCTCAACAATTTGCTAGGATAAATCATTCCATTACTGAGCAAGAAGGAACCCGGCACAAAACGTAAATGAACAAAGAACGTCGCACAAGAAACCACACCTTACTTCAGTACATCCTTCCATAGGGACAGTTCTGGACAGACTGAGGATGTCTAACACCCGGATGAGCGCGATAGCAGAAAAATCATGGTGGATCGAGAGAGATGTGTAGATTCGGTTCAACGCAATCCAACGGTAGATGCATGTGTGTGTGACCAACCAAAGACTTCAGACCCCGCTCCTCGCGTTTTTCATCCATAATTTTTCGTCACACGCACACACCTCTACACGGGCGGCGGTTTGCCGTCCAAAATCTAGAGAGAGAAGACAGGGCCTCTCGCTTTGGCACACAGAAAAACCTCTCAACAACTTCGGCTCTGCTACTTGGGTAGATGCAATGCTGGTGGTGTGTGTGACCAACGAAAGACTTCAGACCAGAGTTTTTCATCCATCATTTTTCGTCACACGCACACACCTCTACACGCGCGGCGGTTTGCTGTCCAAAATCTAGAGAGAGAAGACAGGGCATCTCGCTTTGGCACACAGAAAAATCTCTGAAAAACTTCGGCTCTACTACTTGGGTTGGGACCTGAATTCCTATAACATGGTACGAAGTGTGCTCGCACAGTACAAAGTGAAGCGTGCGCGCTGCGCGGAGTGTGCTCGCACAGCATGAAGTGTGCTCGTACTGTGCGAAAAGTGCGCGCACTGTGCGGAGTGTGCGTAAAGTGCGGAGTGCGCACGCACTGTGCGAAAAGTGCACGCACCGTGCGGAGTGTGCTCGTACAGTACAAAGTGTGCTGTGCAGTGCGCACAATGAGGTGTGCTGTGCGCACA
Source organism: Anopheles arabiensis (assembly GCF_016920715.1). Classification (NCBI taxonomy): domain Eukaryota; kingdom Metazoa; phylum Arthropoda; class Insecta; order Diptera; family Culicidae; genus Anopheles; species Anopheles arabiensis. The sequence goes on along the minus strand of NC_053517.1, from coordinate 58,236,727 downwards.
GTGCGCACTCGCGCACAATGCTCAACACTAGTGAGTACGTAACGCTTACTTTATTTTACACTATGTTTCGGGAACGGTTGCTCACGTTCGTTCGAGGTCGATTTGTTCCGAGGATTTTTAAGATCGCGGAGCGAAGGAAGAGTTCCGTTCGCTATCGAGGTTAGCGTTGAAAAAGAAAGAATGTGCTCGCTGACAGCAAGAAGTGAAGTGACGGACATGCGGCGAACGTCACATTGACACGTTCGTGTGCCTGGTGAGTGCGATCCGCGGAGATCCGTGTCCTTGTCCTCTTACTGTCACGATCGCTCGATGATTGTAGCGCCAGATGGCGGTGTGGTCGCTACAGTCTTATTACAACTACACCGGAATTCAAATAAATTGATTGCAATCGAAATTCCATAATTATTTTGAAAAAATAATAAGTAGTTTCATCTTTTTTTTTTAAGTTTCTTAATCGTTTGATCTTTCCTTTATGTCTTTTTACTCCTATACTGTTTTCAAAAGTAATTTCTTTAACGTTGTTGGCTGTAGTTTTGTTTGCTCGCAGTTGGGTTTTTGTTCTTATGTTGGGAGCTACAAATACGTCTTTTGATTCATATATGAGTGGTAGAAATGTTTTTTTGTTGTTTTGGTTGAATAGTCGGTTAACTGCATTTTCTAAGTTCTGTTTGGCTTCCGTAAAAAGGTTGGTTAGTGTTGGGTTTGCTCTGTAATGGGATGGGATCCGAAGCCCTCCGAGGGATAACATAGGCTCTCCCATCCAACTCCTATTCCGACACGTCCTCGTCGTGCAGAGTGGTAACATGTGCCTCCATATATCCTAGCTTGGGTACACGGGCTAGATCCAACCCCTTGGGCGGATGGTGGCATATGGCGAACCAGGAGGGGGGTGGGTATCCCGGGAAACTGGGTGCCTCACGTAACAACTGACTACAGAAAGCATCAGAAGGATACGAAACGGACTTAACGATACCGACCCAACGCAATGCCCCCGGACAACGATAAAAATGGGCTCATGGAACGTACGCACTCTTAGCAAAGCCGGAGCCTTGAAACAACTTGATGACGCCCTAGCCACACTGAGCATGGACCTCGTAGCTCTACAAGAGATTCGGTGGCTAGGGAACGGTGTGCACAACAGGCGTGGTAAGCAATGCTACGACATTTACAGGGTTTTCCATTCCAATTAACAACTGTCCACAGTCTACTAGCAATCCTCGATTTGAAAAACACAATTGTCTACCACTTACAAACAAGTCAAGCCGTTTTTGGTACACTGTCCATTTCAATTTCACAATTGTCGTCTTCGAAAACACACGTCAGATGCGGCACGGTTTGTTTTGGTTTTGGCTGGAACGTGTATCACTTGTAGTTGGGCTGCTGGGCAACATGGACATGTTAGGCATTTTATGTATACTTTAATCTTTCAATACAATGCAGGAATTTTGACATTTATCGGTGCTTTTACTGGTAACCAATGAAAAAAAAATTACAACGTCCCAAAATAACCTAAAAACTGTAACGATCCAAGAATAACTAAAACCAAATGATAAAACTGCTTAACATGTCCAAATTGCCCAGCTTTCCTATTTTCTGATATTCAATCAAGACCTGTTTACAACATGGTTCAATTCTTACAGACAAGTGATACACGTTCCAGCTAAAACCGTGCCGCATCTGACGTGTGTTTTCGAAGACGACAATTGTGTAATTGAAATGGACAGTGTACCAAAAACGGCTTGACTTGTGTGTAAGTGGTAGACAATTGTGTTTTTCAAATCGAGGATTGCTAGTAGACAGTGGACAATTGTTAATTGGAATGGAAAACCCTGTACTACAGCTGCCACGACCGCCACCACGTGCTCGGAACGGGTTTCGCCGTAGGTCCCCGGCTGAAATCCGTAATCATAGATTTCAAGGCTATAAACGATAGGCTATGCACCCTGCGCATGCGAGGCAAATTTTTTAATATAAGCCTCATAAACGTTCACGCCCCTACCGAAGATAAAGAGGAAGAGGAGAAGGACCTTTTTTTTACGGCCGCCTCGCTAGAACTATAGATGCGTGCCCCAGGCATGACCTCAAAATCACCTGGGGGACTTCAACGCAAAAGTCGGTAGGGAGCCAATGTACCGCCAATACACTGGCTGTCACAGTCTGCATTAGCACAGTAACGATAATGGTAGTAGATTGGTCCAGTTCGCCGCAGCGAACAATCTGGTTGTAGGAAGTACCAAATTTGCGCGGAGGGACATCCACAAAATGACGTGGGCGCACCCGGATGGCGAATCCTTCAACCAGATCGACCACGTGTTAATAAGCCGCCGACGACAGTCGAGCCTGCTAAACGTCAGAACATATCGAGGAGCCAATATCGATTCCGATCACTACTTGGTTGGCTTTGTGATACGTTATAGAATCGCCCGCCCCCGCGCCAATGGGGGCGGAGAAAACACGCAGCCTCGGCTCAACATGGACTCTCTAAGGGACATTACTGTCCAACAGGAATTCAAAGCCGCTTTAGACGAGTCTCTACTACCAGAAAACAGATATGAAACTACGAGCGAGAGGTGGAACGCTCTAAAAACAAAAATAATAAACTGTGCAAGAAATATACTCCCACCACGTCGTGGCAACACCAAATCTGGCTGGTTCGACGATGAATGCAGACTAGTGACCGAACGTAAGAATACTGCATACCGAGCAATGCAGCAACGGCATAGAACGCGGGCATGCGCAGAGGAATATTCACGGCTCAGACGCGAAGAGAAACGAGTTCACCGCTCCAAGAAGCATGCTTTGGAAGAGCAAAACATGCGGGAACTCGAGCAAACCAGAGAGGCGTACGGACCGACACGAAAGTTTTACCAAGCGATAGCAGGTCACCGAAACAACGTTGTACCTAAGGTAACCTGCTGTCGCAACAAGGATGGAGATCTGGTTAGTAACCAGCCAGAGGTCCTCTCGCGGTGGGCTCAGTACTTTGATGAATTACTCAACGACCAGTTAAACGAACAGCTAGAAGCGCCACTAGCAGATAGTGTCATGCTACTGCCACCTAGCATAGAAGAAACACGAAAGGCTATCCGTCGGCTGAAAAATAACAAGGCACCCGGAACCGACGGAATTGCAGCTGAACTGGTCAAGAATGGAGGTGCACGACTAGAAAACGAGATTCATCAAATTGTTACTGAGGTGTGGGATAGCGAATCGATGCCTTGTGATTGGAATCTCGGCATCATCTACCCCGTATACAAGAAGGGAGACAGGTTGGACTGCAACAACTACAGGTGTATTACGGTGTTGAATACTGCCTATAAAATATTCTCCCTGATCCTTCAGGATCGCCTTGTCCCGCACGTCGAAGAGATAGTAGGAAACTATCAAAGAGGATTCCGAAACGGAAAATCAACCACTGATCAGATCTTCACCATGCGGCAGATCTTGGAGAAGATGGCTGAATACAGAAACGACACATACCATCTCTTCATAGACTTCAAAGCCGCATACGATAGCATAGCCAGGGTAAAACTGTACGACGCTATGAGCTCATTTGGAATCCCGGCCAAACTGATAAGGCTAGTTAGAATGACTATGACCAACGTCACATGCCAGGTGAGGGTGGATGGAAAACTCTCAGGACCTTTTGCTACCACCAAGGGTCTGCGCCAGGGGGACGGGCTTGCCTGTCTCCTATTCAACTTGGCGCTAGAGAGGGCCATCCGCGACTCAAGGGTGGAGACTACGGGAACCATCTTCTATAAGTCAACCCAGATCCTGGCATACGCTGATGATATAGACATCATTGGTCTGCGGCTCTCCTATGTAGCAGAAGCCTACCAAGGGATTGAGCAGGCGGCAGAGAACCTCGGATTGCAGATAAACGAGGCAAAGACCAAACTGATGGTGGCAACATCAGCGGACCTACCAATAAATAATCCGAATCTACGTAGGCGTGATGTACAGATAGGTGAACGCACTTTTGAAGTCGTCCCAGAATTTACCTATCTTGGGTCAAAGGTCAGCAACGACAACAGTATGGAAGTTGAGTTGCGCGCAAGGATGCTGGCTGCCAACCGGTCATTCTACAGCCTGAAAAAGCAGTACACCTCAAAGAACCTGTCGCGACGGACGAAGCTGGGACTATATAGTACCTATATAGTACCAGTACTCACATACGCCTCTGAGACATGGACACTGTCCAAATCTGACGAAGCCCTCTTAGCCGCGTTCGAGAGGAAGATGCTCAGAAGGATACTTGGCCCCGTATGTGTGGAAGGACAATGGAGGAGCCGCTATAATGACGAGCTATACGAGATGTACGGCGACCTCACTGTCGTACAGCGTATTAAGCTCGCCAGGCTCCGGTGGGCTGGCCATGTTGTACGCATGGAAACGGACGACCCAGCCCGTAAAGTCTTTTTAGGCCGTCCACAAGGACAGAGGAGGCGTGGTATGCCCAAATTGAGGTGGCAAGATGGCGTGGAGGCGTCCGCCATTAAGGCCGGGATAACGGACTGGCAGACGAAGGCGCGAGACCGTGAGCGGTTTCGGACACTCCTGAGGCAGGCCAAGACCGCAAAGCGGTTGTAGCGCCGGATAAGTAAGTAAGTAAAGTGTTGGGTGTGGCAGGGCACTCACGCGCCCTCTCCGCGAGATGTTTTCTCTCGCCGGTTGATGGGCATGACCCAACGGTTAAAAGCCGAAGATTTTATATTGACCTTTCACTTTTTCTATCTGTCTCTCGCTCTAATTTGAGCGATTTTCCCCTGATGAGTGTCCCCGAGCCTCCTCGGGTGGTTGTTGTTGTTGAAAGTTGAAGCCGAAACCCCCTCATGCGCTGCCAAAATCAGCGAAGAACAAAATCGAGTGGCTCAAACGAAAAAACGAAAAAAAATGATGACCCATATGACAATGGGGATTTATTTCTAGGGCAAACGGGGTGTGAGGTAGAGAGAAACAGGTTGCGACGAGGGAGAAGCAGGATAATTTTGGAGAGAGAGAGAAATGGAACCAAGGGGAAACGTAGAGCCTCATATACGGAGAAAGAGAAATGTCAAAACAAACCGTTCGAAACACGTTCAAAACAAACGAGGACGCTTCGCGAGTTGGTGTTTGTGAAAATTATATTTTAAAGTGATTTAAAGTGTTTCAGAGAAGAAAATGGACCAAATAAAGCAGTTGAAGAAGAGTGGGCTGTTAAGGAAGCGAGCACTGGCAAGGATGGGTGAAATGAAGAAGAAATGGGTGGCTGAAAATCAACCCGGTCCGAGTACGAGTATGGAAGTGCAAGGTAAGCGATTTTCATCATCTTTTACGCTCGTTAAACTCGGTATCAAGTTTATATTTAATAGTTTTTTTTTTAAACCATATTTAGCTGTGTGTAGCTCTGAGTATACGAAGTGCGTATACTTTTTGTGCATTTTGATGCACGCTCTGGGCCGGTGACCGTGCAAGTTTTTGCAAAACATTTCTGACCGTTTTTAAGTTTTGCGTCAGACTGCAAACTCAAAAGTGTTTTGCTGAACGTACAAATCACAAATGCACTAATTTATGTACGCTTTTATGGACGTATTTAGTAATAAAGTCTTTTAGTTTTAGGTCCGGAAGCTGTGGTTGATGGCGTTGCTGAGGAGTGCCTGATGGATTTCCCGTTGTCGGAGGAGGAGGATATATTCATTTTATCCGATAATGAAGTTGAGGATGAAATAATCGAATACATCGAGAACGAGAGCGAAGAGGATGATAAAGATCATCTACTGAATGAGGAAAATAATAGTCCAGCTCAACATCCGATGGCCAAGCGGTTGAGAGTTTGGGCTTTATCTCATAAGATACCTCATTTAGTATTGAATGATCTTCTTCGCTTGGTTCGCGAATCAACGGACATTCCTCTTCCTCTCGATTCTAGAACGCTCCTTAAGACACCGGTTGCTGTGGACAAGGAAATATACGCGGTAGCTGGCGGTGAAATGTGGTATCATGGCATTGCGAAATGTATGCAAAGTTGTTTCCGGTAAGACAGATTGTGCTTAGCTTGATAACATGTACCATGTAAATAACTAATGTATAGGTAACATCTACTGTGTTTCATATTAGAAAGCTGACTCCTACGGTGAACGAAATATTAATAAACATATTCGTAGATGGGCTACCGTTATTTTGTTAGAGATTTGCAGTGCCGTAGGAAAATTAGGAATAGGCAGAAGCACGTGTGGTTCGGTTGAAGTAATGATGAAGAAGGAAGTTTATTTGACACAAAATGGAGTTCATATAGCAGAGGTGTGTAGTTCGGACAAGGGTAATTCAGATTTTGAGGTGTGACAGCTAACTGTCCTGCGTTGCACACAGGGTGGTCCTGTGTCCAACACTCCTCCTTAACGTGGACACGTTTGCGTTCACTCAACGCCAATTGCCATCCGATGGCGCTCCAGCTTGCTTCGTCCGAGCGGCTTCGTCATCAGGTCAGCTTCCATGTTTCCGGTCGGCAGGTACCGCAATTTGAAGACGCCCCTTTCCCGCAGGTCCCTAGTGAAGGCATGTTTTGTGTCGATGTGTTTGGACCGGCTGTCGATTCGATCTGATTCGACCATCTTGATGCACGATTGGTTATCCTCCCACAAGACGGTTGGTTCGTGGTTTTCCTCACCGAGGTCGCCTAGCAGCTTTTTGATCCATAGCAGTTCCTGACAGCATACAGACAATGCCACGAATTCGGCTTCTGTGGAAGAAAGTGAAACGCACGTTTGCTTCCTGGTTCCCCAGCTTACCAACCCTCCACCGTACTTGATGAGAAATCCTGAGTTGGATTTTCTGTCTTGCTCGTTGCCAGCCCAATCGGCGTCGGCAAATCACTCTAGGTGTCCCTGTCCATTGCCCAAGTGAAAGCGCAGATTCTTTGTGCCCTTAAGGTAGCGTAGGACACGTTTTGCTTCAGACCAATCCCGATCAGTCGGGTTTGAAACTTTCCTGCACAATAGAGATGTGCTAATTCATATGTCAGGCCGAGTATTCACCGCTACATATAGCAAACTTCCAGCCAACGATGTGTACGAGGTATTGGTTTCCATAAGGTTCTCCTCCTTTTGCTTTATGTACCCGGGATCTATTGGTACCTTTGACGGTTTAGCGTTCTCGTGTCCGAAGCGATCAACAATCTTTTCGATGTAGCTTTTCTGATTTAGGGTATAAATGCCGTTTACCTTTTCTACATGTATCCCGTGGAATTGTCGTATGTCTCCTAGGTTCAAGACTTTGAACTCCTTTTGAAGCGTGGTGCAAATGCTGCGATACTCCTCGTCCGTGTCGCAAATTACTAACATGTCGTCGACATAGATAAGTATGAAGCATCGCTTGCCTGCGCTGTTGCGGGTGTACAGGCATGAATCTGCTTCACCGGGTTTAAACCCCATTCTTCTGAACGCTCCGTCGATTTTCTTGTTCCATGCTCGTGCTGACTGTTTGCGCCTAAATGGCTGCAAATTTATAGATTGTAAGATTATAGGAAAAGGGTACATAGGATTACGTTAGTATTAGTGTTAGCAAGACTGTCAGGGTTATGACGAAAATATAAAAGGATTAGTAGCAATCAGACAGTCGACTCGGCAACATACTTTTTGGAAACCACAAAAATATCACAGTACTTTATGAGCTAACGTTCACTGACTGTTTTAAACCGTACAGGCTTCTTTTCAATTTACAGACCAGATCGTCGTTTTCATGAAACCCTGGGGGTTGTTTCATGTATACTTCCTCTTTCAGGTCAGCATAAAGATATGCACATCTAATATCGAGGTGTTTGACGATCATGTTTGTGCGGTATGCTACTGACAAAACTGTTCTTAGTGTTGTCTGTTTTGCCACGGGAGCGAACACCTCGTCGTAGTCTGTACCGTACTGTTGTGAGAAGCCTTGTGCTACTAGTCTCGCTTTGTATCGTACGACTTGGCCATTCTCATCGAGCTTCTTCTTGTACGTCCATTTACAGCCGACTATTTTCCTCCTAGGTGGTGGCTTTACCAACTCCCATGTTTCGTTTTCGTGAAGAGAATTGATCTCCTCTTCCATTACAGATTGCCAAGCGCTCTTTTCTGGGCTTTGGATGGCCTCTGTGTAACTTCGAGGTTCTCCCATTTCGTCACTTGCGCAACCGGTGACTTCTATGTAGCGCTGCGGAGGTATCCCTCTGGTTGTACGAGTTGACCTTCTTGGCTCGTTTGTCGTGTTAGTCGATGATGAGCTATCATCGTCGCTGTTCGCCGAATCGAAATGATCTGTATCTTCGCTCGTAGCGTACTCTTCGATAGGATCATCAATCGGACTGTTTCTTTTCTGTATTGATTCGTATACGATCTCTTCATGACTGTCTTCTTCATTGGTTGCTTTATTGTTCGTTTGTTCGGAGTAACTTTCAATAAATCTCGCGTCTCTACTGGTGATGATGCGTTGGGTCCCTTGGTCTAGGAATCTGTAAGCTTTGTGTTCGCCAGAGTATCCGACGAACGTTAGTTGTCTTGCAGTGGCACTAAGCTTCTTTCGTTTTTCCTTTGGTATGGCGACCCATGCCTAGCACCCGAAAATCTTTAGATGCCCAACCTCCGGTTTCACTCCATGCCAAATTTCATATGGTGTCAGCTTTGTGGATTTAGTAGGCAAAATATTTTGTAAGTAGACGGCAGTATTCAACGCCTCGGCCCAATAACGCTCGTGAAGGTTAGCATCGAAAAGAATACACCTGGTCATTTCCACGAGATAGCGGTTTTTACGTTCTGCGACGCCATTCTGTTGTGGACTGTACCCCGCTGTAAATTGGGCTTGAATGCCGTTTCTTTTGTAAAACGCCCGAAGCTTTTACCCAGAATACTCTCCTCCTTGATCCGAACGTATAATCTTCGGTTTCTGTCCAAACAGATTCTCTGCTAATGCCACGTAGTCTTCCAGCTTGTTTGGTACTTCGGATTTCTGTTTTAGGAAGTATAGCACGCAATACGTCGAGTAATCGTCTATAACCGTCATGAAATACCGGAAGCCGCTAGCTGAAGGAACTTCTACTGGACCGCAAATGTCCGTGTGAACTAGATCCATTGGAGCTTTTGTCGAAGATAACGATTCTTTAGGAAAAGGTGTGCGCGTGGTTTTGCTTTTCATACAACATTCGCATGGTTCATTTATGCCGCACTCGTTAACCTTTATTCCATTTACGAGGTTTTCTTTAATTAATTGGTTAATCGCGTACTTATCTCGGTGACCGAACCGTCTATGCCAAACGTGGCTACAATCGTTGTTATGCCGGCTCTCATTGATCATGACTACCTCGTTAGCTTTCCGTTCGATATTCGACACCCATTTGCATGAAATGTGACAACGGCACGTTTCTTAACAAGCTGTGGCACCGACAACAAATTCATGGATAAACTGGGAGTATACAGCGCTACGCTTAAGCTAACCTCTCTGGACTGATCGTTTTCATCGTAACATGTTACCGTTCCGCATCCCTGTCCCTCTACTGGTGCTCGTTTACCGTCGGCTAGTTTCACCCATTTAATATCGCTTTTATGGATCTCGCTGAAAAAACTACGGTCAGCAACAGCATGACTTAATGCACCGGAATCAATCACCCATGGTTTAGAATTATCCGAAACCTGCCGCAAGCTGCAGCCAAGAGCAAACGATACGTTTTCACTTAACCTACTTTGTGGCTTACCTCGTGGCTTTGAGCTGCCTTCCGTTGACCCTTTCAGCTGCGGGCAGTTCGTCTTCTTGTGACCTGCTACGTTGCAATGGTAACAAACGAGAGGCTTCTTCTTCCCCCGTTTTTCGCTGTCGACTCTTAGAATAGCGTTCTGGCTCGAATCCTGATGTTTCTGCACTTCATCCAGCAGCTTTCTCTTCACCAATTCGATCGTAAGGTCCGCATCAGCGCGGATCTCCAGGGCGGTGGTAAGAGTGTCGAACGTGCTCGGCAAGCTCCTCAGGATCATCGCGACCTGGAGGTTTTCGGAAAAATTCCTGTCCTGCATTCGCCAGCTGCTCGAACAGCTCCTCCATCGTAAAAAGGTGCTCCCCCATATCATCGCCTTCCTCGAACCGCTTGTCACATACGCGCTTCAACAGCGACACTTTTGAGGTTAGTGTTGACTTTCTGTGATGATTCTGCTGCGACAGCCACGCTTCTCGTGCTGTAGTGGAGTTCCGGATCAGCCCGTGTTGATTATTATCAATCAGCAGCCCGATGGTCGCACGGGTCTTGGCCACACCAGCATCCCATGTCGCTTGGTCTACGTCTGCGGGTTTTACTCCCGGCTCGACGTGGTGCCAAAGTTCATCCCGTACAAGCAGCAACTCAACCTTGAAACGCCAACTGCTGTAGTTGTTGTTGTTGAGCTTCGCCATGCTGATCCGATTACCGTCCATCTTTCGCTCGCACGATTTATCAAAACCTTTTCTCTATTCCGATGTTGCCTCTTATGGCCCTGGGTCCATAACCTGTTAGAGATTTGCAGTGCCGTAGGGAAATTAGGAATAGGCAGAAGCACGTGTTGTTCGGTTGAAGTAATGATGAAGAAGGAAGTTTATTTGACACAAAATGGTCGGAGTTCATATAGCAGAGGTGTGTAGTTCGGACAAGGGTAATTCAGATTTTGAGGTGTGACAGCTAACTGTCCTGCGTAGCACACAGGGAGGTCCTGTGTCCAACATATTTAACAGCGGGCCAAAACAGCTATGGTCCATATTGGTGAAGCTTGTAAACGTCCCAGAAGCTCCCATATTGGTGGTTGGCGTGTTTTGTGGCTTATCCAAACCGGAAAATGTCGAGGACTACTTGCGCCCACTCGTTGATGAATTGAATCGCCTACAAGATGACGGAATTGTTATCAACAACAAAAAAATAAAAATCACCCTTAAAGCTTTCCTGGCAGATTCTCGAGCACGAGCATTCATGAAAGGTAAGCAATGTAGAATAATACAAAGTTGAATAAGTTAACAATATTTATGTGTCTTTTTTCCAGGTGTAACATACTTCAACGGTGCTTGCGGTTGCATAAAGTGCAAAATCGTAGGAAAATTTGACAAGAGCGCACGGAAGATGATATTTGAAGGCGTTGCTGAGGAGAGGATCGACGATGATTTTCGCGATGGAAACTACCCAATAGGACACCAGAAACACCATACTCAGTTATTAGACTTAAAAGAATTTAATATAGTAGTTCAGATGTCAATTGCAGACGATTTACACTTGTTTCATCTAGGGGCATTAAAGAAATTGCTTAAGGGTTATAAAGGGTTTTCAGCATGGTCAGCAGCAGAGCAGGAAGAGTTAAACAAGATTTTAGCTAGAATAGAATTGCCAGCAGAGATACATCGAGGTGTTAGGTCATTAAAATATGTGGATTATTGGAAGGGGACCGAATTCCGATCTTTTTTAAATCATATAAGTATCCCTTTGTTCTTAGGAAGAATCCACGATTCAGCGTATGATCATTTTAAACTTATTTATGTAGCTCATACTTTCCTTTCGCATTCTTTCTTCAAACAATATTGGACATACGCTGGTCAATTATTAGAAAAATTTGTTTTAGGCTACAGTTCAATATATACCAAATATAATTTAACTAGTAATGTCCATAACCTTTTACACGTCACAAAAGACGTTCAAAATTTAGGTCCCCTTCCAGAAATTTCAACTTATGATTGTGAGAATACGCTGCAGTTTATGAAAAGGCTAGCTAGACCAGGACCGTGAATATTAAATCAAATAGTTTGCAGGCTTGCCGAGCTTAGGGAAACTCAAGTAGCAGTTAGAAAGGAGGAAAAACAGTATCCCATTTTCAAATGCAGAGGAGAGGAAGTAATTTAATGCGTTAAAGAAGGTTTAATGCTAAGAAAATGTAATAGGAATGGATGGTTTTTGACGAAGGATAGGAAGATCTTCAGGTCCATTTGAAGAATTTGGGAAAGGTTTGCATAATAGGACATTTGTTAAAGAAGAAGAAAGTCAGCTTTAGTACTCCGTGTAGTCCAGATATCATATTTAATTATGAAGGTGAAATAGCAGAATTATCAAAAGAATTAGGTAGGGTTCCTATAGATAGTGTGATGTGTAAGCTTGTAGCATTTTCATTAGATGAAGGAATAGGGTATCATTTCAGTCCATTACTACATACTTTAGCTGAATAGGTTAGATAGGGTTTCATTAAGATAGCTTAAGACGTTTTAATTATTCCATGCAAGGCAGCAATGCTTCGACAATTTTCGTTTTTTTCTTTTTCAGCTGGCTTGCAAATGCGCTGACGCTTTTATGCATTTTTGAATTCCTATCCCAACCTTCACGTGGTGCTAGCTGGATTATATTTATTGCAGGATTTGTTACATTAATTCTGCAATATTGTTAGAGATTGTAATTTGAATTTATTAGTTCGAATTAGTTCGAATTCGAAATTCGAACTAAATTTAGAGATAGGATAGGAAATGAATTCATAGGCATAGATAAGGATAACAGAATGAACTAAAAATGAATTATGTAATGAACTCTTGACAATTGAATAAACAGTAGCAACCGGACATTTGAACGAGTCGCATTCATTTTTCTAACCGGCAGAAGTTTTTGGAATTATCGGGAAAGAAAACGAGTTTTACCACGTAGCGAACATTCGTGAGGTTTTCTCACATTTTTGGTCCTTCGAACCGGATCCGTGCGTGCTAAGTGTTTTCTTTCGCTCTGCATCAAGAGCAACGGCAAATTCGGAACGATCCGCATCACGAGCACGGTGCAAGTCATCATTCGCGCCATTTCGAATTCTCGCGCTCGTTCAAGTTCATTAGCCCTGCAGCAAGGGCATCGGTCGAATTTTCGTGATCGTGAATCGTGGTTTATTTTTCCCGCGTAAATTCGAATTGCTACAGTTTCGTGAACGTTCATATCGCGTTATCGACATTATCGTGAAAATCTGACGGAAGCTAAGATGGACAAGAAGATAAAATCTGCTCAGCACAAAAAACTCGTCGCAGTGGAAAACATTAAGGCGCTGGAGCGCTTTAAGCAGAACTTCAAACCCGAAAATGTAGGTGAAATCCCGGAGGTTATGGAGGGTTTGGAGCAACACAGACAGGACTTTTTTGCCGCGGTGGCAAAACTGGAAGAGTATGACGACACCAGTGATGCGATTCAAGCCTGTATTACTGACAGGATCGATATGGAAGAGCGCTGCCGGCGGCTAAAATCGTTCCTTAGAGAAAACCAGCGGAAGGAAGCCAATTCGCTCAACGACTCCTTAAAGGCAAACTCAACCCTAGCGTTTAGACGGCCAAATACATCAAACATTCGTTTTCAAAAAACCGAATTACCAACGTTCGACGGTGATTCGACAAAGTGGTTGTCATTCCGCGATCGCTTTGTCGCGATGATTGACGCAAGTGTCGAGCTGCCGCCAATTGCAAAACTGCAGTACTTACTTTCGTCCCTGAAAGGTGACGCTGCGGTTCCCTTCGAACATGTTACTCTGACCACGGAAAACTATTCTGTTACCTGGGCTGCGCTGCTTAAGCGATACGACAACTCACGGATGCTCATTTGCGAGTATTGGCGACGGCTACATTTCCTACCTGCGATTGCAACAGAAAGTGTCGATGGTTTGACGTCGTTGATAGATTAATTCGTGCGATATGTGAATGGGTTGCAGAAGCTGCATGAACCTGTCGACTCATGGGACACGCCTTTGTCCAACATGTTGCTGATGAAGCTGGACAATGAAACCATTCTGGCGTGGGAAAGGCATTCTGTGCATAAGAAGAAGGACAAGTACAGCGAGTTGATCGAATTCCTGCAAGACCGAATTCGAATCCTAAAATCGAGCCAGAGTATCTCGTGCGATCGGATTGTGGCTCCGATCAAGGTGGCCGGGGCACATCGGCCCACCGCACCACGGCGGTCGGTAACCAACGCTGCTTCTGTGCAAAGGAATACTCCCGTTTCATCGACCATTCAACAAGTGACCTGTCCATTGCAGTGTGCAGATCATCACCTGGTTCGAAATTGCCCGGTATTTTTAGCCAAAAATACTCAGGAGCGGCGGGAAATCGCACGGTCAAAAGGTTTGTGCTGGAATTGTCTCAGTTGTTCCCATCAAGTGAGATCGTGCAAATCCGAGTATTCTTGCCGTTCGTGCAAGGAACGGCATCATACGCTGCTTCATCAACGACCACAACAACCTACAGTCGCTTTGTCAGCCAAATCAGATGATGATATGGTGTTTCTCGAGACGGCTATTGTGTTCATCGTAGACGATTATGGAGAGAAACATGAGGCACGGGCGCTTTTGGATTCGGGCTCTATGTCCAACTTCATTTCGGATACGTTAGCTCGGAAGCTCATGACACCTCGAGCGAGAGTTAATGTATCAGTGTCTGGCATCGGAACTTCAAGGCAGCAGATAAAGGGTTCGACCACGGCGATCGTTCGCTCAAGGATCCTTCAATTCACCACCCCATTGGAGTTTCTGATCCTGGATACACCCTCGGCGGACATTCCCACCTCACCAATCAACGTGTCTTCGTGGAACATCCCGGATGTAACGCTAGCAGACCCCACGTATCACATCCCAGGCAAGGTCGATGTGGTCATCGGTGGCGATACGTTCTGGGAGCTGCATACCGGACGCAAGCAATCTCTCGGTTCGGGTCTGCCATGGCTGGTAGAAACGCAGTTTGGATGGGCGGTAGCGCCCATTCGTCTCAACAACATCTGGTATGTAATATGGCAACGAGCGACAGTCCGTTGGAAGCCATATTGACGCGGTTCTGGGAGAGCGAGACCATCTTCGACGAGCCCGCTCTATCTCTGGAGGAAGACATGTGTGAACGTCATTTCATCTCTACTACAACCAGAGACCCATCTGGCAGGTATGTCGTACGTTTACCACAAATTCCTAATACGAATATCGTTTTAGGAGAATCGAAAGCAATCGCTGATCGTCGTCTCCTAGCGGTGGAACGGCGGCTTAAGTCTAACCCTGCAATGAAGGAGGAGTATAGTAAATTTATGTCGGAGTATGAGCGCTTAGGGCACATGAAACAACTCACCGAGCCGGTGGACGATTCGTGTGAACACTACTATCTCCCTCATCACGCGGTGCTTAAGGAATCGAGCACAACCACCAAGGTCAGGGTAGTCTTTGACGCGTCGTGCAAGACAGCTTCTGGCTACTCCTTGAACGACAAACTCCTGGTTGGGCCGGTGATCCAAGACGATCTGTTCACCATCATCGTTCGTTTCCGGTCTCACGCAGTCGCACTCTCAGCAGACGTTGAGAAAATGTATCGCCAAATTCTCCACGATTCTCGCGACACTGATTACCTGCGCATTCGGTATAGAGGAAACACCGCAGAGCCGATTCAGACGTTCCAACTACAAACGATAACATATGGCACGTCTTGCGCACCTTTCCTAGCAACAAGAACGCTAAAGCAGATCGCTCTCGATCACAAGATGCAATACCCCCGAGCAGTGGATCCTGTATTGCACGATTTTTATGTGGATGACCTGCTAACGGGAACAGACGAGTTGGCAGATGCAATTGAAATGCAAAGGCAGATTTCAGAGATGCTCAAGCAGGCTGGATTCGTGTTGAAGAAGTGGGTATCGAACGTACCCGAAGCACTAATCGGCATTCCTTCAGAAGGCCTTGCCATCCTTCCTACTCATGAATGGCAAGATCCCCAATTTGTATCGACGCTTGGTCTGGTTTGGGAGCCAGCAGTTGATATGCTGCGATATCGGATTGATCTACCAACTGCTGCGACGATGTTGACAAAGAGGCTAGCTTTGTCCTACATCGCCAAAATCTTTGACCCGCTGGGCTTGCTTAGTCCAACCATTATCATCGCTAAGCTCTTTATGCAACAGCTGTGGAAGTTGCAGGAAAACGGGAAGCCATGGTATTGGGATCGTGAGCTACTATCACATCTCCAAAGGGAATGGACGGCATTTCATTCCAAGCTGCATTCACACTTCATTCCAAGCACATTCCGCGTTACACTTCAATTCGGCAAGCAACAAACGTGCAGCTACACATTTTCGCGGATGCTTCTCAGGTGGCATATGGTGCTTGCTGTTACGTCAGGGCAGAAAACGATTCGACAACATCGGTGCAGCTGTTGGCAGCTAAGTCTAAAGTAGTATCGTTGTCAAATACACATTCTATAGCGAGACTCGAGCTTTGTGCAGCGCGGTTGGCAACGCAACTGTTCCGGAAGGTCAGTCAGTCCCTCAACGGCGAATACGATGCTTTCGCTTGGACTGATTCCATGACCGTGCTACATTGGCTCAATTCAGCACCACGGAGGTGGAAGCCTTTCGTTGCCAACAGGGTGGCACAAATTCAAGGAGAAACCCGGATCAAGTGCTGGAGGCATGTTCCTGGTGTAGACAACCCAGCAGACGATGCATCGCGAGGCCTACTACCAGACAAATTGCAATCCTGTGAACGATGGTGGCATGGGCCACATTGGTTGAGCAGCAAACAGGAAGAATGGCCTATGAGAGAACCTGCAATTGAAGAAAAGGCATCAATAGAAGAAGAACGTGTTACACAATCACGAATAGCTGCAATGTCGATGGAGGACGATTTCAACAATAAGCTATTTGCACGGTTTTTAACCTACCTCAAACTTCGTCGAACTATGGCGTGCAATGCATGAGGACACCGAAACCCGCAATTACGTCACCGACAGCCAAGGGTCATGCTTCGATTCAGGACATGATTATATTGATTGCACCTCCATCTCGAGACGAACTCATCCAAGCTGAGCTGCAGTTGTGTCGGTTAGCTCAGCAAGATTCATTTGCGGACGAGTTAAAAACGGTCAAAACCGGCAAGGATGTACCGCGCAATTCGAAGCTGAAATGGTTGTCCCCCTTTATTGATGAGGCGGGAATCCTGCGTGTTGGTGGCCGGCTTCACAACGCACAAATAGCAGAATACACGAAGCATCCTATACTTCTTTCTGCAAAACACCCACTCGCTGCATTGTTGGCAGTCGCGTATCACCAGAAGTATATGCACACCGGTCCGGAACACTTGTTATCCATACTTCGTGAACGCTTCTGGATAATTGGTGGCCGTAATTTGACGAAGTTGGTTTTCCATCGGTGTTACAAGTGTTTCAAGGCCAAACCTACACTGGTACAACAATCCGTTGCAGATCTTCCGACATCAAGGGTTACACCCACGAGAACGTTTGCTGTCAGTGGTGTGGACTATTGCGGTCCGGTATTGCTGAAGTCGCCTGTTCGCAATAGAAGTCCCACCAAGGCATACATCGCATTCGGATAATGCTACTACGTTTAAGGGGGCTGCACACGAACTTCATCGCCTCTACGAGATGTTTAAGTGCAGCAATAGCGAACGCATCGAAATCTTCAACTGGTGTGCCAATGAAGAAATTCAGTGGAAGTTTATTCCACCTCGAGCGCCACACTTCGGAGGATTGTGGGAGGCTGCTGTACGATCCGCTAAACAGCACCTAATTCGCACGATAGGAAGTACGAGCCTCACTCAGGAGGGAATGGTAACATTGCTAGCGCAGGTCGAACAATGCTTAAATTCAAGACCCCTGATTCCGCTTTCTAGTGAGCCATCGGACACGCAACCGCTCACTCCGGGTCATTTTTTGGTAGGGTCGAACATGCTGGCGTTGCCACAAGTTGATAGGAGTCAGGTGTCAGGCAATAGATTGAAGGAGTTTGATTTGGTGCAAAAGCATATGCAGCATATATGGTCGCGTTGGTATCCGGAATACTTGCAGCAGCTTCAGGCCCGGGCCAAACGCTTAATAGTTCCACCAGTGTCGCTAGAAGAAGGGCAATTGGTAATCATAAAGGAAGACAATATACCACCTACCTTGTGGCCAATGGGTAGAATAACACGATTGCACCCAGGAAAGGACGGCGTTGTTAGAGTCGTAACACTTCGTACAGCTGCAGGAAAGGAGATAGTACGCGCAGCAGCTAGATTGGCAATCCTTCCAAATCCAAACGTATGTGAAGACAAATAACCTCGAACACCAAAGTTAGGAGGCGATCAGCGCGAAGCACATGCGTAATGTAAACAACCACACCGCACATACACACGACACGATACACGAAGTGACATATCTTGTACAAGATCTATCTTACGTGCACCTACACTACTTTTTCCCGACCAACTACAAGTAGACAAAAATTTGCGATCGAACATTACTTCTAAAACTAAGTTGAGTCTACCTTCTATATCTTTAACATTTGTAACATAAAATATAAGTGTTTGTGCAGTGTCAGAGGCTATCCGATTTTAATTTTTCGTTAAAATTAATCAATCCTGCTTCATCAAAAAAAAATTTGAATTAACACCCTCAACGGAATGCCTAGTAGGAAGACGGGCTTTCGATGAAGCACCAGCGTCGAGTAAATAGTCTTACGGACGGGGTACACATGGATTTTGTACTAAAGGTCTGGTTTCGCTGATTACAAGCACAGGAAGTCGGGATGTAGTTAGTGTGCCAGATCTGGAACAGGAAGAGGAAAGCGATTTTTAAGGCATTATTTTATCATTTCGCGAAATGACATTGGATGATGCAACTGGCACATGATGTGGTTCGATGGTTTTAGAATCCATATCTAAAAGAAACAAAACACATGTAAGAACATTATTTTGTTCACTGATAGCGTAGGATAGCCATCCAGTAGCCGACAACAGTGACCACGGGAACAGCGCAACACCGAAAAGGTTAAAACTTCTAATTTCTACTTACAGTCTTCTCTGTCTTTTCTCCAAATACAACCGCTGTGCAAAGCGACGGAAGAAATCATGCCGTTCGGAGAATTTTATCATGCCTTCCTTTTCTCTTAACGGCAAATTTGTCAAGCAGCTCGTCGAGCTACCCGTCCCTGGCTCCGCCTCATACCCCTCGCCTGAGCGCGCTGTCGAAGGTTTGGATGTGTTGGTGCGTCAGACGGCCAATCGCTGTTAGTCGTCGTCCGTGCTTTTTCCCTCCATAGCGCTATCTCTTTCTCGCGTGTGGTCAATGCTCATGAGTTGCTGTGGCGCTCAAAAAAGCCGGTTACAAACATTGCGGCGATGAAGTTGCATTTTCACAAATCAAACGAAAACAGCGCAATGAGTTCAATTGCTGCAATGTAAAAATGAGTAAGGAATCGCTAGCTCACCTTGGAGGGTTTGCTGTGCAACGTGCAGAACCCTAATTCGCTCTAACACGTTCAGCCCGGCGCTGATTTTAATCAACATTCTGTTCCACCGGCATCTAGAACGCAAGTTGATCGTGAAACCGGCATACTGGAAAATCCACTGGCAGTCCCTGGGGCCTGCCATCGAACTGAACGTGTTAAACATAACTTTGTTTCATTAAGCTTTTGCTTTCGTATGGTGTAGATTGCACAGATATGCTGATCCGTCTGCGCAAGGGTATGAGCGTGCGTGTGTGTGCTCAACTGTCGCCAAATGTGTTTTCTTTCGGAATGTTATGATCCATCGGTCATACCGACCGCCGAGTCCGCCTATCGTTAGGTCCGCCGCTGGTTCATGGCCGTATTTTTTTTATCGTGGAGGTGCATCCTTCCCCCTGCCTGCAGCGTATGCATCGAGCAGGAGACAGTATGGCAGTATGCAAGTTGCACGCTGGATAGGAGCGGTCCCGCGGCACCGCTATCATTCCGCATATCTGCATGCGGAAGACCATTACGCCAATAATAATAATAATAAAAATAAGAAGAAGAAGAAGAACTTAGCATAGCAGTCCACACTCGGTTAAAGTTTTTTGTTTTACTTTGGTGCTGCCTGGTCTACCGCTGTGGTAAGACAAATGCACGGAATGCACTCGACCAAAACATGAACCTACCGATCCGAACCCATTCCAAGGCAATGCCGGTCAATCGGCGTCATGATAACTACTCCAAACCAACAAGCCACCAGATTCTGGACAGGTGCAGCACCATACGCGCACCGTAAAAAACAAATCCAGAATCCTCTGTTGTATGGATTCAATTCAAAATGTTTTTTAGCGGACTTGCGTCCGCTAGTCCGCTAATAAATGTGCAACAAATCACACGCACGTTTGCTTAGATCGTGTGTCTTTTTAATACCCCCAACAGCAGAGCCGATCGCAAAGATGCCAATGCCAATGGTTGTGTTGTCTCTCAGGTAGCGAGTTCGAAAATGCATGGACTTTGTAGCCGCAGCGGATGAAAATGTACGCACCAGAATAAAATAGTTTTGGGGTTTCCAAACGCACACACACACACACACACACACACACACACAGACACACACACACACACACACACACACACACACACACACACACACACACACACACACACACACACACACACACACACACACACACACACACACACACACACACACACACACACACACACACACACACACACACACACACACACACACACACACACACACACACACACACACACACACACACACACACGCACACACACACACACACACACACACACACACACACACACACACACACACACACACACACATACACATACACACACACACACACACACACACACACACACACACACACACACACACACACACACACACACACACACACACACACACACACACACACACACACACACACACACACACACACACACACACACACACACACACACACACACACACACACACACACACACACACACACACATGAACGTACGCGCGCAAGCGAGCACGCACCCACAAAAGTGCGCACGCGAGCACGCACCCACGAACGCGCGCAGTAACGCACCTATGAACGCGTTCACGCGATAACGCACCTACGAACGCGCGCACGCGAGAACGCACCTACAAACCCACGCACACGCACGAGCGAGTACGGCTACCTTATCGGTAGAACGGCTGATTCAGCTATCTTGTAGCGCATCCTCATTCAAAGCGCCGGCTGTGGTGGGGGATCGCGGCATGATGGAGTGAACGGTCACTTTCCCCGCGCTGTGTGTGTGCGTGTCGAGACCCGAAAACTCAAGACAGATTTCTGTACATTTAAAAAAAATATTTTATTACCACTATACACTGTGCTACATGATGCTTAGAAGGTCGTTGAAGCATCAAACATGTTCAAATTAAAAAAATATTAGATTAGTGTTAGACGTTCTCCTACGCTTGTTTTAAATAGGCTTCGTCACCCTCGATTGCCACGGGCATCGAATGGTCTCATCAGCAGCGGCACGAAAACACTTTGAATCCCAAACCAGCTTCTCCTGCATCGTCTCAAGGTCGTCACACACAAATTAATAAATGCTAACACCCACCAATAACAATACACAACCACCGCAATGCATCGACATTAATCAACACCACAACACCCAATCAGTTGGCGGCGGGAAGGCACGGGCAGAAGCTCAAGTAAGGCAAGGCAGGGTGAGGGAGGGAGAAGAAGCGGACGAGAAAATGGGCGTCAACATTTTTGAATTTTTTGACTGTTTTTTTTGCTTTGCCGCCAAAAATAGTTCGTCCATTTCGCCAACAGATGGCCTGCTCAGGAATCGCTAAAGTCCCGCGCGGGAGACCAGCCAAAATCTGCGCTGGCCAGCGCAGGTTT
The DNA here is from genome assembly GCF_016920715.1 of Anopheles arabiensis. Taxonomy (NCBI): domain Eukaryota; kingdom Metazoa; phylum Arthropoda; class Insecta; order Diptera; family Culicidae; genus Anopheles; species Anopheles arabiensis. The sequence continues at coordinate 58,215,097 of NC_053517.1, read as the reverse complement.
TGGTACATATCCTGCGCAGGAAACTGCTCGAATTTGCACAGCGGGTTAGCAAACCAGTGATGAAAGAGCACACGGAAGCAGGCGTAGGGCATATTGCGTGAGTTTACGTTGAATCGCCTCAAGTCGAGCAATGAAAGAAGCAGTAGTTGGGCTCTATACTACGCACGAACATTCCAGAACCGAACGAACGATACAGTTGTAGACAGCTTTGATGCACATGGGGTTGCGGAATTCATTAGTTGTCCGGATAACCACGCCAAGTAATTGATTTCCTCTGGTTACAACGTCATCGATATGCTGTTTCAAGTTCAAACTAGAGTCAAGCAGAACGCCCAGGTCTTTGGCATGATTTTGTCGATTAACTGCAGTGCCGTCCATGAAGTAGGTACACTGGTGGACATAAAAATAGGAACTTTTTTCTGTGACCGAAAGACATAGTTCTTGTCAGAAATATTTGGTAGCCCTGAAAAGGACTGTTTAAGTGGTTGTTGGGAGGAGGTGTTGCGGTGTTCCACAGAGCGAAAACACATTCTAACGGTCAATGTGGTGACCGTTATTCGCTATCACTTCCTGACAGCGTTTGGCCATATCGCCGATGAGCTTACGGCATTCGCTACTGGGTATGTTTTCCCACATAACCATGCAGCGTGCCCATAAATCATCGGCTGAACGTGCAGGCTGGTTCTTAAGCTGATGCTTGAGAGTTGACCACAGATTTTCAATCGGGTTTAGGTCAGGACTCAACGCAGGCCACGGTAGAACTTGCACATCCTGGTTTGCCAAATAACATTTAACTGTTCGCGATGTGTGCTTAGAGTCGTTATCATGCTGAAAGATGTAATGCTCTTCGTCTCCGAATTGTTGTCGGGCGTATGGCAACATCTCACGACTAAGTATTTTTCTATACCCTTCCGAGTTCAGTGTCCCGTTGATACGGAACAAAGGACCCGTGCCGTGCCAGGAGAAGCAACCCCACACCATTACGTGGCCGCCTCCGTGACTAAGGGTTTTTATCGTATTTTTCGGATGATACGCCTGATTAGGAAAGCGCCAGACGTATTTAATGCCGTCCGAACCATCCAGATTGATTCTGGACTCATCCGAAAAAAATGATTTTGCTCCACCAAAAGATGGATGCAGCTAAATGTTCTTCGGCAAACCGAATGCGCGCTTCTACGTGGTGCGGCAGCAGCTTACGAACCTTCCGCGGTCTCCGGGCACAGAACCCAGCGGCGTGTAAACGGCGAGACACCGTTTTCGCCGAAACTTGCAAACCAAGCTCCTGCTTGATACGAGTGCAAGTTTTGAAAGGATCCGCCCTGATCATCTCAACAATCCGCGCGTCAACGTCGGCCGTTGTTTTTCGCGGACGACCTGTCGATTTACCCGTAGCCTCGCTACGAATGGCGTTGTCCACAAACGTCCGCGAACGGCCGAACGCCTTGCAAATTGTCTTGATCGGCACGTTCTCACGATATAGCCCCTGAATGTGTTTTCGCTCCTCTGGTGTGCAGTGTTTTCCGCGACCCATGATGATTTTGTGGAATTTTTAAATAGCAACCTTTCACCTTGACCACTGATGGAAGAATGAAGCGCAACACGGTTTGGCTCTTCTTTTATACTGCCGCAAAACGCTGCCGGCACTCAAAACTCAGGATAAGTAGCGCACCAAAAATGAGAGTATAAAAGCCAAAATTCGCCATACGGCCATACGGCCCGTTGAAGATTAATAAATAATAATAATAATAATAATAATAATAATAATAATAATTCGGCAATTGCAAATTCAGTACGCATCGAACTGTTGGCGATGACACACCTAGTGAACGCAAAAAAAACACACAAATTTTTTTTTCCTATTTTTATGTCCACCAGTGTACCAGTAACTGGACTCCTGCATCGACTAAAAGACACACAGTAGCATTTCTCGATGCAGATAGTCAGTCCATTACGCTTGCACCACGAACAAAAGATTTAAATGCAGTCTTGCAGGAATATACAATCACCTGTGTTATATATAAGCGCAAAAACTTTTGTATCGTCGGCAAACATACTGACACTGTCGGGAGGTAAAGCGAGGGTAACATCGTTGATGAACAATATGAAGAGAAGTGGGTCAATATTGCTTCCTTGCGGCACACCCGAGCTGCTGACTTTTTATTTGGACATGTGCTTTTCAATTTTCACGATGTATGTGCGATAAATTAGGTAAGACTTAAGCCACTGTACGAGCAAGCTGGGAAATCCTAGCTTATCGAGTTTAGCGAGAAGAATTGCGTGCGGAAGAGAGTCGAATGCTGCTTTCAGATCTGTATAAATTGCATCGACTTGAGCTCCGGCAAAAATTTGACTAGTGCAATAGGTTACAAATTCAACCAGGTTCGTGGTAGTCGATTTTTTTGGCACGAATCCATGTTGATACGGGCTTAGGTAGCTGCGGCATGCATAAAGCAGATGTTTGTATATCACTAGTTCGAACACCGACGGAATTGCAGCTGAACTGGTCAAGAATGGAGGTGCACGACTAGAAAACGAGATTCATCAAATTGTTACTGAGGTGTGGGATAGCGAATCGATGCCTTGTGATTGGAATCTCGGCATCATCTACCCCGTATACAAGAAGGGAGACAGGTTGGACTGCAACAACTACAGGGGTATTACGGTGTTGAATACTGCCTATAAAATATTCTCTCTGATCCTCCAGGATCGCCTTGTCCCGCACGTCGAAGAGATAGTAGGAAACTATCAAAGAGGATTCCGAAACGGAAAATCAACCACTGATCAGATCTTCACCATGCGGCAGATCTTGGAGAAGATGGCTGAATACAGAAACGACACATACCATCTCTTCATAGACTTCAAAGCCGCATACGATAGCATAGCCAGGGTAAAACTGTACGACGCTATGAGCTCATTTGGAATCCCGGCCAAACTGATAAGGCTAGTTAGAATGACTATGACCAACGTCACATGCCAGGTGAGGGTGGATGGAAAACTCTCAGGACCTTTTGCTACCACCAAGGGTCTGCGCCAGGGGGACGGGCTTGCTTGTCTCCTATTCAACTTGGCGCTAGAGAGGGCCATCCGCGACTCAAGGGTGGAGACTACGGGAACCATCTTCTATAAGTCAACCCAGATCCTGGCATACGCTGATGATATAGACATCATTGGTCTGCGGCTCTCCTATGTAGCAGAAGCCTACCAAGGGATTGAGCAGGCGGCAGAGAACCTCGGATTACAGATAAACGAGGCAAAGACCAAACTGATGGTGGCAACATCAGCGGACCTACCAATAAATAATCCGAATCTACGTAGGCGTGATGTACAGATAGGTGAACGCACTTTTGAAGTCGTCCCAGAATTTACCTATCTTGGGTCAAAGGTCAGCAACGACAACAGTATGGAAGCTGAGTTGCGCGCAAGGATGCTGGCTGCCAACCGGTCATTATACAGCCTGAAAAAGTTCACCTCAAAGAACCTGTCACGACGGACGAAGCTGGGACTATATAGTACCTATATAGTACCAGTACTCACATACGCCTCTGAGACATGGACACTGTCCAAATCTGACGAAGCCCTCTTAGCCGCGTTCGAGAGGAAGATGCTCAGAAGGATACTTGGCCCCGTATGGGTGGAAGGACAATGGAGGAGCCGCTATAATGACGAGCTATACGAGATGTACGGCGACCTCACTGTCGTACAGCGTATTAAGCTCGCCAGGCTCCGGTGGGCTGGCCATGTTGTACGCATGGAAACGGACGACCCAGCCCGTAAAGTCTTTTTAGGCCGTCCACAAGGACAGAGGAGGCGTGGTAGGCCCAAATTGAGGTGGCAAGATGGCGTGGAGGCGTCCGCCATTAAGGCCGGGATAACGGACTGGCAGACGAAGGCGCGAGACCGTGAGCGGTTTCGGACACTCCTGAGGCAGGCCAAGATCGCAAAGCGGTTGTAGCGCCGGATAAGTAAGTAAGTAATGATCTGACAAACGGCTGATAGTTTATATACGAATACTATTTTGAAAGGATATTTCTTCAAGGGTAATTGTGTTGGCTTTGTTATGAAGATATGTTGTCCGGATACCGTACGGTTCATTAAGGATCATTCGTAGTATTTTGTTAAGACTTGCTTGTAGTTGTTTAAGGTGGGTTTTAGCACAGTCTTTCCAGACTGGTATGGCATATGTAATAACTGGTAAAATGATGCATTTGTAATTTGCAATATTGTTATTATTATTATTATTATTATTATTATTATTATTATTATTATTATTATTATTATTATTATTATTATTATTATTATTATTATTTTTATTTTATTAATTGCTCGGCCACGTTTGGTTACAGCAATAGTTCTTACTGACTATAGTGTACAATTATTCACGAAGGAGTTGGAAGGAGTTTATGGTACGGAAAAGGAGCAAAGACGGGACCGGTAGACAGGATAGGATATGTTGAAATCGAACAGATCAGAAGTACTATTAAAAGACGACATAGCTCTTACAAAAGGCTCATTGCGAGCAAAACGTGTACGACATATAGGTAACTGGAGACGACAACGATAACGTAAGGTGCGACAAGGTGAATGCAAATGTAAGCGCGACAGAAGTGAAGGAGTATCAATCGTATTGAGCAATATGCCAGCGACGAAAGAAGCCTGAGCGACCGAGAGACGGTGCTCCAACTTGGCAAGGCCTAATAGAGTGCATCTATCGTCATACGAAGGAAGCGGAATAGAGTGATGACCCAGCGACCTACGAAATACGATCCTTGTAAAACGTCTCTGGATCCTCTCAATCCTTTGGAGCAGAGATAGTTGAACAGGAGACCAGATGACACAGGCATATTCCAGTACGGAACGGACCCAACAACAATAAAGGGACTTAAGACAAAAAGGATCACGAATTTCAGTGGACATGCGACAAATATAACCAAGACTTTTGTTGGCCTTGTTGATGACATAGTCCGTGTGCTCCTTGAAAGAAAGACTCGGGTCAAAGAAGACGCCAAGATCCTTAGACAAGGACGCACGGGGAATAGGGGCATCACAGACAATGTAAGCATGAGTTATACTTGAAGAGGATCGGAAGAAAGACAAGACAGAACATTTTTCAGGACACAGGATTAAACCGTTAGAAGCACACCATGTAGAGAATTTACAGAGCCAGGATTGAAGGACTAGACAATCAGCTGTAGAAGATACAGGAAGAAAAATTTTAACGTCATCCACATATCTGTGCTCCCGATTATGTTCGCTGTGCTCCCCTGCGCCTTATGCCGAACTGGGGATCGCTGTCGAACACCTTCTTGGTGGGGCATGAGTTCGGCATCCTCATGACATGCCCCAGCCATCGTATCCTACCAGCCTTCGCCACCGTCAGGATGTTCGGTCCGCCGTACAGCTCAGCGGTACGCTCCATGCTCAAAGACACCGCCAAAGATGGTCCGGAGGATGCGCCGCTCAAACACACCCAGAGCGTTTGCATCCTCCGCTCGAATGGTCCAGGATTCGTGTCCGTAGAGGACCACCGGGCGAATCAATGTGCGATATATCTCACATTTCGTGCGGGCTTAAAGTCTTCTGGATCTCACCAGTCGATGAAGCTCATAGTGAAGTGAAGCGATGCATTCTCCTGCACAATACGTCTCCGGATTTCGCTGCTGATGTCGTTGTCCGAAGTACGACCGTCCCAAAATAGCAAAACTCCTTCACCAACCCGAGAATGTCGCCGTCAACTAATACACTGCTTCCCAGATGGTCTGAGTGACCGGCAAGCAGGTACTTCGTCTTCGTCGCATTGATTCCAATTCTTTCTGCTTTGCGTTTGAGTCGGGTGTACGCCTCACACACCTTCGCTGCTGTCCTGCCGATTATGTCGATGTTATCCGTGAAGCCAAGAAATTGAAGAGATCGGTAGAGGATCGTGCCATCGCCTAGCCCCGCGCCTTGAATGACACCTTCCAGAGCGATGTTGAAGAGCAGACAGGAGAGTCCGTCACCTTGCCTCAGGTGACGTCAAGTTCGATACTCTCATCTTGCACTGCACCCCGTTCATGGTGGCTTCTAACAGCCGGATCAACTTCCCACGGAAGAGGTACCGCTGCATGATGCTCCATAGCTCCTTCCGGTCTATGGTGTCATAGGCCGCCTTAAGGTCGATGAACAGGTGATGCGTTGGGATCTGGCGCTCTCGGCACTTCTGAGGGATCTGCCGTAGAGTGAAAATTTGGTCAGTGGTGGATTTGCCTCCAACAAACCCAGCTCGGTAGCTGCAGACAAAATTTGTAGCAAGGGGCGCAAGTCTGCAGAACAAGATCTGGGACAGTATGTTGTAGGCGGCATTCAGGACTGTGATGGCTCGAAAATTAGACAAATCCAGCCTGTCGCCCTTTTTGTAGACTGGGTGAATAACACCCAGCTTCCACTCCTCCGGTAGTTCCTCACAATACAAACACATTGAGAACTGTAGAGCGCACCGTGTGTTGCGGGTGGGGTGCGGGAGGGCTCGCGCGAGGGTGTAACTCATCCACGCAAACAATGAGACCCCAAATTTTGAGTGATACAGGCCGAGGGGTATGAGGAAGCTTGAGGAAGCAAGGAGAAACGCGCTGCGATGAGAGTTCGCATTCTGTTTTACACGCGCTTCACTAACACCAATACAAATACCGTGCTTTGACGAGCCGTCTGTGAATGTGTGTGTGTCTTCTTTCAGCGAGCTCAACTTGGAGCTGCTCGTTACATCGTGTTGTCTCGCTTACACTACAGCATCGAACCATCGCTCCGTATGTCCCCCCCTCCTACGCGTACAAAACCACCAGTACAGCGCGACGCTTTGCCGGAGATGGTTGTGCGCGTTTTGTTCTCCCGCGCGCAGTGTTTGTGCGTTGATGCGCATTTCGTTATAAGTCTCGTGCGCCGGTGTGTTTTGGCGAAGTGTGCAGTGAATAAACAGTGTGCACAGACACACATGCAGTGCGTGGATCGACAGGTAAGAATTTGCTGAACAGAGGCAACGCAGATTGTCGACAAGTTTCCCGCAGCCTGGCTCGACCCGGTATGACGTCATTCGTGAGTATGAAGGATTCTAAATGTGTACTTTAGTGTGTACTTTATTTTTCAATAAAGTGTTTAATGTAATAAAAAATGACAGTTTTTGTGTTTAGTTTTAGAATAAGTGCATGAAAGAAAGAGAAAAACGAAAGAAACAACTATCTTTACATGTGTTGGTAGCATGGCTCGAAAGAACACGAACGCATTGAGAACTGCAGAGCGCACCGTGCGTTACGGGTGGGGTGAGGGAGGGCTCGCGCGAGGGTGTAACTCATTCGTCGAAGGGGCACTGTATTTCGACAGCGTCACTCAAATCACTCAAAAAATACACTCATTTTGCCGGACGGGCGGGGGACGGTACTCAAATCACTCAAAAAATACACTCATTTTGCCGGACGCGATTTGAGTACCGCCCTTCGTTAGCAGTTCCCGTCCGGCAAAACGAGTGTATTTTTTGAGTGATTTGAGTGACGCTGTCGAAATACAGTGTCTCTTCGACGAATGAGTTACACCCTCGCGCGAGCCCTCCCCACCCGTAACGCACGGTGCGCTCTGCAGTTCTCAATGTGTTTGTGTTCTTTCCAGTCATGCTACGAACACATCTAAAGATAGTTGTTTCTTTCGTTTCTCGTTTTCTTTCATGCATAGACACGATCGCAAATACGCACTGATTCTAACAACAAACACAAACACGGTCATTATTATTACATTAAACACTTTATTGAAACATAAAGTACACTTTCACAACACATTCATAATCTATCATACTCACGAATGGCGTCATAGTGTAAAGTACCGGGTCGAGCCAGGCTGCGGGAAACCTGTCGACAATCTGCGTTGACTCTGTTCAGCAAATTCTTACCTGTCGATCCACGCACTGCATGTGCGTCTGTGCACACTGTTTATTCACTTCAAACTTTACCAAAACACACCGGCGCACGAGACTTTCAACGAAATGCGCATCAACGCACAAACACTGCGCGCGGGACTTAGAAATAAACACGCACAACCATCTCCGGCAAAGCGTCGCGCTGTACTGGTGGTTTTGTACGCGTAGGAGGGGGGACATACGGAACGATGGTTCGATGCTGTAGTGTAAGCGAGACAACACGATGTAACGAGCAGCTCCAAGTTGTTGAGCTCGCTGAAAGAAGACACACACATTCACAGACGGCTCGTCAAAGCACGGTATTTGTATTGGTGTTAGTGAAGCGCGCGTGTAAAACAGCATGCGAACTCTCATCGCAGCGCATTTCTCCTTGCTTCCTCAAGCTTCCTCATACCCCACGGCCTGAATCACTCAAAATTTGGGGTCTCATTGTTTGCGTGGTAGTGATGGGCGTTTCGGAGCGCACCAACGGCTCCGGAGCCGGCTCCGGACTAACGGCTCCGGAGCCGGCTCCGACTTTTTCTCGGAGCCGGCTCCACTCCAACGGCTCCGGAGCCGGCTCCGCACCAACGCCTCCGGAGCCGGCTCCGCACCAACGCCTCCGGAGCCGGCTCCGCACCAACGGCTCCGTAGCCGGCTCCGGACTAACGGCTCTGCACTCACGGCTCCGTTCCAACGGCTGCGGAGCCGGCGACGAATCAACGGCTCCGGACTAACGGTTCTATAGAGACATCATTGTATGATAGCGTCAGTGCTGCAAAATGTCATGAGTATCACGAGGTTTTCACCAACGAAAACTGTTGCCTCGAGCAACAGAATTTTCTCAACTTGAAAGTCCGCGAATATTAAACGCAAAAAAGTTCTTTTAACACTTTATTTACACGAAGGGTTAAAAAAATACTCTTTCTTCCGGGACTTTAGTACGCGAGAAAAGGGCGCTTCTTCAGCCGTCGTTCCTTAAGTACCCTTTCGCTCGTTCCCGCTCGGCGCTACGGTCGATGCCCTTTCCCTTCGGTGGTTCTTCGGTTAGTCTTCGTGCTAACAGTTGCAAATATGGCTGAGTCATGTTGAAATATTTCGCCCTACGATCGTGGCATCGATGGCATCCTCTCTACGAAGTCAGCGCCCTCTATGTTTAGTTGCTCAAACTAGCATCACGATGAACGGACCGTTGATGTTTGTCAACAGTCCCCCCAGTGTTTGTAAACAACACTTCATTTGTCCGATACGTCGATAACTGCTATTTTGACAGCTGGGCGCTCGAGCACTTTACCGGATGCTGTCTGCACGTGCACCCGCCGTACTTGACCGTCATTTGATTCGATCACCTTTACAATGCGTCCTTTCGGCCAGCATCCACGGGGAAGAGTCTCGTCGATTATTAGTGCGATGTCACCCTCTGCGATCGGTTTCACCGGTGCGTGCCACTTTGTGCGCCGTGTTAAAGTGGGCAGGTAGCTGGCCAACCACTTTCGCCAGAATACGTCAGCGTATATTTGTGATGTTTTCCAAGTGTTTTTTAACATTTCGGGCGAGGGGTCCACTGTGGTGATCGGTTTGGCACCGGATGATGAGCCCACAAGAAAGTGATTTGGTGTCAAAGGGGCGTCTTCTTCGCGATCAACCGGAACATCAGTCAATGGGCGTGAATTTATGATAAACTCAACTTCGATCAACCAACTGTTGAATACGGCATCGGTCGGATACTTAGTGAACTGAATGTTCGTTAACGTTCTTTTTATCGACCGAACGAGCCGCTCCCATGCTCCTCCGAAATGCGGAGCCGCTGGAGGGTTAAACGTCCACTTGGTGCTGGTAAGGCTAATTCCATCGACGATCTTATCAACATCTATTTCTTTTAGGGCTTCCTGAAGTTCGCGGCTCGCGCCTACAAAATTGGTTCCTCTATCGGATATGATTTCGTTGGGTACGCCCCGGCGAGCTATAAAATTTCGCAGTGCTAATATACAAGAGCTTGTTGATAATGTGTGGGCCACTTCAATATGCACTGCGCGTATCGTTAAACAGGTAAATAACACTCCCCATCTTTTTTTCGCTTTTACGTCCATTTACCACGGTGAATGGGCCAAAATAGTCAATTCCGGTATGCGTAAACGGACGGGCAAATGGTGTGAGGCGACATTCGGGTAGATTTCCCATCATCGGTTCTCTGGGTCTAGCATCTTTTATACGGCAAAACTGACACCCATTTCTTACTCGGTGACACGCTGCTCTCAAAGCGGGTATATCGTAGATTTGACGTACTTCATTCATTATAGTGAGGTGGTTCATATGGCGGTACTTCCTATGATATCGATCGACGATCAAATCGGTAATGTAGTTGCTTTTAGGAAGGATGATAGGGCGTTTCGTCTCCTCGCTGATAAAGGCACAAGCGTCGATTCTACCTCTCACTCTCAAAATTCCATTTTGATCCATGTAAGGGCTTCTTTTGTATAATTTACTGGAGGGAGGTAAACGAGGCTTAATATCGGGGTGGTCTCTGCAGTGTAGAAGCATTTTATATTCGTCGTGGAAAGCTTGTTGCTGTACTTCGCGTATTATGCTTAACTCGGACAGTTGCAGCTCTCCCATTGTTAGTGCTCCCACTTCTCGTCTTGCTTTATCTGCCTTCGATATTCTGCAGTTGTTGATGAAGCGCCAAACGTAACCAATCGAGCGTTGTAACCTTAACCACCTTGAAAAACGATCTAGTTTAAAAACAGGTTCTCGTACTATATGAGCGCATATTGTTTTTCGTAGCTCTTCATTTGTCGCTAGACCGTCTACATTTTCTTTTGGCCATTCTGATTCTGGTCGACTTAGGAATTGGGGTCCACTGAACCACTCGCTGGTCGTGAGATGTCGGCTTAACTTCGACCATTTGGTACCCTCGTCGGCGACGTTGCTTTTGGTAGAAATCCAATGCCATTCATTTGCCTCTGTATTTTCTAATATTTCGCCAATCCTGTGTGCTACGAATGTACTGTACCTTCGATGATCGGAATTAATCCATAAAATTACATCTTTAGAGTCGCACCAAAAGAAACGCTGTATGACTTTTTCTCGGTGTGCATTGGTTATACTCTTAGCCAGTCTGGTACCTAAGACGGCTGCTTGGAGCTCGAGTCGTGGGACTGACAAGTACTTCAAAGGTGCTACACGGGTTTTCCCGCCGATGAGTGCTATCTCGACATCATCCTTGCTTGAAAATCGAAAGTAGGCCACAGCGGCAAAACCATCTTTTCCAGCGTCTACAAATACGTGAAGCTGAAGTTTAGAGGTCTCTAGTGATAAAGACTTACGGTAGCATCGAGGAATGGTTATTGTTTCTAGATGCGGGAGACATGCTAGCCATTCATTCCATCTTTCTTTAAGCTCATACGGGATTGGCTCATCCCATCCAGTACCACTTCTCCAGACCTCCTGGAGCAGAACCTTCAAGTATAGTAATAGTCCTGCAATGAGGCCTAAGGGATCAAAAATCCTCATTAACACCTGAAGGACTTGACGTTTCGTCGGGACTATATTCCCTTGCAGAAGCTCGGAGTTTAGCATAGGCGATCGGAAGCAGAATGAGTCGGTTTGTATGTCCCACCACATACCTAATATTTTCTGTGTCGCAGATAGTTCGTTGATGTTGAGCTCCTTTTGAGTAGATGTGCTTCCTGTGGCATAATTGAAAACCTCTGGAGAGTTAGACAGCCAGTTATGGAGAAGGAAGCCACCTTCGCCATGTATTTTGGTTACTTCATATGCTAAGGTTTTCGCTTCCATTACCGTCTCTGTACTAATGAGCATATCGTCTACGTAGTGGTCTCTCTTTATACATTCGACTGCACGAGGATGCGATGTGGCATATTTGTCTGCGTTAAGGTTTTTCACAAACTGCGCACTGGTGGGAGAGCAGGCCGCTCCAAACGTCATTCTTTGCATGACATATTCATCAGGTTCAGTTTGTTCTCTATTCCAACGCCATAGGAATCTCTGGCTATTTTGGTCGTCTTCCTTTACTAAGACCTGGTGGAACATCTCTCGTATATCAGCGGCCACTGCCACTCGATATTCTCGGAATCTTTGAAGTACTGATGTAAGGGAGGACAGTAGATCTGGACCTGATAGCAGCATCGAATTCAAAGAGACCCCATGAAATTTGGCGGCAGCGTCCCAAACCAACCTCACCTTTCCCGGCTTGTTAGGGTTTACCACGGGAAAGATAGGAAGATACCACGTTTTGGGACCGATCGCTTGTTTCTCTTCCAGTGACAGTTTTCGCGCATAACCTTTATCTAAATACTCTTTGATCTTTTCGTTTAAGGTCGTTCGTAGTTGGACTTCACGCGTCATGCGTCGTTCTAGACAATCCAGCCTTTTTAAAGCCATTCCTCTATTATTAGGCATCTTCACCATATCGAAGCGCCATAACAACCCTGTTTCGTATCGTCCCTCTACCTGCTTTGTATACGTGCGTAGTAGGAGTAAGGCTCGTTCATCTTCTTTGGACATAAATGCCGAAGCGTTGCTGGAGTGAACATCTTCTAACGCAAAGCTTCCCTTGATTGCAGCTTCTACCCTAGCTTCCAGGTCCCGACAATCACACGGATGAAGTCTATGCATCGATACAACTTGTTGTTTCGCAGAATGAGTTGGTTTGCCGAAACAACCGGACACTACCCAGCCTAATCGAGTTTTTGTTGCCGTTGGCTCGTTTACCTCTCCTTCAACGGTTTTCAGGGGTCGAGACAAGCTATAATTATCGATGCCGATGAGTAGTCTTGGGACGGCAGATACGTATGATGGTAGGGGCAGAGACTGCAGGTGTTTATAACGTGCTGATATGTCGCATCCATCAGCAGACTGTGGTGGAAGACCCAGGGTGCGAACCGTCCGCACGGCGTGCATATCGAAGCGACGGTCTCCCTTACGCGTACCGGAAATCATGATCGATGTCTCTACGGAATCGCTCTCTTCGCGGTTTTGACCCCCAGTCCAGCTTAGGCAAAGGGGTTTCGATTCTCCTTCTAGTCCGAGCTCCTTTAGTAAGCGGTGTTCCATCAAGGTGACGGACGACCCCTCATCGAGTAGAGCTACCGTATTCAACGTTCGTTTCGGCCCGTGTAGTACAACAGGAATATAGCGCAACAACACTTCGTCAGCACTTCCTGTAGAATGGGAAAGATTAGACTCATACCTGGTACCGTTTTGCCCTTCCGGTGAGGGTGGTGAGTGTAACAGAGGATGATGTCTCTTCGTGCAGCCGTTCTTGTTGCAAGACCTCGTGATTCGGCAGGTGGTCCGGTGGCGCCTCAAGCATATGCTGCACAGATGTTCACCCTTTACAAGCTTCCATCGGTCGTTGGGAGTCAGCTGCAGGAAGGCCTCGCAATACTCCAATTGATTGCATCGATGATCACATGCACATTTATCTGGTTCATGTTGAGCAGTCCGCTCAGCCGGGATATGCACGTTGATGTTTCTCGCCCTCCGTCTATCGTCCGTTTTCGCCGCTGCTGGAGAAGCTATAAGCGCAGCTTCTTTAGCACTTTTCATCCAGGTTCCAAAATCGGATAAGCTGGCTAGAGGTTTTCCCAAACGCTGCATTCCCCATAAGAATGCGATAATGGGAGGCAGCCGTCCGACAAGTTCCTCTAGCAATGGACCATCGTATCGGTTTTCTAAGCCTCCGGTCCGCACTGCCGCACTGATCTCCTCTACCATCAGGGCATAGCTCACAAGGGTGTCCAACTTTTCCATCCGCGGCACCGGTGCATTTTTTATTTGATCCAGCAGAGTATTGACGATCAGTTCCGGTCGTCCGTAACTGCTGCGTAAGGTGTCTAGAACTTCCTCCAGGTTTTCGGCCTTACGAAGGCGTAGTTGCACAGCCTTCAGCGCCTGACCCTTCAACGCCTGCTGGAGGCGAATGATGTTCTCGCCGTCTGTGAATCCACAAAGGCGGGTGGTTTCCTCATACGCTGAGATGAACATGTCCCATTCCTCCGGATTGCCAGAAAAGGGTGGCAACTTGGACGCACCTGTATGCCTCGCCGAGGCTTGGCTTTGGGACAGCTCTTGGCTGGTCTCAGCGGAACGTCCAAAGACGGTTGAACTTGGTGGCGGAATGCCATAAGAGGGACGCGGGTCCATGGCTGAAACCACCATTTTCTGCTCCAGTCTTTCCAACCGATCCACTAGACGATCCATAACGTTGGTGGATGCCCTCATCCTAGCGACGGTGCAAAGGGCGCATTTCCAGGATGCGATCGATGCCGCCTCGTCCTCGGAGAGACAGGAGATGTGGCACCATCTACCACAAGGATTGCACAGTATCTTGTTTCCTGCGTCCGTCTTCTCACAAGCGTAGCAACGCGTTCTGACCTGCGGGGTCTGAGGAGACTCACTGCTTTTCTCCATACGTGCCTTCATTTGGTCGAAAAGCAGGCTGATTTCCTGCATCATATCCCTCTGATGCGTGGGCGTGGAGCTCCCCGGGTTATCACCGCTGGGGAATGACGTCGTTGGCAAGCCTGTCTCCTTCTGGCTGGATCTTGCGGCACATTTCGGACAGAACCACTCGCGACTTCTAACCGAATCGTCCGCACCAACACACTTGGGATGATAGGCTTCACGACACTCGTCACAAAGTACGCAATCTTCTTCGCCTTGCGCGGCGCAGATTACGCATAGAATATCGTTGGGCGCCATTTCACAAAACTTCACTTGCACGGTTCTTAATGTTCTGACTTGCCTCAAGAACTTTCCGGCACGCTAACGAAGCACTGAAATGGCACTTGCACTCGAGTATTTTTTAAAATGTTGCCTCGAGCAACAGAATTTTCTCAACTTGAAAGTCCGCGAATATTAAACGCAAAAAGTTCTTTTAACACTTTATTTACACGAAGGGTTAAAAAAATACTCTTTCTTCCGGGACTTTAGTACGCGAGAAAAGGGCGCTTCTTCAGCCGTCGTTCCTTAAGTACCCTTTCGCTCGTTCCCGCTCGGCGCTACGGTCGATGCCCTTTCCCTTCGGTGGTTCTTCGGTTAGTCTTCGTGCTAACAGTTGCAAATATGGCTGAGTCATGTTGAAATATTTCGCCCTACGATCGTGGCATCGATGGCATCCTCTCTACGAAGTCAGCGCCCTCTATGTTTAGTTGCTCAAACTAGCATCACGATGAACGGACCGTTGATGTTTGTCAACAAAAACAATGAACATATCCGTGGTAGCTTGATGCTCATTGCTGATAGTCAATAAAAGTGCGCCATGACATGCTGAACACGACATGTGAATTCTTGAGTCCAACGAGATACTCTGACTGACAAGCTTAGCTTAATGCCCGCATAAGCATAATCATGACTATTGCTGGCTGTGTGCAGTGCTGCCAAATATCACTGTTTCAGTCACCAACGCTCATGACTGAAACGAACCTCAAATCAGCTCACGTACACAAGTGCGATGATCAGACGCAAGATGAACATAGTCGTTGTGACGTGTGACCAGATTGGTGACATTGCAGCAACCCCTCTTGGTCGGTCACTTTGACGTGACTTTGTTTGTATGTGATCAATTTCGAAATGTCACTGGTTCTATCACCAGCACTCGTGATTGAAATGAAATTCATTTCGGTTCACGTACACATGTGCGATGATCAGGGGTAAGACGCACATGGTCGTTGTGATGTCTGATCTGATTGGTGATATTTTGGTAACCAACTCCTGGTCAATCAGTTTGTCGTGTTTTTTTGGTATCTTATTATCGCGATAGACTTAGAACATACGTGGCGCGGGCGAGTGGTGTTTTATTAACCATGTGCATATTATTAGAAGCAGTAGTCGGTTCTGCTAGCTGGTTAAATGATCCCGCATCCTACAGATATTGCCAGACTCAGTTTGCTGATCCAAACGTTTATGTATGAACTCTCGTAATCAGTGCACATGCAAGGATTACCGCTTCATAAAGTATTTATTAATTACTCTAGAAAAACACTTTAGACCCACAAATAGCTGGCACTGGGATTTGAGGCGATTTGGAAGAAAGGAAGCAAGATTCAGTTAGACTTTTAGCGGACATTATCTGAGTATCTTGTCCAGATGACCAATTTTACGCTGTTCGATGGTAACGGGAATCCTATGTTAATGGTGATCTCCGGGGGCGGATACACGGACTGTTGTTGGTTGCAGTGGATAGACGCTAGGTATCAGCATGCCGTGCCCGTTAGAAAATCCGTAAACGTGCGCGGTGTCAATTGCGGCAAAGGTGGATTATGAAAGGTGCTGGAATTTGGTGGTGGCTTTGTCTAGAGTTAGTGCTTGCGGATATGAAAATAATAAAACCAGGATATAAAACAAAAACTATCCACCTTTTCATCCATCTACAAAACATCTTTTTATATTTGCACTATGGAGAAACTAACAAATTACTCGCCTCGTATGCTAAGAATATCGCCGATTCGGTTAAAATTATTACACTAACAACACAGTGAATGAGGAGGTGTCGCTGAAGTGAGTTCACATCCGAGGAGCTCGACCGGATTCTTAGGCCAGTTCCTTGGCCAGACGCTTTACTTCATTTTGCCAAAATTCTCGATCGGACCGACCATGTAAAAGGCAATCTCCGTCAGTTGGTCGAGTTATCCGTTCATGAGCATGGTGTAAACCTTGATAATGTTCTCTTTGTTCACCAGCTTGCCGGCATAGCCCGTGAACACTTCTGTGACCTGAAACGCCTGCATTTCGAAACGCTGGAAACGGCGCATCATGCGCACAGCACATCATATTATGCGCGCATTACAACACAGCGATTAAAGTACGCGACTGTGCGGAAAGTTTTACATGGACGTGGAAAAAAATGGAGACCAAACCTCAAGTGCTCAAAGAGCGGGCAGGGCTCAAAAACTCAAAGCGCAAAGCACGTCAAGAGCACAAAAAGGGCACCTTTCTCGTAGACCAAACTGTGCGAAAAGTGCTAGCACAATGCACTATGTGCAACACTACGAACAGCTCATTCATTGTCAGGATGGGAAATATTTCCGGGAGCGTCCTGTAGTTCTATAGGATCCGCTGCACGCCACGGTAAATGTTATAATGCTCAGCGTCGGTAATGTTTTGGGTTCATTATACGCGATATCGAATCCAGTGGATTCACAGCCAAGTAGATGCTTATCTCGGCGATGGCATGCAACAGCATGGTGACATCAAAGCGAGCAAATGTGGTAGTAAAAACTGGATCGGTCAGCGAATCAGCCAGCACGTCAAATGGCCTGCACCGTCGTAATCGTGGCAATGCACTCCTGTATACATCCAGCGTTGGTTAGTAATCGACAGCGAGCGGGTATCCTTTAAAACCGGCAACACTCGGAGAAACAGCTACATCACACAGTAGAAGCTGTTGAGACGCAATCTAACTAAGCTGGAAAAACTTCGCTCGAGCTTATTACATTATAAACCATTCCTAAAAATAGCAAATAATAATGTTTATCAACCAATCGAGTGAAAGAAAGAAGCAGAACTTACCATGAATTAAGTATGAGTGCTAAGTATGACTCCAGCATCCAACGCTGGTGCATGGCTCCAAAATATGAAGCCGTTACTTCGATCCCATTCTACGTGTGGTTTGACTTGCTGATATGTTAAATGGTATGAAACACGAACCGTTTGAAATTTTATCTCCTAGCTTCGAATAACAAACCAAATTGTTTTCCGCTTGCTATGCCTCTTGAAATGTAAATATTAAACACACATCAACAACAATCGTTCTCCAAGCCCAATGTTTATGGAGACCAGGCTGCTCATAGCCAGTTTTTTAATTTCCAAATTTGTACGACACATCTTAATATTAGTGACTTAATAGAATGGCATATTATGATTGAAACCCGTAACCGTTTAAATAAACTTAAAGCGACAACGTTTTTTGCGACAATTTCGCTCTCGTTTTTGATGAATTGCATTGATAAATTTGACACCGAGTAGATCAAAGTAGCTCAGTATACCCAGTCAACCTGCTTGTTTTTTGTTAAAAAACAATAAAAAAAAGTTGAATTGTGCTCAATTTTATTTTTCTTTTAGTTTGGTATTAATCCAGTTAAAACAAACTGGATAATTTGATTCTATTTGGTGCAGCAGAACTATTGCGCGAGGCAAGTAGCTCTGTTTGCAAAATTGGGCTACCTTCTGTCACACTGCTTCTAGACGACCCACAAAATCTTCCGCGACAATTTTTTGCGAGCTCTTTGTTCTAAAGCAACTTCTCAGTTTTAGAACTAAATCAAAGGCAACCGTGATTGTCGCAGGTTTGTGAATTTTTCGCAGAAAGGCAACGCTCGCGGCATCATTGCATGTGCACTGCTTACGAGAGTTCATACATAAACGTTTGGATCAGCAAACTAAGTCTGGCAATATCTGTAGGATGCGGGATCATTTAACCAGCTAGCAGAACCGACTACTGCTTCTAATAATATGCACATGGTTAATAAAACACCACTCGCCCGCGCCACGTATGTTCTAAGTCTATCGCGATAATAAGATACCAAAAATCACGACAAACTGATTGACCAGGAGTTGGTTACCAAAATATCACCAATCAGATCAGACGTCACAACGACCATGTGCGTCTTACCCCTGATCATCGCACATGTGTACGTGAACCGAAATGAATTTCATTTCAATCACGAGTGCTGGTGATAGAACCAGTGACATTTCGAAATTGATCACATACAAACAAAGTCACGTCAAAGTGACCGACCAAGAGGGGGTTGCTGCAATGTCACCAATCTGGTCACACGTCACAACGACTATGTTCATCTTGCGTCTGATCATCGCACTTGTGTACGTGAGCTGATTTGAGGTTCGTTTCAGTCATGAGCGTTGGTGACTGAAACAGTGATATTTTACAGTGCTGCTCCTGGTCCAGAAAATTTCATAACAGTGATTGACTAAAAGTTTATTCCCAAATTGTCAGCAATCATATCACTCGTTACAACCACTTGAGAATTTCACCTGTGATAATCGCAATTGAGTACGTGACGCTGACAAGGTTTTTGATTCACTCAGTTTTTTTTTGTGATATTGATGGTGACATTTTGCAGCACTGGTAACCATTCAGCGAGAGAGAGAAAACGGTGAGAGCATAGCTCTCTTAGCAACGAGCGTTGTTGCAGAAGGAATTGCTCCATGCCACACTGCCAGCCTGCGGGAATTGTGGGCAATGGTTACTTAGATTTTTTGTTAACACAAACCGATTTGAAAACACATGGTATTGGATATAATAAACAATTAATTAAATAATTAAAGATGCAAATTAGCTACCTGATGATAAGGTGTCCCATCTCATACCCCTTCCCATTATAAATCAAGATATTCAAGACAATATTTAAAAAAAAACATATTTGAAAACTGTGCAAAATAGCTTAATTGTGAAATGGTTGATATTCCAATTCATTCAATCATTCAAAGCCAACCATGCTCATTATTGGTGCTTAAGCACCACGAATACTACTGTTGAAAACGGTGTGGATTTTTTTAGATAACACTTATTGTGCTTTTATTGTGCTGATTTTATTGTGGTGTAATCAAAAAATTAGTCCACTGTTCCTGGTTTCCGTTTCAATTAAAAGGGCGAGGGCAGGCGCATCCTGCCCTTTTATCGCCAAACTTATCGTTTTCCCTTTCTTTCCTCTCGCTCGCTTGACTTCCCTTTCACTCTTTCTTCATCTATCCATTTCTTCTCTCGCGCTGTGACCTGGCAGATTGTTGGGCACTCACGAGTTTCCAACAACTACTATGAAATATATTCACGAAAAGAGACTGGCTGCGATATTTGGAGGAAATTTGAAAAGGAAAGTGTACACCTCCACGACCGCCCAAAATCTACTACTCCCTCAAATCTACTACTCCGCAATATTGGCCAAGGAGTCAGGACAAGGACAACACATGACAATAAGAGGCAGATATAGCCGAGAGACCCTAAGCGGCCGTATGCTAAAAAGCCTTGCTGAAATTCCGAGCAAGAAAGCGGCGGATGTTGATGGCTTGAAAGTTAAAATTGAATTTGTAACGATTTGCTCGCGGGCAGGAAGAACTACTTATTTTAGGATGTCCTTCCGGAACAAACCACTAAAGGGAGAGATGGTTCATTGCGCAACATGACTGCAACATACTGCGCGTTAGGTGAGACAACCGTGCGCACTGCATTCAGCCGGATCAGCATCAACTGCAGAATGAACCACAATGAAACTATGCTTACTGTAACGTGCCCAAGAGGACTGAAAAGATTCTGACTGTATCTATCAAGAGTGATGGTGATATCTACCATGTGATGCTATCACCGTACTATGGTGTTGATTAAGAACAACCACGTTATTATTAAGGACACGTCAAGTTAGAAGCAAAATCTGAAAAATGTGGGTCGTCAAGAGCAAATAAAGTAGTTTGCAAGTAAACGTGAATTTAGTTAATTGATCTGGACAGGCTATAACAGTGTTGAACCATTCTTTTCTATAACAGTATATATTGGAAAATTAGAACAACACATTTGAAATTGTTATTTGAGGGGATATGTTCACTGTTGATATCTGATTTTTGGCGCAACAATAACAATTGTCTCATACACAAATACCAATTCCATTCAATACTTCAAAACCAGTTTCAGGATAATAAAATAAAATTTGGACGGCGTTTTTGGAAATGACCTTAATGAAATTTAAGACCGTGAAAATTTACATTAAAAATGTTCTAAGCATTTATTTTTAGAACTATAGATGCGTGCCCCAGGCGTGACCTCATAATCATCCTGGGGGACTTCAACGCAAAAGTCGGTAGGGAGCCAATGTACCGCCAATACACTGGCTGTCACAGTCTGCATTAGCACAGTAACGATAATGGTAGTAGATTGGTCCAGTTCGCCGCAGCGAACAATCTGGTTGTAGGAAGTACCAAATTTGCGCGGAGGGACATCCACAAAATGACGTGGGCGCACCCGGATGGCGAATCCTTCAACCAGATCGACCACGTGTTAATAAGCCGCCGACGACAGTCGAGCCTGTTAAACGTCAGAACTTATCGAGGAGCCAATATCGATTCCGATCACTACTTGGTTGGCTTTGTGATACGTTATAGAATCGCCCGCCCCCGCGCCAATGGGGGCGGAGAAAACACGCAGCCTCGGCTCAACACGGACTCTCTAAGGGACATTACTGTCCAACAGGAATTCAAAGCCGCTTTAGACGAGTCTCTACTACCAGAAAACAGATATGAAACTACGAGCGAGAGGTGGAACGCTCTAAAAACAAAAATAATAAACTGTGCAAGAAATATACTCCCACCACGTCGTGGCAACACCAAATCTGGCTGGTTCGACGATGAATGCAGACTAGTGACCGGACGTAAGAATACTGCATACCGAGCAATGCAGCAACGGAAGAGCAAAACATGCGGGAACTCGAGCAAACCAGAGAGGCGTACGGACCGACACGAAAGTTTTACCAAGCGATAGCAGGTCACCGAAACAACGTTGTACCTAAGGTAACCTGCTGTCGCAACAAGGATGGAGATCTGGTTAGTAACCAGCCAGAGGTCCTCTCGCGGTGGGCTCAGTACTTTGATGAATTACTCAACGACCAGTTAAACGAACAGCTAGAAGCGCCACTAGCAGATAGTGTCATGCTACTGCCACCTAGCATAGAAGAAACACGAAAGGCTATCCGTCGGCTGAAAAATAACAAGGCACCCGGAACCGACGGAATTGCAGCTGAACTGGTCAAGAATGGAGGTGCACGACTAGAAAACGAGATTCATCAAATTGTTACTGAGGTGTGGGATAGCGAATCGATGCCTTGTGATTGGAATCTCGGCATCATCTACCCCGTATACAAGAAGGGAGACAGGTTGGACTGCAACAACTACAGGTGTATTACGGTGTTGAATACTGCCTATAAAATATTCTCCCTGATCCTTCAGGATCGCCTTGTCCCGCACGTCGAAGAGATAGTAGGAAACTATCAAAGAGGATTCCGAAACGGAAAATCAACCACTGATCAGATCTTCACCATGCGGCAGATCTTGGAGAAGATGGCTGAATACAGAAACGACACATACCATCTCTTCATAGACTTCAAAGCCGCATACGATAGCATAGCCAGGGTAAAACTGTACGACGCTATGAGCTCATTTGGAATCCCGGCCAAACTGATAAGGCTAGTTAGAATGACTATGACCAACGTCACATGCCAGGTGAGGGTGGATGGAAAACTCTCAGGACCTTTTGCTACCACCAAGGGTCTGCGCCAGGGGGACGGGCTTGCTTGTCTCCTATTCAACTTGGCGCTAGAGAGGGCCATCCGCGACTCAAGGGTGGAGACTACGGGAACCATCTTCTATAAGTCAACCCAGATCCTGGCATACGCTGATGATATAGACATCATTGGTCTGCGGCTCTCCTATGTAGCAGAAGCCTACCAAGGGATTGAGCAGGCGGCAGAGAACCTCGGATTACAGATAAACGAGGCAAAGACCAAACTGATGGTGGCAACATCAGCGGACCTACCAATAAATAATCCGAATCTACGTAGGCGTGATGTACAGATAGGTGAACGCACTTTTGAAGTCGTCCCAGAATTTACCTATCTTGGGTCAAAGGTCAGCAACGACAACAGTATGGAAGCTGAGTTGCGCGCAAGGATGCTGGCTGCCAACCGGTCATTATACAGCCTGAAAAAGTTCACCTCAAAGAACCTGTCGCGACGGACGAAGCTGGGACTATATAGTACCTATATAGTACCAGTACTCACATACGCTTCTGAGACATGGACACTGTCCAAATCTGACGAAGCCCTCTTAGCCACGTTCGAGAGGAAGATGCTCAGAAGGATACTTGGCCCCGTATGGGTGGAAGGACAATGGAGGAGCCGCTATAATGACGAGCTATACGAGATGTACGGCGACCTCACTGTCGTACAGCGTATTAAGCTCGCCAGGCTCCGGTGGGCTGGCCATGTTGTACGCATGGAAACGGACGACCCAGCCCGTAAAGTCTTTTTAGGCCGTCCACAAGGACAGAGGAGGCGTGGTAGGCCCAAATTGAGGTGGCAAGATGGCGTGGAGGCGTCCGCCATTAAGGCCGGGATAACGGACTGGCAGACGAAGGCGCGAGACCGTGAGCGGTTTCGGACACTCCTGAAGCAGGCCAAGACCGCAAAGCGGTTGTAGCGCCGGATAAGTAAGTAAGTAAGCATTTATTACTTATTACTTAACGTATGAAACATAAGTCGAAAAAAAGAGTAGAACTGAAATTCGAACCGTATGCTATATCATATTTTTATAGTTCAATCTTACATTTATGGGCACAAAAACACAAAATGGATTGAAGCAGAAGTAAACATTTCAAAAATTGTATGTTTTTAAGTACGCAATTCGGATTGGATCGAAACATGTTGTACAGAATGGCATCGTAGAAGTGATACACTTTGTTTTTGTAATAAAATTGACACCAGGATTGATTTCTCTTAGGAATCGATTGAAATAGCTTCCATTGGTACTAAACCTGCATTTCATTTAATTTATTTCAAATCTTTCACCTTTACACTTGATAACCGCCCGTAGGCGCTTTTGGAAATCGTTGCAGGTCGCACGCACAACTTCATCCAGCATTTCGTCCCATATCTTTAACAACCGTTTCTTGAATCCGTCCAAATGCAAATGTTTGACGTCGCCCAACTTTTCAAGCATGTATCCCCATATGAAGAAGTCCAACGGGTTCAACTATGGAGACGACGCAGGCCATTCCGATGCACTGATAAAAAATAGCAAAAGCACATTGCACCACTTCTGAAAGATCGAAGCCTTATGGGCTGGAGGTGAATCATGTTGGAAGCAAAAGCTGTCGTTGCCAAAAAGCTTCTTTGCGTATGGCTTCAAGTGGCCTTGAAAAACGTGTTCTAAATAGTTCTCCTTGTTGATCTTCACGCCTTTGTCGAGAAAAAATAACGAAATCTTCTCTTTGACCGAGATGGCTCTCCAAACCATCACAGCTGACGCATTTTGATACCATTCGACTGTTCTTTTGACGGCTGTTATATCGCGAATACATGCTCCATAAATACGATCATTCTGCTTGTTGTGTTTGACACTTTTGCTTTTATTAAAACACTTATTAAACATACGATATAAATAAAATACATAATGAACAAACACTTTAAACGTATACTGTATGGGCCGCGCACCAGCCGCACCGAGCGCCCCTGCTCGATCGGCCTTCGTACATACTCTGCTCGGCGCTCGGCACACACTAAGCCTTGCGCGCTTAGTGTGTGCGACAGTGTGCGTGTACACACTGTCGTCCCCCTGGACGTTGACCGGTGGCAGCGCAACTGCCACGGCAAGTCCAGGGGTCGGCACGCACGGCTGCCCACAACATCTCCCCCTTTATTTATCCGGAGGGGTCGAACCGACACGGAATATTCCACTGAGGGAATACCGGTGTGGTGACACCCCCCCGGCCGATGCTGGTGTATTCGGTGGATGCTGTGGCGCGGACGCTTCTGCTTGCCCTACGGCTACCGGCACCCCTTTTCCGCCCCGCCATCACCTTTAATCGCGCTCGATCATCATCGGCTACGATTACTTGCGGCGGCGGTGATGCTGTGTACCGGCGGTGTACCTGCGCCTTTCTCTGCCCCGCTATCGTCCCTTTGCTCCAGGTCGGCGATGACGATCTTGTAGCGGCGGTGCTGAAGATGAACCATGGGCGGCATAGACTCTCGCCCTTCTCACGAACAAAGCTGTAGCCGGGGCGGCATGACCACCTCGCCCCCATTCCAACCTGCGATGCTGCATCCAGGACTGCTGTTGTTGATGCTGGGCGGCATGGACCCTCGCCCTTCCTTCACACGTTCCTGCTGCCCGTTGCTGCTGGTGCTGATGCAGGTGCTAATGATGCTGCAACCAGGGCGGCATGACACCCTCGCCCTCTTGGTCACGATGCAGCCAGGGCGGCTTGATCCTTCGCCCTTCCTTTGCGCGTTGCTGTTGCTCGTGGTGCTGGATCCAGGGCGGCATGACACCTTCGCCCTCTTTTAGACACTGTGGCTGTCTCCGGGGCGGCATGACAACCTCGCCCCCATAATACAGAGCAGCACCCGGGACGGCATGAGTCCTCGTCCCTTTTCCACACTGCATCCAGGGCGGCTTAGATCCCTCGCCCTCTTAGGACACAGTGGCATGACTGCTGTTGTTACCTCAGGGCGGCAATGAACCTCGCCCGCTGAAGCTGGGGCTGCAGCCTGGCGGATGACGCTCTCGCCCATAGCCCGGCAGCAAGGCGGAAAGCTTCCTCGCCGATGACGCTGCCGGCGCTGCTTGATTGCAGCCCGGCGACCTTCACACGTCGCCGAGAGTGTGCAGCGCTGCCCATATGGCCCCCTTGATGGGACGGCAGCCGGGGGCCTCGGTCTTGGCGGTGGCGGCGGCCCAATCCTTCCACGGAATCCCGGACCTTTGCCATCGCGATGGCCGCTACGATGATGCAGCGAAAGACGTGCCCAATCGCGATGGCGTCCGCGGGTTCGTACTGGGATCCCCCTTACGCAGGAGGATCCCATCCTCGTCGCCACTGTTATGTTTAAACTTTTGCTTTTATTAAAACACTTATTAAACATACGATATAAATAAAATACATAATGAACAAACACTTTAAACGTATACTGTATGGGCCGCGCACCAGCCGCACCGAGCGCCCCTGCTCGATCGGCCTTCGTACATACTCTGCTCGGCGCTCGGCACACACTAAGCCTTGCGCGCTTAGTGTGTGCGACAGTGTGCGTGTACACTGTCGTCCCCTGGACGTTGACCGGTGGCAGCGCAACTGCCACGGCAAGTCCAGGGTCGGCAC
The DNA here is from genome assembly GCF_016920715.1 of Anopheles arabiensis. Lineage (NCBI taxonomy): Eukaryota > Metazoa > Arthropoda > Insecta > Diptera > Culicidae > Anopheles > Anopheles arabiensis. The sequence goes on along the minus strand of NC_053517.1, from coordinate 58,189,280 downwards.
GCACGGCTGCCCACAACACTGCTTATTCAAAGTTTCCTCCAGAGTGAACAGTTTTTCGTCCGAAAAGATGATGTTGTGGCCTGCGTGTGTCTTCAGCAACAAGCGAGATCTGGCCACCCTTTCGGTAATAGATTTGCTGGTTAAGCCGTGATTTTTTTGCTTTTTAAACGCTCTGTAACCAAGGTCCTTTTTCAGAATGCTTTGCATGGAAAAGTGACTCACGTTCATTTAACGCGCCATTTTTCTTCCCGCCCGAGCTGGATTTTGCCCCACACGTTCCTTTACCGCTTTGATCACCGCTGGAGTCCGAACACTCAGTTTTTTGCCCAGTTTTTTATTTGGAACAACCGTGCCTGTCTCCTCGTATCGCTTGATGGTCCGGTAGACGAATAGTCGACTTAAATTGAGATGAGACAGTTTCTGCTTACTCTGTATGTTTGTCAATCCATGCAAATGCAAGATTTTTATTTGTTCGCGACTTGAATCCATTATAATATATGAGAACACTGAAGTGAACACTAAGTTTACGTTTTTCACAATAAATAGTAAACAAATTAAACAGTCAAAATATACAAATGAGTTTGACACACAGTGACAAAAAACACAATATAAGAGCACTCGAATAGGTGTATCACTTCTACGATGCCACCCTGTATATGTATTAGCGGCACCCTTTTTTTAATCCACTGCACATCAATACGTTATTCAATGAACACGTTGTTGAGGTTACTACTTAGCTATGCTTTCCATAAAATCACGCCGAAAAATAAAAAATAATAATTAAAAAATTATACATTTGTGTCAACAGAGGCATCAGTATCACGTATCAGTTCAGAAATTTCAAAATTGTGTGACTTTGCTCAAAAGTAGCTTCATCGACAGCGCCTCATTTAACGTTTCTGCAAAGTACAGTAAGAGCTGTCCAGGAAGGTACAAGGTTAACACATTTGTGGTGTAACGCATAAGAACAAATAGGTGTTTGAGTTATGGTTGTTGCCACTGAACGTGTAGAGTTTGAGAATAATTCTAAATTTGAGTACATCCGGTAGATTTTACCGGGCCTTCACTAGTACAATTAAAAAACAGGAATTTGTGATTAAATATCTCATTCGACTAATTATCCGTGTTTTTCGAGTATCCAGGCGAGGTCGGCTCCCGATTAGCCCAAAAAAATGGCGCTCCACTCTATATTATAGATTTAAAACTGTTAGTCGTTCAATAGCCCCGCTGCCTTGATTACCAACGGTCTTTTTGTGAATTTTGCAAGGAAAAATATATCATTGTATGTCTTTATCAAACTACAATTTGTGATGTTAAAACTGTTTGCGGAGTGCTCTAATTCTAAACTGCTAAAGCTATGGTCGAAAAAACTATGGTAGCGGGTTTTCAACGCCAGTGTAAATCGCACTTCTCACAGACTGTCAAAGTGCTGCACACAAGTGTTGTGTCATACGATTCATTTCACGACCCGACCCGGAGTCGGGTGCAAGCCAGTCGGAATCGATTCTGACCCGTGGGTGCAGCGGGTGCGCTAGGTCGGAGTCGGAATCAAATCCGACCCGCGGGTGCAATGAGTTCGGGTCGACCCGATAGATCAGTAGGTGCGAGAAAGCATAAGCGTCTCCGACCCGTTGGTGCAGCGAGTTCGGTTCGGGTCGGGTCACGGTAGGTTCAGTTTGACCCGAGGGTGCAGCGAGTTCGGGTCGACCGGATAGATCAGTAGGTGCGAGAAAGCATAAGCGACTCCGACCCGTTGGTGCAGCAAGTTCGGGTCGGGTCGGGTCACGGTAGGTTCAGTTTGACCCGAGGGTGCAGCGAGTTCGGGTCGACCCGATAGATCAGTAGGTACGAGAAAGCATAAGCGACTCCGTCCCGTTGGTGCGGCGAGTTCGGGTCGGGTTGGATCAAGATAGGTTCAATATGACCCGACCCGACCTGAACTCGCCGCACCAACGGGTCGGAGTCGCTTATGCTTTCGCGCACCTACTGATCTACCGGGTCGACCCGAACTCGCTGCACCCTCGGGTCAAACTGAACCTACCGTGACCTCTCCCTATGCCAGCTACCATTTTGGGGCCTGTGACCAATAATCGTAGGAGTCCCATGGCCACCCCCCTCTCCGCCTGAAATTTAAGTAAGCCTATTGTAACAATATTATATTTAATGCTTAACACGTTCAGTTCGATGGCAGGCCCCAGGGACTGCCAGTGAACTTTCCAGTATACCAGTTTCACTATAAGCTTGCGTTCTAGATGCCGGCGGAACGGAAAGTTGATGAAAATCAGCGCCGGGATGAACGTGTCATTGCGAATTAGAGTTCTGCGCGTTGCACAGCAAACCCTCCGGCGTGAGCTACCGATTCCTTGATCATCTTTACTTGGCAGCGTTTGAACTCTTTGCCCTTTTTTGGTTTGATTTTTGAAAATGCAACTTCATCGCCGCAATGTTTGTTAACGGCTTTTTTAAGCGCCACAACAGCTCGTGAGCATTGATCACACGCGAGAAAGAGATAGCGCTATGGAGGGAATGAGCACGAACGACGGCTAACAGCGATTGGCCGTCTGGCGCACTAACGCATCCAAACCTTCGACAGCGCATTCCGGCGAGGGGTAGAAGGCGGAGCCAGGGACGGGTAGCTCGACGAGCTGCTTGACAAATTTGCCGTAGGAGGGAAAAAAGGCATAAGAAATTTCGCCGAACGGCTAACTTACTCCATCTGTCGATAAGCGCAGAAAAACTCTCATCTCCGCTATTTGTTTTGATTGAAACTCTCGAAATGGTCACGGTTTCTTATCGGGAACAGAAATGAATTTCCTCGTTATGCGAGATTTTAACTCAGAATTTTTACTCGGATTTTAACTTCCAAAAACTGTTTTTATCTTGAACAGACTTGTAAAAAAAAAGACTTGTAAAATTTAACAAAAACACTTCACCAACAGGAATAAAAAACGTAAGCTCTCATCATTTTTACATATTTTTTTGGAAAAGATCGAACCCAAAACCCCAATCTTTAGCTATACTAAAGATAGAACATTTACTTCTGCAAAACGTTTAGATATAAGATGAACTCAGATTTCAGCACAAACACGTGTTAGGATAGGATGTTTTGATAGGATGTTACAAACGATCTCAAGCTCTCCATGAGGTATCGTACCAAGACCCTTAGATGTGTTTAGATAAACTACAGGTGGGATTATGACTCTGATTTTGGTCGCCATAATGAATGAAGAATTCAATGTAGATTGGCAGGAAGGAAATAAGCAAATGGTCAATTGAAAAAAAATTGCTACAGTTATTTTTTTAACTTTTTGATCAAAGTTTCAACTTTTGTAATGTAACTATCATCCCAAAATGAAATGGATAGAATTGATAACGATCTGATTTTTGTATCATATAATAAATATAATGTTAAAATTAGGCTGTGGCTCGTACTGCTATTTTCAGTGGCATTTTGGCCCGCTGGGTCAAATGAGTTTGACATCGCTGATCCAAGCGTTCATAATATGAAACATGACCTCAAAACTGTGGAATATGAATGAAATATCGTGATGAATATGAGTAACAATGTGAGAGTAATGATTTCGAGAATTGATTTTTTTAAATAATTTAGAATGATTGCCAAAATTGCCGTATTCTTCCTCTTCTTCTATTTGGTCTAACGTCTTACGTAGACATGCAAGCCTATACAGGCTTTCGAACCTTTTTTAGTACCACGCAGTAGGATCGGGACGGTACATTCTAGGCTTGACTTACGCAGCCGGATAGTCAATCCTTGTTAGGGATGAACGGTCCATTCTAGACTTGGCTTACGGGCATGTTGTTAAGTCGAGTACGAGTTGACGACTATACCACGGAACCGCCAAACATGCCATAAGTGTCCGTAATTCGAAGCAATGCAGTAGTTTATAAAAATTACATATTCAAAGTGTGGGCTTGTGAAGAGATATATCTAAAGACACCTCGTGATTCGTAACCCCTTTTGCGTGAAGGTATAGGTTATAATATGAAATATGAGCTCGTTACTATCCAGAATTAGCCAGTCTCGTAGTACAGTCGTCAACTCGTACGACTTAACAACATGCCCGTCATGGGTTCAATCCCCAAATAGACCGCGCCGCCATACGTAGGACTGACTATCCTGCTATGGGGGGAAATCTATTAGTCACTGAAAGCCAAGGCCACAAGTGGGTACAGGCAGGCCTTGACCGACATCGGTTGTTGAGCCAAAGAAGAAGAAGAAGAAGACTATCCAGAATATACAAATAAATATTGATTAAATTTCATGATTTTGTACAATGTTTTGAAAAAACATGGGACTTTCAATGTTCATCAATGTTTAATTGTTTAAGTTCTAATTAGTCTGTAGTTAAGGAACACTCTAGGAGAGACATTTATGTTGACTCTAGCCAATTGTTCTGGCGATTCTATCTCACCGACAAAAGATTGGACATAAACGTATATTGGGCAATATCACATCTCTTAGCAAGTGTGTCCAGACCAAACAACAAACAACGAGTGGGGTACGATGTACGAGGGATTACATTACGCCACGGAGTGAAGTGCAAGACAATACGTGTAACTATCGTTAGGACAGCTTCAATCCTATTGGACCATACACTAGAGCAGGGGTCTCCAAACTACGGCCCCGGGCCGCATGCGGCCCTCAAGAGCTTATAATACTAAAACAAATAGCACGAGACATCACTGACCCGATATGCATCAAGACGCTATATTGTGCTTTGGTGCGACCAGTGTTAGAATACGCTTCAGTAGTATGGTGGCCTACAGCTGCTCGTCCCCTAGCTCGTTTAGAGTCGATCCAGCGCAAATTCACGCGGTTCGCTTTGCGCTCCTGGAGTGTCCAACTGGACTATGAGGGACGCTGTGCGTTGCTTGGCATCGAGACGCTGAAGCAGCGGAACTGTAACGCTCAGAGGCTGTTTGTCGCGGGACTTCTTGACAATCGGATCGACTCGCCCGCGCTTCTTTCGAGGCTCAACATGTATGTCCCGCCGAGATCGCTCCGAGCTAGATCGCTACTTGACGTGGAGGAACGCCGCACTCGCTTTGGCTCCTCTGATCCGTTTATTCGTATGTGCCGTGAGTTTAATGTTATTTGTGATCGTCATCAACCTGACATGTCGCGCACCGCATTGTTAAATAGTATTCGTGTCGTGCGACCTTTTACATGTTAATTATGTTACTTAAGACTAAGCGTGACAAATGAATGACCGAAATGTGACTATGCTAATGTAAATGAATTCGCTTCAAGTGGGCCACTTGCGGTCCGTTGAATTTTAATTAATAAATTACAAATAACAAATAACAAATAACAAATAATGCGGCCCACGATGACTTTGTCAGAGTTAATATAAATTTTACGTTTTTATGACTTATTCAAATAAAAATGTATTTTTTACTTTTCTAAGACAAAAATCAAGCTTTAGTATTAGTATCGTTAGTATTTTGTTGTAAAACCGAGATTTAAACGTTCACTCTTCATTTAAAGGTAGCGTCAAATGGCCCTCAATATAGTTATTTTTGAAGCAATGCGGCCCGCGAGCTGAAAAGTTTAGAGGCCCCTGCACTAGAGAAAGGACACCAAACTATAGAACTAAACTCGAGGATGTAACAAACGTAGGACTTATACAGATCTCTCTCAGCTCGCTCGGTCATTGAGCTCTCTCGTTTGTCGTTGAATAAATCCTAGCGTTTTGTTAGCGTTGTCTCAAATTTCACAGTAATGTTGTCGGAAATCTAGTTTACAATCCAGGGTGACTCCTAAATCCCTGACCGTAGTGCACCGCGGTAGTTGTGTCCCTGATATGCTATAGATATATATATATATATATATATATATATATATATATATATATATATATATATATATATATATATATATATATATATATATATATATACACAACATATATATATATATATATATATATATATATATATATATATATATATATATATATATATAAATATATATAGAGTAGAACGTCGATTAACCGGCGGGCGGCTTAACCGTGCGCATATATCTGACAGCTGTTCATACGTACGGCGAAAGTTTGCAGCGATAATCAATAGGGTAACCAGTTTCTTGTGCAGCTCTGTAGTGTCTAGGGTATTTTCGAAATTCATTTTTGTTCATGAACAGTTGGTAAACCTACAGTTATTGATTAAAATAATATTCTACTAACGATTAATCGATTGATTCTAGGTGAATTAATAATAAAACTAGTGAATTTCATATGTTTTATATGCGTTTGACATTTCTTGGACCATTATCCGTGCAAATCGATTACTCAAATCGCAACCATCCGGTCCCGAGCTGCCCGGATAATCGACGATATATATATATATTATATATTATATATATATATATATATATATATATATATATATATATATATATATATATATATATATATATATATATATATATATATATATATATATATATAGAGGTATATATCTAGTACATATTGAATGTGATGTGGTATTGTGCGGAAAACACTTCTGCAGTCTAGCATAAAAAGCATTACTTATTTCTTTAAGCCATAACCTGCTACCTGGGGGCTTGCTACCAAACCGAGCCTAGGACCGTGGTGAGGCTGGATCCACCACTGAGGACAACATTTTTTTTTGAGCTTTTTAAGCTACCCTAAGGGAATAATTTACCGATTCGTAATGAGCCAAAGCCATGACTGTAGCACAATACCTCAAAACATGCGACAGCGTATTTTAAGCCCATGAATGTGACACATTTCTAGCGTAAAAGCATATGAAATATCCATAAACTGATACGAAGTCATTAACGTAGTGCTATAGACCTGGGTATCAATAAGAGCCAGGCCAAAAGTATCAAAATAAGACAAAATACAATAGTGGAAATGGATTTTAACCCTGGTATTTATATGGTCTTTTTTTGTATATAAATATAATTTAATCATTACAATTGTATAAAAGCTAAAGCAAATGAGATACATTGCTACATATGGACAACAAATGGCGAATTGCAAACCAAATTTAAATACGTTTTTAATAACGTTTTGATTGGCCTCGGTTTTTGCTCCGCCTTTTTTTTATTACTGAGCTTCCTAAGCGGTCACAGAAAGGGCATGGTAAAATAAGGTTCCTCGTACCCCGTCGAAAATTTTCGTTCTATTCTCTTCCATCTAACAAAAGCAATCCTTACCCAAATCAAAAGTGAATGAAAATATATGCGCGTGTCACTACGCGACGAAAATATAATATAATGTCTTTTTCATTTTCCTTGTTTGGAAATACATTACTCATAATTGTTTTCTTTGCATCGAAGTTAACATAACAATACAAGCGCAAGCGCTTGCATGAATTTCTATTACGACTGTGGTGGAAGCGCGCACACTCGGGTGGTGTGAAAAGTAAATTGAATGGTACATGCTCTTGGGAAAATTATTGCAATACAAATATATTACAAACGTAAATCTACATGTATAACCATATTTAGTTGAAAAACTTTTTTTTATGTTGATGATTTTTTTTTATCCATTATGTATAAAACTGTTTTGTAATGTAACAAAACTCGTGTAATCCAAATGAACATAAGAGATAGCATTAATAACGCTAATATAGGTTATGAACAGCAACATTGATGTTGTTCAAAATTAAAACTTGTTTTCATTTACAAATAATGAATAAAAATGTTCCGTTTTTAAAGCATCTTTCAAGTACCTTTCTAATCTACGATGGCCGAAAAATCTCATGAAAATGAGACAACATACTCAGTTATGAAAAAAGGGGAAGTTTCCTGCTGGAAAATAACTAACAGGTAACATGAACACAATTATATACTTCCCGAACGATAAAACGAAAGGGACAAAATCGGATGTGTTGGTGAATAACGTGTTGGTCGAACAAGATGCACTTTTATTCGCATTCTGATTTGAATTCAAAAATATGAGAGGAATGAGAGATAAAGTGAGAAAGCGAAATATAGAAAAAGTTGTATTTATCAGATAGAAAGGGATCGCACGGGATGGCACTTAGGGTTGAGAAGACCGAGGAGATGTTTATTACTAACAAAACGAACCAGTCTTGTTGGAGACACTGTCTAGATTAGTTGAAATAAAATAAGGTGTTTGTGAATCTATTTGTAAGGTGCTTTATTCGTGAAATCTGGTTGCTTGAAAAATAAAAACACAAAAAGTATATAAAGTTTTGCGTACAACTATCGATGGCGGGTCCATTCTTGTCTCCGATGCCTGGAGATTTGCTTACGGAATATATGTTTGGTCGGCGTCGACAACGGCGAAATCGCACTACGTTTACCCCGCAACAGCTTCAAGAACTTGAACAGTTGTTTAAAAAAACTCATTATCCAGATGTCTTCTTGAGAGAAGAAGTTGCTCTACGGATTAATTTGAGTGAAGCACGTGTCCAGGTTATAATTAATTAATCAACTTTTTGCAAGTTTTTTTTATTCAGAAGGAACGGTCCGAATAAGTCGTATTACTTATATTTTTGCAAGTTAATGGTGAACAAATTATTGTAGTCGTATCTATTAAAATTAGTAAACAAAGATCAATAGAACATTTCTTAACTATTTCTGTGGGACAATTTATGTGTGTTTTACGTGCAACAGACTGTTTTGATGTTATTTTATGTTCTAAAAGCTGTGTACAGTCGCTTGATTTTGACTTTTCCTTTTTATATTAACTCTAATACATAAAAAATATGATCAAAAATTAAATGCAAAATGAGAAATAAAGATAAACAAAAAAGTAATGGAAGCTTTTTTATGTATGAGGAGTTATTAGGTCGTACTGGTTTGATTTAAAAAAAACTTATGACTTAATAATAACTATAAAATAAATACAGTCGACACAGAGGCAGGGACAGTCTAGGTATAGACGTCAAATCATACGACCTAACAAAATACCGGTGAAGGATTCGAATCTCATATGGATCGTGCTATGCGATCACTAATCGGCCACTTATAAGTGTTGGAAAAGCTATGATTAGGTAGGCATAGACTAACTATTACTGTTGTTAATGATGATGGCGAATAAATTAACAACTAAATACGAAAAAATTGTACATATACGATATAAATACATGTTATCGAACTCGAACGAAAATGATGCGTAATGCGTTATAACGAGAGTTAAGTTTCATTACTTTGGCGAAAAAAATAAATAATAGGAATGCTTGTGATCATAATAATTTGCTTGATATTTCGAAACAAAACAGTTATCCAGTTGCATTCTCGACTATTTATTAAATTAAAAAAAATCCGTGTTTGACAAACTTTTAAAAATGCCGTTTTATCAAAGCATATGACGTTCAATGCAAGGAGCTTTCAAATATGATGATAATAATATTAGTATACAATTATTAGATATATTTAAGAGGTATAGTCTGGCGATCATACAATATCGGGTGGATTAATATCTAACAATAACGTCCTTCTGCAGAAAGGACTCAGTATCCAATTATTTTCTAATTTACAGTATTAAATTATATTATTATTATTATTTACAGTATATAAATGACCGTCAGCCCACCTAGGATGCCCATAAACCACTTTTAAATCATGTGTTTTAAATTATGCTGGATGAATTTGTTAATGGCTATGAAAGATTGCTTTCGTTTTGTAGGTGTGGTTTCAGAATCGGAGGGCCAAATGGAGGAAACAAGCAAGACTTCAATTATTGCAAGATGCATGGAGAATGCGTTGTTTAAGTATGGGTAACGCAGAAATAATAATAGGTAAAATAAATTAAAGAAAATTGTATATTATCATGACGAAGTGAGGAGAAAAAAGGAATTAATAAAAAACTTTTTGTATGTTTCGAAAAAACAATCACGGCAAATTGGCACACACACACACAGACACACACAAACACACACACACACACAAACACACACACACACACACACACACACACACACACACACACACACACACACACACACACACACACACACACACACACACACACACACACACACACACACACACACACACATATGTTTTGTTGTAACTTCCATGATTTCTTAATTTAATAATTGCATTTAACTATATCTCATTTCGTTATTAGCATCTGATTCGCGAACTGCTTCAAACAACAATACTAACAACAACAAAGATGAGATCAAAAAAGGAACGAAGAATAAACACAATTCAGAACGTGTTCATGAACAGTCTAGTGATATTGATTCACAATCAGTTTGTCAAAATACGGTATATAGCAGCAGCTTAAGAATTGATAACGCAACTATTATGAATCATAAAGCTGTTAGCACCCACAAGGAAAATGGGAAGGACCACCTAAATGAAAGCAATTTGACAGTCTTTTCTAAGCAATGTTTGGAGCAAGTTTCTTTCGAACACCATCGCTATTTTTACCCAGAGAGTAAACTGTACCAGCAAACTATCACTGAAGATCCTGAAACCCTCTCAACAGTACAACTATCTTCACAACCATCGAGAATAAGTGTGAGATATGCAAATTCTACCGACTCATCCAATGATTCTGAAGAAATAGATCTAACCAGCAGTAAGGGATGCATCGATTACTCAAATTCCAATAAAAATTGAAACGCATAATATATGATTAACCCTTGTTATATTTTTGTCCTTCTTTATGCCATTGAGTATTGAAAACCGTAAAATCCAGGTTACTAGTTTGTCATCAAAGAGAATTTTCTAATCACTGATATTTACCATTAAATGTTTAAAGTGAGTTAGGATTTAATTTGGTCAAGAGAATAAGTTTAGTGTTGCAATGGCGTATGAAACGGTAAGTGTACTAAGCGACCGCAAGTTAGTACCGTCGATTTTGAAACACCATGTATGGTACTTCCTGCTTATATGATAGAAGGTTAAGAAGCCTCGTTGAATGCCTCAGGGCTCGTTAGTAGGCCTGGGCTAATCGGTTGATGAACTTGAACATTTTGTTTTCTTTGGCACAACAACCGTTGTCGGTCACAAGGCCTGCCTTTTACCCACTGGTGAAGTAAGCTTGGCTTTCTTTGACTTATTGTTACCATAGCAGGATAGTCAGTCCTAAGTATGGAGGCACGGTCTATTCGGGGCTTGAACCCATGAAGGATTGTTGTTAAAGTCGTAGGAGTGGTACAGTCATCAACCACCAGACCGGCCCAACATACTTGAACATACTAGTTCTTATATTTCGATGAACTGAACGCGAATCGCAGTTATTTCGCGAATAGCTGATAATATGGTATAAACACTGTAGTGATGGGAATAATTCCAAAAATTGAGGAACGGATCGAACCTGTCAATCTGGAGAACAAGAACAGAGCTCGGAACTCAGAAAGGAATAGTTCAATCACTTAGGGGAATGTTGCAAATCGGTAGGGGAATGTTGCAAGCAAGCTGTGAAAGTTTGCAATCATATAGGAGAGTGTTGCAATCGATTACGGGAATTTTGCAATCGTACTTTGGAACTGTCATCAGACTGCGGGTGCCACTGTAAATACCTCAAAATATTTTCGTCAATCTTACTAACTTATCATGTTTAATCTGTCATGTCTCTGCAGCAGGATTTATTTAGTTTATCGTGTGTACTAATGATGTGCTGTATGGAGCGCACCCACGACTCCGATCTGACTCCGACTTTTGTTAGTTCGATTCCGACTCCGGCAAAATGGAACCACTAGATCCGCCCGAAGTCGGAGTCGTTCGGAGTCGTCCGGAGTTGTCTGGAGTCGAACGACTCCGAACGACTCCGAACGACTCCGAACGACTCCGAACGACTCCGGACGACTCCGACTCCGAACGACTCCGACTCCGAACGACTCCGACGACTCCGACGACTCCGAACGACTCCGAACGACTCCGAACGACTCCGACGACTCCGAACGACTCCGACGACTCCGAACGACTCCGGACGACTCCGGACGACTCCGACTCCGAACGACTCCGACGACTCCGACGACTCCGAACGACTCCGAACGACTCCGAACGACTCCGACGACTCCGAACGACTCCGACGACTCCGAACGACTCCGACGACTCCGAACGACTCCGACGACTCCGAACGACTCCGGACGACTCCGACTCCAAACGACTCCGAACGACTCCGACTCCGAACGACTCCGACGACTCCGACGACTCCGAACGACTCCGAACGACTCCGAACGACTCCGACGACTCCGAACGACTCCGACGACTCCGAACGACTCCGGATATTGCAGCGCGGACCTACCTTCCGGAGTCGATTCCGAATTTATCGGAGTCGGATCGGAGTCGACTCCGGATTTTTGCCAATTTTACCCATCACTAGTGTGTACAGCTGGATCCCACACAAAAAAAAAACTCCAAATGATGTTGTTTTTTAATAAACATCATCGGTATCAATTCGAAGCTTTTTACACCGGCACCGGCTCCACAGTACGCTTGCAAAATTCCCCTAATCGATTGCAACACTCCCCTATATGATTGCAAACTTCTACAGCTTACATGCAACATTCCCCTACCGATTTGCAACATTCCCCAAGCGATTTGCAACATTCCCCTAAGTGATTGAACTATGCCCTTATATGATTCAAAACCCTGTATGGTGCGTTTTTGTACATATAGATTATACACGGGCAAATTGAATCAGAACTGAATGATTCCAAATTTTACACTGGGTGAACGAGTACATCACAGCTAAATGGATAAATTATATTATTTTTTATATCCATATGGAGCGCTCCATATGGACCACGGATGCCAAATGAAAACGGCGTGTATATTTTTGTACAGTATCTCATTCCCAACTGAAAGCGGCACCCCTCAACGGCATCCCCTCAATAATTTCCGAAGGCGGCACGTGAAAAAAAGATTTCCTATAATGTTTTCCTCTAGTTTTTACACTAGCAGCAGCTAAAATAAAAACTTCAGCCCAGCACGAACTGGCCTCGGGTTGCTGGTCATGCTCACGCATACACATTGGTCCCGCTCCCATATTTGCTGGTTTGTAGATTGCTGGTTGTAGTAGTGACGCTTTGTCGAGTTGCTTTAAGCACACTTTCGCAAGCTATTTATTGGTGTTACTCTTTCCACAAACGTTTTGGCACACTCACGCTCTATACGGCAGGATGCTTTATCACTTCAAAATAATGCGGTAACTTTCCGCTAGCCTGCCTCTCGTTCTTCCTTCTATCCGCGCTAGGATATCCTCGTCATATTCAGCCAGCGCCTGTCTGGAAATGACGTCACGGGCTGGTGATGCGCATGTTTAGCCGTATCCTTGGCGTCCTTGAAGTGCGCTCTTCTACGAAAGAACGGTATTGAAACCTGTTTTGGGATGTTGGCAAGGCCATCAGGTAGCCGTCGATTAATATGCGCGTGCACCTGTAACTTTTTAAACGACCTGTAACTTTTAAAGCGTTAGTTGAATGTACCCATAGAAGCAAGCACGACAACAAGAAACTTACCTTAGAAATTTACAAGGATAAATCATTCCATAATTGAAGAAGAAGACATGACACAAAACGTAAAAGAGCAAAGTACGGATCACAAGAAATCACATCCTTCCACAGCGACGGAAAGTTCTGGACAGACTGTCAGCGCCTACACGCGTGGTCCAAAACAGCCGAAGTCATACAAAATCATGAAAAAGTCTGCGCCCTTTTGTTCCGAAGTCTTCATGAAGTTTACCGAGCCGAACCGAATAGTTGTGTTCGATAAACATGTGTGCGTATCAGGTAGCTGCATTTGTACTGCTTACCTGCCGTATGCCACTGTGATACCGAGCGAGACGCATAGGCAACGCGTCTAGAGGACATGTGTAGCCGTGAGGAAACTTTTCTGTATCTCTTTTGCCTTGTCCTTGTCTGTAGATTCTGATGAGTGAAGCATGCATACCTTTCGGGTACGTTCAGGGTATAAGCCCTGTCCCTTTTATGTTATTGGAAAAGATAGAATCGTATGAAATCGGCTCTGCATTCGAGCGTGGGCAGGCCCGTGGGCTCAGTTTGTACGCAGACACTAAGGATGCCTAACACCCGGATGAGCGACCGGTAGACCTGGTCAAGTGGAATCCGTATGCAAATGCATATGTGCGTGTCGTTCGAAAGGTTTCCTCTACTCCCGATTTTCGTCCATTATTTTTTGCCAGTCCAAACTCTAGAGAGAGAAGATATGCTCTCTCGCTTTGGCACACAAGAAAGTTTTCCAATAGCTTCGGTTTTGCTGGTTGGGATGTTACTGCGAAGTCGAATCAGGAATCGCGCATCAAATCGATGGAATTTCAACGCTCGCGAATCGTAGTGCTGGAAAGTGTTGTTCGTGTTTGGTATTGCAGGAGTTTTGTGCTGTAGTGTAGTGCATGTGGGAAAAAATAAAACTTATACATCCTTTTACGTCGTTCGTTGTTTTCACAGCGAGACGTTAAATTAAATTTCAAAGCTTTATTAAGAACTATCTCAACGCACTTTAAGCTGTTCGTTTTTCTCATAGCGATACGTAAAATTTAGTGGCCCAAGTGTGTAACTTGTTTCGTTAGAGCAGATATTGTAAGTTTTTCAGAAGTAAGTGTTTGAAGACATTAGTCAGATAGTCCCTCATTAAACATTCATGTTTAGAAGTGAAGTGGTGCAGTGGACATTAGAAAAATAGTTACAGTAACGTTTTTTCAGTGCCAGTGCTAAGAGGGCCGACGATATGTCAGTCCCTCCTCCTGCCACGAGGGCTCATCTCCCTCTCGGCACGAATTTCCGGGCTAGAGCATACCCGGAATGGTTTAACGGCGAGGAAGGAGGGCTGATGTATCTGGTTCTGTATACTCTTTGACTCACTATAAAAATTTACAATCTCTAACAAATTTTTTTAACGAAACACCTATCACCATCACACCCCACACTGTCCAATGCGTAATTTTCTCTACTGTTCTGAAGCACATGAAGGATGACAAAGTTCTTGACAATTTGAAAGATCAAAAAGTTACTCAAGTGCGTCGTTTTACTCGCAAAATTAATAACGGAATAATACCAACCAACTCTTTCCTCCTCCGTATTGCTCAACCCGTGTCGCCTCTGTTATCTACCTTGGCCCACTCCAAGTGATTCCCCTTTCATATTATCCCAAACCCATGCTTTGCCTTAAATTACATCTGCAACACACAACTTTGCATCTCATTTTCTAACCCATAAATTCATCTCTGAGACCCCTTGCACCATTGACGCTTCCGACCAAAATTACAATAGCCTTTTTTCTCTTGATGAGCTTAATTGGGCTCTAAATAAATGCCGCGGCATGTCTTCAGGCCCGGACAGCATTAGTTTTCCAATGTTTCAAAATCTTTCTTACCTGTCCAAAACAGTCTGAACAATCGCGAACGTTTCGGATATGATTTTGCGTGGGCTGAATATTTACCGATATGTTTTAATTTCCAAAGTGCAAGAGAAAGTGTATTCATTATGTTACCCTATTTATAATTTTTCTATGATTGCCACTCACGCGAGTGGCAACTCACCCGCTACTCATCATTTCCTACTTTGCTCATTCTCACTTGACGAATCTCACTTTCGTCAAGTTATCATTTGACATCCAAGCGAAGCGTCAACATACTCCCCCCCATGACAGAATGTCATAAACGAAAACAAACTACACGTGCTGCTAATCGGAAGTAACTATTCCCTTTGCCGTTTTCAATTTCACTACACGCGTAAGTGGATCTTCTCCGGGGTGTACATCGATGATGCGAGCAAGTGGCCATCGGGTGATAGGGAGCGAATCATCCGCAAGGATGACCAGTCTGCCAGGTACTATTTCGCTACGTACCTTATTATCCTTCTGCATTTCCTGCAGATATTCCGTTGTCCAATGCTTCCAAAAGCGTTGCACAAGCAATAGCCAGCTCTGCAATTTATCTAACGTGTATGGTTTCAGTCGGATGTAGTCGGGACAGCATGCATAGAAGAGCCGATCAGGAAGTGCGCCGGCGTAAGCGCTGCCAAATCATTAGGGTCATCCGTCATTGGCAACAAAGGACGCGAGTTCATTGCCGCTTCTATTTGCTGCAGAATGGTGCTGTATCCCTCGTAAGACAGCCTCGAAATGCCTAGCTGCCTGCAAGGATGTCGTTTGGCCGTCTTGACCGCTGCTTTCCACAATCCACCAAAATGTGGGGCCTTAGGTGGGGTAAAGTGCCAAGTTATGCCCCTGTCCGAACAGTTGGATGCGATGACGTTTTGTTGCTGTACGTTCTGTAACATATCAAACAATTCATTAAGTTCGTGTGCCGCACCTTCAAAGTTTTTTCCGTTATAGGAGTAAATGTCCGATGGTAATCCTCGCCGGGATGTGAAGCGATGTAATGCGGCCAAGAAGCCTGCCGTGGAGAGCTCCAAATGCACTGCCTTGGTTGAAAAACACACAAACACACACAAGTAGCATTTAGCGGTAGCGGCTCTCTTGTGTGCGGGTTTCAGATACAGTGGGCCGGCATAAACCACTCCAGTTATGGAAAACGGCCGGCTCGGGGTGATGCGTTCATACGGGAGTTGACCAGTTTGTTGTTGTGTCAGCTGCGGATCCTGGCGTATGCAACAAAAGCAATTCCTCACTACGTTTTTTACTAGCCGTCCATCGAGTGGCCAATATTCCTCACGTATCCGGGAAAGTAGTAGTCTTCCCCCGCCATGCATCAGCTTCTCATGTATGTGCACCGCGATGAGATGAGCCAGCTGATGGTTCTTGGGAAGCAGGATGGGATGCTTGAACTGGTACGGTAGCTGTGCAAGTTTCAAGCGGCCTCCTACTCGTAATAATCCATCCTTGTCGAGAAACAAATTCAATCGCCGTAGAGGAGACTGTTTTCGTATCATTTGTCCCTTTTTCAGCAGTTGGATCTCCGATGAAAATTCGTGCTGTTGTGCCAGTTTACAAAGCACGATTTTAGCTGCTTCTGTAGCCTCAGGGGTGATCGATAATGCTGCTGAGGCAACTTGTGATGACTGTAGTGTACGTGTCTGACGAATTTCTATATCCATTTCAGCAGCCAGTGATGGATTTGACATTGGCCATTTGGAGGGGGATGGCGCCAACCATTAAGGACCACAGCTCCAAATCGATCCTTTTAGCATTTCAGCTGCTGACATCCCTCGAGACACCAGATCGGCGGGATACGATGAACCGGGAATGTGTTTCCATTGACGAGGTTGCGAATAGTTCTAGATCTCAGCAACACGATTCGCCTCGAATGTTTTCCAGGTGTTGGGTGGAGATTCTATCCAGTTTAGCGTTACCGTCGAATCCGACCAGAAAAAAGACTCGGTTGTGTCGATTCCCATAGCGCGTCTAACACGATGATGAAGATGTGCTCCTAACACGGCCGCGCAGAGCTCCAATCTTGTCAATGTAACTCGTTTTAGTGAAGCTACACGAGATTTCGACGCAAGCAGGCTGACTCGACTTGTCCCTGCTGGTCCTCACAGCGCGCATAAGTGCAAGCACCATAAGCAACTTCTAACGCGTCTGCAAATGTATGGAACTGTATTTTAGAGTTAGGTAAGAGCACATACCGTTCGCTTTTGAAGCTTTCCAAATCCTTCCAGTCGTCCAGTAACCGATTTCCATTTGTTACAGATGTGTACAGGGACCGGATCGTCCCATCCGATTTTCTGCAGCCACAACTCCTGCATTAGCAATTTCGCGCGTATGATGACTGGAGCGATCAATCCAAGTGGATCAAACATTCGAGCAATGTTTGACAATATGGATCGCATGGTAAGGTTGGCGGTTTCCATTATTGCAGTCGACTCAAAGCACAAAACATCTAATTCGGGCTTCCATGCGATGCCAAGTGCCTTCAGAGTCTCATTCGGCACAAACTGCAGTGATGACTGTGTACCGATATGCTCTGCTGGTAAACCACTTAGTACGCCTAAACAGTTTGATGTCCACTTCCGGAGTTCAAACCCGCCCTTGGAGAGTAACTCGGAAAGTTGCTGACGAAGCTTGCGAGCTTCACTCACGCTGTTTGCTCCGCCGATGAAGTCGTCTACTTAAAAATTGTGTCTTAGTGCGGGTAAAGCTAGTGGAAAGTCAGCACCTTCATCTTCCGCAATCTGAAGCAATGTACGAGTGGCCAAGAACGATAATGGAGACAAACCATATGTCACAGTATTCAGCTCGTACAATTCAATCGGCGATTGCGGTGAGAAACGGAAGAAAATGCGAACCAATCGTTGATCATCCGGATGCAGAACAATTTGTCGATACATTTTGGCGATATCAGCTACGACAGCAATATTATAGGTGCGGAAACGCAAAATAATATCGATGAGTTCATCCTGAACTATGGGTCCAAACCTCAAAGTTTCATTCAGTGAAAACCCAGTTGATGTTTTAGCCAAGCCATCAAAAACTACTCTGACCTTTGTGGTGGTACTTGACGCTTTAAAAACTGGATGGTGTGGTAAATAATAAGCAGCTGTATCATCACATTCAGTGCTTATAGGAATCATGTGCCCCAGTGCTAAGTACTCCTGCATAAAGTCTTGGTATGCTTCTCGAAGTGCTGGATCACGTTCCAATCTCCGCTCGAGAAGCTCAAAACGACGCATGCCCTGAGCGATGAGCGGGTCGATCGCTTATTAGATTCGGTTGCGATGCGCTGTCCAACAGCGCCCGCGCAGGATGTGCTATTCCGAAATCGTCTATGATATTTATCATAGCAGTTTGCAGTATGTCTTGTTCGGATGCAGGCTGCAATGCTGCTGCAAATGTGCATTGTGTATTGTTTGTGGCTGTGTGATCGCTAGCGATGTTGTATGTGTGTTGCTGAGGTGCAGTGAAGGTTGGGTTATGGTGAGCGTGATGCTGTGGTGTAGTGGAACCTTGGCTGTTATGTGCGTAGTGCAATTTTGTGTGGTGTGCGGCATTACAGTAACGGCATTTGTACTGTGATGGACAATCTCGAGCCATATGATTATCCCGTAAACAATTTAAGCACAAACGCGAGGTCATAGCAAAACGATGGCGTTCGCTCGAAACGCGGACATTTCAGAAGGTTGTGCGCGGAGTTGCATAGCATGCAATTCGGCATTTCATGCGATGTTTCCGTACGGGAGCTAGGTCGTTACCCTGTAACGTATGACAGTTGTTGACAAGCAACGTCTCCAATACACGCATACGACGGTGCAAGAACGAAATCAAACTGTCCTAACTGGGATCGTTATTGCTTGATGCTTGCTCCTCCCAATCGCGTAAAGTTATTATCGGAAGTTTAGTGCATTGCAAATGCTCGAGAATGCTACCCCATGTATTTGTTTCTTCTCCTAAGTGTTGCAAAATCTTTGTGTCTCTCTCAAATTCATCTACAAGGTGGTGCAATGCGGCAACGCTTTCCTTTCGTACAGCTGGGATGGCAAACATTGCTTGCATATGGCGTTTTTTAAGGAGGTATTCATTCGAGTATCGCTCCGTTAGAGTGTTCCATGCTAAATCATAAATAGCTTCACTTATGGTGATGGATTCTATCACTTGAGCCGCTTCTCCTTTAACCGCGGCGTGCAAATAGTGAAATTTTTGAATAGCCGGTAAATCCACATTATTATGAATTAAGCACTCAAACGTATCGCGGAATGTCAACCATTGCATATAGTCCCCCGTGAATTCAGCCAGCGCAATGGTAGGAAGTTTGATGCCCTTTAACGGATTCGCTCCGGTACTCGGTTGGGCATTTTGAAACTGCTCTTTTGGTAACCTTGCTTGCAGCTGGGATTGCACGAGAATTAATCTATCCTCAAAATTTTCCCTGAGTGTAGCATTTTGCGACACTTTTTCCGGAGTGTCGGCAGAATCTTCCAATTGTTGCTGCACAGCTTCCAAATCCGTACACAGCTTATCGAACCGTTTAACGCGTATTTGCACCTCTACTTGATCCCGTTCAGGGACGAAATCCTTCATGAATTTCTCGTATCGCGAGAGAATTCCCAAAAATACAGTCCGCCGGGACGCCAAAACAACGGGCGGTGTGGCCATTATGTTAGTGGATGTGGGTGTTAGCGATTACAGTGTGTGGCACAAGCGGTAAAACGAAACCCCGATGCAATTATCGAAACTTGCGATTTAAATACCAGATATTCGCACAATCCTGGCCACGGCACCATGAACAATCGCGAATGTTTCGGATATAATTTTGCGTGGGCTGAATATTAACCGATCTGTTTGAATTTCCAAAGTGCAAGAGAAAGTGTATTCATTATGTTGCCCAATTTATAATTTTTCTATGATTGCCACTCACGCGAGTGGCAACTCACCCGCTACTCATCATTTCCTACCGTGCTCATTCTCACTTGACGAAACTCACTTTCGTCAAGTTATCATTTGACATCCAAGCGAAGCGTCAACACAGCCCTTCTTCAGATTTACAATAATATTTGGTGGAGCAAACCGGATGACTGGAAATCCTGTTTCACAATTCCCATTCCAAAACCTAATAAATCACCACATGCAATAGATAGCTACCGTCCCATTTCTCTCCTAAATTCCATTGGCAAAATCATGGAGAGAATGGTGACGCAAGAATTAACCGGAACCTCCTTAGTACCAATCAACACGCCTTTAGAGGTGGGAAAGGTACTGAGACATATTTTGCAGAACTTTTTTAAAAACTAAAATTTTTAGAAGCCCACTACCCCAAAGGCCACCACTTTGACTGTGCAATATCATATTTATCAAAAGCTTTTGACCAAACCTGGTGACATCCAATTCTTGAACAGCTAAATATGTGGGGTTTTGGAGGACGCATTACAGCGTACCTTCAAAGCTTCCTTTCAAATCGCACAATTAAATTTTTTATTGGAATTCAATCTTCTGACATGCCCCGTCCGGCAAAATGAGTGTATTTTTTGAGTGATTTGAGTACCGCCCTCCGTTAGCAATTACTCTTAGAGGAATCCACTTCTGCTTCTTAATGAAGATTTTAAGAGTGTTTCGAGTATACGTCAAGCCTCCAGAAAGCTCGTTGGAGCAAAAGTTTTCACTCGTTCTGTCAAAAAGTGATATTCAAATCTATATATATATATATATATAAATCTCGTGTCACGGTGTTTGTCGCGAGCAAACTCCGAAACGGCTGGATCATTTTCAACGAAACTTTGCACACACCTTATGGTGGTATGAGAATAGGTTTTAAGACTCACATCATTTTCAGAAGTTGCACTAAACTTAATTTATTAGCAATTTTCTAACTCCCATACAAAGGACATCATTGTTGTTGTTGTATACAGCACTTTGACAGTCGGTGTGAAGCGCGGTTTACACTCGGTGTAAGGTGCGGTTTACACTCGCTGTGAAATGCCTAGCGGTTTACGATGCTGTCACAAATATCCATAATGACAAAACAGAGATGGAGTACTTTAGTTTGGGAATAATGAATTAAAAAATACATGCTATTTCGCTTTGTCCTATTTGCTGTTTGATGTTCCAAAACGAACAAATATGCTTGCTTTAATAATTGTAACATAAACATGTTTGGTTACTGATGTTAAACTCGCAAGTGTAAACAACATTTTTCGTTATGGTGTTTTTTTTTCGGTCTGCCCGGCTGCGGTCTTACCCGGCGCTCTGGCACCAATCGAACATACAAAATGTATGGGATTTGATATGTTCGATTTGATATCAAACAAATCGAACATGTCAAATTCCATACATTTGTCATGTTCGATGTCGTGTTTGATTGGTGCCAGAGCGCCACTTTATGTGTACATGGGGCTATTGAATGAGTAGCAGTTTTCTAGCATACAAGTGACATTTGAGAGCTTAGAAGCAAACTCACGTTAATAGGGTAACTGAACCAGTTTTCGGCAGGCTAGTGCAGCAGTTTCACAAAAATTGCTCACACATCAATATTTTTCATTATTTTTCTTGAAAGTGTTGTTATTCTGGTTGATAAACTATCATAGTATGTTACAATATTTTTTATTTGCCGGTTCAAAGCCCTTTTTCATAAATATTCGTGAAAATGCAAACATTGATTTTGCTCCTATTTTCGGCAGTTTGTTCCTATTTTCGGCAGGCTGTGTTCCTATTTTCAGCAGCGCGAATACGGGTCAGAAAATGTTTGTATCAATGTGAATATGTACAAAAAAATGTTTGAAGCAATTTAACACTCTTACTTTCCTAAGATTGGTGTTAAAAAGCACTTTAAATATTAATTTTATGTTGCTTATTTTGGCTCGTTTTGACAGCCATTTTGATGCGACGTTTAAACAGAGCAGCCATTGACAGTTTGATGGTTATAGCGTACGGTGCGAACTGGCTTACAAATATTTATTTTTCTCTTAAGTTAGTGCATTTTTTGTCGTAAAATTGGTGATATTTGGTATAAGAAAGGTCATATTATGTGTCGACATACGCATTGTAGTGTTCTGATCAATTTCAAAAGGAATATTCAGCCAAATTCAAAGTGTGTTATTGTTCCGAGTTTCGGCAGGAGCCCACAACATTAAGCTGTCAAAAATGAACATTTACTGTGTACCTATTTTCGGCAGCATTTAAAGTGAAAAATAACCTGTTTATCGTGATTTTATAATTCCGAACAAGTTAGAATAAATTAAATAAGCATAAAATCTTTAATATACACCACTTTTTGATTGTTTTACTGTTCTGATTCTCTTAATCACAAAACCTGCCGAACGATTGGCTGACAGCAAAGCTGGCGAAAAAAGCACAATTTATTTGATATTTTGAAAAATACGTAATGAAATGATGTGAAACTTCGTATGTGAATATCAAATAAGTACACTTCCACTACAAAATTGTATTTTGTGAAATTTTTTACCGCATTTGTGCAGAATTTCACGTTTTTAGCTACCCTGCCGAAAATAGGTACACTGCCGAAAACTGGTACAGTTACCCTACTTTTGTTTGTGCAATTTGAGTATCAAAACTGTGTAACAACATAAAAATTTTAATCGATATATCGGAAAAAACACGTATGTAATATAAAGTTCCTTCAAAAATACCTTACTATCCCTTTATTGATATCATTATTCCTTTACAATTCTGTTTTTCGTTAATTGGCGTTTTATAGTAAACAATGCCAGCAAGGCGGAATATAGGACGAAGAACGAATACAGCAGCAAGTAAGAGAAGGAGCAGAGCTGAAAGAACATCTGATCAAATAGATCATGATAATTTAAGTGTGCGTGAAGGAATGTCACAGTTACGCGCAACTCAGTCACAACACAATCGAATAGGGCGAAATCAACAACGACGATTAGAAAGAGCACAAACGCGCCGGTTCGTAACTAACATCCGCAGAACATATGACCAACAACGACAACAAGAGCATCGAGCATTTTCATATTCTTCCTTCCATCGAATTGCATTTCAATACGAGCCTGACATTGCATATTATAACCATTCAAAAGTTTTAATAGGCTCCATGGATCAGGAATGTCGCTTCTGTCATGCACTTAAATTCAAACATGAGCCAGCTGGAATGTGTTGCGCTTCTGGAAAAGTTTATTTGCCATCACTTGAGACACTACCGGAACCGTTGAAAGGTTTACTTACAGGTATAGATTCTGATTCTGCCATGTTTCTGAAATCCATCCGAAAATTCAATTCGTGTTTCCAAATGACCTCTTTTGGAGCGACCGAAATAGTTTCCAACGCTTCTTCAAATGGTCAAATATTCAATTCTACGTTTAAAATTAAAGGCCAAGTTTACCACAAAGTAGGGTCGTTATTACCAATGCCAAATACTACCCCTAAATTTTTACAAATTTATTTCATGGGTGGTGACGATAACAATCGTGTAGATACGCGTTGTAGTTTCACTAACCTCAGTTCGATCAGTGCCAGACGCATTGTCTATGAATTGGACGCCCTTTTGAACGAGCATAATGTTTTATTGAATTCTTTTAAATCACATATGCACGAATTAACAAGTGATAATTATGCTATTGTCATTAATCCGGATAAAACCCCATCCGGAGAACATGTGCGTAGATTCAATGCACCTGTCATGAATGACGTTGCTGAAATCGACGACCGTACGTCTACGCGAGAAATCGTTATCCGAAGAAGGAACAACAATCTGGAGTTCATTTCGGATACACATCGCTCCTATGATGCTCTCCAATATCCGCTCATCTTCTGGAAAGGGCAAGACGGATACTGTATTAATATTAAACAACGGGATCCAATTACAGGTAATGTCTTAACTAAAACAGCAACATATTTTTATTCTACAAACTGTATGTTTCTTTTTATATACATTTTGTTATAGGAAACGAAACAAACAAAAAAGTTAGCTCGATGGATTTTTATTCATATCGTTTGATGGTTAGACGCAACGAGGATAACTTAATTCTTCGATGTCGTGAACTATTCCAACAATTTATTGTTGACATGTATGCAAAGGTAGAGAACGAAAGACTACGATATCTACGTCACAATCAAAAGAAACTGCGAGCAGAAGAATATATCCATTTGCGAGACGCTATTATGAGCGATGTAAACAGTGCCGATATTGGTAATAATGTTATTCTACCATCATCGTATGTGGGTAGTCCACGTCATATGCAAGAGTATATACAGGATGCAATGACATTCGTACGGGAATACGGAAGACCATGTTTATTCATCACTTTCACATGTAATCCAAAGTGGGAAGAGATTACATGTTTGCTATTGCCCGGACAAAATGCAACACACCGCCATGATATAACAGCACGAGTGTTCAAGCAAAAATTGAAATCTTTAATGAACCTAATAACAAAAATGGATGTATTTGGATCTACACGTTGCTGGATGTACTCAGTTGAATGGCAAAAGCGAGGATTACCTCATGCTCATATTTTAATTTGGTTAGTCGATAAAATACGTCCTGAGGACATTGATAGCTTGATATCGGCGGAAATTCCCGATCCGTCAAGAGATCAGCTACTCTTTGATATTGTTACGACCAACATGATTCATGGTCCATGCGGCGCTCTTAATTCTTTATCGCCTTGCATGGCAGAAGGAAAATGTACAAAACGTTTTCCTAAACAATTCACCAATGAGACAATCACTAATGTCGATGGATATCCGATATATAGAACAAGAAATACTGAAAACGGAGGGCATTCCTACACACATAAAATCAACCAAGACTCATTCATTGATATTGACAATCGATGGGTTGTGCCATATTCGCCACTTTTAACAAAAACATTTAACGCTCATATCAATGTTGAATTCTGCAGTTCGGTGAAGAGCATCAAATACATCTGTAAATACATCAACAGAGGCTCCGATATGGCCGTATTCAATATTCAAAATACTGAAGTAAATACTGCTGGATCAATTACCAACGACGAAATAACGGGCTATCAAATTGGTCGATACATCAGTTCCAATGAAGCCGTCTGGCGTATATTTGGTTTTCAAATTCATGAACGGTATCCGGCTGTAGTTCACTTAGCCGTCCATCTCGAAAACGGTCAACGCGTTTTTTTTTTCTGAGGAAAATGCAATTGAACGTGCTACAAATCCACCGAGAACAACACTAACTGCATTTTTTGAACTATGTAACCGTACGGATGTATTAGGTGCCTTTGCTCGGACTCTCCACTATTCCGAAGTACCGCGGTTTTTTACATGGCATCAAACAAAACAATGGATGCCCCGTAAACAAGGCATACCAGTAGATGCATGTCCTGGCCTGTTTAAATCAAATACCTTAGGCCGTGTTTATACCATAAATCCAAAGCAGATAGAGTGCTTCTACCTACGACTTTTGTTGATAAATGTTATTGGCCCCTTATCGTTTGAAAATATAGGTAAAGTAAATGGGCAACAACATTCAACATATAAAGATGCATGTCTTGCATTGGGCTTGCTCGAAAATGAAAACCATTGGCACGATATGATGGCTGAAGCTACTCTTGATTGTACAGCAACCCAGATACGACTTCTTTTTGCTATAGTATTGACTACATCTTTTCCTGTACAAGCAAGCACATTGTGGGAAACTTAAAAGGATTATATGGCTGACGATATACTGCATAGAATAAGGATGTCCCACAATGACCCAACGATGCCATACAGCGATTCTATGTATAATGAGGCATTGATCGCTATTGAAGATCTATGTATTATCATTGCTAATTTATCCCTTCATCATTTTGGGTTAAATTCACCAAATCGAGCTGCATCTGATGTAGTGGACACTGAAGTTAATCGTGAACTGCAATACAATATTACAGCAATGGAAGACATTGTTGCTCGCAACGTTCCACTGTTGAATGATGAACAATCAATGATTTACGAACAAATCATGCTGGCAGTATCACAGGGAGAGGGTGGTCTCTTTTTCTTGGATGCCCCAGGTGGCACTGGAAAAACTTTTCTAATTTCGTTAATTCTTGCCAAAATACGATATAATAATGATATCGCGTTAGCCGTTGCATCATCTGGAATTGCAGCAACATTATTAGAAGGAGGAAGAACAGCGCATTCAGCATTTAAATTACCGTTGAACATTCATAATAACCCAGCTGCAGTGTGCAATATAAAAAAACAAACGTCTATGGCCAAAGTTCTGCAAAACTGTAAAATTATCATATGGGATGAATGTACTATGGCTCACAAAAATTCACTGGAAGCACTTAATAGAACACTCAAAGATTTAAGAAATAACAATCAACTCTTTGGAGGTATTTTACTACTCCTATCGGGTGATTTCAGGCAAACACTTCCAGTGATTCCACGATCAACATATGCTGATGAGATCAACGCTTGCTTGAAGTTGACGCCATTATGGCATAGTTTTCAAAAGCTACAGCTTAGCAAAAACATGCGCGTTGAAATACTTCAGGATTCATCAGCTATGACTTTCTCTGATCAATTGTTAGATATTGGCAACGGAAAAGTTCCTTTCCATGGCGATACTGGTTGCATTAAATTGCCATCAAATTTTTGTACAGTCGTCGATTCCCAGCAGACACTCATGGATTGCATATTTCCCGATTTACAAACTCAATATGTACATCAATCGTGGCTTGCAGAAAGAGCTATTCTTGCAGCAAAAAATGTCGACGTTGAAGAATTAAACTTCCAAATACAAGATGCATTGCCTGGTGATTTGGTTTCCTACAAATCATTTGATACAGTTTGTGATTCCCACGAAGCTGTTAATTATCCGACAGAGTTATTGAACTCTTTAAATTTACCAGGCATGGCTCCACATGTACTCAGATTAAAAGTTGGATCACCGGTTATACTGCTAAGAAACTTGAATCCACCACGTTTGTGTAATGGCACGCGACTGGTAATTAAAAAATTAAAGAAAAATATTATAGAAGCTACAATTCTAAATGGCAAATTTGTTAATGAAAATGTGCTGCTACCACGCATCCCAATGTTCTCAACTGATTCAACAATTGAGTTTAAGCGCGTGCAATTTCCAATCAAGCTGGCTTTTGCAATGACAATTAATAAATCCCAAGGTCAAACGATGTCTGTTTGCGGTTTGGACTTACGAACATCGTGTTTTACGCATGGACAATTATATGTGGCATGTTCTCGCGTGGGTAAACCTTCCAATCTATACATACTAGCTAAAGACAGATTAACCAGATTTGCATTAGAGATTAATAGTAGTTATATGTGTGTGACAAGTATGTAATTATTTGCATGTAAATAAATCAATCTACGTAATTCTACACTGTTTTACTGTTCCAAATTATGTTCTTAAACATAATATTTGAGTAATTAACGACAATGACATCAATGAAAACAAATAAAATGAATAAAAAATTAAATGTGAATTTAAACACCTATATTTGCAACTTAACGGACTGGCAGACGAAGGCGCGAGACCGTGAGCGGTTTCGGACACTCCTGAGGCAGGCCAAGACCGCAAAGCGATTGTAGTGCCGGATAAGTAATTTGCAACTTCAAATACTTAACGGCAACTAATAAAATGTGGGGTAAAACTAGGTTTACCGGGCCAGCTAGTTTGGTTATAAAAAACATGCTATGAGACCAGCAGGATTACATACACTTTGATTCCAGATTCGATCACCTGATTTATTTAATGCACCTTGGGATAAA
Organism: Anopheles arabiensis; assembly: GCF_016920715.1. NCBI lineage: Eukaryota > Metazoa > Arthropoda > Insecta > Diptera > Culicidae > Anopheles > Anopheles arabiensis. The sequence continues at coordinate 58,161,217 of NC_053517.1, read as the reverse complement.
TGTAAACAAAACCGTGTTTTCGAGCAGGTACTCGAATCTAATTCTAGCTTTGTGGCTAGAATAATCTAGACTGAAAATTGCAGGCTAGTTTTTTGTGTGGTTTTGTATGGAGTGTTTACATGATTTCAGCCTCCAACTGTCAAACTCCATACAAAAAACTAGCTAGGGGGCCCTTTCCGTTTGAAATTCGTAGGCTGAAATTTCAGCCTGTCAGCTGTTTGCATTGTATAGCAGTTTTCGAGCAACTATCTAATTGAGTATAATATACAGGTGGGCTTATCCCAAGGTGTATGAATTTAGAAGGCTGATTTTTATCGCTTCTGCTTCTGAATGAAGATTTTAAGAGTGTTTTCAGTATTCATCAAGCGTCCAGAAAGCTTGTTTGAGCAAAAGTTTTCACCCGTTCTGCCAAAAAGTGATGTTCAAAATTGGTTATGAAAAAAAAGCTATGAGACCACCTGGACTACATACACTTTGATTCCAGATTCCATCACCTGATCTCTTTAATGCACCTTGAGATAAATGTAAACAACACCGTGTTTTCGAGCAGGTACTCGAATCTAATTCTAGCTTTCAGGCTAAAATTTTCTAGACTGAAAATCGCAGGCTAGTTTTTTGTGTGGTTTTGTATGGATTGTTTACATGATTTCAGCCTCCAACTGTCAAACTCCATACAAAAAACTGACTAGAATTGTGAAGGCCCCCTAGAATTGTGAAGGCCCCCACATTCAAAATCTATCATACTCACGAATGGCGTCATACTGCAAAGTACCGGGTCAAGCCAGGCTGCGGGAAACTTGTCGACAATCTGCGTTGCCTCTGTTCAGCAAATTCTTACCTGTCGATCCATGCACTGCATGTGCGTCTGTGCACACTGTTCATTTCACACTTTATCAAAACACATCGACGCACGAGACTTACACCTGTTCTCACTTTCCTCTGAATCGTTATCCGGTTGCTATGGATCGCAATCCATGAGAATGGACCGCAATCAACTACGTCTGAATCGTTTGCAGCTACGTTTGGATCGTTTTCAGCTACGTTTGGATCGCTCTCAGTTACCTTTGGATTTTGCGGTAGCTTGCGCAAATTTCGTTGCGGCACATAGTTTATTAAGTGACCGCTCGGCGTACCTCATGACTCTCCTCATTACAGACGATTTGAAAACAATTTCATATTGTTCTATGTTTGAACCCAATTAAGAACTTGTGTTGAATATCCATTTTTAGGCTATGAATAACATTTGATAGATTTGTCGGCTTCTACGCATTAGAATAGATTCCCAACATGACATGAACCTGAACATGACTGAATGACCACGTAGGTCGTAACTTCAAAAAGAAAATTGTGCAGGTTTGTTCGAAAATTTTTGTCCAATAATCAAAACTGTATGAATGGTGATGTAAGCTTCATATCAAAAATACGATAAGACTTTACAATTGAATGCATTAATTATTGAATTCTTTCCTTGGGATGCAAATGTGTCCCGCGGTCACTGAATAAACGGTTGCGCTGCAATGAAATTTGCGCGAGCTACCGCAAAATCCAAACGTAGCTGAAAACGATCCAAACGTAGCTGCAAACGATTCAGACGTAGTTGATTGCGATCCATTCTCATGGATTGCGATCCATAGCAACTGGATAAAGATTCAGAGGAAAGTGAGAACAGGTGTATAACGAAATGCGCATCAACGCACAAACACTACGCGCGGGACTTAGAACAAAACGCGCACAACCATCTCCAGCAAAGCGTCGCGCTGTACTGGTGGTTTTGTACGCGTAGGAGGGGGGACATACGGAGCGATGGTTCGATGCTGTAGAGTAAGCGAGACAACACGATGTGACGAGCAGCTCCAAGTTGTTGAGCTCGGTGAAAGAAGACACACACATCAGTGGCGCGTTAAATGGTGGGCGGACTCGGCGGCCGCCAGGGGCCTTGGCGATCTAGGGGGCCCCGTCATTGTGGATGTTCGACTTCGTCTCAATTGTACTCCGCCCCCTCCCTTCCCCCTCTTATTAAAGACTTATTTTAAATGAATTCATTTTTCCCATTGCTTCACTCACTGTATTTTGTCGAGGGCCCCCAGCAGCAGAAAACTGCCCCATACCACTCAAAGCAGCACATTAAATGCTCTAAGAAATCTGCCAATACTTATACCAAAATCACAAGAACGCTGCGACACGCGTGTACAGCTCAAATCAATACCATTTCATCTTCTTTGGCGATTGGACAGAGCGAGAAACCGTCATTTTTTGCTGGTGTGGATGCCGGTGCACGAGACACCCAAACCATGCAGAGACACTTGCTGCTAAAATCGAATGCACAGAACGCTGCACTTATCCACCACTGAAAATCCGTTAAACAACCAAAAGCATACAACACATACACAGACAAAAATTTAAAGGCCCCTACACACAATTTCAATACACCGGCTCGTAGCTGGAGAAATTAGCAGGAAAAATTGACTAACACCAAGCAAGCAACGGTGCTCCAGTGGGTAGAGGTTTCATTCGAGAAACGATTCCATCGATATTGATGTGTGCGCTCTTTGGCTTGGAAGAAACGTGCCTGTGCTTGTTTGGTGGCCCCTATACTTGTTTTGCAGATGTGTGCCCAAAACAGACAGCTGTTTTCACCCGAAAAATTGTATTCACATCCCAAGCCTGGGATCGTGGAGCGTGCCTGTTTTTAACCGTATCAATAAACGATGCGCAATCTCAGATTGCGCATATATTTATCTGTCAAACGGCCCAATTTGACATGCGCAATAATTTGAAATTATGCGCAATCTTGGCGCAATCTGAAAATGTATGGAAATGACGTTTATAACTCAGGGTTGGCTACGCGAAATGACTTATGTTTTGATAAAACGAATATATGCGCAATCTGAGATTGCGCATCGTGTATTAATACGGTAACGCAAAAACATAAATTTTCACTCGGGGTCCTGCTCAACTTTTGTGGTCAATTGACATGTGGGGGAAATCGGGAAGGGGTGGTATTCATATGTTAAAAGGGGATCTGGGCCATGTTAATATTAAAATGATATTTTATCACTATTTACATACAACTTTTTGCGTGAAGACAAGATAAAAAACCGATACAGCTATACTGAAGCCAAATCTCAAAGGTGGTTTAGGGGGCCCTGAGCTCATCGAAAAAAACGCGAAGACACTTGCTGCTAAAATCCAATGCACAGAACACAGAACAGAACGCTGCGTTTAACCACCAAAGAAAACCCGTTACAACAGCCACAAGCACACATCATACACAGACACAAATTTAAAGGCCCCTACACAAAATTTCAATACACCGGCTAGTAGCCGGAGAAATTAGCAGGAAAAATTGACACCAAGCTCACGTCGCTTTAAAAAGCCTAGAAATGTCGTTTGGTCAACGATGCTTCAGTAGGTTGAGGTTTCATTCGAGAAATGGTTAAATCGATGTCATTGTGTGCGCTCTTGGCTGGGATGAACCGTCCTGTTCTTGTATACGGGGCCCCTGCTACCGCTTTGCGATTGTGTGCCGAAAGCAGGCAGCTGTTTCACACGAAAAATGGTATTCACATTCCTGGCCTGGGATAGTGGATTGTGTGTGTCTTTTAATGCAAAAACTAAAATTTTCATTCTTGGCCCTAATCGAACACATCAAGTTTGTGGACCGAAGAGAAGGGGAAATGTGAAAGGTTTCAGTTAGAAGGAAGGGGGGAAGGGTATAAAAATATTCAAGGAACCTTTGGACCATGTTCATTTACATCATATGGTTTTTATCGACTATTTCAATTTTTGCGAATACAACAAGACCAAAAACCGTTACAGCTGCATCTACATATAGTCATACATAGCCATAATACGAAGAACAATCTCCATTGCCTCGGCCATTTGGGGGCCCCGTTGATGATCCCGTCGATTGAGGGGCCCCTTCCATTTGGTGTTATCAACCCAATATAGCCCCATTTTCCCCCCGGGGGGTTATGTTTAAAATCAGATTTACTATTACTGTTGAAAGTAGGCAATATCCTACCCCTCAAATATAACGCAAAGCGAATTGTCACTTGGGCAGGGAAACATTTCACCAACACTGTAAATACATGTAAGCGATTCATTCCGCCAATGTGTTTCGTACAATAAACACACACTTAAATACGACTGCGCAAGTGTCCTGCTATTTCTCCCTTCCAACAGGTTATGGGCCCAGGGAAAGTTCCAAGAAAGGTTTCTCGGAAAGTTTAAGTCGTGTGTGTAGAAGTTAATCTTCTGTTTTCTGGCGTGAATCGATAAAGGTCCAGTATGGCAGATGCCGGAAAGTTTTCGTTTGCCAGGTTGAATAACCAAAACGATCAGGGCTGGAAGTTTCGCATCGAAATGCTTATGATTCGCGAAGAGCTCTGGTACGTGATCGACGAACCAAAGGTTGAACCAGTGACGCCACAATGGATCAAGGATGATAAAAGGGCTCGAGCAACTATTGGACTATGTGTTGAGGAAAACCAATTCAGCATAGTGAAAAAGGCAGATTCGGCGAAAGAATTCTGGGAAAAGCTGCGTGAGTACCATGAAAAGACAACCGTTACCTCAAGGGTGTTCCTATTGAAAAAGTTGTGTAACCTGAACCTGGGCGAAAACGGTGATATGGACCGCCATCTTATGCAGGTTGATGAACTCTTCGATCGACTCACAATTGCGGGACAAGCAATGGAAGAATCGCTTAAAATCGCCATGATTCTGCGTAGCTTGCCAGAATCATACGGTGGCTTGGTTACGGCGTTAGAGAGTCGCCCAGATAGTGATTTAACCATGCATTTGGTAAAGTCCAAGCTACTAGACGAGTACGAGCGAAGAAAAGAGCGATCATGTGCTACGGTGAGTGAAGAAAAGGCCATGAAAAGTTCCACCAGACAACCGCCCTCAAAGAAAAGAGTTTGCTTCAGCTGTGGTAAGCCGGGCCATCTTAAAAGAAACTGTCGTTCCCGTTCTGATGCACAACAAAGCGACAGAGTGAGAAGGCCGAGGGAATCGAAACATAATGGCTACCAAGCCGAGTGTAGCAGTATGTGTTTTATGGTGGGAGAAGCACACCGTGATGTGTGGCTCATCGACAGCGGTGCTAGTTGCCACATGACGAACAACATGCGTTTCTTCAAAGAGCTGTACAACACAAAAGGACCGAGCGTAATTTTGGCGGATGGTAATGTTGCGGAATGTGCAAATGGAAATGGCGGCGTGGTGGAAATAACACTGCAAAATGTGTTCCGTCGTTAAAAACGGGACTCATTTCCGTGGACAAAATTACCGCCAACGGATTTTCAGCGGTGTTTAAAGCAGATAGTTGCGAGGTTTGCAATGCGGATGGAAAATTGATGACTGTGGGGACGCGTTCCGGTTGTTTATACCAGCTACAATTAGCTGAAGCATCGAGAATGGCTACGGAAAAGGAACATAACAGCAATTGCTTGCATTCGTGGCATCGGCGACTTGGACATCGAGACCCAAATATGATCCTAAGGATGGTAAACGAGGATTTGGGCACAGGAATGAAGTTCGTCGACTGCGGTATTCACCAATCCTGCGAAACGTGTATGGAGGGTAAGTCAGTACGTAACCCTTTTCCTACAGCAACTGAGAAGAGATCGACGAAGATTTTGGACCTGGTTTACACTGATTTATGCGGTCCAATGCGTACGGCTACACCCGGGGGAAAGAGATACCTGATGACGATGATAGAAGACTTCAGCCGGTATACCATCGTGTATTTGTTAGAAAGGAAATCCGAAGCAGCTGAAAAGATGAGGAGGAGTATGTTCGTTACGTGGAGAATCTCTTTGCACGCAAGCCTCGAACAATAAGATCTGATGGTGGTGGTGAGTACGTTAATGAAAACCTACGCACTTTCTTTGTAGAAGAAGGCATTAAGGCACAATACACGACAGCCTACTCACCACAACAAAATGGCGTAGCAGAGAGGAAAAATCGATCTATAGAGGAGATGACAACAACGATGCTCCTGGATGCCGGATTGGATAAGCGATACTGGGGCGAGGCAGCTCTAACGGCTGTATACCTGCAAAACAGATTACCATCACGATCTGTAAGTACTACTCCCTATGAGCTGTGGTTTGGTCGGAAGCCGGAAATAGGTCACCTTAAAGTGTATGGTTGTCCAGCATACGTACACATTCCTAACGTCAACAGAGGAAAGTTTGACAGTAAGGCTCGAAAACTAATTTTCATAGGGTACTCGCCAGATCATAAAGGTTACCGTTTCGTTAACACTGAGACCAACAAGATCACGATTAGCCGGGACGTAACATTTTTGGAAGATAGTATGATGTCTACCCATTGTAATTGTCCCGTAAAGAAGCAGAGTAAAATAACAGAACCGTCGCAAGAACAGGAATGGAATGATGATTCCAATGAAAACGATATAGAATATTTCTTATCGAGTCCATCAAAGCGTAACACTACGGAAGATAGTCCACTCGTATTTGCTGATGACGAAAGCGAAAATGTCAAGTTTTTCGATGTCGATAATAACGAGGATCCGCTCGCATTTTCACATGAAGACAGAGATGATCAGATGCAGGAAGATACAGATACAGTTAAACGGGCTGTTAGAGTGAATCGTGGTAAACCTCCTAGTAGATTGGGCGACTACGTAGTGGGGGTTGTGACCGAAAGGACAGGAGAGCCTTCTAGCTACAAGGAAGCGATTTCGAGCGTAGATCGAACGTCTTGGAAGCAAGCGATGGAGAGTGAGATGCAGTCTCACATGCAAAACCAGAGTTGGGAATTGGTTCAACTTCCCAAGGGAAAACGTGCATTTGGTAGCAAGTGGGTCTTCAAACAAAAGCGGAACGAGTCAGACGAGATCGTTAGATATAAAGCACGAATCGTAGCTCAAGGCTATAATCAACGATACGGTGAAGACTACGACGAGGTTTATGCTCCGGTCACAAAATACAGTACTCTTCGAACACTGTTGGCCCTGGCGGGAAAGAAGAATTTGTTTCTTCAACATTTCGACGTACGTACTGCCTATCTCTACGGTGATATCGATGAGGAGATCTACATGCGTCAGCCGCAAGGGTACGAGGTTCGAGGAAAGGAGGAGTTGGTGTGTCGTCTGCGGAAGAGCATTTACGGACTGAAACAATCGGCTCGGTGTTGGAACGAGAAGCTGTCGAAAGTGCTTGGAAAGCTGGGGTTCATAGCGAGTTCGGCCGATCCATGCTTGTATACGGCGAACAGGAGTGGTGAGACGGTGTATCTCATCGTCTACGTCGATGACATTCTCGTGGGTTGTAAGAGCGAGAAAATCATAGCTAGCGTTTATGAACATTTACGAAGGCATTTCGAGATAGCTAATCTTGGTCATGCAAAATTCTTTTTACGATTGGAAATTCGAAAAGAAGATGGTGTATACAGCATCGGGCTAAACAACTACATTAACAAGCTAGTTAAGACCGTGGGGCTTGTTGAGGCGAAGACATCAAAGACACCAATGGACCAGGGTTTCCTGAAGGACACAGCTGACCCCAAGCTGTTGGAAGACAACACCAAGTATCGATCCGTTGTTGGAGCAATACTCTACATAGCTGTTTGTGCGCGACCCGACATAATGGCAACGGCTACTGTACTAGGTAGAAAGGTTAGTGCCCCAACGGAAAAAGACTGGACGGCAGCCAAGCGTGCGGTAAGGTATCTTAAGGATACCAAAGATTGGAAGCTGAAGATGGGTGGAGAGCATGGTGTAACCGACTGCGGTGACTTAATCGCGTTTTCCGATGCGGATTGGGCAGGCGACTCTTCATCACGGAAATCAACAACCGGTTACGTGGTGTACTTCTCAGGAGGAGCAGTGTCCTGGGCTAGCCGTAAGCAGAGCAACGTTACGTTAACTACGATGGAGGCTGAGTACGTTGCGTTGGCCGAGACCTGCCAGGAGGTACTGTGGTTGCGTAGACTCCTTAGTGATTTGGGGGAAGTTCAGCATAGCGCAACAATAGTGAATGGAGACAATCAGGCTTGTCTTTCATTTGCTCTATCGGAGAAATCCAGCAAGCGCTCCAAACATATAGAGACAAAACGTCATTTCATACGGGATCTATGCCAGCGAGGCGATATTAAGTTGAGGTACTGCCCTACTGATAGCATGAATGCGGATATACTAACTAAGCCATTAGGAACGGTAAAGCACAATATGTTCGCGATTCGTTTGGGATTGATGAGAGGTAATTTGAGGGCTATTAATTGAGGAGGAGTGTTGAAAGTAGGCAATTTCCTACCCTTCAAATATAACGCAAAGCGAATTGTCACTTCGGCAGGGAAACATTTCACCAACACTGTAAATACATGTAAGCGATTCATTCCGCCAATGTGTTTCGTACAATAAACACACACTTAAATACGACTGCGCAAGTGTCCTGCTATTTCTCCCTTCCAACAATTACTACCAGACCTATCAAAAGCATATTTATTTTATTTATCAGAAGCATTTTACTATCAGAAGTAGAAAACATTTTTCTTTTTAATATGTGCAATATTTTTACCTTAGTTGGAAGCGCAGAACGCTGCGATACATGTTCACAGCTCAAAACAATATCATTTCATCATCGTTGGCCCAAAGTGTTGGATCAAATGCATTGAACGCTACGCACGAGTTGGGTAAAGTGAAAATCCGTTACAAGAGATGCCTCACGCAAACTACATGCACATAAGACATTAAAAGGCTCCGCTCTTTTTATCTGTTGAGGTTTCATTCAAGAATCGATTCCAATGCCGATGTGTGCGCTCTTTAATTTGGCCTGTGTCTATGTTAACACGCAAAAACTAAGAACTTGTGCCCCAGCTAACCTTTGGGGCCCAGTCAAAATTGTGGACTAGACGAAGTGATGGCGGAAAGGCAAACTGTTGAAGGATTTGGGTCAAATTTGAAAGGGTCGACGGATAGGAAATATCAATATTAATGATCGCGTAAAATTTGAATTAATTAAGCTGTCGGCAGCAGTCGGCAAAGTCCGGCCCGCCACAATATGCAGTCAGGCCCGAGAAAATATTTGCGCGATTTGGAAAGATAGGAAGATCCTATTCATTAAAAATTAATTGAACATTTTTTAATATGACAATTCATATTTATTTATTTATTTATTTATTTATTTATTTATTTTTTTATTTATTTATTTATTTATTTATTTATTACGATACAAATATCTGCCTCAGAGGGCTAAATATAGGGGAACTTACTGACTAAAACTTAAAATTAATGATAACAAACAAATATTTAAATCTAACTAGACAAACATATACTAGACAGCAAGCAATTTGTAACACAGGCAACACAAGCAAGATGAAAGAATTAGGATGGGGAAACAAAAGGGAGTCAAAGAACTGAAGGAAGAGGGGCGAAGGGATTGAAAGGAGATATGGAAATCAAACACACCAGAGGCACTGTTGAAGCGATGGAGGGATCGAAAAAACGGATCATTGGTGCCATAAAGCGTTTTTTTCGACGGGATTTGAAGGAAATCGCGGCGTCGAAGAAAGCGAGCAGGCGCGTACAGCGGTATTTTGTTAAGAAGTGAAGGACAATCAATCTCGTTCCGAAGCAAACCGCTGATAAGCAAAGCTTGAGAAGCAGAGCGACGATCGTGCAGGGTCATCAAACCAAGCATGCGACACCGGACTTCATAAGGTGGAAGAGAAACACCCGATTGCCCTAAAAGCCGCCTAATCGCAATACGGGTGAATCTGCGTTGAACGTCTTGTCACTTGTCACTCATAGCGGCTGGTAGTGCTTTCTCACTCTGCTATTTCCAAGTTGATTTTTACCGCGATTTTCTTGGTGTTTAAGTGCTTGAACTGTTTTAGTTCGGTTAATTTGCACTCGCGCGTTCACGTATCACAAATTTGTGCAGCACCTGTGAATTGTACGGTTCAACATATAAACATTGCAATCCGCTTGCGGTTGTTGTGACCACTCACTGTGCAGTTGAACTTTGCGCTATTTTGCGATGGCGTCCGTGATCTGTAAGAAATGAGAAGGTGCTATTAGCAACGATCCAATTCCGTGCTTCGGTCTGTGTGAACACTATTACCACAATAAGTGCATTGGACTTTCAACCCCGCTCCTGCGTGATTTTAAGAAGTCACAAAATTTATTCCGGGCTTGCGCGGATTGTGCTCAGCGTTTGCGGGCCGTTGACACTTTACGCTTCTCGCACGGCCTTTCTCGTGATGCTGCCTACCTGTTGGAATCGTTGCAGTCCGATTTCCGCGATACCTCACGTTCTGTGCAGGCGACATCAGCTGGCTTGCGACTTGAACTTTCCTCTTCACTGGATTGTTTTAGAAACGAGATAGCTTTGATGAAACAGGAATCAGCATCATCAATTCGTTCCGTGAAAGATTTCATCGATTCATTTACTGCTTCTCACTCAATGGAACGCAAGTACTCACAGGCTCCACTACTCCCAACGCTTGATGAAGTTAAGCATGGCATCAAGGGGCTTGATCTCATGCACCGTGAGTTTCTCACTTCCTTCAACTCACTAATGAACAAGCTCAACTCTCATCTTGCCACGCATACTACTACATCGAGTGCTCACCATTCTGCGATTCCTGCTACGCACTCAACGACCACGAATCCAGTTGCGGCCTCTAAGCTCACCCATCAAGCTGTTGGTGAGAATCCTTCCAAACGTCGATTGATGGATCGCTCTCCCGACCCGTCGCCTACCACTACCGTTACACGCGCTATGCTGTCATCGGGTACAGGGTTGTCCTGCAATAATATTACGACCGTTCCTGAACGCCCACCCCGTACTTGGGTCTTTATCTCCCGTATTGCTCCTGATACTCCGATTGAAGCGATCCGTGAAATGGCCTGTTCCAACATAGGGACAGACAACATCTTGGTATACAGCCTTGTACGACGCGACCGGGATCTTTCTACGCTCTCCTACGTATCTTTTAAAATTGGTGTACCGGATTTGCACCGGACTATTGCTTTGGCTGCTTCAACCTAGCCTCGCGGGATCTCTTTTAAGGAGTTCATCGACCTTAATCCCCGCTCCGTCAATGTTTGGCGACCCACTACTGCAGCATCCCATGCACCTTCTGCGCCTATTACCCGTGAATCGGATCATCATTCATCGCCACCTTCTATCAACCACACGACACAACTGCGAAACGCTGATTTCACTATTTCGCCCGATCATGGTCCTATGAGCTTGCCTTATACGCTGTACTTTCAGCAAGCGTAAACCGGCTGATCCGGCTGAAGATTTTCATGAACTACCGACTTTACCCGAATTGATGGAAGCTAACCCTGCATCTAATACACACAATCCGTCCGACTCTCTTCCGCCGTTAATAACCTGCAGCGAGAGCACTCCCGGCGCATCTCGCCCTCTCATTCCTTCGATCGATCGACTAAACATCTACTATCAAAACGTAAGAGGATTGCGCACAAAACTAGACGAGTTACGCCTCTCTCTATCTGAGCTTGATATGGATGTGTTGGTGTTAACTGAAACATGGCTCGATGCCTCAATTCCGTCCTCTCTTATCTCGGAGGATGCGTATGTCATCTATCGCCGCGACCGAAATTCTCTCAACAGTAACCGTTGCCGTGGTGGTGGTGTACTCATTGCCTGCTCTTCCGTGCTGAACACGTCAACTTTATCACTGCCGTTCGACTCGCTGGAGTCTGTTTGGACAATTGTTAAGCTTCAAAACCTTGCAATCTATATCGGCGCCGTTTACATCCCACCCGATTTGCGTTCTTCCGAAGTAGTCCTTGACGATTTACATGAGAGTGTTAGTTTCGTTGCTGGCAAACTTAAACCAAATGATCTTATGGTGTTACTTGGTGATTTTAATTCACCATCACTCTCCTGGCAACCGTCGGCATCGCGCGTTAATCACTTCATTCCTACTGGTGTATCTCGTGAAAATGTTTCTCTGCTTGATGAAATGTCGGTAAACGGTTTGCTGCAATTATCCGGCATAAAAAATATACTCGGAAGTCAATTAGATCTTCTATTTGCCAATGCTGCCTTCTTGGAGTGCTGCTCCCCCGTCATAGCTTCACCTGTTCCACTCGTCGCGCTAGACAATCATCATCCTGCTCTTGAGACAAGTGTGCTCCTTACGCACTCTCGCCCTGCATCCTCTCAACGAATACCTACGGCTCGTATGTTCCAAACCACTACGGCTACCAAAAGCTTCATCGCATTTTAGCCGATACCGATTGGTCCTTTATTGATGCTGACTGTGACATAAATCAAGCTGTTGCAGCGTTTACTAATGTAATCACTTCCGCCTTCTCTTCTTGCTGTCCTCTCCTTAAACCCGCTCCTAATCCTAAGTGGTCGAACAGAGCTTGACGTCTATTAAAATCGGACAAAAACCGCGCTCAACGCGCCTACCGTTTAAATAATACTTTACACAATTTTTGTGTATATACACCTGTTCTCACTTTCCTCTGAATCTTTATCCGGTTGCTATGGATCGCAATCCATGAGAATGGATCGCAATCAACTACGTCTGAATCGTTTTCAGCTACGTTTGGATCGCTCTCAGCTACCTTTGGATTTTGCGGTAGCTCGCGCAAATTTCGTTGCGGCGCAAAGTTTATTTAGTGACCGCTTGGCGTACCTCACGATTCACATCATAACAGACGATATGAAAAGCAACAATTTCATATTGTTCTATGTTTGAACCCAATTGAGAGCTTCTCATTGAATTCTGAAACCCCACTTTTGAGCAATGAATAACATTTGACAGATTTATCGGCTTCTATGCATCAGAATAGATTCCCAACCAGACCGTCCCTCCATAGCAAAGAAGGAATATCCGGCTAAATCTTGAAAGCCTAAACAGGACTGAATGACTACGTATGTCGTCACGTCAAAAAGAAAAAGATTGTGCATGTTTGTTTGGAAAATTTTGGTCAAATAATCAATAAAGTATGAATGGTGATGTAAGCTTCAAATGAAAAAAAACACGATTAGACTTTACAATTGAATGCATTTATTATTTAATTCTTTCCTGGGCATGCAAATGTGTTCCGCGGTCACTGAATAAACGGTTGCGCAGCAATGAAATTTGCGCGAGCTACCGCAAAATCCAAAGGTAGCTGAGAGCGATCCACACGTAGCTGAAAACGATCCAAACGTAGCTAAAAACGTTTCAAACGTAGTTGATTGCGATCCATTTTCATGGATTGCGATCCATAGCAACCGGATAAAGATTCAGAGGAAAGTGAGAACAGGTGTAAATATGCGGCTAAGGCTTATTGTCTTCTTAATCGCCATCTGTATCGTCGCTACGTTCGGCGTCTTCAAATGCGCTTCACTATTGATCCTGGGTCATTCTTTCGTTTTGCGAACTCTCGGCGAGGCTCTGCTAGTCTTCCATCCACCCTGTTTCTTGATCTGTCTTCTGCTACGTCCAATCCTGATATATGTAACCTGTTTGCCAAACATTTCTCTAGTGTATTTGTCGATCCTAGTTCTTTTAAGGTTCCTTTGGGCGTAGGCTTGTCTTACACGCCCTCTGATGTGATATCATGTAATTCAGTCGTTGTAAGTGAAAGCCTAGTAAAATCCGCTTTATCCAAACTTAAAACTTCGTTTTCACCAGGCCCCGATGGCATCCCTGCCAGTGTTTTGAAAAAATGTGGCAATACCCTCACTCCTATTCTCACTCGTCTTTTTTCTCGCTCGCTTAGTGTAGGGATTTTTCCTAGTCATTGAAAACTAGCTTGGCTTGTTCCCATTTATAAGAAAGGTGACCGCACACTAGCATCAAACTACAGAGGCATTTCTATTATTTGTGCGTGTTCTAAAATCCTCGAGTCAATTGTCCATTTATCTGTAATGCCTTGTGTAAAAAATTATATTTCTACGGAACAACACGGCTTTATGCCCAATCCCTCAGTGTCCACCAACCTAATGTGTTTTTTGTCTTCTCTATATCACTACCTGTCTAGTGGTAAGCAAGTAGACACTATCTATACCGATTTCAAAGCGGCATTTGACAGTATACCTCTATCATTACTTGTTGCTAAGCTTCGAAAACTAGGTTTCGGTGGCTCTATATTGCCGTGGTTCAACTCCTATCTTGAGAATCGTTCATATGTAGTTAAAATCTGTGGCTCTTTCTCTGAATGTTTTCTTAGTTCTTCGGGTGTCCCTCAAGGTAGTGTCCTTAGTACCTTACTGTTCGTTCCCTTCCTCAATGACTGTACTTCGATCCTTCCTCCTAACGGCTTCTTGCTATATGCGGATGACGTTAATTTTTTTCTTCCTGTATCTTCTACAGCTGATTGTCTAGTCCTTCAATCCTGGCTCTGTAAATTCTCTACATGGTGTGCTTCTAACGGTTTAGTCCTGTGTCCTGAAAAATGTTCTGTCTTGTCTTTCTTCCGATCCTCTACAAGTATAACTCATGCTTATAGTGTCTGTGATGCCCCTATTCCCCGTGCGTCCATGTCTAAGAATCTTGGCGTCTTCTTTGACCCGAGTCTTTCTTTCAAGGAGCACACGGACTATGTCATCAACAAGGCCAACAAAAGTCTTGATTATATTTGTCGCATGTCCACTGAAATTCGTGATCCTTTTTGTCTTAAGTCCCTTTATTGTTGTTGGGTCCGTTCCGTACTAGAATATGCCTGTGTTATCTGGTCTCCTGTCCAACTATCTCTGCTCTAAAGGATTGAGAGGATCCAGAGACGTTTTACAAGGATCGTATTTCGTAGGTCGCTGGGTCATCACTCTATTCCGCTTCCTTCGTATGACGATAGATGCACTCTATTAGGCCTTGCCAAGTTGGAGCACCGCCTCTCGGTCGCTCAGGCTTCTTTCGTCGCTGGCATATTGCTCAATGCGATTGATACTCCTTCACTACTGTCGCGCTTAAATTTGCATGCACCTTGTCGCACCTAACGTTCTCGTTTTCGTCTCCAGTTACCTTTATGTCGTACACGTTTTGCTCGCAATGAGCCTTTTGTAAGAGCTATGTCGTCTTTTAATAGTACTTCTGATCTGTTCGATTTCAACATATCCTATCCTGTCTACCGGTCCCGTCTTCGCTCCTTTTCCGTACCATAAACTCCTTCCAACTCCTTCGTGAATAATTGTATACTACAGTCAGTAAGCACTATTGCTGTAACCCAGCGTGGCCGAGCAATTAATAAAATAAAAATAAAATAAAATAAAAAATACACAGGAAGAGAAAGTTTGCAGAACACCAAAAGGAGAAGGAGTCTAACAGACATTGAAGAGAGACACATGAATTAGAGTCAGTGATAGGACAAAATATTTTTAAATCGTCTGCAAACATAAGGAAGGAATCGGATGGAAGAACAGAGCCCACATCATTGACAAATAAAATAAAAAGTAAAGGACTCAAGACACTACCCTGGGGTTCACCAGACGAACAATGAAACTCATAAGAAAAACCGTCATTCAATTTAACACAGCAAAAACGATTCGATAGAAATGATTGTAGCCATTCAAGAAAGAAAAGAGAGAAGCCAATTTTCTTGAATTTGGCAATGAGCAGAGATTGGGGGATTTTATCAAACGCAGCTTTGAAATTGGTATACACAGCATCAACCTGCATGCCAGAGTCCAAATTTGAGAGTGCTGAGGAAACAAATTCCATAAGATTAGTAGTGGTGTAGCGGCCAGCCATAAAGCCATGTTGATTTGGAATGATCCACGATTTCACCATTTCCATTAGAGATAAACGAATCACAGATTCAAAAACTTTGCTGAACGCAGATAAAATAGATATGCCACGACAATTAGAGATACAAACACGATCACCCTTTTTAAAAACTGGCCTTATCCATGCTTGTTTCCAAATATTCGGAAAAGTAGCCGTGGACAAGAAGAGATTAAAAAGAAAAGAAAGAGGCAGGGCTAGTGCTTCACGACAATGAAAGAGTAAAGCAGCAGGAATACCATCAGGACCCGGCACTGAGGATGGTTTAAGGTTACCTAACGCACGTAAAACAGAAACAGTGCTTACAGAAACTAATTCAACTTTCAGGACATTGAGAGGGGTAAATGAAAGACTGGCCTCAAAGCTTGCAGAGTTATGTAAACCATTTTCATAGACACTCGAGAAATGATCAGCAAAAACGAATGTCATTCGGGCAAGTAGCAAGCACATCACCAAATGACATACTAGTAGGGAGGCCATTATTGTTTCTCATAGAGTTTATGTAATTCCAAAACGCTAGAGTGTTTGAACGGAAACGAGATTGAAGACGCAAAACATATAATTTATGGCGATATCTGTTATATGATCTGTAAGCGGATGCTGCATATTTAAATAACCTACGCGTGTACGGTGAACGCCAAGTCCGGTAAGCACGTGTGGCCCGATTTCTATCCCTAAGCAGAGAGCGCAGATGGCGGTCGGTCCATGGAGGGGAAGGAGGTGGTCTGAAGGGAGGAACAGGAGTTTAAGGAAGTGAGAAGGATAGCATTGAACTGTGTTACAGCCTCATTGATGGACGTACATTTAAACAAAAATGACCAATCAATAGAGGACAAAATTACACGCAGCCTAGCATAGGGGGCCTTCACGATTCTAGTCAGTTTTTTGTATGGAGTTTGACAGTTGGAGGCTGAAATCATGTAAACACTCCATACAAAACCACACAAAAAACTAGCCTGCAATTTTCAGTCTAGATTATTCTAGCCACAAAGCTAGAATTAGATTCGAGTACCTGCTCGAAAACACGGCTTTGTTTACATTTATCCCAAGGTGCATTAAGGAGATCAGGTGGTGGAATCTGGAATCAAAGTGTATGTAGTCCAGGTGGTCTCATAGCATATTTTTATAATCAATTTTGAACATCACTTTTTGACAGAACGAGTGAAAACTTTTGCTCCAACGAGCTTTCTGGAGGCTTGACGAATACTCAAAACACTCTTAACATCTTCATTCAGAAGCAGAAGCGATAAAAATCAGCCTTCTAAATTCATACACCTTGGGATAAGCCCACCTGTACATTATACTCAATTAGATAGCTGCTCGAAAACTGCTTTACAATGCAAACAGCTGACAGGCTGAAATTTTAGCCTACGAATTTCAAACGGAAAGGGCCCCATAGTCAGCTTTCTTATAATTATAAATAGGACTAAGATTAATACTTTGCGCAGAAACAGGTAAGTTGGCAGTGTATAGATATTCCATTTCAAGAACAAACGGAGGATGGTGGGCATCAATTTTTACAAAGGGAAGATCTGCCTCATAAACGGAACACGGCGTGAAGTTAAGAGAAAACAGTAGTATAAGGTCAAGCACGCGACCATTATGGTTAGGAATATTGTTTAGTTGACAAAATTCCATAACGTTGAATAAATCGACAAAAGGCGCATGACAAAGCAACGCATTATGAGGAGTATAGTGCTGGAAAGGTGCCGTTAAATTTACAGAGTATATCCACTGCAGAGAGGTTTGATTAAAATCACCTAGAAGAATAAGTTGATTCTTGTTACGCAAGCGGACTATCGTTGAACTCTTTCAAATTTGATCACCATAACATGGATTGTCGGACCAATCAATATGGTCGAATTTGAGGAGAAATTATAAAATAGAAAGGAATAATTCCATAAAAACCTGACTGTTGATTTTACGAGAGCAATGGTTACACACTATTGCTTTTTAAGGATGCAACGATTTTCTAGGAGCTTTTTTTTTAAAGAAATGCGCTATCAATTAGTCTGACCTGGCCTTACTTGTCCGTGGCCTCATAATAGTATTGAACGATTGTACGTTTGTCTCGATAATTTTTCAACTGTTATGGTTTTTGTACCATCTTCAAAATATCCTGAAAACAATTTGCAACATAGAAGGAAGGGTAAATTAAGAAGCGATATTGCGAAGAAATGCGCTCTAAATTTGTCTGACCATGGAAGGAAGGGTACATTAAGAAGCGATATTGCGATATTGCTTTGTTTTTTAGAACTCTTAAGTAGTTTTGCACACCATGCTGCTGAATCTGAACTGAAGAATCTTTACAATCAATTTTAGTAATTGTAATTTTATAAACTGAATGTGAAACTGAATGAATGCTTCGATGATACAATAATTTAAGAAAAAACAACAATATAACCAATCGCATTGTTTAATATAATTAACCAGTTATTTTGTTTATTAACTGTAATAATGTAATAATGTAATAAAGTATGTGTAAATGAAAAAAATGTATTGGCAGATGTAAATGAAAAAAATGTAGTGCTTAAATGTAAATGGCCTGCAACGCTCTATCATTTAGAAAGCAGCTGGTATAAAGCAGTGGTCTAAACCTGTGGTCCACTTGAGACAAACATACTGCAATACAGGGTATTTCCAGTTACTTTCGAATGAAAATATTAGCTGGCATCGCGAAAGAATTGGTTTAAAATTCTTCTTCTTCTTTGGCTCAACAACCGATGTCGGTCAAGGCCTGCCTGTACCCACTTGCGGGCTTGGCTTTCAGTGACCAATTGATTCCCCCCCCCCCCATAGCAGGATAGTCAGTCCTACGTATGGCGGCGCGGTCTATTTGGGGATTGAACCCATGACGGGCATGTTGTTAAGTAGTACGAGTTGACGACTGTACTACCAGACCGGCGCAAAATTTTAAAATTTAAAATTTAAAATTTGGTTTAAAATTAACAATCGTTAAAAATTAACCAGAGTCGTTAAAAATTGCTAGAACTTGGCATCGCGAACGCGTTGAGTTCATTTGTTAATTTAAACGGCTGGTCCTATGCCGCCGTAAAACAAACGACTGTCAAGAGCGTATGCGATGCAAATTAACAGTCGTTTAATTATACTGCTCGAATTTTTTCCCCGTGTTTGCCTTTATGCGGTATCGAGCAGCCGTTAACTGTTTTGACGGTCGTTTATTATTATTTATTTATTAATCTTCAACGGGCCGTATGGCCTAATTAAGATGTGACAGTTCATTGAAAAAAAAAACTACATAACAAAAATACAATTTGCATCGCAATTCACTGCGGCCACGGAAAAAGCCGGAGACGTTCCTTGAAGCACTGAGTCAAGATGTCGAAGTCGAAGCAATCCGAGACAGTATTGAAGACAGCCGACATGCGGAACATAGTGTCAGACCGACCAGCGCTGGAACGGGGTTGAGTGAGCCGTAGAGTTTCTCTAGACCTAAGTGTTCGGGATGGTGCATAGATATCGACTCGATGCAACAAAGGTGATGAGTCGATAGAGCCATTTAGCAATCCAGCGATGAAAGAACACTGGGCATTGCGTCTTCTAACCGAAAGAGGTTCAAGGCCTAGAAGACGGCACCGCGCAGCATACGGAGGAAGATTATTGCGATCCTGCCAGGGAAGTAGGCATAGGGCATATCGCGTGAGTTTACGTTGAATCGCCTCAAGTCGAGCAATTGAAGAAGCAGTAGTTGGGCTCCAGACTACGCACAAATATTCCAGAACCGAACGAACGATACAGTTGTAGACAGCTTTGATGCACATGGGGTTGCGGAATTCATTAGTTGTCCGGATAACTACGCCAAGTAATTGATTTCCTCTGACTACAACGTCATAATGATGATGATGATGATAAGTCCCACCTCTTACCCCAACACAGGTTTGAGAAGGACGAAAGTATCTATAAGATAATTCTACTCTAATAGTTGTTATGAAATAAAAAACGAGCAAGTGGTGGCTTCGGAAAACTCTCAGAGGAACCGTCCGAGTCATACACACACCCAAGATGACCAACATAGTTTCATCAAGAAAAAACGGGTCATACTCCATCGAATACAATAGTATTCCCTAGCATCCTTTACGTAGTCCGCCAAGAACCAATTCATGGATCCGGCGCACCACTTATCAGGACACAACTGCGACATGCATATGGCCAGTTCCACTAGTGCCAACCGCTGACTCCAGGGTCTCTGGCACCAACGGCTGGCTCCAGGGCACTACCTTCCGAAGCAGGAGAATTTAATGTATCCCTTACGTAGCTCGCCAAGAACCAACTAGTGGATCCGGCGCACTACTTATCGGAACACAACTGCAACATGCATATGGCCAGTTCCACTAGTGCCAATGGTTGGCAAATAGATCCCGAATGTCCACTTCAACGCGCGCGTGTCTCAAACTTGTGTTGTCTCTTTCTTATATATTTTTTTTTAATTTAAATTTTCATATATAAAGAAAAAATCTTATCATCATCATCAAGATCGTGATGACAACTGTAGTTACACATTACATAGTGACATAGGACATCTACACATATTTCACGTTACACAGTTTGCTTAACATAAATGACGCACTTACGTTTGAAATCAAATAAGTTTCTCGCATTCTTTATTTCTCCGGGTAATCTGTTGTACCGTTGAATACCTTTGAAGAACAAAGAGTTTCTGGCACTTTGTGACTGCAAGTTGGGTACCCTCGGCTAATTAGCCCTGCGTGTGCAGTGCCGGTGGACGTCGTACCCCCGAATTATGCTCTCCCCCAGATACCCAGGCAACAGGCCTTTTAACATTTTAAAAATAAAGATCATGGTCTGGTATACAATCCTCTGCTCTACCGACATCCATTGAAGAATATCTAGCATAACAGTGGTCGGCGTACGTCGACCGCACCCTAGTACTAACCTCATGATGCGATTTTGCAACGTTTGAAGCCTTTTAATTTGCCCCTTATTGCCAAGAAAAAGAATGAACGAGCAAAAGTCAAAGTGCGGCGATACCAATGATTTGTAGAGGTGAACTTTCCCAAAGAAGTCGAGATCCTTCGCCAATCTACTTATTACTCCACACTTCTTAGCCACTTTAGCGATGACCCAGTCAATGTGAGCGAGGAACTTTAACCTGTCATCTAGGATTACCCCTAAGTATTTAGCCTGTCTAACTCTTTCGATTCGTTCCGAATTTATCACAATAGATGGAGGTTCGTCCAATACACCCGCAGACATCACCATGTAACAAGTCTTATTAATGTTTAATGCCAGCTTTTTGTGCTTCAGCCATCCATCCAAAGCGTTTAAATCGATATTAATCAGAGACTCTGCTTGCTTGACATCTTTGTGCGAGATAAACAGAACAGTATCGTCAGCAAAAAGATTGATCTCACAAGCCTTCAAAACCTGTTTCATGTCATTGATATACATGATAAACAAAATTGGTCCAAGAACACTTCCTTGCGGAACTCCAAGGGTATTTTCTATAGGCTCTGATACAGAGTTACCAAATAAAGTTCTCTGAGTTCTGTCTTTTAAATAACTTTCGAACCAACTGAGCTCCCTCCCCACAATACCAAAACGCCTTAAGGTACAAAGCAATAATGGCCTAGATATTGTTTCAAATGCCCGTTTTAGATCCAAGAAAACAGCAACTATCGATTCTCTCCGATCCATCAACACCCTCCACCTCGCCATCGATATGCTGTTTAAAGTTCAAACTAGAGTCAAGCAGAACGCCCAGGTCTTTGGCATGATTTTGTCGAATAACTGCAGTGCCGTCCATGTAGTAGGTACTAGTGACTGGGCTCCTGCATCGACTAAAAGACACACAGTAGCATTTCTCGATGCAGATAGTCAGTCCATTACGCTTGCACCACGAACAGAAAATTTCGATGCAGTCTTGCAGCAATGTACAATCACCTGTGTTGTGAATAGGCGGAAAAAATTATGCATCGTCTGGAAACAGACTGATACTGTCGGGAGGTAGAGCGAGGGTAACATCGTTGATGAACAATATGAAGAGAAGCGGGCCAATATTGCTTCCTTGTGGCACACCCGAGCTGCTGACTATTTCTTTGGACATGTGCTTATCAATTTTCACGATGTATGTGCGATAAATTAGGTACGACTTAAGCCACTGTACGAGCGAGCTGGGAAATCCTAGCTTATCGAGTTTAGCGAGAAGAATTGCGTGCGGAAGAGAGTCGAATGCTGCTTTCAGATCTGTATAAATTGCATCGACTTGAGCTCCGGCATCAATTTGACTAGTGCAATAGGTTACAAATTCAACCAGGTTCGTGGTAGTCGACTTTTTTGGCACGAATCCATGTTGATACGGGCTTAGGTAGCTGCGGCATGCATGTAGCAGATTTTTGTATATCACTAGTTCGAACACCTTGGCAATGGCACACAAAGATGTAATACCCCGGTAGTTGATGGCATCTGTCCTGTCGCCCTTTTTGTAAATAGGAACCATCTAAGATTTCCTCCATGTTTTGGGAAAGTAGCCATTGGCTAGCGATGCATTGAACAATTTTGCTAGGATAGGTGCTACTGTCGTTTGACAGCGTTTCAGCACGGTAGAAGGAATTCCGTCGGGTCCAGGAGCGAAGGAAGGCTTTAGTTGCGTTAGGGCAGATAACACGATCTCACTGTCGATGAAAGGAGTGCTCATGTTAATTGCGCCAGCCGAGTGTTGACGAGAGCTGCATCAATGGTATCGGTATCATTCATGGCCGGTGAAAAGCAATCTGCGAAGCGATCCGCGAAGAGATTGCACATTTCATTAGTGTTGGCACTTGTTGCTCCTTTGTACGTAATGGATTTCGGTGTATGCGTGGATTTTGTTTTGCTGTTGTAGAAGCGCCAAAACGAATCAGGCCACCTGCAGAGGTAACGTTGAATATTACTCAAATATCTGCCATATCGAAACCTGTTATAGCTGCAGTATAAAGAGTGCGTTTCAAAGTAGATCGAGCGAGATCTTTGGCAGCGGCGCGTTTGGTAGTGACGATAAGCAGCTCTTTTTACACGTTTGAGTCGTTTGAGTGTGCGGTCCGCGAAGGGGGGGTTAGGTTTAGGACGCTGAACTGAGACGCATATAACAAAGGCTTGCAGCATACAGGACGAGAATGAAAATAGTGCTTCGGCAAGTGAAACAAAACTGGAACAATGTCAGCTATTGTTAAACATTGATATCATGTCGTTCAGTTTCACATAGTCAGCTTTAGCAAAGTTATAACGATAAAATACGGTTGTCGTCGAGTTTTGTCGAGTCGTTGAATTGCGTCGGGTCGACGAGTTACAGGGTTTCCCACGATTTATTGGTTGGTTCCCATAAATTTTTGGTGGGTTTCCATGTTTGTTTGGTGCGTTCCCACGATTTTTTGGTCGTTTTCCAGAATTTTTTGGTGCAATTGTATTGATATCCAATCGGAAAATACCAATAAATTATGGGAACGAACCAAAAATCTATGGGATACGACCAAAAAATCGTGGGAACGCACCAAAAAATCATGGGAACTGACCAATAAATCGAGGGAAACCCTGTAATACGTAAATTGAAGTCAAACGCCGGATGGTAGGAGTCAAGAGGTACAAGCGGAACAACACTTGGAAAGACAGGCGAACACAATTTAGCTGCAGCATTGTTAGCGTAGAGCAGGTCAAGCATGCGTCCGTGCGAATTATTGATGTGATTAAATTGCACTAATCCGTTAAATTTAAATCCATCCACAAAGGCGTTGTTGGCCAGTGAGCGCGCAGTTGGTTCATAGTGCGTGATTGATGAGTATGCTGGCGAGGACGAAGGATCAGCTGTGGACCAGCTTATGCTGGGCTGATTGAAATCGCCAATAACAAACAGCAGATCCGAAGGCTTCAGTGTGAGAGTGAAGCCGCTGATACAATCATGTAGAGAGCGAAGAGTCGATATCTCGGAGCTAAGCTGCGGTGGAATGTATACTACCATGACGTACAGATGTGCATTATTGCAGGCAACGCGCACACAAATATACTCGAGAGAACGATCACGGGAAGGTAATTCTATCGACTCGTATGCGTTAGAAACGGCTAGCAAAACACCACGAGAGCTAGAGCCGCTGAGAGAGCGATCACAGCGGTAAACAGAGAAGTTGTTGTTGAAGAGAAGAGCAGATGGAATGTTGTCAACAAGCCAAGTTTCCGTGAGGGCGATGAGATCGAAGTCAGCCTCCGATACAGCTAAGTGAAATTCTTTTGTTTTAGTACGCAAACCTCTCACGTTTTGATAATAGCAGCTTAAATACTCAGCTGTAGCGTTGTCATTGTGGCGGTTGGATAAAGCGGGTATATGGTAAGTCAATTGAGCTGCGTTATCAGAGCATGAGGCTTGGCGTGTTTGTTGCGTGCAATGAGCGGAACTTCGTCTAGATGAGAAAAAAGCGATCGATTGTAGACTGGTGCAGGTGCGGAGATGAAGCGCGGTGGTTTTGGGGCGGTCCAGAAACAAGTGTTGAGTTGGGTGCTTCCAAGGTATCATTCACCGGAGGGTGACACTGTTGTGATGATGTTGTTTCAGAACCCGGTGGAGTAAACGTGTGTGCGGCTAAACGGTGAGTCGTTGTTGGTGTGCGTGTGGTGTAGCGGTGATCAGTACTGGTTGCTGGTGTGCGTGTTGTAAAGCGGTTTCGGGTGGCTATAGGAGATGAGGTTTGGTGGTCGTGTTGACGGGATGGAAAAAACTCACGTACACCGATACCGACGGGCCAGGTGGATGGTGTGAGTGCCCATCTCGAAGGATAGCCGGGACCCTCACTTTGAATGAAAGCCAATTCATGCTGTCCACATTAACCCCTCTTCTCAGCAGGCAATACGCTATAACGTCATCGGTGGCTAAGCGACTCTTTACAGAAGCGACCACTTGTTCCGCAGTGACGGCCGTTGATAAGCGGGATAGGCGGATCCAGATCCTCACGAGGTGCAGCTTGAAGCGGTGATGATAACGGATCGGTTCCCACCAGTTCATGCGGTTGTGTAGGTGCCGGCTGGACGGCAATCGTGGTATTGGTGTATGCGTTTGGCGATGACGCGGCACAAAGGATGTTACCGCGACTGTTTAAAATTCTGTTTAAACCACGAGATGCCGAATCCTCGATTATGCGCCTCCGCTTTCTACCAGTAGCTGGTCGAGGATCAGAGTTCCGATTGTGAGGCGTGGATGCAGTTTGAAGGAGGGTAAAACCACTGCGAACTTCGGCGACAATAGGCTCAACGAACTTGCCAATAGCTGCTACAGCTGAGTTGAGGGCGGCTTGGAAACCGACCTGGGCGCCTATTTCTTTTACCGAACGGCAGCGCGGATTTTTAAGCATGTTAGTGCAGCCAATGCACTCCAGTGCAGCTCCAATGCAGGTCGACATTGAACAATACTGCGTCAATCAGCTCGAGGGGGCAATTTGCAACAGCCGCGGTGGAACGTAGCGTCACAATATGCACAACTGATGATGCAACCGGTGGCCTCTAGCGGTTCAGCACAAGAGAAGCAAATAGCCGCCATCGCGAAATCACGCGTAATCACAGCACAACACTGCTAAGCCGAGCAGGAAAAAACAGCAGGAAACCACAGTTGTGGTGCAACTAAACAATTCGCCAAGACGAAACGATGATGTGAAGCAGTTTAATAGTCCGTAGAATAGGCAACAATGCGATGCGACGTAGAAAACACAAGAAATTTACTGAAAAATCGCGGAGCGCGACGGAAGAGCGGCAGAACAATTAAACGTCAAACTAAGAATGCAATAAATGTATGTCAAAGTAAGAATTTTAACAGGAATGAACAACAAATGACACCGTGAAGCGTCACACCAACCAAACTCTACCGATGTGAAACCTAGCGAACTCTACACCAGTGTGTAACGATGCCGTCCAGCATCCATTGCGACAACAGTGCGAAGCAATACGACGGAAGAGGGTTCACGATCGTTATGGTACACGCACAATCAATTTGGCACTCGGCCACCACGAATCATATAACTGGTCAAAACGGCATTGGCTGGGCGCTCGCGATGGGCGCACAAAAGTGGCAAAGCGAAACTGGAACGTTGTGCTGCAATGGTGGGCAGGTTAGGTTGCCTTCTTTTTCCAGTCCTACTTCTGCTTCTTTGGCACAACAACCGCTGTCGGTCAAGGCCTGCCTGTACCCACTAGTGAAGTGAGCTTGGCTTTCAGTGACTTATTGTTACCATAGCAGGATAGTCAGTCCTACGTATCAGTCCTTTTTCTAGTCCACCCCATGAATTATTTGCACTTTTCGACAACGCCCAATTCCTGCGGAACATTCGCTCATATGATAATGCCTTTGCATTTACTTCGATGGGTGCATCCGTACGGCCAAATAATCCAGTGCGCCAGGATCGGACTGTCCTTGACGGTAGCGGTCCTTTCACGTACCGTATTCAGGGAGCATTATGCCATCGTATCGGAACCCTTGGACGGCTATCGGGTCATGTACCGGCGTATGCGCAACTCTAATTTTACGATACGAGCACAACATGAGACGGTGGACACACGTATTGCACTAAACAACGATATGGTCCGAGAAACTGTGATCACCCTGCAGCGCATCTTCATGCAGTCTACCCCAATGACAAGAGTGTTTCAACACGCTCACGAACGAATGATAGGAGGAAATGAGGATATGCAGTTGCGTATACACTCACGGCTACAAGGACTAGATCGGCGGCGCTATAATCGACCAACCGCAGATGAAATCGGCGGAATATTTATCGGTAGCGGGCAGGACCAATCACGTGATATTGTACTGCAGTTACGTGCCTCCGGCCATCTAATGCGTGTGTTCGAATATCATCAGATACACGACGCTTTGCAGTACCCACTGCTACACCCGCATGCTGAAGTTGGTTGGAAATTCGGGATTCCTAAGGCTACCAGACGAGGGCAAGGCCTGAACGAAAACAATAATACTATTGATGAAGCGAATCACGAAGGGAATGAAGCATTAGCCCCAAGGGGTCAGGTGACTCCCCGTGAGTACGCAGCCTACCGAATGTGTACGCGAGATAGAGATGATTCACTAATACATCGGAGTGGGCGCCTGATGCAGCAGTACTGCGTTGACCAGGCCTGCACAATTGAAGAGCAGCGACTAAAGTACCAACGACAGCATCAGTCGCAGTTTCGTGCTGACGTGTACGCAGGTGTGATGGACTCTATTGGTGTGATGGACACAGAACAACAACCTGGAGCTGAACATGGCAGGCGCACATTAAACCGAACAGGAACACGAATTATTCTTGCACCATCGTACCCCGGTAGCGATCCAAGATGCAATGGCCATCGTGCGGGCTATGGGAAAACCAGACCTTTTCATCACGGGTACCTGTAATCCAAAATGAACGGAAGTCACCGAAGCCCTATTCCCGGGGCAGAATGAGAGCGATCGACCAGACCTGACGGCTCGCGTCTTCGGGGAGAAGCTGAAGGCAGTCCTGACAGATCTTTCGGCTGGTTTACTTGACCTCGAATTGGCACGTATTCATGTAATTGAATATCAGAAACGTGGTTTGCCGCACGCTCATCTATTGATGATTTTAGCAGACACGGATAAACCTCGATTGGCCTCGGAATACGACCGGAGTGTCAGCAGAAATTCTAGACCCGTCAAACGAGAGGCTCCACGCAACCATCCGGACATGCATGATGCACGGACCGTGTGGTCGGGCGAATCCAACAGCACCTTGCATGCGGGACGGTGCCTGTTCCAAACGGTTTCCAAAATCAGCGGATTTTTATCGCTTCTGCTTCTGAATAATGATTTTAAGAGTGTTTTGAGTATTCGTCAAGCCTCCAGAAAGCTCGTTGGAGCAAAAGTTTTCACTTGTTCGGTCAAAAAGTGATGTTCAAAATTGGTTATAAAAAAATGCTATGAGACCACCTGGACTACATACACTTTGATTCCAGATTCGATCACCTGATTTCTTAAATGCACCTTGGGATAAATGTAAACAAAGCCGTGTTTTCGAGCAGATACTCGAATCTAATTCTAGATTTGTGGCTAGAATAATCTAGACTGAAAATTGCAGGCTAGTTTTTTGTGTGGTTTTGTATGGAGTGTTTACATGATTTCAGCCTCCAACTGCCAAACTCCATACAAAAAACTGACTAGAATCGTGAAGGCCCCCATTGTTATTGGTCGCATGGTTTACTGTTCAATGGCGCAGCTGGAACGGTACTGCTTAAGATTGTTACTTTGTTACCGGAAGGGTCCGACATCGTTTTTGGACCTGCGAACAGTGAACGAGATCACGTGTGCGACGTTTCAGGAAGCGGCGATGATGTCCGGACTGCTACAGGACGAGACACAAATATCCAGGACCATACAGGATACGGTCTCTTTTCACCTGTTTGCCCTTATATTGTCGGAGGGAATGTCCCAAAATCCTCACTTATTGTGGGACGCTAACGTGGACCACTTTTGTGAAGACTTTCACCGGCAAAATCAGGACCGCTACACCGTCGAAGATTCTGAGCAGAATCGGCTGCTGCGAGCTGTCGAGCACCTCAAAGCGCTGCGACTCATCGACCAGTACCTGCGTGAAATGACGCCGCCGAAAGCGCTGACGATGTTTCCGAGTCTGCCGCAGTTAGCCGACTTTGTACAAATACGGCCAGACCTGCTACAATCCGCCTTATCCACTGCCGAAACATACTCCCTGGTGGACGCAGAGCGCTCTTATGCTATCGATGAGCTGGATAACGTATTAGCAAACGTGAACCGATTAAACAACGAGCATCGAACGGTGTACGACGTAGTTACTGCAGCAGTGAATAGCTCGGGTTTCACAGAACAATCCAGAGGAGAGGAGACGCATAATGGAAAGCTTTTTTTCCTTGATGGATCTGGTGGCATCGGGAAGTAGTTTCTGCTCGAAACAATTCTTGCGTACACGCGACGCCAATCAAAAGTTGCAATCGCAGAGGCTTCGAGAGGAATTGCTGCTTTGCTACTGACAGGAGGACGAACAGTACATTCCACATTCAAGCTACCGCTTAACCTGGACGTTAATAGTTCCTGCAACATCCGTGTAGTCAGCACAGGCTGAATTGATGCGACAGGCATCGCTTATCGTATGGGACGAAGCGTCCATGAGCAGC
Source organism: Anopheles arabiensis (assembly GCF_016920715.1). Taxonomy (NCBI): domain Eukaryota; kingdom Metazoa; phylum Arthropoda; class Insecta; order Diptera; family Culicidae; genus Anopheles; species Anopheles arabiensis. Next base: position 58,132,330 of record NC_053517.1, on the reverse strand, counting down.
CGCTATACTATGGAAGCTGTCGATCGCGCCCTCCAGGACGTTTTGGGAAATCGCCAAACGTTCGGTAATAAGGTAGTGCTGCTGTGTGGCGACTTTCGGCAGATACTGCCAATTGTTCCACGTGGTACCGACGCCCAGGTTCTGCAGCAGTGCATCCGGCAGAGCATGCTGTGGAGCAAATTTAAGATATTGAAATTGTTTAGTTTGGAATTCCTTTATTCAGATCCTACGTTGTGTTTCTTAACCCGTCCGGCAAAATGAGTGTATTTTTTGAGTGATTTGAGTGACGCTATCGAAATACAGTGTCTCTTCGACGAATGAGTTACACCCTCGCGCGAGCCCTCCCCCTCCCCACCCGTAACGCACGGTGCGCTCTGCAGTTCTCAATGTGTTTGTGTTCTTTCGAGCCATGCTACCAACACATCAAAAGCTTGTTGTTTTTCGCTTTCTTTCAAGCACTTATTCTAAAACTAAACACAAACACGGTCATTTTTTATTTCATTAAACACTTTATTGAAACATATAGTACACATTAAAGTACACATTTAGAATCCTTCATACTCACGAATGACGTCATACCGGGTCGAGCCAGGCTGCGGGAAACTTGTCGACAATCTGCGTTGACTCTGTTCAGCAAATTCTTACCTGTCGATCCACGCACTGCATGTGCGTCTGTGCACACTGTTTATTCACTGCACACTTCACCAAAACACACCGGCGCACGAGACTTAGACGAAATGCGCACCAACGCACAAACACTGCGCGCGGGACTTAGAAATAAACACGCACAACCATCTCCGGCAAAGCGTCGCGCTGTACTGGTGGTTTTGTACGCGTAGGAGGGGGGGACATACGGAGCGATGGTTCGATGCTGTAGTGTGAGCGAGACAACACGATGTGACGAGCAGATCCAAGTTGGTGAGCTCGCTGAAAGAAGACACACACATTCACAGACGGCTCGTCAAAGCACGGTATTTGTATTGGTGTTAGTGAAGCGCGCGTGTAAAACAGAATGCGAACTCTCATCGCAGCGCGTTTCTCCTTGCTTCCTCAAGCTTCCTCATACCCCTCGGCCTGAATAACTCAAAATTTGGGGTCTCATTGTTTGCGTGGAATTCTTCCTCTGTTTCTCTATCTGGACGTGTGTCCGAAACTCCTTCTGTCAAATCAAAACCTGTCATCCTAACGTCATAAACGTCTGTCATGTCCCAATTCACAAAACCAAACGTCTCATAGCAAACATTACGGCCACCTAAATTTCCTAAATTTACATCTACTAGTTCTGCTCTTCCTTTTCAAATGGTAACAAACATACGCGCGACACTGAACGTTTCAGAAACCCTTGTTGTGTGCGAAGAGTTACCACGCGAACGATACCATCGGAACCAGGATGAACTTCGTGGATTCTGGCTAGTGGCCACTCGCAGGGAGCAACGTTATCCTCCTTCAAGATCACCATTTAGCCGACAGCCACACGCTGAGGAACAAGAATCCGTTGATTGTTGTTGTGTAGTTCACACAAATACTCGGTCCTCCATCTCTTCCAGTGCCGCTGCACTAGCTGTTGAAGCAATTGAAATCGGCGCACGCGGTTCTCAGAGACGTTCACAACGTTGTTATCAGGCAGCGCCATCAAAGCCGTCCCGATGAGAAAATGCCCCGGTGTTAGGGCATCTACTTCACTAGGATCTTCATATAAGGGAGTTAAAGGGTGGCTGTTCATTTGCGCCTCTATTTGTACCAGCACTGTTGACATCTCCCCAAACGATAGACGTTGCAGGCGAAAAAGCTTTCGCAAGGTACGTTTCGCCGACTTGACTGCTGCCTCCCATAGTCCACCAAAATTAGGCGCACGCGGGGGTTTGAAGTGCCATTCTACCTTGTTCCTAGCACATTCCGCCAGTACAGCCTCCTTATGATGCGGATCGTTGAGAAGACGATGCAACTCCATTAGCTCAGTGTTTGCTCCTCGAAAGTTTAGCCCATTGTCTGAGTAAACCTTAGTGGGAAATCCTCTACGCGAAACGAAACGACGGAATGCTGCAAGGAATGCCGCCGCAGACAAATCCTCCGCTAACTCCAAATGCACTGCTTTGACTGCAAAGCAGACAAATACAGCCGCGTATGCCTTTGTTGCAGCAGCCCTACGGCTTGAGATAGAATGGCCCGCAATAGTCAACTCCTACAACCGAGAAGGGGCGCGTAGGCGTAGCACGAGATTCAGGAAGTTGCCCCATAGGTTGAGATACTGTTTTAGGATCTGCTCTAAAGCACGTTACGCAGCTCTTGCAAACCGAATTAGCAATTCGTCGGCCATCGATCACCCAATATTCCTTTCGCATTTCAGCCAACGTGGCGCGAGGACCTGCGTGAAGCAATCCGCGGTGATATTCGACTGCTATTAGTTTGGCAAAATGACTACTTCCTGGTAGTAGCAAAGGGTGTTTTCCAGAGTACATGATCCCAGTTTGCTGTAGACGGCCACCAACACGGAGTAATCCATCTGCATCGATAAAAGGATGCAGAGATTTTAAACGAGAAGTTGCACGTACAGGTTTTCCGGATGATAATTCTCGCATGTCGTTCGGAAAGTAGACGTTTTGAAGCATTTTGACGAACGTTATTTTTGCGTTCTCCAGATCTATGGTGGTAATAAATGCTTCTCTGGAGGGATTCTGTTGGCGCCTGTACCCTTTCCATCGCAAACAGTATGCCGTGAATCTTAGTGCTTTCCAATAGCAAGAAAAACGTTTCACCCAATTCACCGAATCAATCGAAATTGCTGCTAAGTTCTGCTTCTTGCGCTCCATCATTTCCTCAGGTGGAACTTCTATCATCTTACTTTCCTTCTATTCTTCTTGTGGCGATGAAAACCAACTAGGGCCATGGAACCACAAATCGGACGATAATAGCTGCTGGGGTAGAGCTCCTCTTGAAACTACATCAGCCGGATTTTCTGTACCTCTAATGTGCATCCATTTGCAGCACTTTCCGATGTCCTGGTTCAACGATACCCGATTTGCTACAAAAGTGACCCATGTATACGAAGGAGATTTGAGCCAATGCAAAACCACTCTAGAATCACTCCACATGAATGTTTCGATTTCTTGCATGCCCATTGATTTGCTTACATGATTCCACAAATTTATCGCCATCACTGCCGAACAAAGCTCCAATCGGGCCAAGCTGTTTCTCTTTAACGGAGCTGGTCTAGATTTTGCAGCAAGTATTTCGACCTTTATTTGCCCATCACTATCCGTTGATTCATTTTTAACTCGTTAACAACATTTTTGAATTCGTACTCCATTTTTGTAAACGGAAATCTCCTTTCGCAAGTAGCTTCACGAGTTGCTCATACAACTGCAAGGCTTCGTCTTCTGTATCGGCGCCTCCTATATAATCATCTACGTAGAAATCATTTAAGAGTGCCTTCTTTGCGACCGGAAAATTATCGCCTTCATCAAGAGCAAGTTGTTTTAAAACACGAGTCGCTAAAAAGGAAGACGGGGACAAACCAAAGGTTACTTGCTGCAACTCATAGGTTTCTACCGGCTGAGATTGATCGCTCCTCCAAAGTATTCGTTGTAACGGGGTGTGGTCTAGATGGACTTTTATTTGGAGGTACATTTTCTCTATATCGGCTGCTATAGCAATCGGATGCAATCGAAATCTTAGCAAAAGGTTCAGCAAACTATCTTGGATGACCGGGCCTTTCATTAATACGTCATTCAACGAGCAGCCGCTCGCTGTCTTAGCCGATCCATCAATCACTGGACGAATTTTAGTGCTAGTGCTGCATTCTGTTACTACAGGATGGTGAGGCAAGAAACATTGTACGGATATATCGTTATCACCTTTAGCCTTTTGCAGATAACCTCGACTTACGTATTCACTAATCACTGCCGCATATTCCTTTTTCAAAGCAGGGTTTCGGTCGAAACGGCGTTCTAGCTGCTGAAATCGTCGCATAGCAAAAGATTTAGACTCACCTAAGTTTTTAGCCACTCCAGCGTGCTTGAACGGTAATCTCACAATATATCTCCCGGAGGAATCGCGATCATGTTGTTGCTGAAAGCTGTCCTCACACTCTTGTTCCTCGGACGTCCATTTAACGGCCTCTGGAATTTGCTCTATTTCCCAAAATTTAACAATGAGCTCTTCGAGCGAAGGTTTGGTACCAACATGCATGATCGACTGCGGAACGATGCTCTTATTATCATCAGCTTCGCTCTTTACTTTACCGGTCGCTAACCACCCAAAGACAGAATCAATAAACGCTGGCATGTTTCCGACAGGCTTCCTAACCTTGACTGTACCATGGCCCTTTGTCTGCAAAAAATCATGGTAGTATTCTGAGCCCAGCAAAATATCAATTTGACCGCCATTGCCAGCCTCGGGATCAGCCAATTGAAAATCACGATTAAATAGTGACGTGTCGATACGTTCCGGATGGTAGCCAGTAATCATTGGTAGCACCGAAAAATTCATTCGACGTTTGTAGGCGAAGTTCCTTCATGCTATTTCCGCTTCAACGGTTTTAGCTGTGAATACCGGGCATTTGCCTACGCCTACTAGCTCTTGGCTGCGACCTTTTCCGTTCAGATGCAAACTGCGACATAGAGCTTCTGATATAATATTTACTTGTGCACCGCTATCGATCAACGCTCTTGCTTGTTTCTGCTTTCCTGAAGAATTTTTAACAAAAATAATCGCAGTAGATAAAAATATACGATTTTGCGATGCGGTTACAGCTGCATTTACTGACGAGGTGGTGCTACTCGATTCGTTCACGTTCAACTCGTTCATTTGTTCCGATAGCGATCCATTTAGCTGTTCTCTATGGAGAAGAGTATGGTGTTTTTTATGACATTCGGAACATCGAAATCTCATATTGCATACCATAGAGACGTGCTCCGGGCGTAGACAGTTACGGCAAAGCCGTTTTTCGCTTACAAATTGATATTTGTCATCAATTGATATGTTGTTAAATAGATTGCATGTATGAAGTAGGTGTTGCTCTCCACATTTTACGCAAATCTGAATCGGGGATGTTACGTTCATTGCCAATTGTCGTTCTACTGTCTTTCTTAATTTGCCGGTTTGAACACGATCCTCTTTAACAGCATCTAGAACTCGAGACTGAACATGAAGAAATTTCACTAAATCATCCAAACTGTGTTTTTTTGAATTTTCTACATATTTCTCCCAATCATGGTGTGTTTTTTCATCCAGCTTTGATAGCATAACTTGGATAATAAGCATACCCCTTTCATCAGTACTCTCTCCTAACTGCTTCAGAAGCTTTATATTTCGCTCAAACGTGCCCACTAATGAGTGGATTTCCTTCTGGCTGGAGGATTTCAAAGCGGGATACTGCCATAAAGAACTAACGTAACGCTTTTTTAGTACATACTCATTCGAAAATCGCTCAACAAGAGCGTTCCAGGCTGGCATATAGCTTGCTCCTGTCGATGGAAAAGAATTAATCAGGCTAGCAGCTTCTCCTTTCAACGATTGCTTCAAATAGGCTATTTTATGCACAGGCGCTAGAGTTGTATTAGTGTGAATGTTTGCCTCAAACATATCGCGGAAAGGTAGCCATTCGTCGTATTTTCCTGAAAAAACTGGAAGCGACAAGTTTGGTAATTTGATAAGGCAGCTTGATTTACCCATACTATCTTGCATTTGACTAGCCGACTCTTTCACTCGCACTGCTGGAGCTTCTACTGGTGGGGGCTAATCTTCAATCTGATGAGATCCGCAATTTGCATACAATTTTCATCTACGGCGTCATATAACTGCTCATTTTCATCAGAATGGCATGCATCATCCAAGAGTCGCAACTCGTTGGCAATTGCCTCAAATTCCATCCAGCATTTTTCCAATCGATTGAGCCGAGTCGTTGCTTGCTCCTGCGTTATGCCGTTTGCTCGCTCTGCAAAATTGTCGATCCGTTCGATGCAACGCAAGATGGCGTCTCTCTGCGCTTTCTTGCCGGCTATTTTCGTTTGTTCATTACTTTTACGGGCTAGCTGCGCTTGCTCATCGTACTTGTCCGCCATCTTGCTTGACATAGGTTGCTGTGGTTGGCAGGCCGGCAACATCGTTTCATTAACAAATGAATCTTTAAACCCAAGGAAAGCTTCTTCGTCCGAGCTGAAATCCGTCATTTTCCACAATTTTCACAATCCTGGTCACGGCACCAATGTTTAGTTTGGAATTCCTTTATTCAGATCCTACGTTGTGTTTCTTAATTCTTCCTCTGTTTCTCTATCTGGACGTGTGTCCGAAACTCCTTTTGTCAAATCAAAACCTGTCATCCTAACGTCATAAACGTCTATCATGTCCCAATTCACAAAACCAAACGTCTCATAGCAAACAAAAATTGCGGGAAAATATGCGCATGCAGACAGCCCAGACTGTACAAGATGCTGAAGAGTTGTGAAAGTTCGCAGAATTTTTGCTCCGCATCGGCGAGAGTCGGCATGCGACATTCCCGGGATTCGATAAGTCATATGCCAAGATACAGTATCGGACAGAATGATAGGACCCTAGTGTTTTCAACGCAGCATGCACCCGTTGGGACAGGTTTATGTGTGGTTTGTGTGTTTGTGTTTGTGTGTGTGTGCATGTGTGTGTATGTGTACATGTGTGTATGTGTGTGCATATGTGTGTGTGTGTGTGTGTGTGTGTGTGTGTGTGTGTGTGTGTGTGTGTGTGTGTGTGTGTGTGTGTGTGTGTGTGTGTGTGTGTGTGTGTGTGTGTGTGTGTGTGTGTGTGTGTGTGTGTGTGTGTGTGTGTGTGTGTGTGTGTGTGTGTGTGTGTGTGTGTGTGTGGGTGTGTGTGTGTGTATGTATGTTTGAATGTGTATTGGTGTGTGTGTTTGTTTTACAAGTATGTCGTTTCGGATAGATTTGTTAGTAGTTTTTTTGTGTTTTGGGTTAGGTTTTTGTTGTAATTAGCAGGACCACCGCCCTTGCGAGCAGTGATCCCTATTCAAAAATGCAATAAGCTCAGTTCTTGATCTTATTGCCGTCGCCAACAATGACATTAATCATGCGTTGACGCATCGACATCACCAGTTTCTGGATCGTTTTTGGTGGAATTTTTCTCCACACCTTTTGCATGTGATCGAAGAGGTGATCCAGATCTTCCGGTATGTTTTTACCCAGCCTCTTCTTGAATATTGCCCAGAGGATCTTAATGGGATTGAGATCCGGGCTAAGGGCAGGCCACTTCATTGTTTTGATATTGTTGTCAGCAAGCCAAGTTTGGACAGTCCCAGAAGTATGCTTAGAATCGTTGTCTTGCATAAACATCCAAGACCGAGGAAGGTTCTTCCTAGCATGCGATAGCAAATAAGTATCAAGAATGTCTCGATACCCAAAACGATTTAAATTACCGTGGATTCGAACCAACGGACCCATCCCATAGTAGGAGAAGCATCCCCACACCATGAGACTACCACCGCCATGCTTGAAAGTTTTGAAGCAGTATTTCGGATCAAGAGCACCTCCTCATCGAAGAACATGTGCTCAATTGCAAATAACACCCGTGCGTTTTTATGCGCAGGTGTTAAAATGGGCACTTTGCGTGGCACTCGCGCGAGTAGCCCGGCACTGACCAATCTTCGCTGAACTGTTCTCGGCGTCACCGCCAATTTCAGTCTGCCTCGGATCTCTGGTGCCGAGCTAAACGGATGTTTCTTCGATATGTTTACGATCTTACGGTCTTCCTCCGCCGTGGTCTTCCGAGGACGTCCGGGTGACTTGCGCGTTTCGGTTGTCCGAAGCGCGTTTGCCACAAACGTGCGCGATCGTTCCATCACGAAATCGATCGTTCTGCGCTTAATGCCAGCAGCCGCCATTCGCTTAATGATATGGCGCTGATAATCGGTACAATGTTTACCTCGACCCATTGTTACTAAAATTGCTTGCTTAGACCGTCAAGAACACACTGGTTAAAAACTTGGACACGACTGATGCCGTGCACTGCCTGCGTTCTGCTTTTATACGCGATGAATCACATCGTTGTAGAGCAGCAAAAAAGCTCATGAAACAAAACGCCCATTGAAAAGAACACCTGCGCTCTTGCTCAATGCACACACAAAGTTTCCCATGCGCACACAACGTTCAACGCAGAGATGCACGCATGCCTTTCAATGGCGTGCACTGGTGAAACACCTGTGAGGGAATGCCGAGTTCATTGCTATTGTGCGCGTTTTCATTTCGCACCGGTGTCGTATTCACATTCATGAAACAGCACACCTGCGTTCTCGTCCGAGGAACAAGCGCTGCTGTCGATGCAAACTTTAGCTTTTATCCAAGTGTAAACACACGCTGTTTCACATGATGACACACATAAACAGAATGCTTTCAACGCAATATGAAACCATGTCAAGCTACGTTTCTTCAGACAAAAACTCGCGCACTCGCACACAAACACACACACACACACACACACACACACACACACACACACACACACACACACACACACACACACACACACACACACACACACACACACACACACACACACACACACACACACACACACACACACACACACACACACACACACACACACACACACACACACACACACACACACACACACACACACACACACACACACACACACACACACACACACACACACACACACACACACACACACACACACACACACACACACACACACACACACACACACACGTGGCAAAACAAGTGTACGGTGCGTTGAAAACACCAGGGTTCTATCTTAATGACCGATACTGTACCATGGGACTTAATTTTACCTGTAATATCTGATCCCAAAGGTGATGTGCAGTCCCTGATGAATAGAGTGTATCCAGACATCGGACAGTACTATCAGCACACAGACTGTTGCGACTAACGCATCGGTGGCTAGCTGGGTCACCGTAACTAGAACGGCTAGACTACGACAGGTGGCGCTAACAGTACGACGTATACAGTTCTCGGAAGGATCGTGGCGATTTAGCATCCGTGAAGCTGGATAATCCGTGGTGATCGTGGTGCCGTCGTCCGAAAGCCGTTGACCCCATTCGTACGCTAAAGCCGCTAAGAAACCAGTGAATTTTTTAACACTTGTAAATTGCGAAATAAACGGTGTTTAAGAAAACTAGTGAACGCGAGTTTTGTGCGAATCCTTTCGGTAGAATCGACGGTTACTTGACGTAACATTTAAAAAAATTCATTTACTCGCTAATTGGATTATTCGCTTATTTCGTTACCGAATAAACCCACATGCTACGTGACGAAATGGTGGGTGAAATGAAAAGTACCAGCGCGTGTGGTACATGCGGTGAAAAGGCGATGGTAGATGTGGTAAAATGTAGTGACTGCGGCCAAGCGTTCCACTTTGATTGTGTCGAGGAAGACGAGACGGTTCTAGACCGGGAGTGGTACTGTGAACCTTGCTGCAACAAAGATTTTCCGCCGGCTGAAGAACCGCGAGATGTTGAACTAGAGCATCGCGAGGTAGATCCTCCACTCGCCAACCCTTCGACCAGCCGTATTCCGCAACCTACTGTGGAAAGACGGGAGGTTTATCCTCCGTTAGTAGACCAACAACGTACCACAGAGAAAAAAGACCGCGCAGTTTGCCTTGAATCTACTGCTCCGTTGACTACCGGCCTACGTCGCCGGTCGTCGTTTGCTAGTGCGCCTGTCGCGCCGTCAACGAGCTGTGACTCGAAACAGCGCCACCTTATAAAGGAAAGTAGTGACACCATCACGGAAGAGATGGCTCAGCTGTTTCGACGCCTCATGGCTGCCGAGACTCCCGTGGTAAGAAAAACGCGATCGTGAACCGCCAAGCGTGCCGCACACTCTGGAAGAGAAGCTAAACGAGGTGGTTAAGAACATCACAGCGCTTCTCCACCCCGGGGAACGAGCCAATAGTTCCCCTCGTCTCAGCTCTACGGCGTATTCAGATGAGATATACGAGCTGAGCCAAAGTCAGGTGTCTGCACGCCACGTGGTAAAAAGTGAGCTGCCTCAATTCTCGGGTGAATACGAAGACTGGTTAACTTTCATTTCAACCTACGAGGATACAACGCAGATGTGCGGGTTCTCTCCCAGAGAAAACATAATCCGGTTGAAGCAAGCCTTGAAAGGAAAAGCGCTGAAGACGGTGCAATGCCGCTTGAGACGCGCCGAAGATCTTCCAGAAGCCATCGAGACACTCAGGGAAACGTTTGGAAGACCGGAAATGGTCATAGATTCCCTTCTCGACCAGATCCGCCATTCACGACCGCCGAAGGAAGATCGCCTCGATAGCATTGTAGATTTTGCCCTGTCCGTAGAAGAAATCTGCGCCACCGTCAGGAACAGCGACGTCGAACGACGCTACGACGGACCGGTGCTACAAGAGTTAGTGGGATTGCTTCCCCCCTCAATGAAACTAGATTGGGGAAAGCACTGTTTAACGTTAAAACACAAATCTCTGGAAGAGTTTGGGAAATATATGCGGATGATCAAGAATGCCTGCCTACATGTCATCGCTCCAGTGCGTAATGAACGTCAACGCAATCCTCGACACGTCAACGTACACGCTGCAACAGAAAAGATAACGAATTCCGACCAACCTGAATCATCTACATACATAAGGTGTGCTGCGATAACCACTGCAACAGCCTGATGAATTGTGACGAATACCGACACATGTCGGTCACGCAGCGGTGGAACCTTATTCGAACCAGACGACTGTGCAGGAGCTGCTTGAAATCTCATCGAAGTGAGTGTCACGAGTCGCGTCCCTGTGGAGTTGACGGTTGCCAGTTTCGACATCATGCATCTCTACATCAAACCGGTTCCACAAGTAACTCAGGCAAGTATCGTAGCAATTTTCACTCGACCGATAACCTAAACGTTTTGCTGAGATACATTCCAGTAACGCTGTACGGACGAGGAAAGGTCGTGGAAACGCTTGCATGCCTGGACGAAGGCTCATCAGTTACCCTGATGGAACAAGGCCTGCTACAGGAACTAGGCCTAAATGGATCCCCACAACCGCTCTGCCTCTCATGGACCGGGGGTCAACAACGTGAAGAAAATGACTCGGTGACTTTAGCCATAGATGTATTCGGTACAGCACAACATGCACCACGTTTCGAGATGGCTTCAGTAAGAACGGTACGAAGCCTAGGTCTCCCGGGTCAACGTGTAATGATGGAGTCATTATCGTCCAAGTATCGCCACTTACGAGGTCTTCCTATAAGCTCATATAGTGATACAGCTCCTAAGCTACTCATAGGGATCGACAATTATCGTCTGACACGACCTTTGAAGGCCATAGAAGGAGAACCCTTTGAACCAGTCGCCACCAAAACACGTTTAGGATGGGTTGTGTCTGGACACTGCGCTCAATTTCAGGGTGATGGATGAAAAGTAACATTAGCCACGCATAACGCGAGACTTTGCGTTTGTTCTAACCTAGAAGCAAGATTAGATGCCGTTCTTAAAGGAAGCTTCGACTTGGACAAATCTAACGGTACACCACCACTACCAAAGGCAACGAAAAGAGCGCTAGACTTGCTGAGAGAACAAACCAAGTTTGTAGAAGGAAGATTCGAAGTAGGGCTCTTATGGAAACGAGAAAATATGTCCTTGCCAAATAATCGCTCAATGGCCCTACGCCGCCTCGATTGCCTTGAGAAACGCCTGATTCGAGAACCAGAGCTAAGAGTAGCCATGAATGCAGTGATCAGCGAACACATCAAGAAAGGCTACGTACAAGAACTTCCTAAAACCGAGAAAAGTATGATGTCGGCAAGAACTTGGTACCTGCCAGTATTTCCTGTCTCTAGAGCCAACAAGCCCGATAAAATCAGAGTAGTGTGGGATGCTGCAGCAGAATTCCGTGGAGCATCTCTAAACTCTATGTTTCTTACCGGTCCTGACCTCCTGACACCACTCATCGTCGTACTACGCAGATTTCGAGAGTACAAGATAGCTGTCGCTGCCGACATTTCCGAGATGTATCATCAAGTACGCGTCAGTCCCAACGATCATGATAGTCAGAGATTTTTATGGAGGTGGAACAAGGATGAAACCGAACCTAAGGAATACGTAATGAAACGAATGACATTCGGCGCCGCTTGCTCACCTAGCTGTGCTCAATTTGTAAAAAACTTGAACGCTGAACGGTTTCAAGAAAGGCTTCCGATTGCAGCACGTTGTATCAAGGAAGACCACTACGTAGACGACATGCTGACGAGCCAAGAGGAGATATGTGATGCGATTAAGCTTGCCAAAGACGTCTTATACGTCCATGAACAAGGAGGTTTCCCGCTGCACAACTGGATATCAAACTGTGAAGAAGTACGTCGAGCAATTGGTACTACGTCTAGCGAACAACAGAAAAATCTCAACCTTGAACCGACTGTGACCACTCAGAAGGTCCTCGGTATGTGGTGGGATGCAGTACTAGATGTCTTTCGCTTCAAAATCCCTCCACGTAATGAAGACTTATTGCTGGGAACCACTATTCCAACCAAGCGTCAGATCCTAAGTATGCTAATGTCTATATACGATCCTTTAGGACTAATTGCTGGCCACCTCTTTTTCTTAAAGGTAACATTGCAAGAGACCTGGAGGATGAATGTTGGATGGGACGACGAGGTTCCCCAATCCATCTATGAGATGTGGAGTCAATGGCTTGCACATATTCCAACCCTCCAAAACATTTCGATACCACGCTGCTATCGCGAATCTGTGACAATAACTGAATGCAAAATACAACTGCACGTATTCGTCGACGCTGGTAAGGACGGCTATACTGCTGTCGCATACTTCCGGTTTGAGACCAACGACCACGTTGAGGTCGCACTAATAGGGGGAAAGACACGCGTCGCTCCATTGAAGTATATTTCAGTACCTTAGACAACAGTAGGTTAGAGCTTCAAGAGCTTCAAACAAGCCAGTAGGTTAGAGCTTCAAGCAGCTGTTCTTGGGTTTCGATTAGCGAAATCGATTTGCGAATCGCATCGAGAAAAGGTTCAACAACAATTCTTCTGGACAGATTCGAGGGACGTTGTATGCTGGCTTAATGCTGATCACAGGCGTTATAGTACCTTTGTAGCACACAGAGTTGGCGAAATCCTCGAGCATAGTTCAGCCAAAGACTGGAACTGGATACCAACCAAAACAAATGTCGCCGACGAAGGCACGAAGTGGTCAAAGATGGACAAACATCTCACAACCAGCGCATGGTTTACAGGACCGTTATTCCTGCAAAACAAAAAAAGAAAACTGGCACTTGGAAGACCCAAAAGAAATGACAACAACTGAAGAAATACGCTACAACGTTTGTAGTCACGCTCAGGTAGAACCCCTCGTCGAATTCAGTCGTTTCAGTCGCTGGAGGCGACTGCTACGAGCGATAGCATACGTTTGGCGATTCATCAGGAACGCTCGATCACCGACTGATAAACAGATGGGAACCCTCACGACGGCAGAATTGGAACTTGCTGAACGAACTATAATCTTGCAGACACAGCAGTCCGTATTTCCAGAAGAACGACGCCTTCTAAAGAAGATTGAATGCGAGTCCAATACTCTTAAATACCTTCCTAAAAGCAGCCAACTGTATAAGCTAAGCCCTCAACTCGATACGCACGGCATCTTACGAGTTAAAGGAAGAATAGATGCTTGCGAATATGTCGGATACGAAACCAAGCAACCGATAATACTCCCGAAGTTCGGACATGTAACCGAGTTGATTGTTGATTATTACCATCGAAAGTATAGACACGCCAATCACCAAACCATCATGAACGAAGTGCGACAACGTTTTAATATTCCTTCTCTACGCTCCGTATGTCATAGAGTGAGACAGAACTGCTGTTTTTGCAAAGTCAGAGAGTCTATGCCATCAGTGCCACCTATGGGGAACTTACCTGCAGCCAGATTATCTCCCTTTATCAGGCCATTCACATTCACGGGCATTGACTACTTCGGACCATTCATCGTAACGAACGGACGGCGGACCGAAAAGCGTTGGGGCGTGCTATTTACCTGCATGACCGTTAGAGCGGTACACCTTGAAGTAGCATTTTCCTTGTCAACAAGCTCGTGTATAATCGCCATAAGAAACTTCATCTCTCGCCGTGGAACGCCAAGAGAAATGTATTGCGATCAAGGAACCAATTTCATAGGTGCAAATCGAGAATTATCAGAAGCCTTGAAAGAAGTAAACATGCAACAGCTGATAGAAGAACTAGACGTTCCGCACACTCAGTGGAAGTTTAATCCACCAGCAGCTCCTCACTTCGGAGGCACATGGGAACGGCTCATACGCTCCATAAAATAAAACGCTTCAGAATATTCAAATAAGGAAACACCCGACAGATGAGATACTGAACGGCTGGCTCATCGAAGTCGAAGGCATAATAAACTCTAGACCGCTTATCGAGGTTCCGGTTAGACTAGACGAAGACAGCCCACTGACACCCAACCATTTTTTACTAGGTTCATCGGGGGGAGCAAAACCACTTTCAACGTTTGACGACGGTCCGGCAGCGTTAAAGAATACGTGGCAAGCTTGTCAACACTATACGAATGAATTTTGGAAACGATGGGTAGCGAGCTATTTACCATTACTTGTAAAGCGAGTCAAATGGTTTAATCCAAGCAAACCACTACAATACGGTGATGTTGTATTGATAAGCGATGAGCTAGTTCCTCGTGGTTGCTGGCCGATGGGCCGAGTGGTGGAGACAATACCCTCAAGAAATGGCGAGATTAGACGAGCTAGGATAAAAACCACGTCTGGAAAAATTTTGGAACGACCGACCGTCAAGCTAGTAGTTATAGCTTCACCAGAAGATGAAAGGTTAGTGGACCAGCTATCCACCAACAAAGAGTGTATCCAACGTAGTGGACACACCGAGGGGGAGTGTTGCGACAAACGCATCGGTGGCTAGCTGGGTCACCGTAACTAGAACGGCTAGACTACGACAGGTGGCGCTAACAGTACGACGTATACAGTTCTCGGAAGGATCGTGGCGATTTAGCATCCGTGAAGCTGGATAATCCGTGGTGATCGTGGTGCCGTCGTCCGAAAGCCGTTGACCCCATTCGTACGCTAAAGCCGCTAAGAAACCAGTGAATTTTTTAACACTTGTAAATTGCGAAATAAACGGTGTTTAAGAAAACTAGTGAACGCGAGTTTTGTGCGAATCCTTTCGGTAGAATCGACGGTTACTTGACGTAACACAGACTATTTCTCCGACCGGGCAATCCTGTCACCACGAAACGTTGACGTCACCACGATTAATAACAGCGTCCTTAATCGAATACCAGAACCGGAACGAGAGTATCTCTCAGTTGATACTTTAGTAAATAAAGAGGATCAAGAGGCACTAATGCTACCGGCAGAGTTCCTACACTCTATACATAGTGGCGGTATCCCGGTGCATCAGTTGAGGTTGAAGCATTACAGACCGGTGTTGCTGCTTCGTAATTTGAACACATCCCGAGGACTCTGCAATGGAACGCGACATCAGATCGTCGCACTTAGGCCAAACTGTGTTTATGTATGGGTTATAACCGGCACGAGGAGGGGAGACGATATACTGTTACCGCGCATTTTCTGCGATAGCAACAACACGAAATTACCGTTTCAGATCCGCCGAAAACAATTTCCGTTGCAGGTGTGTTATGCGATGACCATAAACAAAGCCCAAGGGCAGTCCCTACACCATCTTGGACTGTATCTGCCCAGTGAGGTATATGCAAACGGGCAGCTATACGTAGCCCGCTCAATCAAAACGTGAACGTGCTCATCACAGAACCGGTGAAAGAGGATAAGGAAGATGTGGCCGTTAAAAATGTCGTTTATAAAGAGGTTGTAAGAGATTGAACCACGATTGCTGAGGTAAGAAAAAATTATTGCAAACAGGGTGAATATTTATTAATAAATTATTTATTCCAAAAGGTACACCATCCACAACATAATTATAGAAGATTGAATAAAAGAAAATTACTAATTATTACTGTATATACTTCTGTTTAATCTCACTATTTCGGATAATTTATTTTCCGCGTTTCGGTGTAACTTTCAAACCTTTAATATTTACCAGCAGTTATTCGTTGTGCAGCAAAATTGGATGAGAGAGTTTATTTGCGACATACACTGTTATTTATAAACTACTCGATCGAGCCGAACACTCGAAATTGAACGAAGAATGTTCGTGTTTCGTTAAGCACGATATGAACCCAATTGACATTTTCGAGCACGAATAACCGGGAATTCGAGCAAATTCCCTTAAACTGGAATCCTTAAACTTCCCTTAAACTGCACCAGTTTAAGGGAATTTAGAAAAAAGTCCTGTAAAATCATCTGTGATGCGACATTTTCGTTGCTTTCTTTTAGATTAGATCGGAAATTATGTTTCCTATCGTTATAGTGGGTCATGTAGCCATTTTACACTTAAATAATATCGATTTTTTAGAAAATAACGTCACACAAAATTAGATTTTGTTTTTCATGAAAAATCAAAGCTACGAATGTAAAATGAGCTCGACAGCATAGTCCATCGATAAGAGAAAGTCTAATTTACGAACACGCCAAATCTTAGCGCTTTCAACACACTTGATCACACACAAATCCACAATTTCAGGCGTATCGAGTACTAATCGAGCAGATAGTAAAACATTATCGAGCAAATGTCACTTGGAAAGTGACAGGGCTGTGCCTGAACAACTTCAATGTACGTTGTAAATAATATGAGCACACACACACAAAATATTGTACAAAGGATAAAAAACAAAATGGTTGATTGAAGCGCAATTCTTATATGCCCCCTAATAAACGCTGCGTAGCCCTGTAACCGGGCCATTTTAACTAGTATGAATCAAAATGTCGTTGAAATTTGATAATTTTTCGCAATGATTTGAATAAAATAACTGGATTTCTTTTCTGACATGTAGAGTGTTTGCTACAGTAAAATAAATTATACATTGTTTAGACCGATTGAAAATGAATTAGTAATAACACATGAAATTCCAAAAATTGCCTTAAGTGGCCGTAATTCGAAGCAAGACGGTACATCAATGGACATTGTAAAGGTAAACACCAACGTAAAAGCAAAATATTGTTTTCATGTTATGCTCACGATGACGATTTTAAATCAAATCGTCCGCAATATGAAACACGATCTGGAATCTGTAAAGTATTAAAGAAAATATCGTTTAGAACCATCGTTCTTGCCAACAAAAGACAAACGTAACTAGCTGAGTAAACATTAACTTCATCATCAACATACAACCCGGAACCAAATGTGCGAAACCTTTAACTTCTTTTGAGTATAAATAAAACCAACTCCGATCATGGCAGGTCAGATTCATTCGGACTGTCAGGAAGCTGTCAGGAAAATCCAACGTTTCCATTAAGGGAAACCTCTTAAAGGTTTCTATGATCGCCTAGACGATCAAGTGTCGAAAGTCCGCTTCGAAACAGTATCAACAGTACCCAAAAATCGAACATACCACAAAGCCTTTCTAATATAACTGATTGTTCTGTAATTGATATCGATTAAAAAGTGGCGAATCGATTAAAAAGATGCGGTTACTGCTTTTAATGCTAATATTATCTCGGCTTTCCCCTCCTGCTGTCCTACCTATAAACCTAACAACTCCCCTCCCTGGTCTGACTCTACACTCCGCTCCCTCAAAAGAGATCGCAATCGCACACTACGTAATTATCAAGACATGCGAGATCCTCATCATAAGCGCATATTCAAATACGCCTCTAATGCATATCGCATATATAACAGGGCTTGCTTTAGATCTTACGTCCACCGAGTGCAAGCACAGTTTAAAATTCATCCTAAAGCCTTTTGGGGATATGCTGATAAACGTTGTAAATCTAATGATATCCTTCTCATCTGAATCTTGGCAATCTCTCTGCATCCGATACTGACGGCTGCTGCAACCTTCTAGCTGAACATTTTTCAAGTGTGTATGCTGAATCAATCAAAACCAAAGCATCAATCTCTAATAGCACTCATAACACTCCCACCGATGTAATCAATGACAGTAATCTAAACTTACACCTTAGCACAGTTTTACAAGCAATAAAAAATATGAAACAGTCATATAATCCCGGTCCAGATGGCATTCCAGCAGCAGTATATAAGAAAAATTATTTAACTGGGGGGTTTTATTGATGAGCAGGGTGGCAGTCCGTTCTGCTTATGTTCATCTCTGTTTCATAAAGTTTTATACAGATGTGAATAACGGACTGGCAGACGAAGGCGCGAGACCGTGAGCGGTCACTCCTGAGGCAGGCCAAGACCGCAAAGCGGTTGTAGCGCCGGATAAGTAAGTAAGTAAGAACTGTATTTAGTCGAAACAAGTTTGATGATTTGGTATGCACTCACGGTTACCACGAAATTTCAGCAAGAACAGCAAAGTAGTGTGAAGATTTTTCTCAAATGAAACATTAATCACGCAAGCCTAAAATTTTATCGGGGTGTCTGTAAGCGATTACCGAATCAAATTTTTGTTTATGACGAGCAAGCGGGCATCACATTATGTTTTCTTTTGAGGCTCAGACTGACTTACATGTCGTTTTGACAGAATTAATAGCTGCATTTTCAGTAATTTGTTTTACTCATATTGAGTGAAACGGCAAAACTAACTGTTACTCAATAGCTTTCAGTAAAAAAAAAACATAACTGCACCAAACTTAGAAAATTTGCTGTGTATGATTCGTACACCATTAAACAAACACCCCCCCCCCTCCCCTACCCCGTTGAAAGATTCGGTTATGGGGAAAGATTCGGCTACCCCATCTACCAAATCTACGCCTAGGGCCTCGGAGAGGCTTGATGCGCCACTGACACACATTCACAGACGGCTCGTCAAAGCACGGTATTTGTATTGGTGTTAGTGAAGCGCGCGTGTAAAACAGAATGCGAACTCACATCGCAGCGCGTTTCTCCTTGCTTCCTTAAGCTTCCTCATACCCCTCGGCTTGAATCACTCAAAATTTGGGGTCTCATTGTTTGCGTGGGTATCTTTCCCGCTCTTTTCCTGATTAGTGTAGAATCCCTCTTCCGCCCCGTACCCAGTAACATTAAATGTTTCATGTATGCTGATGATATACTTCTTGTTTCAGCATCAAACAATGAAACTGAATCACGCACAACTTTACAAGAAGGAGTCAACATAGTTCAGGAATGGTTACGTTGGACCGTATTAATCTTTTCAAAATGCTTAATACTGGTCAACATCGCGCCTCCCGCCAAACAAATCATCCAATAATGATGTAACGAATGAAATCCAATACCAACGGCAAAAAAGATCAAAATTCAAAACTTTAACATTCCTTGAATCGTAGAAATAAACGTCTTTAAATGCTTGACAGTTGTATCTCATGGTTCTCATTCTCTCATGAGCGTCGAACGGATTTCGTCGTTCGAAGCCGGTACTCGCCCCGAATTTCTTTACATGTACATCATTTGAAACGTAATTATTTAAGCTCACTTGCACAAATTAATCTCAGACTTTGCGAGTTGCCTTTTGTCAGTTATCCGGAATTTTCACCATGATGGACGAAGGCATCTTTTCTCGACAAAAATTTTAGAGAAAAGCTTTTCCATCATGTTGGTCCAGAAAATTTCGATGGAACACATGTGACGGATGTTGTTCCAGTTTTTGCACTAAAGTGTCATGACGAAATTGTGCCGAAATAAACCTAAAATGAACGCATTGATTTTTTTTGCATCCTTGTTTGCCGCTGCGAAGCCAGTGGACGCGATTTCTGCTTCCTGATATGTGTGTTCGTGTTTCCCAAGTACTTTTTCACTGTTTGGCGGGTTGTATCGATCTCCCGGCCCAGATAACGCAGTAATGTAACCACTTGTGAAATAGCTCCATACATTTTCACGATTTTTTTTGTTTTATTCGTTCTCTTTAATTTCACACTAATCTGTTGGTCTCCTTTAAATCTATTTCAGGGATATTTTCGATTGTCTTGGAAAGCAAAAACGAGCATTTTAAACCTCCTGTTGTTTTAACGAGAACGATGATACCACACTGTCACTGTTTACAAGTACAACGATTGTAAAAGTGCTTTTTCATAACGTATCCGTTACCAATGTATCTGACATGGCATGACTTGTCCATAAAGCATTTTGATAATATACGGCGCATGTTTGATATATACTGATGCATGTTTGCTTCGATAATTTTTCAGTCATTGAGACTTTTGTATCATCCGAAATAACGTCAATATTTTTTGCAGCGTGGGAGGATGGTAATATCAAAAAGCGATAATGATCCTTTTCTGTTATTTTTAGACTGATCACATTTTTGACAATCTGTTGCCGATTCTCAACTGTTTAAAGATTACTATTAGTTTTTAAAGAAGGTATCTTCATTTTTTAACCATGCTTGGATGATATAATTTCAGAAAAAGCCACAATTATGCCTAAAAAGTTTCTAAAAGTTTTAAATGTAATAATTTAAGTGCAATAGTAAATAAACACAGCATTCTCCTGACCCGCGGTACTCAATCATTTACTAAATTTGGCCCTTTGATTCAAAAGTTCACCGACCACTGATGTAAGGTAATAATTAAACGATCTATCAGACACTGTGGAGCATTCTCGCACGCCTCAGTTTACGAGGGTAGTTATTCATACACATTGAAAGAATTCACACCGAGTGAATGCAGGGCAGCACAACATTTAGGGGGAGTCTCTTTAACAATTGACTACAAGATTAGGGATCTTAAACGTAATTACACCACAAGACAGCAAGCGCTCGTCATCGGCAGCATCAAGGGATCATCATGCGTTGGCGGAGTGTACCGTACGGCAGATTACACGTGGGAAAACGCGTTGGTATATTACGAATACGAAATCAGAACACGAGAAGGATAATTGGGTGTTTCTCATACACTGACGCACACAAAGGTTATACGTGTAAAAAATATTCGACCTCATGTCCTCAGCGCGGAACAGTATGTTCGAGAAATGTGCCGCAGATTCAGCATTGCATCCGATGAATTCAGGTATCATCAACGTTTTCAAGCATCATACCGCAGTCTTATCTTTGGCTAAGACAGAATCGGGAAGGGGTCCCGTGGTCTTGAGATAAAGTGTGAAACCCTGTAACAATAATGTCTCCACTATGTACTACCGGTCGCGTGAACTAGGAGTTTTACTAGGCGCGGAATTTTGAGAACGCGACAATTAAATTAAATCAATCATTTTTAACGAACATTTTTTAAATTTTTAGCTTTAACTTTAGCGAGCATTTCTCGAAGTAAACACAAATAACATTTTCTTCTTATTTTAACTGTAGCAAACATAACACCCTTAATTTTATGAATTTCATTTAAATCAATTTCTCTTACGTGCAATCGCCACGACGATCACATTCCAAACTTAACGGTAATTTACGAATGTAAAGATAAGCACAGATTTCGTAAAAATCAACATACTTCGCAAGCCATCTTTTTGTGTTTACTCAAAGCAATAAAACATAGACAGGAAATGCTGTACGAAAAAGCGTATTATAAATAAGTTCAGATTTCTAGCACATTCAGTCGAACAATCTTTGCAACAGGATAGTACAGAACAATCAACAGTTTAGACTAGCAAAACATCATACTTAGGGACCATGACCGCAATCCTACAATATCCTTTTGAAGATACGAAATAAGCATAACACGATCTACATGTGCACAACTCGCTGTAATAAAACAACAGGAGATACGAGAGCGATCCATGCATTCATTCACGGCGAATAAGATGAACAACCCACGCCCGCACACGGCGAACATTAGATAGGGTAAAGCAATAAAACAGGCCAAGCGAGTCAAAAAGGGAACGCCGTAAAAAACTCCATGGAAAACGAAGGATAAGGCGGGCGAACATTTACATCCTCGGTCCTCGCGGAAAAAGAACCAGACATGCGATTTAGGCAAAAAATAAGAGTAAAGCGTACCCCGGAAAATCAGGTTAGCCTAGAATGTAAAATAGATTATAAGATTTTTTGAATTTTTACTAAAGACTTGCTATTTAGATCTCAAACTGAAAAGATCAGTGTGTCAGTGTCAGAAGTTCGTTTTTCCACCTCTTTAAAAGGTGGTTCTGCCAGCGCGTTGGCAACGGACTCGTTCAATCGTCTGATCGAGCCAAAAAAAGTTGTGTAAACGCCTCTAAGTTTTACACATTTTTAAATGAATTTCTTTATCGCAAAAAGTCAAATCAAAAGTACTGATGTACTGCAAATGTTTGTACACCAGGAATCGTATTGAAGTCGCGAGGAATGGCCGGTCCCGTGGTAATGTCGTCAACACGCAAGACCTACCTACATGATGCCAGTCCTGGGTTTAAGCCTGGTATGGACCGAGTCCTCAATACGTAGCACTGATTATCCTGCTTTGGGTATTCAATAAGTCGCTGATAGATCAATACCGGTAGTTCTGACAAATAAGAAGAATAAGAATAAGGAATCATGTACTGTCGAAATTTGATGTAAAAAATAAATTCATTGCGTTTACTGTCACTTTAACAAAACTGGAAGAGCCTTACAATGAGTAAATAAAATAATTTAAATTCAGTTCGGCGAACATAATTTAAAACGGAACATTCTTGAATAGATGTATTTTATAATTAATTATTTTATATCATCAAAATAATGCCTGCCATGTGCCCAACTCTTTCATGGTGTCAGGGGCTCGACACTCAAGGCTATTTATCCTGGTATTTGGATACACCAATAACTTCACTGCTATCCAAATGAATGATTACTATGGCAGATCTTAACTACCTACGGTAATTACGCCAGAAAATAACAAACGAAGCTTTGGGATAAAATCGTTGTAATAGTTCTAATACTTCTCAGATAGTCTTTTATTTTCAGTTAAAACGAGACATTAATGCTATCCCGTGTGAAACCGGGTAAATCGGTTGGTATATAATAATAAATTTCGCAGTTTTAACTCGTCCTATTCGTATTCTGATTATAATATGTCGATTGATACGTTTAAAAATCATTTATTGACTTTGTTTAACACTCTTTTATTTTAGTTTAGTTTAGTTTACTCTTGACCCCAATTAAGGTTATTTCGTCACACATAGTGTTAAGATAGTTGGTTAAAGTTACTTAGGCCACTATTAAATCCATGCAAATAAATACACTACATAAATGAATTAATTAAGACAAGCAATTTTCTAGTGATTTTTGAAAAGTCCAATGTCAAAATTGTTTTTCTATTATTGTCTATTATTGTTTTTCAATTTTCCATCCGGGAATCTCACTGATTCTCAACATTTGATCAGTCTATATTGTGTGTAAAGACATTATAGAATTGATTTGAAGTAATTCAAATACCAAACAAAACATCTTTGAATTTAATTACAATCCTTTTTCTGAGCGCTTAACAACGAGTGATTATGTAAAGGAAGCTAATACGTAGGCCGTGATGGTTGCATTGTGATGTGCACATTTTATTCTCCCTACTTAATCATTTTCAGCTCACGCTAAAATCAACGAACACACAAATAACATCCTTAACGGCATGTGCGGCCCAGATGCAATCGTTCATGGGAAAATTTAATTAGGGAAGTGAACGATATTCCGCAATGTGAATATCAGGTTCTTTATTTCAAAAGAAAGAATCCAGCAAGAAATACAACCATTGCATTTATTAGCTTCATAATTGCACGAAACAATTCCAATTTGCTAAAAATACTTATCATCTTTATTACTTCCTTCATTCGATAAATAATATGAATTTCATGAATTTTGATCGGCAATTCTCGTGGTACAGTCGTCAACTCGTACGACTTAACAACATGCCCGTTATGGGTTCATGTTCCGAATCGACCGCTGCTCCCATATGTAGGACTGACTATTCTGCTATGATATTCAATAACTCACTGTAAGTCAAGTCTATTAGCAGTGCAGGTAGGCCTTGGCCGATAACGCTCGTTTAAATGTTCAAACGAAATCAATCTTCTTAGGAACCATCTGTCCCTACCACGATTGACTACACAATTGGGTGTGGCTAATAAATATAGAAAACCTATACACAGTGGAACTCTGCATAACGAGTTTTCGCATAACGAGCAAATCTAGATGCTCAACAAATACCTTTATCAACGGGTAAAATATCGTAACATAATATATGATTTGTATTCTGATAGACTTATTGTTGTCGATGTGTAAACAAGTTGTCAAGAGTTAGTTTTGAGTAGCGGAATTTGAGTGTCGTTCAATCGTCTGATCGAGCCAAAAAAAGTTTTGTAAATGCCTCTAAGTTTTACACATTTTTCAATGAATTTCTTTATCGCAAAAAGTCAAATCAAAAGTACTGATATACTGCAAATGTTTGTACACCAGGAATCGTATTGAAGTCACGAGGAATGACCGGTCCCTTGGTAATGTCGTCAACACGCAAGACCTACCTACATGATGCCAGTCCTGGTATGGACCGAGTCCTCAATACGTAGCACTGATTATCCTGCTTTGGGTATTCAATAAGTCGCTGATAGATCAATACCGGTAGTTCTGACAAATAAGAAGAATAAGAATAAGGAATCATGTACTGTCGAAATTTGATGTAAAAAATAAATTCATTGCGTTTACTGTCACTTTAACAAAACAAGATGAAAGCCTAGAAAATTAGTTAGTAAAATAATCATTTAATAACTTATTTTGCCTTCGGCGTACATAATTTTAAAACAGAACATTCTTGAATAGATGTATTTTATAATTAATTAAATTATATTATTAAAATAATGCCTGTCATGTGCCCAACTCTTCCATGGATCGAGCCCTTGATACTTAAGGTTGTTTATCCTGCTATTTGGGTACACCAATAAATTCACTGGTACCCAAATGAATGAATGAATGAATGAAACGCCAGATAATAACAAACGAAGCTTTGGGATAAAATCGTTGTAATAGTTCTAGTACTTCTCAGAAAATAGAAAAATTCGATTTTTAGAAAGAAATTCTATTTTTAATTAAAACGAGACATTGATGTTATCCCGTGTGAAACCGGGTAAATCAGCCAGTAGCGGAATTTGGGGCAAGTGTGCTACCTTAAGCATTTCATGTTATAACTCACTAAAACTTGTTTGTCAAAAGCCGATTTAAATCTCATAACCATTTTCCATCTTTTTCCTCACTCATAAATGAGTTTCGCTTGAAAAAAGTGCAAACAAAGTGTTTTAAAAAGGGTCCAAAACGACGTTGTTTTTTGCCACTCGTATGGGGCAAGACGACACCATGGTAAAAATAAATGTATTTCTTAGATAATTGGAAATTGTTTCGTTTGTGGCACTAGAATATGTATTCTTACATGTCTTGAGTCACCAATGAACCCTTTTTCATCACAAACTATATCGGAATATGTTTTTACTGGTCTTTTTCCGGAGCGGAATCCGCTCATAATAGTGGACCATACCACTGCACGCTACAACAATGTTTACATTTTTGAAAGCTCGCGCCTATTAAAGATGGTGGCACACTTGCCCCAAACAGAGGTGGCTCTCTTGTCCCAAAAATTGTAACTTTTTTGAAATTGGATTTTTCAGTGACAAAAAGAAAGTTTTTTTCAACTAACCCCACAAAAAGTTTCACGTTTTCTCAGATTTACGGTGGTGTAAATTTTTTCTCGGTTGATTGAGAGCTTATTTGGTTTGATTAAAAAAACTATTATATACTGCTCAATTTTGAAACTCAACATAAATCAGTTCTATAGAATAACTAGTCCGATAAGGTATATCTATAGCATATCA
Source organism: Anopheles arabiensis (assembly GCF_016920715.1). Taxonomy (NCBI): domain Eukaryota; kingdom Metazoa; phylum Arthropoda; class Insecta; order Diptera; family Culicidae; genus Anopheles; species Anopheles arabiensis. The sequence goes on along the minus strand of NC_053517.1, from coordinate 58,106,538 downwards.
GGGACACAACTACCGCGGTGCAATACGGTCAGGGATTTAGGTGTCACCCTGGATCGCAAACTAGATTTCCGACAACATTACTTTGATATTTTAGACTAAGCTAACAAAATGCTAGGATTTATTCGTCGACATTCGAGAGAACTCAATGACCCACACTGCCTGTTAACTCTGTATAAGTCCTATGTTCGTTCCATCCTCGAGTTTAGTTCTACAGTTTGGTGTCCGTTCTCTAGTGTTTGGTCCAATAGAATAGAAGCTGTCCAAAAGAGAGTTACTCGTTATGTCCTACACTTCACTCCGTGGCGTAATGTAACCCCTCGTCCATCGTGTCATACTCGTTGTTTGTTGTTTGGTCTGGACACACTTGCTAGGAGACGTGATAATGCCCAATGTACGTTTTTGTCCAAACTTATTGTCGGTGAGATAGATTCGCCAGAACTACTGGCTAGAGTCAACATAAATGTCCCTCCTAGAGTGTTCCGTAACTACAGACTAATAAGAACTGACCTTACAAGACGTGCATACAGCGAGAACGACCCAATGACTGCGATGGCCCGTAAATTTAATCAGCGTTACATTTTATTTGACTGGCACCTACCTACTAGATTCTGTTGATCCGTTTTGTCATTGTACACTGCGTTAGTTATTTAAGTTTTAGTTTTAATTCAGTGATAAGGCCGCTTGTTTGGCCAATCTCTTAATGCAATAAACAATACCATACAATACAAAAACATTGGAGAAAATCGATTGCTCTATATGAAATTGGGCACAGTATACCTAGTAATTGGAACGCAACCAACTGTCTACACAATTGATCATTTTACTAAAGTTTCTATGGAAAAGGCTTGGTGGCACAATTGCCCTATGGCACACTTTCCCCAAATTCCGCTACTCAATACTAACTTTTGACAACTTGTTTACACATCGACAACAATAAGTCTATCAGAATACAAATCATATATTATGTTACGATATTTTACCCGTTGATAAAGGTATTTGTTGAGCATCTAGATTTGCTAGTTATGCGAAAACTCGTTATGCAGAGTTCCACTGTGTATAGGTTTTCTATATTTATTAGCCACACCCAATTGTGTAGTCAATCGTGGTAGGGACAGATGGTTCCTAAGAAGATTGATTTCGTTTGAACATTTAAACGAGCGTTATCGGCCAAGGCCTACCTGCACTGCTAATAGACTTGACTTACAGTGAGTTATTGAATATCATAGCAGAATAGTCAGTCCTACATATGGGAGCAGCGGTCGATTCGGAACATGAACCCATAACGGGCATGTTGTTAAGTCGTACGAGTTGACGACTGTACCACGAGAATTGCCGATCAAAATTCATGAAATTCATATTATTTATCGAATGAAGGAAGTAATAAAGATGATAAGTATTTTTAGCAAATTGGAATTGTTTCGTGCAATTATGAAGCTAATAAATGCAATGGTTGTATTTCTTGCTGGATTCTTTCTTTTGAAATAAAGAACCTGATATTCACATTGCGGAATATCGTTCACTTCCCTAATTAAATTTTCCCATGAACGATTGCATCTGTGCCGCACATGCCGTTAAGGATGTTATTTGTGTGTTCGTTGATTTTAGCGTGAGCTGAAAATGATTAAGTAGGGAGAATAAAATGTGCACATCACAATGCAACCATCACGGCCTACGTATTAGCTTCCTTTACATAATCACTCGTTGTTAAGCGCTCAGAAAAAAAGGATTGTAATTAAATTCAAAGATGTTTTGTTTGGTATTTGAATTACTTCAAATCAATTCTATAATGTCTTTACACACAATATAGACTGATCAAATGTTGAGAATCAGTGAGATTCCCGGATGGAAAATTGAAAAACAATAATAGACAATAATAGAAAAACAATTTTGACATTGGACTTTTCAAAAAATCACTAGAAAATTGCTTGTCTTAATTAATTCATTTATGTAGTGTATTTATTTGCATGGATTTAATAGTGGCCTAAGTAACTTTAACCAACTATCTTAACACTATGTGTGACGAAATAACCTTAATTGGGGTCAAGAGTAAACTAAACTAAACTAAAATAAAAGAGTGTTAAACAAAGTCAATAAATGATTTTTAAACGTATCAATCGACATATTATAATCAGAATACGAATAGGACGAGTTAAAACTGCGAAATTTATTATTATATACCAACCGATTTACCCGGTTTCACACGGGATAGCATTAATGTCTCGTTTTAACTGAAAATAAAAGACTATCTGAGAAGTATTAGAACTATTACAACGATTTTATCCCAAAGCTTCGTTTGTTATTTTCTGGCGTAATTACCGTAGGTAGTTAAGATCTGCCATAGTAATCATTCATTTGGATAGCAGTGAAGTTATTGGTGTATCCAAATACCAGGATAAATAGCCTTGAGTGTCGAGCCCCTGACACCATGAAAGAGTTGGGCACATGGCAGGCATTATTTTGATGATATAAAATAATTAATTATAAAATACATCTATTCAAGAATGTTCCGTTTTAAATTATGTTCGCCGAACTGAATTTAAATTATTTTATTTACTCATTGTAAGGCTCTTCCAGTTTTGTTAAAGTGACAGTAAACGCAATGAATTTATTTTTTACATCAAATTTCGACAGTACATGATTCCTTATTCTTATTCTTCTTATTTGTCAGAACTACCGGTATTGATCTATCAGCGACTTATTGAATACCCAAAGCAGGATAATCAGTGCTACGTATTGAGGACTCGGTCCATACCAGGACTGGCATCATGTAGGTAGGTCTTGCGTGTTGACGACATTACCAAGGGACCGGTCATTCCTCGTGACTTCAATACGATTCCTGGTGTACAAACATTTGCAGTACATCAGTACTTTTGATTTGACTTTTTGCGATAAAGAAATTCATTTAAAAATGTGTAAAACATAGAGGCATTTACAAAACTTTTTTTTGGTCGATCAGACGATTGAACGACACTCAAATTCCGCTACTCAAAACTAACTCTTGACAACTTGTTTACACATCGACAACAATAAGTCTATCAGAATACAAATCATATATTATGTTACGATATTTTACCCGTTGATAAAGGTATTTGTTGAGCATCTAGATTTGCTCGTTATGCGAAAACTCGTTATGCAGAGTTCCACTGTGTATAGGTTTTCTAAATTTATTAGCAACACCCAATTGTGTAGTCAATCGTGGTAGGGACAGATGGTTCCCAAGAAGATTGATTTCGTTTGAACATTTAAACGAGCGTTATCGGCCAAGGCCTACCTGCACTGCTAATAGACTTGACTTACAGTGAGTTATTGAATATCATAGCAGAATAGTCAGTCCTACATATGGGAGCAGCGGTCGATTCGGAACATGAACCCATAACGGGCATGTTGTTAAGTCGTACGAGTTGACGACTGTACCACGAGAATTGCCGATCAAAATTCATGAAATTCATATTATTTATCGAATGAAGGAAGTAATAAAGATGATAAGTATTTTTAGCAAATTGGAATTGTTTCGTGCAATTATGAAGCTAATAAATGCAATGGTTGTATTTCTTGCTGGATTCTTTCTTTTGAAATAAAGAACCTGATATTCACATTGCGGAATATCGTTCACTTCCCTAATTAAATTTTCCCATGAACGATTGCATCTGTGCCGCACATGCCGTTAAGGATGTTATTTGTGTGTTCGTTGATTTTAGCGTGAGCTGAAAATGATTAAGTAGGGAGAATAAAATGTGCACATCACAATGCAACCATCACGGCCTACGTATTAGCTTCCTTTACATAATCACTCGTTGTTAAGCGCTCAGAAAAAAAGGATTGTAATTAAATTCAAAGATGTTTTGTTTGGTATTTGAATTACTTCAAATCAATTCTATAATGTCTTTACACACAATATAGACTGATCAAATGTTGAGAATCAGTGAGATTCCCGGATGGAAAATTGAAAAACAATAATAGACAATAATAGAAAAACAATTTTGACATCGGACTTTTCAAAAAATCACTAGAAAATTGCTTGTCTTAATTAATTCATTTATGTAGTGTATTTATTTGCATGGATTTAATAGTGGCCTAAGTAACTTTAACCAACTATCTTAACACTATGTGTGACGAAATAACCTTAATTGGGGTCAAGAGTAAACTAAACTAAACTAAAATAAAAGAGTGTTAAACAAAGTCAATAAATGATTTTTAAACGTATCAATCGACATATTATAATCAGAATACGAATAGGACGAGTTAAAACTGCGAAATTTATTATTATATACCAACCGATTTACCCGGTTTCACACGGGATAGCATTAATGTCTCGTTTTAACTGAAAATAAAAGACTATCTGAGAAGTATTAGAACTATTACAACGATTTTATCCCAAAGCTTCGTTTGTTATTTTCTGGCGTAATTACCGTAGGTAGTTAAGATCTGCCATAGTAATCATTCATTTGGATAGCAGTGAAGTTATTGGTGTATCCAAATACCAGGATAAATAGCCTTGAGTGTCGAGCCCCTGACACCATGAAAGAGTTGGGCACATGGCAGGCATTATTTTGATGATATAAAATAATTAATTATAAAATACATCTATTCAAGAATGTTCCGTTTTAAATTATGTTCGCCGAACTGAATTTAAATTATTTTATTTACTCATTGTAAGGCTCTTCCAGTTTTGTTAAAGTGACAGTAAACGCAATGAATTTATTTTTTACATCAAATTTCGACAGTACATGATTCCTTATTCTTATTCTTCTTATTTGTCAGAACTACCGGTATTGATCTATCAGCGACTTATTGAATACCCAAAGCAGGATAATCAGTGCTACGTATTGAGGACTCGGTCCATACCAGGCTTAAACCCAGGACTGGCATCATGTAGGTAGGTCTTGCGTGTTGACGACATTACCACGGGACCGGCCATTCCTCGCGACTTCAATACGATTCCTGGTGTACAAACATTTGCAGTACATCAGTACTTTTGATTTGACTTTTTGCGATAAAGAAATTCATTTAAAAATGTGTAAAACTTAGAGGCGTTTACACAACTTTTTTTGGCTCGATCAGACGATTGAACGAGTCCGTTGCCAACGCGCTGGCAGAACCACCTTTTAAAGAGGTGGAAAAACGAACTTCTGACACTGACACACTGATCTTTTCAGTTTGAGATCTAAATAGCAAGTCTTTTAGTAAAAATTCAAAAATCTTATAATCTATTTTACATTCTAGGCTAACCTGATTTTCCGGGGTACGCTTTACTCTTATTTTTTGCCTAAATCGCATGTCTGGTTCTTTTTCCGCGAGGACCGAGGATGTAAATGTCCGCCCGCCTTATCCTTCGTTTTCCATGGAGTTTTTACGGCGTTCCCTTTTTGACTCGCTTGGCCTGTTTTATTGCTTTACCCTATCTAATGTTCGCCGTGTGCGGGCGTGGGTTGTTCATCTTATTCGCCGTGAATGAATGCATGGATCGCTCTCGTATCTCCTGTTGTTTTATTACAGCGAGTTGTGCACATGTAGATCGTGTTATGCTTATTTCGTATCTTCAAAAAGGATATTGTAGGATTGCGGTCATGGTCCCTAAGTATGATGTTTTGCTAGTCTAAACTGTTGATTGTTCTGTACTATCCTGTTGCAAAGATTGTTCGACTGAATGTGCTAGAAATCTGAACTTATTTATAATACGCTTTTTCGTACAGCATTTCCTGTCTATGTTTTATTGCTTTGAGTAAACACAAAAAGATGGCTTGCGAAGTATGTTGATTTTTACGAAATCTGTGCTTATCTTTACATTCGTAAATTACCGTTAAGTTTGGAATGTGATCGTCGTGGCGATTGCACGTAAGAGAAATTGATTTAAATGAAATTCATAAAATTAAGGGTGTTATGTTTGCTACAGTTAAAATAAGAAGAAAATGTTATTTGTGTTTACTTCGAGAAATGCTCGCTAAAGTTAAAGCTAAAAATTTAAAAAAATGTTCGTTAAAAATGATTGATTTAATTTAATTGTCGCGTTCTCAAAATTCCGCGCCTAGTAAAACTCCTAGTTCACGCGACCGGTAGTACATAGTGGAGACATTATTGTTACAGGGTTTCACACTTTATCTCAAGACCACGGGACCCCTTCCCGATTCTGTCTTAGCCAAAGACAAGACTGCGGTATGATGCTTGAAAACGTTGATGATACCTGAATTCATCGGATGCAATGCTGAATCTGCGGCACATTTCTCGAACATACTGTTCCGCGCTGAGGACATGAGGTCGAATATTTTTTACACGTATAACCTTTGTGTGCGTCAGTGTATGAGAAACACCCAATTATCCTTCTCGTGTTCTGATTTCGTATTCGTAATATACCAACGCGTTTTCCCACGTGTAATCTGCCGTACGGTACACTCCGCCAACGCATGATGATCCCTTGATGCTGCCGATGACGAGCGCTTGCTGTCTTGTGGTGTAATTACGTTTAAGATCCCTAATCTTGTAGTCAATTGTTAAAGAGACTCCCCCTAAATGTTGTGCTGCCCTGCATTCACTCGGTGTGAATTCTTTCAATGTGTATGAATAACTACCCTCGTAAACTGAGGCGTGCGAGAATGCTCCACAGTGTCTGATAGATCGTTTAATTATTACCTTACATCAGTGGTCGGTGAACTTTTGAATCAAAGGGCCAAATTTAGTAAATGATTGAGTACCGCGGGTCAGGAGAATGCTGTGTTTATTTACTATTGCACTTAAATTATTACATTTAAAACTTTTAGAAACTTTTTAGGCATAATTGTGGCTTTTTCTGAAATTATATCATCCAAGCATGGTTAAAAAATGAAGATACCTTCTTTAAAAACTAATAGTAATCTTTAAACAGTTGAGAATCGGCAACAGATTGTCAAAAATGTGATCAGTCTAAAAATAACAGAAAAGGATCATTATCGCTTTTTGATATTACCATCCTCCCACGCTGCAAAAAATATTGACGTTATTTCGGATGATACAAAAGTCTCAATGACTGAAAAATTATCGAAGCAAACATGCATCAGTATATATCAAACATGCGCCGTATATTATCAAAATGCTTTATGGACAAGTCATGCCATGTCAGATACATTGGTAACGGATACGTTATGAAAAAGCACTTTTACAATCGTTGTACTTGTAAACAGTGACAGTGTGGTATCATCGTTCTCGTTAAAACAACAGGAGGTTTAAAATGCTCGTTTTTGCTTTCCAAGACAATCGAAAATATCCCTGATATAGATTTAAAGGAGACCAACAGATTAGTGTGAAATTAAAGAGAACGAATAAAACAAAAAAAATCGTGAAAATGTATGGAGCTATTTCACAAGTGGTTACATTACTGCGTTATCTGGGCCGGGAGATCGATACAACCCGCCAAACAGTGAAAAAGTACTTGGGAAACACGAACACACATATCAGGAAGCAGAAATCGCGTCCACTGGCTTCGCAGCGGCAAACAAGGATGCAAAAAAAATCAATGCTTTCATTTTAGGTTTATTTCGGCACAATTTCGTCATGACACTTTAGTGCAAAAACTGGAACAACATCCGTCACATGTGTTCCATCGAATTTTTCTGGACCAACATGATGGAAAAGCTTTTCTCTAAAATTTTTGTCGAGAAAAGATGCCTTCGTCCATTATGGTGAAAATTCCGGATAACTGACAAAAGGCAACTCGCAAAGTCTGAGATTAATTTGTGCAAGTGAGCTTAAATAATTACGTTTCAAATGATGTACATGTAAAGAAATTATCTCTACTAGTTTTTTTTTCTATAGCCAGCCGAAAAAACACATTTTTTATGTCAACTTTAAGGGAATATTGATCTCGAGTTTGAACTTACTGAACGGTTCGTCATTGTATATTACTTTAATTAAAGATGAAAGAGTAGGATGGTATAAAATGTTAATGTAAAAGATATTCGGTAATTTGTATACGAATAGATTCTTCTCATCTTTCAAAATCAGTCAAAGCTTTTTATTCAGACCGAAATCGACAATTTTCATTATTGTTGAAATTCTAAACATTAATTTCCACCAGTTAGAGAATTTTTGTTCTTGAATGTAATCAGTTTTAGCTTCATGCACGTTCAAGTAATGGACTTCTTCCTCTTTCGTTTCTGACAATATGTTTTGTGGCCTTTCGTTTTCCTTTAACAGTAAGAATGGCGGACCCGTCACCCATTTTGATGGTCCAGAAATGTTTTTTGTAGCTTCATCAGCCGGATTAGAATTAGAGGGTATCCAACGCCATTGATTCGTTGTGTTAGTGTTCAATATCTCACCAATGCGGTTAGCTATTAATTGTTTGTATATTCGGTGGGATGAGTTTATCCAAGCCAATACTGTTTTTGAATCAGACCAAAAGGTGGTGTTTTTCACGGGAGCTCGCATTTCGTTAATTACTGATTCCAGCAACCTAACGCCCAACAAGGCAGCTTGCAATTCCATACGCGCAAATGACAGTCTTTTAATTGCGCCTCTCGCGCCTTAGCCGCGATCAGTTGTACGTGCGGGACGCCTTTCGGCGTGCTCCTGATATAAATTACGCGTCCACAAAAACGTGTAACTCCAATTCTGTTGTCGGACAATTTAATACCCATCTGGCAATATGTATATCCTTTATAGGATCGATTCCCTTTAACCAGTCTGTAATGAGTTCGGACGATAGTCACGGTCGCCATGTAATGCGATGATCGTACAACTGTACTTCGAGTACCGTCGCGGTAGGTCAGTGTTTCGCTGACATGAGCCGAGGTGAAATAATACTTTGTTCAAAGCGGACTTTACAACACTTGATCGTCCAGGCGATCATAGAAACCTTTAGGAGGCTTCCCTTACTGGAATCTTTGGAGTTTAGAGGCCTTACCTTGGGTAGGGGGACATAACTAAACTCTTTAAATGAGAAGTCGATAGATGTTGGATGGGCATAGTCCTATCCTGACAGTCCGAACGAATCTGACTTGCCATGATCGGAGTTGGTTTTATTTATACTCAAAAGAAGTTAAGGGTTTCTCACATTTGGTTCCGGGTTGTATGTTGGAAAGTTATTGTTTTCACTCAGCTAGTTACGTTTGTCTTTTGTTGACAAAAACGATGGTTCTTGTCACTAAGTTCCTGTTTTGGGTTTAATGCTTATACTGTTCCTGGTTTGCGTATCGTTTTTCCACAAAAATCCAGTTTTGTATCTTCCATTTTTTTAAACTTTAAGGCTTTTTTTCTAAAACCTCTTTTCCTCTTTTTTCTTCAAAACATTCAAGTAACTGCGCTACTGGCTTAACCTCGAAATCTTCAATTGAAAAATAATCGGAGATCATTTTACTTAATTCGTCCATTTCCTGCACCATCAATGAAAAGTGTGTACCGACTCCGTTAAGCGGTTTTCCATGAATTATCTAGCCCAGACGGAAGCGAGGCAATAGGTTTCTCCGGTTTGCCGACTTTATGCTTCAACCCTAATAGCAGATTATGTTTTACACCGAAAATCATGGAAGGCCTTACTCCTTGTATGTTTTTGATTGGAAGATTCTTTAGGTGTGATTATTGCTTGCTTAATTCAGAGTAAATAAACGTTTGCATTAGTAACATCAGATTCTTAACTGTTCTGACGCCCTGCAAGGTGTACCCTTCCTTGGTCGCCCCTTGATTCACACTTGTAAGCTTTGGCTGTCTTCATGATTGAATTGCTGTTCTTGTGTCCAGATTAATTGAAGCGGTCTCTTTTCTCCCTGTAATCACAGTGAGTCCGCCACATCTGAATCTAACAAGATAAGCGATGAGCCCGTTTCTAAAAAGGCATGTGTCGTGACGGACTTGTCATTGTTTGTTTTCTCCAGTTAATATAATTCATTTATTTTTACCCCTGGGGATTTAAAACCTTGTTTTTACAAATTTTCCAAGAAAGGTATGCATCCTGCTGGTACATGCTGCTCTAGCGATCGCTAAGCCCTTGGCCCTTTGGCCCTACGCCCTACGCTATTGACATTTGTTGTTGTTGTTGGTTGGTAAGCCTTTGGCCCTTGATCCTACGTCCTACGCTGTTGACATTTGTTGTTGTTGTTGGTTGTGATGCAGATTGCATACCCTATTGGCGCAGCCTAATTACCGCTGTCGGCGACATTGTTTATCAGTGTTACCGGAACTACTTGATACAACGTGCACGATACCGGTTCTACAACGTGGTGGTTATTTAAATCTTCTTGATTTACACCTTCTCTTGGGCCGGTCTGGTGGTGCAGTCGTCAACTCGTGCGACGTAAAAACATGCCCGTCATGAGTTCAAGTCTCGAATAGACCGTGCCCCCATGCGTAGGACTGACTATCCTGCTATGGTAACAATAAGTCACTGAAAGCCAAGCTCATTTCACTAAATGGGTACAGGCAGGCCTTGACCAGCAGCGGTTGTTGTGTCAAAGAAGAAGAAGAAGAATATTTACACCCTCGCACGAAGGCATGTTATCGGATAAGTTGGTGTCGTGAAACATTCTATGATGCTTCCCCCAGGACAATCGCATGGCAATCGGATTGAACGCGAAACAATTTCCATACAATCCGTAGTGTTGCGTTTTCTTCGCGCCAACTTTGCCTGTATTTTCAATGAGCCAAGCGATTTTACCCCCTCCTACACGCATTGTATCCTACAGTACGCTTGACGCGGCAACGTTCACCACATACACACACCCATCTCCACACTCAGGGTACGACATCTTCCCTGTTGCTGTTCTGGACTCAGACAAAATTTGTGTTTCTACACTTATTGTTAAAAAAAGTAGTAGCTCTTAGGATCTGAATTTACAAACAAATATCAAAATGTTATGTTCTGCTAATGATATTGCACTAAATTTAATTGCACTACATTAAGTTTTTACATATCTTTCGTAAAAGTTCGTCAGAGTATGAAAATGTCGATTCAATTTGTCATGAATAACTTGAATTTTAAGATTTTCGCGCATAAAATTATGACGCGCGCTGTCTGTGCGGCGGCGTAAGTCGCTACTCGTATAGCCGTCTCGCTTCTTCTTGTGTGTGCTTTACCGTTGCTCACCGCTTCAAGAACATTGCTGCTCACACACACGTCAGTCTGTGGCAAACAATTGGAGGGGGAGGATGTGTCGGTTTGCTCCAGAAATCGTGTGTGATTTTGGTGTTCTGGATTTGGTTCCATCGCTGTTTGTTTTGGTGAATTTGAAAGGTAAGAATCATCAACCGATGTAAAAATGTGAGAGTAAGATGATGCTGATGGTGACTGATGCTTTTCTTTGTTTCTTTTCCTGCTTTCATCCACTGATGGCGTCGAGCATCACCGAGGATGTGATCGAATGCGGAATATTCTAAACGAGGAGCTTCATTCCGGATTTTGTTTGCAATAAGGTAAGTTATGATAACACACAAAGCATACGGAAAAGAGTGAGTAATCTTATTCTTAATCTTCATTTCTTCAACAGCGCTGAACTCATCCTCCAGCTTACAACGAACGGTCAACGGATGAGGAAGGAGAGGAGGGACGGCAAAGGTACACGCACAAACGTGCACACCTCAGCCTTGTCGGAGAACGAGAACACGGGAGGGGGAGACCGGCAACGTAGGTTCTATACGTTCTTCATTTACGCTCCCTCGTGCGTTCGTGCGTGCGTGCACGCGCGCGTCTGTGTGTGTGTATGTGTGTGCATGCCTGCGTGCGTGGCTGTGTGTGTTTTTGCCGCTTCGCTTAACGAGATCCTACGGGATCACCTTGTGAAAAACACCAAGAGAGGGGGAGGGGTAGGTGTGTGTGTGTGTGTGTGTGTGTGTGTGTGTGTGTGTGTGTGTGTGCTTGCATGCGTGCGTCGTTGTGTGTGTTTTTTGCTGTTTTGCGATCTCCTACGGAATCACCATGCGAAAAACACGAGGGGGAGGGGTTGGGTGTGAGTGTGTGCTTGCCTGCATGCGTGCGTGGCTTTGTCTGTGTGTGTTTTTGCGTTCGCGTTCTCCTACGGGATCACCTTGCGAAAAACACCATGGGGAGGAGAAGGTGTGTGTGTGTGTTTTCTCTTCTTTGTCGTTTCGCACTCTCCCGTGGGTCTCCTTGTGTGCGTTAGTTTTTTGTTTTTCAAGAAGAAAAAAATACTTCGAAAAATACCAGTGGGGAGGGTGTGTGTATGAATGAAAGAATGTGCTTAGAAAAAGAAAGTAGAAAATAAAAAAAAATTGAACAACGGATTCGTAAGTGTGTTTGAACTCATTGCTATCCGAAAAAAGCGAGGGGGGGCTCTTGAAATGTGGTACACATGTATGCAACATGTATCGTGTCGCCGCGACGGTGTATCTCGCTCAATCCGTTAAGCCTGAAAAGTGCTTCTATCGGATCGTCTAATCGGGCGCCATTTAATCAATCCGTTAGCGAAAAGTCGCATGGATTTTGGTACCGGGGAGCACTTTTCAGGCTTAACGGATTGAGCGAGATACACCGTCGCGGCGACACGATACATGTTGCATACATGTGTACTACATTTTAAGAGCCCCCCTCGCTTCCTTTCGGATTGCAATGAGTTCAAACACACTTACGAATCCGTTGTTCAATATTTTTTTTATTTTCTACTTTCTTTTTCTAAGCACATTCTTTCATTCATACACACACCCTCCCCACTGGTATTTTTCGAAGTATTTTTTTTCTAGTAAAACAAAAAAAACTAACGCACACAAGGAGACCCACGGGAGAGTGCGAAACGACAAAGAAGAGAAAACACACACACACACCTTTCTCTCCCCATGGTGTTTTTCGCAAGGTGATCCCGTAGGAGAACGCGAACGCAAAACACACACACTAACACCCAACCCCTCCCCTCGTGTTTTCGCATGGTGATTCCGTAGGAGATCGCGAAACAGCAAAAACACACACAACGACGCACGCATGCAAGCACACACACACACACACACACACACACACACACCCACCCCTCCCCTCTCTTGGTGTTTTTCACAAGGTGATCCCGTAGGATCTCGTTAAGCGAAGCGGCAAAACACACACAGCCACGCACGCAGGCATGCACACACATACACACAGACGCGCGCGTGCACGCACGCACGAACGCACGAGGGAGCGTAAATGAAGAACGTATAGAACCTACGTTGCCGGTCTCCTCCCGTGTTCTCGTTCTCCGACAAGGCTGAGGTGTGCACGTTTGTGCGTGTACCTTTGCCGTCCCTCCTCTCCTTCATCATCCGTTGACCGTTCGTTGTAAGCTGGAGGATGAGTTCAGCGCTGTTGAAGAAATGAAAGTTAAGAATAAGATTACTCACTCTTTTTTGGTATGCTTTGTGTGTTATCATAACTTACCTTATTGCAAACAAAATCCGGAATGAAGCTCCTCGTTTAGGATATTCCGCATTCGATCACATCCTCGGCGATGCTCGACGCCATCAGTGGATAAAAGCCGAAAAAAAAACAAAGAAAAGCATCAGTCACCATCAGCATCATCTTACTCTCACACTTTTACATCGGTTGATGATTCTTTTCAATTTCACCAAAACAAACAGCGATGGAACCAAATCCAGCAACAAAATCACACACGATTTCTGGAGCAAACCGACACATCCTCCCCCTCCAATTGTTTGCCACAGACTGACGTGTGTGTGAGCAGCAATGTTCTTGAAGCGTTGAGCAACGGTAAAGCACACACAAGAAGAAGCGAGACGGCTATACGAGTAGCGACTTACGCCGCCGCACAGACAGCGCGCGTCATAATTTTATGCGCGAAAATCTTAAAATTCAAGTTATTCATGACAAATTGTATCGACATTTTCATACTCTGACGAACTTTTACGAAAGATATGTAAAAACTTAATGTAGTGCAATTAAATTTAGTGCAATATCATTAGCAGAACATAACATTTTGATATTTGTTTGTAAATTCAGATCCTAAGAGCTACTACTTTTTTGAACAATAAGTGTAGAACCACAAATTTTGTCTGAGTCCAGAACAGCAACAGGGAAGATGTCGTACCCTGAGTGTGGAGATGTGTGTGTGTATGTGGTGAACGTTGCCGGGCGTGCTGTAGGATACAATGCGTGTAGGAGGGGGTAAAATCGCTTGGCTCATTGAAAATACAGGCAAAGTTGGCGCGAAGAAAACGCAACACTACGGATTGTATGGAAATTGTTTCGCGTTCAATCCGATTGCCATGCGATTGTCCTGGGGGAAGAAAGTAGAAAAAAAAAATATTGAACAACGGATTCGTAAGTGTGTTTGAACTCATTGCTATCCGAAAAAAAGCGAGGGGGGGGCTCTTGAAATGTAGTACACATGTATGCAACATGTATCGTGTCGCCGCGACGGTGTATCTCGCTCAATCCGTTAAGCCTGAAAAGTGCTTCTATCGGATCGTCTAATCGGGCGCCATTTAATCAATCCGTTAGCGAAAAGTCGCATGGATTTTGGTACCGGGGCTTACGCAACCTGAAATACCACATACGCGTGCCTTTCGGCACTCAACTGCCTTGTGGGTATTTGAACTAAAAACACCCAGACATAACTGTTTTAATGGCTTTTTTCAACAGCATTTTAATTTGTGCAAAACTGCCAATAATTCTGAGCAAACCAAAAATGGTCTAACATATGTCGTTTCTAAGCTTTTCATGATTTTCTTGACATTTTCCGATTCCATTATCAGTTGCCGTACATTATCCAATGCGGCGCCGTACAAGGATTGTCTCAAACGGCTTAAATTTTCCAAATCTGTAAATTTACCCTCCTCGCTTGTATCGTCGAACGTTTTATTAAAAACTGCCCATTCCTTTGGATTTCCTCCAAACTTAGGTAACGGCTTTAAAAACTGGCGTCTTACAATTGTCTCAGTATGAGCCAGTAGGGTAAACGTACCTATAGTGGTGCTAGTACCAATAGTGGTGGTATTGCACTAAAATGCGTCTCATACGATAAATTAACAGTAGTTAAGTTATTTATGATAGTGTGAAATGTTCTCTAGCATTTTACAAAGGATTTTAAAATGAAATGGGGCCATTCCGTTTCTTAATGACCGAAAAATCCATTATTTTGTGAAAGGTATCCACATTTTTTCAAAATCCTTAGGATTTCATAACGATACTCATATTCTTGTTAACGTTCTAAATGACCACATAACAACGCAATTATTAGTTTTTTAACATAATTGTTATCAAATGATATTGTTTTATTCAAATTCATTGGCTTTTGACCATATTTACGTATTTTTAAGTGTTTTTACGATAGTGCCATTATAGGTACACCAAACAGGCATGTTCCTATAGTGGCCCTAGTTCTAAAATCAATAAAAACTGGTAATTTTAGATTTTTTTCAACGACATTTTTGACATGTCGTACTGTTTTCATTAAAATAAGCAACAAAAATTAGTTTTCTATAAGTAATTTATGAAACAGAGGCCAAAATTCGCATATCTGGCTGAGTGAAAAATCGACTTCAAATCAAGCAAACTCTTCTGAGTATGGGTTGACGACAGGTGTTATTCAGTACTTCAGTCAATATTTTCATCAACCAAATTCATACATTTTTTACGATCAAATTACGAAAGATATCATTATTACGGCAGTAATCCATGCTATTCATACGAAAACAGCTTCAAAACTAAGTTATATTGATATTATACACTGTTTTGAGGCATCTTTGTTTACCACCACTATAGGAACACAATACGACGACTATAGGAACCATACCACCATTATAGGTACAACGAAGCAATCACAAAAATATGTATTTTTTCGTAATTTGGATGTGTTTCATGGTAAAAATGGTTGTGATTGCGAAGATAAAGCATATTCCAACTGTTATGTGTTGAAATATTCAGAAATTGTCGTTTCTGACACTTTAAATCCATTAAAATACATCTGTACCACCACAAATTGCACCACTATTGGTACATTTACCCTAATGGCCTTTTGGGCCATTAGATTCTTTACAACCTGCATTAGTTCCTGCATTTGTTTGTTCGAATTTGACTGACTCAGAGCATGTTGGCCTACAGCGAATCTCAAATACAAAACCACCTAAAAAACTAGCCTGCAATTTTCAGTCTAGAAAATTTTATCCTAAAAGCTAGAATTAGATTCGAGTACCTGCTCGAAAACACGGTGTTGTTTACATTTATCCCAAGGTGCATTAAAGAAATCAGGTGATCGAATCTGGAATCAAAGTGTATGTAGTCCAGGTGGTCTCATAGCATTTTTTATAACCAAATTTGAATATCACTTTTTGACAGAACGAGTGAAAACTTTTGCTCCAACGAGCTTTCTGGAGGCTTGACGAATACTCAAAACACTCTTACAATCTTCATTCAGAAGCAGAAGCGATAAAAATCAGCCTTCTAAATTCATACACCTTGGGATAAGCCCACCTGTATATTATACTCACTTAGATAGCTGCTCGAAAACTGCTATACAATGCAAACAGCTGACAGGCCTACTAGCTTCAAACGGAAAGGGCCCCAATATTGCGTAAATTTTAATTGAATAATAATTGGGACGACTCACCTGGATTCAAGTTTGATTACTTGAATACCTGTTTGTTGTTATAAATTCTGGTGATTCAGCGGACGCGTTCCCTTGTAAAGATGTAGTTACAGGAGCTTCCTACTTCAGGCAGAATTTGTAGCGGATTCGTAGTTATTTCGGATGAATCTGCGATGAACTCCGATGCTTGATGAATCAGCGATAAATTTGCGTTCTCGGTTGACCGAGTTGTGCGGGTTGCACTTTTTGTAGGACCTTTCGTCCTTCCGCTATCTCTTGATGGGGTTTTCGATGCTCGATTTATTTCGTCAAACGGCTTAGATCAACTAATATCTGCACTAGCTGTTTTCTTCGGAGTCGTTTTTAACACCTTGTAAAAATACTTTAGCATTTTTCGATATGAATTCGCTATACGCAATAATTCGATTCTTTACGTTACGCTCCATTCAAACACGTAAATTGGAAAATATTTATTTTAATTTTCTTTGAACCCTTGGTTGCGGCAACATTTATTCGATGGCGACTTATCTGGATTTTCCTATTTATTTCAATTTCTGGACACAAAATTTCTCACCAAAACGTTTTAAAATGAAGTTGGAATTGCTTCGTATCCGTCTTGGTATGCAAACGCGTTCGAAAATGTTCCTGCAACAAATAAACGTGAAACAAATCGATTTGTTTCTCTTGCAACAAAAATGTTTCAGGAACTTGAGTTTGTTCAACTTGCAACTTGCAACGATTTGGCAACAAATAATTTCACAACACTTTGATAGACCTTATTAGAATTCTTATTTAGTAGCGTACCATCGGCTCCAAACTTCAATGGAGACGATATTAAGTTAGCCTAAAAGAAACGAATCTATCTTCTCGTGAATGTGGAAGCTAACACTCGATGTGATTGTTTTATTATCGTACATGACTATCGTATTTGATCGTACATGACTGTAGTGGACTGTTGTGAAAACGTTGTGGATTTTTTTAGATAACACTGATTTTTTTATTGTGCTGATGGCCAATCAAAAAATTAGTTCACTGTTACTGTTGATTTCCGTTTTCAACTAAAAGGGCGAGGGCAGGCGCGTCCTGCCCTTTTATCGCCAAACTTATCGTTTTCCCTCTCTTTCCTCTCGCTCGCTTGACTTCTCTCTCACTCTTTCTTCATTTTTCCATTTCTCTCTCGCTCTGTGACCTGGCAGATTGTTGGGCACTCACGAGTTTCCAACAATGACTATTTTTTATTACGAGAGTTGCACCAAAAGTTACCGAAGAAAGCATGAAAACATTTATTCAAGGGAGATTGAATTGCACTAACTGTTCCGTGAAACGTATTTTGCCCAACGGCCGCGATCCAAACGATCTGACATACATTTCATTTAAAGTTGGTGTCCCTTCTGAACTAAAGGAGATCGCGCTCTCTCCCACGACTTGGCCGTGTGGTTTTGTTTACAGAGAGTTTAACTTTCGCCCACGCACTCCCAAATTATCCACATCATATTCGGGATTCACCTTACCTGCACCGCTTTATCCTCAATCAGCTGCTCGGGAACCTGCGAAAACAAACCCTACTCACCAGGACATGAATCTCACCAACACTATCACATCACCACAGCCGACTACTTCTTACTCGATCTCTACCGCGGTTAATCAAACAAACGCTGCATCAACAACAGAACCGCAAATAAATATTGATGGCAACTCTTCCGGATCACCTTTTTTACACAAACAATAACGTGTCCACGCCGACACGATGTTTCACTAAAGGATCCATTCTATATCTTCTATCAAAATGCTAGAGGTTTATGTACTAAAAATACCGAATGCTTTACCAGTACAGCTATTTCCGAGTGGGATGTGATCGTTCTTACCGAAACCTGGCTCGCCGATAGTTACCCATCTTCTTTTTTGTTTGACAGCCACCGCTACAATACCTTCCGATTGGATCGCTCTGCCATAAATAGTGATAAATGTATTGGTGGAGGAGTTCTCATTTCCACGAATATCAAATATGCGGCTTCGCTGTGCACTAGTGATGGGCAAAACGGCTCCGGAGCCGGAGCCGGCTCCGCACCCACGGTCCAGAGCCGGCTCCGCTCCGACGGCTCCAGAGCCGGTTTTAACACAAAGGACCAAAATAACTTTTTCATTGAAGTTTCAATCGAGGAAATCCGTAAATAGCGGAGTAAGTCATGTTTAAAAGAATTTATCAAAAAAAAAAATCGATTAGTTTTGAATATTGTTAAGAAAGACGAGACTAACGAATGCTACACAACGTCATGCATGTCAATACTGCAATCATATCGTGTGTTAGCTTCCACACGTGCGAGAATATATATTCATTTTTTTTTTATTACGCTATCATACAATGATGTCTCTATTGAACCGTTAGTGCGGAGCCGTTGGTCCGGAGCCGTTGTTTTGTAGCCGGCCCCGGAAAGGTGGGCCCGATACCGGCTCCACAGCCATTGGAACGGAGCCGTGAGTGCAGAGCCGTTAGTCCGGAGCCGGCTACGGAGCCGTTGGTGCGGAGCCGGCTCCGGAGCCGTCGGAGTGGAGCCGGCTCCGGAGCCGTCGGAGCGGAGCCGATGGTGCGGAGCCGTTGGTGCGGAGCCGATGGTGCGGAGCCGATGGTGCGGAGCCGTTGGTGCGGAGCCGGCTCCGGAGCCGTGGGAGCGCAGCCGGCTCCGGAGCCGTGGGAGCGATCAGATCAGAGATATTAGCAGACGATCTTAAGATGTTCCTTGCTGTTGAAAATTCAAATCACTGCGAAATACTTCAAGATTCCATAAACCGTTTTTTGACGTGGTGCCATGATAACGAAATGTTTGTGAATGTACAAAAATGTAACTGCATTACTTTCTCTAAGAAAAGGATTCCAATAACTTTTAATTACAAAATTGGTCAAGACAGTGTGCCGCGGTCATCTGTAGTTCGTGATTTAGGAATAATGTTAGACAGTAAACTTTAATATAAGTGCCATTTCCACACAATCGTTTCAAAAGCATTAAATATGTTAGGTTTTATTCTACGTGCTTCTTCCGACTTTAAAGATCATTTCTGTCTTAAATCGTTATACTGTGCCCTAGTCCGTCCTATACTAGAATTTGCTTGCGTTGTTTGGTGTCCAAACCCAGTGAACTATATAGACATGATAGAAAAAGTTCAGAAAAAGGCGACTCGCGCTATGTTTTATCGTTCTCCTTGGTCAAACCAAATGCCACACCCCCCGTACCATGTCAGGTGTCAGTTATTTGGTCTCGAAACGTTAGAACACAGGAGAAAGAATGCTCAATGTATTTTCATGCATAAATTATTAAATGGGCTTATTGATGCACCTGAAATTTTAAATCTCATCAGCTTTTCTGCACCTACTAGGGATCTTAGAAGCAGGTCTTTAATCAGGATCCCATTTCGATCTTCCTCATTTGGCGCTAACGACCCTTTAATTAAAATGTGTGTCAGCTACAATAGACTTGAATCATCTGCAGATTTTCATATCCCTGTTTCTCGCCTTCGTCAGATGTAAAGGGCTAGTGTTATTTATGTTTAAGTTGTTTACTAATTAAGAATTTGTATCTGTTATTTAGGCCTATTGCCCGATAACGTAAATAATAAATAATAATAATAATAATAATAATAATAATAATAATAATAATAATAATAATAATAATAATAATAATAATAATAATAATAATAATAATAACGACTTGCATCGTTTAGAGTTCATTTACACGGCTATTTAGACGTACGAGTTCTCAAAAGAATGGATGAACTCCTCAAAAGAATGGCGGCTGCGGGCAATATATTTTAGCATCGTCGATCGTTACGCTTCCGAACACTACAGGCCGAGTTATTGAACATAGTTTCACTTCTTTTAATATTTTACTAAAACTACAGTCTTCTTCTTCTTCTTTTATTTGGCGTTAAAGTCATACGTAGACATATCGGCCTATACAGGCTTTCAATACAGTCCTTATTACGGGGAATCGGTCCATTCGAGGCTTAAACCCACGACGAATGATATGATGTAAAGTCGTACGAGTTGACGAGTGTACCATGGGACCGTCCCTTAGCTTAAGTAACTTCCTCAGTAACTTCCTTCACCGACTCCAGAGCCGTGGTTGCCTGGAGCCTAGCGGAGCTGGTTATTCCATGAAATCGCATATTTCATTTCTATGACATTATTTACCATGTTTCCTGCAGACTTTAAACATTCAATTGGGGTTTTTTTCATGAACTTCATGTACTAACAATGTACTTTTCTAACTCCTGTACGTCCTAAGGTATAGCGGTCAACTCTCAAAACCCTCGAAAGCCTGTATAGGTCGGCATGCCTACGTACGACGTATGACATTACGCAAAATTTATAGCGTGAAGATAAACTATTATAACTGTGTGTTTAGAACTACAAAAGTGTTTGGGTTTTGCTTTTAGTATTCTGTTTTTGTGTAATACACAACATGCTCAAAATTTCCTAAACAATTATGCAATGATTCGTAATGCAAGGCTGGTTGCTAGCAATTCCAATGGGTTGTATTCAATGCATTTAATTGATAATGCGATACAAAATTAGGTAACACCAAACATAAAAACAGACATCAAGAATTGAGTAAACCAGGCAACAACATAACTGTTAGTGATATAAATGAAAAAAATGATACAATTTAGACGCATAATAATTATTCTATAGCGACTCTTTTACTACTAGCATTTCAGCAATAATATTTGATACATATTTAAGGAAATGCAAACAAAATCAAATGCAAAATCAATATAAATATATTTAATATAAAAGAGTTTTTATTATAAAAGAGCTCTTTAATATAAAAGAGTTGTTTCACCAAATAAGAAAAAGAAGATGGTAAGGAAAAATTAAAGTTCAAAATTTGTAAAGAGTATAAAAGTTGGAGGTGGAGTTGGTGGAGGATAAGATTGAGACATTGCCACAAAAAGTGTAGATATGACTTCCCTACCAACATTCAACGGCTTTGAAGGCATTCAGAAGGCATTTAAGACCTTAGTCGCCTTAACAGGCGAATAAAGATTTCAACCGAAACTTTCACGGCTGTAACGGGTTCTCTTCGAAATCTTTCAACTTTTTGATTCAACGAGAACAGATAGCTTGCTGCCATCTTAGCTTGTTTATATACTGGTTTTGCACCCTTACTAATGTAACTGCCCAATAGAGAAGTAACAACGCTTTTGGTTCCGAACCGAGAAAGCGTGTGTTCAAATCCTGATTTTTATAATCTTTTTTCTGTGTTTATTTCTTTTTAAATTAATATTTTCTTGCTATAATTAATACAAACAAAATGTATGTCAAGCAAAAAAATATAATACCTTTTCAAAAACGTAATAATTAAATTATGTTCACCCTTCATTATCAGGATGGGAGAAATATGTATCTCATTTCTCCTTTTATTAGAGTTATCGAAATGAAATGAGAATATATCAAATATTAACACTAGTGTTGGGAAAAAGAGCACAATTAAGTGTGCTGTGCGCACACGCACGCACATCTCAGTGTGCGGTGCACATTTCGCACTGTGCGCGCACTCCGCACTGTGCGCGCACTCCGCACTTTTCGCACAGTGCGAGCACACTTCGCACGGTGCGCGCACTTTTCGCACACTCCGCCCAGTGCGAGCACAGTCCGGACTTTTCGCACACTTCGCACATTGCGAGCACACTTCGCACAGTGCAAGCTTAACTTGCATCACTTTGCACTGTGCGAGCACACTTCGTACCATGGTGGTACGTACACAAAGACCACGACCACACGACCAGTGTCAGCTTTTTCTCTTAGAGTTCATTTACTCAGCCATCGGGGTCGTCTAACAGTGGATGAACTTGGCGGACACCTGACCTCTTCAAGCCCCCCCCCCCCACTTCGTCCGCCCATCCACGATGGCTATTATTGGTCCCAACAGAAAGCATATGTAGATCCATGCAAATATTGGAAACTCCATCGATTTGACATACACCTGTTTCGAATCCTTTAAAGGGTATAGACAATATTTTTTCAATCTAAGAGCCCCCTTCTACGCTGCACTTCATTCCTCGCTCTTCTTTTCCACCCTTTTACGCATGGCAAAAGCGCAGAACGCTGAAACACGCGCGCACTGCTGAAATCAATACAATTTAATCATCGTTGGCCCAAGGCATTGGGTAGAGCGAGAAACAACATAATTCTTTGCAAATGTGGATGGCCGGCACACGAGCACACCGAAACCGCGCGGAGACATTTGCTGCGAGAATCGAATGCACAGACGCTGCGCTTGACCACCATAGAAAACCCGTTACACAAACACAAGGATACAACACACCCAGACAAAAATTTAAAGGCCCCGAAACACAATATCAACACAGCGGTCCGTAGCCGAAGAAATTATCAGGAAAAATCGGCTGACATCAAGCACGCGTTTCTTTAAAACAACTATGAACTGTGAAGGTGGTAGGTAAACGACGCTCCAGTGGGTTGAGGTTTCTCTTGAATTTGGCTGAGATGAAACGTGTCTGTGCTTGTACTCGGAGCCACCGTTTTGCGATTGTGCAATAAAACAGACAGCTGGTTTCACGCGAAAACTGCTATTCGCGTCGCAGGCTTGCAAAAATTACAATTTTCACTCGGAGCCCTAGTCAAATTTTGTGATTAACTGAAGAGAAGGGGACAACTGTCAAAAGAAAACCTTACAAGCGTCTTCGGCACTGCACAAGCGTCTTCGGCACATGGGACAGGGCGAGAGGGGGGGGGGGGGCGATGGGCATGTGTGTGGTATGAATGTGTGCAAGCGATTTATGGATCTTTGATTCGCCCCGACTTGAACTCGTTGCACCAACGGATCGGAGTCGCTAATCCTGATCGGAGTGCTAATGCTAGTGCCGATCGCGCTAACGGATCGGAGTCGCTAATGCTTAAAGGCGGTTTGTCAAAATATGCTCAGTACTACACCACCTGACTTCCTGTAACATGGTACGAAGTGTACTCGCACAGTACGAAGTGTACTCGCACAGTACAAAGTACAAAGCACTGCACGAAATTTGCGAAACATGCTTGCACTGTGCGAAGTGTGCGAAAAGTGTGGAGTGTGCTCGCACTGTGCGAAGTGTGCGCGCACTGAGCGGAGTGTGCGAAAAGTGCCCGCACTGTGCGAAGTGTGCTCGCACAGTACAAAGTGTGCTGTGCAGTGCGCACAATGAGGTGTGCTGTGCGCACAGTGCGCACTCGCGCACAATGCCCAACACTAGTTTAAACTGTCTTCGAGAGTATTTTCTCTACGATGGTTTCGTGACGACTTCTGTGAGCGAGATTTCCTCTTTTCTATCTGATTTGATACGGCTGAGATGAAACGACTAAAGTAAAAATAGACAAATATGATAATGGCAATAGATACTGTAGTGGACACTCCCAGTCCAGTTAATAAGCTCCAATTCCAAGTAATATTTTTATATTGTTGCAAGTAGATGTGTTCGATGTGTTTGCGATTCGTCAATGTTCTATCATCCAGGGAGGCTAAAGGAGTTTCGACAACTTTTCGATGAATTGCGATGTTGAATACTGTCTCATATACAGCTGGACTCTTGACATGGATTTCTTCTGATGTGAAGCTTTTGTTTCTGATTTGTATGGTGCAATTAGAAAAAGTTAATAAGAAGTTTCCAATCAAATGTCGATCGTTCGGTCCACAATCGGATGTTACCAAATGATCTTTTGCGTTTTCAATAAGAAGTTGATTATCACCTATCATTTTAGCTGTTGTTTCGTTTTCCGGAACTACTACACAATGGCTCTCTTTCTCCATTACTAATGGAGCGATGCAGTTATCAAAAAAATCCATGATATCAGAATACTTTTGTACGTATTTCTCTGGATTCTTTGTTGTATATAGTTTCTTTTTCTGTTTCACGAGTTGCCTTGGATAGTCTTTGATTAACGAGTTATTGTGATTCAGTGCTAGTATTTCTATTACTTTTGACTCCTCTTTTTGCAACTCTGGCGCTTTAAGTATGTAGAGCTGTTTGTTGTTGTTGACGGCTATTTTAGGTGTGACATAAGAAATGATCTCGTCAGGAATATCGCTTTTAACTCCTTGGTCTTCTAATAGCTGTTGTATAATAGCAATTTCGCGTGGTGATAGAAGTTTGCTGCTTGTAATAGACATTTTGGATAACGATATCGCTTCTTGTATATCTTCTAATATCTTGTTAATTGTATCTATATTGATAATTGCCGTCAGCATGTCTAATTCATTAAGAAGAATGTCGTTTCTATTTTCAATCATCTGCTTCATTTCGTTGGTGAGGTTTTTAATTTTCATTCCAAGATTTTCATTTACTAGGAATTGCTGATTATTACTCTCTATCAAATTGTTCATTGTACTGTTGATGATTTGCAGGTCATGTGCATCCGGGCTTCCTCCAATCCATTTCCAAACCGAGCCTATAGCTTCTACGCTTCTTATCAAACGCTTCCTTGGTCTTATGAGATTAAAATTAGAATATAAGTTTCTAACCTTATGCTTCGCAATTATTGATAGAGGACTATTGGTTGGGCGAAAAGCTACTTGAGTTAATAGGTGCATTGTATTTTCAATTTCTGTTATGTTTACCTCATGTATTATATTGATATTACCGATTTAAATTTTGCAATTATGTTTCTCTAGAATTAAAATTGGTTGATCAATCAAACAAGTTATTTTTAATTCTTGGGCTTAAATATGAACTATCATTAGAATGACCATCAACATAACTATTCTGACGACGTCTTGTCGTGCAGCAGAAAAAAATTTAAATTCAAAATTATTCATTTTTCAATTAATGATTTTATTTGCTATTTCCTGTGATTCCTTCGATTTCCTAACCCTTTTTTATCAAGTTTCTTTTCCTAATTTAAATGCTTTAAATTTAAATGAGCGACAATGAGTCGTACCACTGCGATCCTTTTTTTCTTCTTTAGTTTTTTTTGCTAAATAGAGAATGAAAAAAATTAAAAAATGTGCTCAGCCAGTCGTCTGTTCTTTTTTTTTCTTTTTTCTTTTTTGAGACGTCAAATCCTGTAAATATATAAAAAATATTAGTTTCATGTACAATTATGTTCTTATGCGTTTTATTTTATTTTTATTGCGTTTGACATTTCTTGGTCCAATTTGAATGGTTTTTTCATTATTAACCAAACATTTTGATTTTGAAAAGCGTGGATCTAGCTTTTTTCTAGTGTTTTTCTTTATATAAACATCATGTCCTTCATTTAAAGCAGGTGCAATTTCTTTTTTGTCGTTATTTTTCTTCATTCTATTTGCAGCTAGCTGAAGGTTCTTTCTTACATTTTTGAAAATTTTGTCGGCGTTATCGGCTATTTCTGGTGGGTTTATCGTATACCCTGGATTAAAAATAATTTGATTAGGGGTATAAGTGGTGACTGAATGAACAGTATCGTTGTACATTGAGTTCGCTATTTGCACTATTTCAGGAGATGAGTTATTGATGAATTTGTGTTTGTTGGTATTATAAATTTCAATGATAGTACTATGAGTTTTTTATATTTGGCCATTTGACTCTGATGAGGAAGCGAATTCTATTACGGTTCCGAAATTAGCTAAAAAGTCTTGGAACTGAATGCTAGTAAAAGCTGCTTCATGGTCGCCAATGATTTTTCTTGGTGGTCTAAATGTTCTGAAATACTGTGAAAGGGCATTCCGTATATCTGTCATGTTTCTAGATTTAATTTCTATAAGTTGAAGGTGCTTCGAAAATGCACAAATTAAAGAAAGGTAGTAGTGTCTATCCATGCCGAAAATATCCATATGGACTCTGTAAAAAGGACCATTTTCTATTGGCCTTGGTGAAATTTTTATATTATATGGTTTTCGTTCGTATTTGTGTTGAGTACAAATTGTACATGAATTAATTAATTGCCTGATTCGTTTGATCATGTTTGGGAAAAAGTAAGATCGTTTAATCTGACTTTCGACTTCGGTTATGCCTCTATGGGCTCTATCATGTTCTTTTCTTATGATAATGTCTTGCATTGTTTCGGAAGTAACGTCTTCAACCATATTTTGTGTAATAATGAAATGGCAGTTTGTGTTGCAGAAGCATTCTCTGTAAACTTCTTGAATTAAATTAAGTAAGCATTCCGGAGCTAACACAGCATTTTGCTTTCCATTCGAATGATCTTTCAAAAATGTTGTAACTTTTCTATTATCAAACGAAGTGGAGCAAATAGTTGTTCGCTTATAGTTTGGAAAAATGTGTTCCGTGATAACGGAGTCGGAGTCCGTTACTTTAAAAATGATTTGATTTCTGTAACTATTAATAGCTCTTTCTGTAAAATGCATATGCATTCTTGAATTTTTCTTATTTTTTCTGGGTCAGGTTTGATTCCGTCAGGGGTAATAATGTGTCCAAGAAATTCCGTTTCTCTGCGAAGAAATTCACATTTGTCTAATTGTATTTTAAGATTGAAATTACTTAACCTCTTAAGGATTTTTGAAACATTGTTGAGGTGATCATGAAGATTTTTACCAATTATGATTATATCATCAAGATACACATAGCAGATTGATCCAATATAGTTTGATAAAACATTATTCATCGCACGCTGGAATGTCGCTGGGGCATTTTTCAGGCCAAACGGCATTCTCGTAAATTCAAAATGCCCTAAAGCTGTTGAAAACGCTGTCTTTTTTTGATCGTCGGGGTCCATGAAAACCTGATTTTAAATCTAAGGTGGTAAAATATGCTGATTTGCCAAGATTGTCTAATATTTCTTCTATTTGTGGGATGGGAAATTTATCGTTAATGGTTTTGTCATTGATCTTACGATAGTCAATAACAACGCGCACTTTGCGTTTTCCTGATGCGTCTATCATCATCGGATGTGTTTGTTGAATGTGCTGTTTCGGAAGAAGATGAACTGATATTATTTTCCACAGATACTTGATCAACAGAAACAACATTTTCTAGTTCATTGTTGTTAACTTCGACTTTTCTACTAAGTGCATCTGCCACAACATTTGTCTTTCCTGTCTTATAGATTACGTCGTAGTCGTAATTTTCTAAGTCTAATCGCCAACGTATCAATTTAGCGTTCTTATTTGAGTTTTTAATGTAAATAAGGGGTTTATGATCGGTAACCAAAGTGAATTTGTTACCATACAGGTACGGCTTAAACTTGGTTACTGCCCATATGATGGCTAGTGCCTCTTTTTCTGTTGTGGAGTAATTTGACTCTGTTTTGTTTAGAGTACGGCTTGCGAAAGTTATGGGTTTTTCTGTTTTATCGATTACTTGTGATAAAACGGCACCGAGGGCATAATTGCTGGCGTCAGTTGTTAATATAAAAGGAAGTTCAAAGTCAGGATAAGATAAGATTTGATCTGAAACTATTATATTTTTTAAATGTTTAAAGGCTTCCTGATATTCTTGATCATTAAGGTTTACTTTTTCATCCTTCTGTAACAATTTGGTGAGGGGTTTTGTTAATTTTGAGTAATCTTTAATAAAACGTCTATAATACCCTACGAGTCCTAAGAATTGTTTTATTTCTTTTTGATTGGATGGAAGTTTCCATTCTTGAATTTTTCTTATTTTTTCTGGGTCAGGTTTGATTCCGTCAGGGGCAATAATGTGTCCAAGAAATTCCGTTTCTCTGCGAAGAAATTCACATTTGTCTAATTGTATTTTAAGATTGAAATCACTTAACCTCTTAAGGATTTTTGAAACATTGTTGAGGTGATCATGAAGATTTTTACCAATTATGATTATATCATCAAGATACACATAGCAGATTGATCCAATATAGTTTGATAAAACATTATTCATCGCACGCTGGAATGTCGCTGGGGCATTTTTCAGGCCAAACGGCATTCTCGTAAATTCAAAATGCCCTAAAGCTGTTGAAAACGCTGTCTTTTTTTGATCGTCGGGGTCCATGAAAACCTGATTTTAAATCTAAGGTGGTAAAATATGCTGATTTGCCAAGATTGTCTAATATTTCTTCTATTTGTGGGATGGGAAATTTATCGTTAATGGTTTTGTCATTGATCTTACGATAGTCAATAACAACGCGCACTTTGCGTTTTCCTGATGCGTCTATCTTTTTTGGAACAACCCAAACTGGCGATGAGTAAGGGCTAATTGAATGTTGTATGATTCCGTTATCGAACAATTCCTTGATTTGCTCTTCCACATCTTTTTTAAAAACGTGTGGATACCTATATGATTTTGTGTAAACAGGGTTTTCGTCTGTTGTTAAGATTTTATGTTTTATTAAAGATGTAGATATAAGTTTCTCTCCAGCCCTAAGTAAAACTGTTTTATTTGCAAGTATTGTTTTGAATAATTCATCCCTCTCCAGTATTGACAAATGATCTGTGCGGATTATTTCGCTAAGCACTTCATTTGTAACGCTACAATCTGGATGTAATGGGATTGGGGAAATTGTTTCAAAATTATTTACTATATTGTTTAATTTTCCTGTGACATCAGGTATTGTTTTTTCTGTGCTTAAAATTTTTGCTGTCGTTTTATTGTTATTAGCTCTATATAAACCTGGCTCAATAACAACTCCTTTACAAAGTTTTTGAAACGTTGGTACGAACCAATCGCCATTAACGGATGTTTCCATTTCTAAGTTGTGCGAATATAATTGTTTATCGGGAAAATTTTTTTTATATTTGAGTTTCATGTTTCCGATTTTCAAATGTTTCTTCTTTAAAATTTATTATTGCTTGGTTTTTAGCCATTAGTTCTGAACCAATGAGTGCGTCGAAAAAATTATGAAATTTTAACTCATAATAGGTTTGATTTGGAAAATTATCGCCGAGCAAATTAATACGTCCTTTCTCCGTAACGTGCTTACATCCAGCGGTGTTTTTTATTTTGGTTTCCTTTACCTTTCTTGTATGTGAGAGAATGCCCGGCCGTATTATATTTTTATTTGCTCCAGTATCGATCAAAATGTTTGTGGGATAAGTTTGAGTATTTGATATAATGTAAGGCAAGTAATTTACGTGTTTTTGTTTTCTGGATGAATTAAGCAAAAATTTATGTCTAATTCATCCTCAGACTCAGATTCTTCGTTATCGGAGGGTTTTTTATTTCAGCATTAAACAGCTGTTTCTTATTTAAAGTAAGTCGACTTTTGGTAGAACCTATTTCCATCGGTTCGGGTGGCAGATTCGTGTCAACTGGTTTACGAGGTTTGTAATCCTGTTGCTGAGGCTATGTGATTTTTGTATTGTTAAATTTCCTTTCTGTTTGTTTTTATTATTTCCTTGCCCTGCGGTATGTGAGTTGCCTAAGTATTGTTTTGATTGTGTTAATTGAATATGGGTAAGGTTTCTGTTAGATTCATTTGATGTAAATTTACATATAAATGCATACGCATTTTCGATTGATTTGGGTTCAGCAGCTTGTACATACCCAAAATAGGGTTTCTGCAGCCCACTGACGTATGCAGCTAGACTATATTCGTCTATAAAGTCGTTTATGGCATCCCAATGAAGATTGTACTTAGGATTTTGTTTTGCCAACGATTTTATATTGTGAACCAGTTCCTTAGTTTTCTGATAATGCGTGTTTGCGTTACCATCCATTTTGTTATGCCAGAGTTGGCAGTTATACGTGGAAAGATCTTGTTTATCTCCTAGAGATGTTATCAAAATTTCTTTCACTTCACTGAACGTTTTTGGGTTGCCGTTTGTACAAATTACATCTTTAGCATGCCCCTCTATTTTGTTTATAACAGCTGTCACATAAATTTCAAATATTTGTGGTGACACGAGGTTTTCGAATAAACGAAGAGTTTTTTCTGCTGTTTCTATCCAACTTGCGAGTTGCTTTTTATTGCCATTAAATATGGGCAACATTTTTATGGGATCAGGGATACGGAACGGATCACCTGATATTGTCACTTCACGAGGAATAGGATCACTTCGTTGGTGTGCTATTCCCTGGATTCCATTTGTACTTTGCCATTGCAACTCCTGCTGCGTTAATCTTGCACTTATGTTTTCGATGGCTTGTATCATACGAGCCATCTGATCATTACCACTCTCTTGAGTAGTTTGAGCTTGAGGTTCCATGTTTAGGTGCTCAAGTGATAACTGCAAATTTGCAATTGGTATGTGCGAATATTCCTCAGATACCGTACTTTCTTCTGATTCGGAACTTGTTTCAGATGTAAAAATCCTTTCCTGAATCAGCTGTTGGGCCTTTTTGAAAGCGTTGTTCTTGATTTTTGGCATAAAGAAAGCCAATCCTAAAGCTCTATCTGGTAGTGGCTCTAGGTACGTGAATGAAAAGAAATTTATAAAACTAGTGTGATGCGTCTATCTGATAGTGCGCACTCACATTAATTTTAAATTCTTTCACCCCCGATTTCTTGTGTTATTATTTAGGTAGTTTTACTGAACACGATCTCACGCACAGAAACTCAACACTAAATACTCACACGGTTTATGTTGAAGTCGTGTTTGGGCGAAGGCCAAGAAAACAATGACGGTGCTCCGTGTGCGTCTTAGCGGGGGGATCCTCAACTCCTCAGCGACGTTGCCGTCCTTGGTGCTTGTGGATGCTCGATGCTCGTAGATCACGATGCACTTTGGGGGATCACTGTTGTACTGTGTTATTAGTTCAGTACTTTCCACTGTTTCTCACTATGACGTCACTTTTCTTTAGTGCCTACCCGGCTGCGCCAATTATGCGGTGTACATTTATTATTCGGCTTTTTATTAAAAAAGATTAAATGTTACTCCAATGAGTTCTAAACTAAAACTAAACTCTCACATTAATTCTACCTCGGTTGGCGGTGTATGGCTGTGGGAGCTGTCTGCGTCCGGCTGGTGTCCGATGTCGCGCGACCGTGCTGTCTGCGTTGACGGCCCGGCTGGTGTCCGATGATGCGCGCCCGTGGGAACTAGAAGAGATGGAATGTGCCGCGCTGCAACATGGTAAAGCATTGTGTCGTGCCACGTGATGGTGTCCAATGCCACATAACTATATTTCAAAGGCATTTAATTACTGGCGATTAGAAGGCATTTAACGGAAATTTGCGGGTAGGGTTGTTATTTCAAAATTAAAACTTTGAAAGAAATATTTAAGAATTTTTTAATTAAAAAAACACAAATTTAATGTCGATCATTATCACGTTGATGAATGCGGCAGATATGCTGCACAAAAAATATACAAAACAAAACACAAAACACAAAACTCAAAATACGTTTATTACTACTAAAAACAGCATTACTTAACAACTTGCTTAGTGAAAGCTACACTTTTATTTTTAAATTTCCGAATTGTACATATATATATATATATATATATATATATATATATATATATATATATATATATATATATATATATATATATATATATATATCTCTCTCTCTCTCTCTCTCTCTCTCTCTCTCTCTCTCTCTCTCTCTCTCTCTCTCTCTCTCTCTCTTTCGCTTCATCTGGTCCGAACTGGGGATCGCTGTCGAACACCTTCTTGGTGGGACATGAGCCCGGCATCCTCATGACATGTCCCAGCCATCGTTTCATGCCAGCTTTCGCCACCGTCAGGATGCTCAATTCCTCTCCCTCACAATTCTCTCTTTGAGCCAGTGCGCTCAGCGCTCATCCACTCCCGAAGCGATTCAAAACGCTCGAAAGTAGAAAGGAAAGTAGAATATGAAGTAGCCTTCTACTTCCCGTTCTACTTTGGTTGCTTAAAATCAGAAAAATGTAGAACATGTGGGTTCCAGGAAAGAGCAAAAACTCACGTTTACGTTCCTACGCCCCTCCCCCTTCTCACTCGCCCCACAGATCTATTTTTAGATCATCACACTTCCATCGACGGCGGTCGATGTGACGATGTGTGTCGTCGCTTGTGTGTTGTCGATTTGGTCAGAAAAAAATTTCTTCAAACCAAATCTCTGACTTGGAGCGTCGGCGTTCCGATTGAACCATCGCGACTGCCATGCGCGCGGTTTAAACGACCTTTTGTATTGTGTTGTATGTAGCGTGCGCGCCAAAATTTTAAGAGTGCGTGGAGAGTGAATGTGGGTTTTTGGGGGTGGGGGAATGAGACACAGAGACAAATTTCGCTGCACATTAACACATACATTCTCACTGCACGGGTTGAACTGCGAATGCTCAGTTCTGAGAGAATATACTCGAGCGCTCGTGCAAGAGTGCAAGCAAGCGCGGTATAGAGGATAGAGGGAGACAAACGATTATTTTGCTCCAAGCTTTCTACTTTTGTTCCGTTGGGTCATGCGATCCTCTCTCTCTTGCTGAACTTGTACGCAACTCTACATCCCTTTTCTACTCGGAAGTGAAATATGTACATTACAAATGTATTTTAATTATTATTACTTAAAGCAAGAAAAGAAAAAAAAAACTAATCATTATACCTATTTGGGAATTTTCGAATGCGCGTGGGACGTTTAAATTCCTTCTTATCCTTTTGTTGCCGTTTATGTTGTGAACTTATTGTATTGTTTTGTTGCGTTTCTTCGTCACAAACCTTACTTAAATGAGCCACGGGCCGGCGATATTTTACACCTGCACTACTTACAACTACCGTATCATTTCCTACTTTTCTTAACACCTTGAATATCTCAATTCCATAATTTGGCTCCGATTTTCCTTGCTGGTAATTCCATACCCGCACTCTATCTATCCTACTTTAATTCCAGACTGTTAGGATTTCCTTGATCTATCTGCGTAAAGTTTTCCTTTCATTTTCTTTATAGCATCTCTTTCCTTAACTTCACTATCCCGATTCCAAACCTCTGTAGTTCTTAACGATGCCAATAGGCCTTTGATTGGTCTTCCAGTGAGTAGTTCAAGCGGAGCTTTTCCCGTAATGGAGTGTGGAGTGGTGTTATACATCTTTTCATATTTTATAATTGCTTCGCGCCAATCTGTTTTTTCTGCTTTCGCAATTCGCAAAGCACGAAGTATACCTCTATTATTCCTTTCCACAAGTCCATTCATCTGTGGCCAAAACGGTATTGTGTGAATTATTTTTATATCCTTACGTTTCAAATAGTTTTTAAATTCTTCACTACTAAAAGGTGGCCCATTGTCACATCTAATTGATTCTGGATATGATTGATCCTTGCATATTGTCTCTAAAGCCTCGATAGTCTTACTTGCTGATGTAATTTTCATCTAAATGATTTTTATGAATCTGCTGTAGTAATCGACAACTACCAGGAACGTTCCATATTCCTTAACCGAAAAAATCTATTGCAATATCTTGCCAAGGACGATCTGGCATTTCTTTTCTAATCATTGGTTCTGCGTGACCCATAGTTCTCACTGCTGCACAACCAGCACAAGCTTTTACAAAACATGTGATTTCTCGGTCCATATATGGCCACCACATTCTTTCCCTAAGTTTTCTTTTCATAGTTTCTTCGCCAGGGTGACCTATGTGAGCTATCTTTAGGGCCTTTTGACGCAATTTTTCTGGTAGAACTAATCTATCATCCCTAACTAGAATACCCTGCACTATTCCTAGTTCTTTACTAAATGCCTAATAGTGTGCTAGTTTTGGTTTCCAAGATTGATTTTTAATTGCTTTAATAACCTCTCTCATTGTTTCATCTTTATCTGTTTCCGCTTTAATTTCGTGTAACGTAATTGCCTCAGACTCGCTCTCAATGGTATATACATAATGTTCAGAAGCTCCATCAAACGATTTATCTTTATCGGAATTAGGGCATAATCTTGATAAACTATCTGAAATATTAGATGAGCCTGGAATGTATTTTACTACAACATTATATGGCTGTAGTCTTAAAGCCCAGCCTTTCGCTCTAGAACAAGCTCGTTTGCCGCTTTGATGCTTTCCTTCAAAAATATACTCTAATGTTTTATGGTCTGTAAAGATGGTAAATGTAGTACCAAACAAGTATGGATAAAATTTATCAACAGCCCATACTACTGCTAATGCTTCTCTTTGCGTTTGTGGATAGACCTTTTCAGGTTTCGTCAAGCCTTTTGATGCAAAGCTTATAATCCTAGACATGCCTTTCTTATTCCTCTGGGTCAACACGGCACCTAATCCTGTTGGAGAAGCATCAACATACAGTTCCGTGTCCTCTTCCGGTTTGAAAAAACCCAGTTTACGTACATGATTTGACAATTCCAGTCTTAAATCATCAAACGCTGCTTCTTGCTCTTTTCCAAATACTTCTATTTCTCCTCTGATGAATTTTTCGTAATGGTTCTGATCTACTTGAAAGGTAATGAATAAACTGCCCAACAAAATTAACTAAACCTAAGAAGCTTCTAGTCTCTTCTTTTGTTATTGGTTTCCTAAAGTTCTTTATAGCCTCTATTTTAGCTTCTGTGGGACCAATACCTTACGCACTTATATTGTAGCCGAGGATTTCCAATTCTTTTACTTCTATAGAACATTTACAGAGTTTTCCAAGCCACTTCAATGTTGAAACTGCAAATTTCAATCACGTTAAATGTATGCTGAAGGCTGCACGAGTGAATTCAAGTCTGAAAAGCCAGTTCAATACAAAAAGTTTTGTTTTCAAAATCGTTAAACTATTTTTCAATATCGGTATAAGGTATTTCGATCTGTCAGTTTGGCGGGCTCTCGCCACTATGGGATAGAAAGAAATTAAATACGTCAAAATGTTCAGTGAGTGAGGTTTTCTGCATCATCCCAACGAATACAGTATAGAAACCATCAAATAAACAAAACTATAAATAGTTTCAATTTGTTATAATGAATTTAATAATTGTTGTTTGCACGTTAAAACACGTTTTCAATGCTAAAAGAAAACAAACCATCAATCATTGAACATTTTGACGTATTGCATTTCCTTCTATCCCATAGTGGCGAGAGCCCGCCAAACTGACAGATCGAAATGAAAAATAGTTTAACGATTTTGAAAACAAAACTTTTTGTATTGAACTGGCTTTTCAGACTTGAATTCACCCGTGCAGCCTTCAGCATACATTTAACGTGATTGAAATTTCCAGTTTCAACATTGAAGTGGCTTGGAAAACCCTGTATCCTTATTCAGTGTAGCATTATTCTTTCCTAGTATTTCTAGCACCTGATTTAATCGACTATCATGTTCCACTTTATCTTTTCCTGCAATGACTATATCGTCTATGTAGATTACTACACCAGCTATTCCTAGAAGCATTTGCGTCATAATCCGCTGAAAGATCTCTGGTGCACAATTTATTCCAAACATCAATCGTTTGAAACGCATTAATCCTTTGTTTGTCATAAAAGTGGTGATTCCTCTCGAGTCTGGATGGAGTTCTACGTGGTGATAAGCCGAAGTTATATCAAGTTTTGAGAAAATCTGACATCCTTGTAATTTGTTCAATAAAGTTTCGATAACTGGAAGTGGAAAATGCTCTCGTTGTATGGCTTGATTTGGATACTTCATATTTATGCAAATTCTAATATCTTCTTTGCCCTTTGGTACCACCACCATTGGTGATATCCATTCGGGGGACCATCAACTGGTTCTATTATATCAGTTTCTAACATCTGTTGAATTTTACTTTCTACCTTTTTCTCCAGTGCAATGGGAATGCGACCATAGGATATTTTCTTCGGCGGAACTTCTTTGTTAATAGATAATCGAATCTGAATACCGGGGAATTTTGGAAACGGTTGACATCTTTCCTCAATATTTTGTACTTCCAAGCCTACTTTCAAAACTTTTAATTCCTCGGCCGTCACTTTACCTAACAACGACTTATTACTGCCTTGCACTACAATGAATTCAGCGAAAGTTGTAGGTTTACTCTGATTAATTGATATTACTGCTTTAAACTTAAGCTGGCTGATTACTGGCGTACGTTGTGATTTGCTTATCGCAATTGTAAGATATATCTTGAATGTTTGCCTTTGATTTTTGTAATTCTAACCATACTTGTTCTGTCACTGTGTTTACTGATGCACCGGAATCTATTAGGAAAACTACATGAACCGTATCTAACATGCATTTAACCATACCGTTGTCCAATAGTCGCGTCGTGGTAAAAATCTAATAAGAAAATAAGATATCATTACAAACACCCATACAGGATTCTACTAGCCCTCTAAATTGTGATATAGTACCTCATTAAAGCTGTCCTTTTCATTCGCTTCCATTGATAATTGTTTTTGACCGGGTTCCGTCCGTCTTTCTTACAAACTCTACCAAAATGACCTACTCGTCCGCAAGAGTTACATCGTGCTTTACGCGCATAACACTCACTTGAATCCCCACTGTGTCGCCACGACCCGCATCGATAGCAGCTAGACTCACGCTATTTCCTTTTTTCTGTTACTGGCATTGATTTTACATACGCTATTGATGATTCCTGCTCCTTATCCTTGATCTTCATCTTTTGGCCTATCAGAATTTCTCTATTGATTGCATAATTACCCAAGCGAAATTTTTCGGGGATAATGAACATAAACTCATGCCATCTCTTTCTATTCATCAGCTCTACTCTCTCACACGCATCGAT
Organism: Anopheles arabiensis; assembly: GCF_016920715.1. Classification (NCBI taxonomy): domain Eukaryota; kingdom Metazoa; phylum Arthropoda; class Insecta; order Diptera; family Culicidae; genus Anopheles; species Anopheles arabiensis. The sequence goes on along the minus strand of NC_053517.1, from coordinate 58,069,558 downwards.
GAACTTTTAGACATCTCTTTGTTCATTGTGCTATATTTGAAGGGTTTAAAACTGATAGATAACGATTCATGTTCATGAACTAGTAATGGTCAAATGGTAATGGTGTAATGTTTGCCCCATGGTCGACATGAGTTCAATTCCATTTTTATTGTTTTCATTGATGATTTAAAGTTTTGATTTCTTTTTAAAACATGCAGCTCCAGTAACTTCAGACCCCTATACTAATTGTTAGAAATGCGTGTTTAATAGTCAATCTATTATTTTTATTGTTTTATTTATTTCTTTTAATTCATTTAGTATCAGTACCCCTTCATTCAACAAAACAAGCAAATAGCACGATCATGAATAATAATATGGTGGCGCAACTGGCAAAGTGATTCGAAGTAGAATTAGCGATGTGGTTGGTAGCATCAAGGATGAAGCATGAGCATGAATTGGAATATGAGGGAAGGGAATGAATCCGAATGTTCATTTCTATTTTTAGCTCTTTTTGCATGGGTTCATCCTTCACGTGTGTTCACTATCCCCGAAAATGATCTGTATTTCGCTGGTCTTTTCGGGGATAATTCGTTAACGAATTATCCCCGAAAAGACCAGCGAAAACCAGCGTGGTCGGGAGCGGTTGCAATGGCCAATTTTCTTCCATCTACAATGCAACGAGAAAAAAATTAAAAAATAAAAGGATACAATAAATAAAAATAACTTTAACAAACACCAAAAGAAAGAAAAAAATAAATAAATAAAAGGAAAATCGCCTTTTTCTGTATTTATGCCACAATAACTAATGCCATAAAAAAAAATAATATTTTTTTTTAACCGCTATGAGCATGGGGAGCAGAAAAAAATCACACACACAAAACAAAATAAATTATTCACGCAATCCATACACTCCCACATCCGCACATGCACACGCATACACACATATTCTCAAAACACTCATAATGTGTGTCCAAGAACACACATCGTAAAACTGTTCCCAGATTTATCTGATTATTCCCAAATGACAAGCCAGTACAAAAGACTGTGTCCAAAATTGATACATTATTAACGTTCTTTTGTTATCTGTCTCCAACGTTCTTATCCCCTACACTTCACAGTTCCTTTATAGCGCACGTGCCGCTTTTCTTCTTTTCTTCCTATTCCCTGTCATCCAGATTTTGGCACCAAGTTGTTTACCGCAGTTTGTTTTGCACTAGTTATTTTGTCACCGGCTTCTCCTCCTCTTTTTTATTCTTTGTCTTCTTTGAAACCATATTCGACCTCACACGACTCCGCAGCAGCAGCTGGTTTTAACCCATTGTCTTTTCTTTCTTCGAATTTCAACCCAGTTCTACAACTTCTTTGTTTCCGTTGAAATGTATTCTTCTCTTTTGTATTGTAGGTTATTCCAATGGTATAATGTGGATGCCTACGTGAACATTTTTTTAACTCTTTTTTCCAACTCTCTTACACACGCACTATTTCGATTGCCACCGATTCCAACTTATTTATTTTTCATATTATTTCAATCACGGTTAATTCCACCTTTTTTGTCGTCTCATTAGAACGCAATACTAATTTTCATTCGCTTCATCACTTTCGAACATAACTTCACAGCCCTTTTTTTTCCTCCTTTTTTTTTCTGGTGCTGCGGATAAGACCAGCCTCACGAATTTTGCTACAGAAACCCCGGACTCTTTTAGTTACTTCGGTATTTCACCGGCCTTAACTTCAATTTAGCTACGGTTTTCCCGGACTCGTTTTATGCTACGGTTTGAACCGGTCCCATATTTTGCTATAGAAATTATTTCTGGACTCATTTGGGCGCTACGTTTAACGGACTCAACCCATTATAGTACTAGTTTTTCGGTCTAAATTTGTGCTACGGATTTTCAACTTTTTCAACGCGCTGCTTGATGGCGGTGGAAATCTCATCCAGAGATGTCGGGGGTACCTCGTCGTATGCGACGCTGTCGCTGTTGTTACTGCTGTGCTGCTGCTGTAGTGGTTGCTTTGTTCTGTCACTTGCGCCAGCCTCTCCTGCCTCTGCTCCATTTAGATGTCCTTCGTAGTAGTACTTACACCTTTCGATCACCTCCCGATCATCCGTCAGGAGATTTCCTTCCGCATGCATGGTTTTAGGAGCAAATCCGCTCTGTGCCTCCTTCAATCTCATGTAGAACAAGTGGGTGTCCCCCGACTGAGAAAGCTGCTCCAGCAGCTGTTCGTCTGACATTTCAATACGGCGCTGCTTGGCCTGGAAGACAGGGTTTGCTGTTTCCTCAGTCGTCTGTAGATCTCCACGTTCTGACGGTTTTCATGCCGTAGCATGCGGGCGCGCGCTGCATTCTTCTCGGATAGTGCTCGTCTGCACTCTTTATCGAACCATTCCTTTTTCACTCTACGTGGTAAGCGGCCGATTTTGTGTTCGGCTGCAGTGCTGATGGCCCGTTCCACCATACGCCAGTGGTCTGCTAGGGGCATCGCGGCGATGTTGTTGTCGGCCGGTAGCGCTTCCCCGAGCGCTGTCGCATATCCCTCCGCCACATCAGCACACTTCAACCGGTCGAGGTTGCGGCTTGGGGTGGCCTGACTCCGTTGGTTGTTAACCACGGAGAATTTCTGGCGCAGCTTTACCATGACCAGGAAATGGTCCGAGTCGACGTTTGCGCCTCTATACGTTTTAACGTCGACAATATCCGAGAAGAGCCTTCCGTCAATCGGAACGTGGTCGATTTGGGACTTTGAATCACCCCTCGGGTGTCTCCAGGTGTAGCTATGGCGGTGTGTATGCTGGAAGAAGGTGCTGCGGATGCTCATGTGCTTGGAGGAGGCAAAGTTTATCAGCCTGAGGCCTTTGTCATTTGTCAGCTGGTGAACGCTGAAGCTTCCAATCGTTGGTTTATATGCCTCTTCCTGTCCGCCCTGAGCATTAAGGTCTCCGATGACGACCTTCACGTCATGTTTTGGGCAGCGGTCGTACTCTCGCTCCAGCTGCGTATAGAAGGCCTCCTTCTCGTCATCGGTGCTCCCAAGGTGCGGACTATGCACATTAATAATGCTCAGGATGAAGAATCTGACAGAAATTCTCAACCTGCACATCCGTTCGTTGACCGGCCACTACCCGATCACTCTCTGCTGCATTGCACCCAGCATCATGAACGCAGTACCGAGTTCGCGCGTCTCTCCACCGCTCTGGTAGATCGTGCAGTTGCTACGGTACCGGCGCACCGTCACGCCTTTCCAGCATACCTCTTGAAGTGTTATTATTTTGAAACCGCGGGCATAGACCTCATCAAACGCAATTCGGGTCTTCACATCCGATGAAAGGGTTTTGCAGTTCCATGTCCCAAGCTTCCAATAGTAAGTCCTTTTTCGGTACGTGGGTCTGAATCGATTGGTCCAATACGGTGCTTTTTCTTATTGACTGTTCGTTGCGTTTATGGTTTTACGAGGGTGGCTTGCAAGGCCTCTCCCCTAACCTCCAGTCTCGTCGAGCCAAGACGGAAGAAGCCAGCGCAGCCCTACAGGAAGAGACATACGCTGAGGGGAAGCCATGGCATCCTGACATGGAGAACAGACGCTCCCAGGTAGAGTCATGAAGATCAATCATCTACCCCCCTCTCAATTTAGCCATGCAATCCATCCGCCGAAGGAGTTGGGTTTCCCCGTATACCCAAGCTTGGGTAATTGAGAGACATGTTACCGTTCTGTACGACAGGGACGTATTGAGTTGTAGTAGGAGTTTTAGCAGCCGGAAAAATGAGAATGAGAGTAGGAGTAGGAGGTGAAGAGCCTATGTTCACCTTTTAGAGGCTTCGGATCCACCTCCGTATCAGCGAGGTATTGCCAACAGAACTAACGAACAGAGCTAACGGAGAACGAGTTGTACATACCTTTACTCCTTTACCCCACCTTAAAAAAAATAATGAGTTTTGAGCATTCCTGAAAAGGTAGGGAGGTGTTCTTGGCTCATTTGCTCTTGGAGTAGGATAGCGGTGGACATCGGTTTCTCTAGAAATCTGCTCTCCAAGATATCTAAGGGACATACCATGTAGGATTTTGTAAATAAAAGCAGTCTGATACACAACTCTTTGCTTGACTGACATCCATTGTAATATGTCAAGCAAAATAGCAGATGAAGTGTATCTACCAAGACCCAAAACTCATCTCATAACTCTGTTTTGTATACGCTGTAATCTTTGAAATTGTGTTTGATTCCCTAGAAAAAGAACAGTGGCACAAAAATCAAAATGTGGTGAGATCAAGGATTTGTATAATTGAACTTTTGCAAAGAAACCAAGATTTTTGTTAAACCTACTGATGACCCCACATTTGTTAGCCACCTTTGCTATGACCCGCTGTGCAAAGCGACGGAAGAAATCATGGCGTTCGGAGAATTTTGTCATGCCTTCTTTTTCTCTCCTACGGCAAATTTGTCAAGCAGCTCGTCGAGCTACTCGTCCCTGGCTCCGCTTCTTACCCCTCAACTAAGCGGGCTGTCGAAGGTATAGTTGTGTTGGTCCGTCAGACGTCCCGCTGCGCAAATTCGAGCAGTTTCCTGCGCAGGAAATGTACCAAAGCCTGCGCTGCCCAGCGCAGATTTTGGCTGGTCTCCCGCGCGGGACTTCAGCGATTCCTGCGCAGGCCTGCGCAGGTTTAGCGCCCTCTGTTTTCGAAATAGACGAACTATTTTAGGCGGCGGAGCAAAAAAAAACGGTCAAAAAATTTAAAATTTTTGGCGCCCATTTTCTCGTCCGCTTCTTCTCCCTCCTCACCCTGCCTTGCCTTACTTGCCTTACGCTTCTGCCCGTGCCTTCCGCCGCCAGCTGATTGGGTGTTGTGGTGTATGCGTTGATTCATATATGTGCATTGCGGTTGTGTATTGTTATTGGTGGGTGTTAGCATTTATTAATTTGTGTGTGACCTTGAGACGCTGTGGGAGAAGCTGGATTGGGATTCAAAGTGTTATCGGTGTATTGATGTTTTATTTTATTTCGTGCCGCTGCTGATGAGACCATTTGATGCCCGTGGCAATCGAGGGTGACGAAGCCTATTTAAAATAAGCGTAGGAGAACGTCTAACACTAATCAATTTTTTAAAAATTTGAACATATTTGATGCTTCAACGACCTTGTAAGCATCATGTAGCACAATGTATAGTGGTAATAATTTTTTTGTTTAATGTGCCGAAATCTGTCTCGAGTTTTTGGGTCTCGTCACACACACACACACAGCGCGGGGAAAGTGGCCGTTCACTCTATCATGTCGCGATCTCCCACCCCGCCCGGCGCTAAGGATGAGGATGCTACAAGAAAGCTGAACCAACCGTTCTACCGATAAGGTAGCCGTAATCGATCATGCGTGGAGGGGGGGGGTGGTCTAGTGGGGGGGGGGTGGTAGTGCGTGCTTGCGCGACTTCGGGGGTGCGTGCTCGCGTGCGCGCTTTCGTGGGTGCGTGCTGGCGTGCGCGCTTTCATGCTCGCGGGCGCGCGTACGTGCGTGTGTGTGTGCGTGCATGCGTGCTGGCGTGCGCGCGTTCATGCATGTGTGCGCGCGCGTGCGTGTGTGTGTGTGTGTGTGTATGTGTGTGTGTGTGTGTGTGTGTGTGTGTGTGTGTGTGTGTGTGTGAGTTTGTGCGTGCGTGTTTGTGTGTGAGTTTGAGCGCGCGTGTTTGTGTGTTTGTGTGTGTGCGTGCGTTTGGAAACCCCAAAACTATTTGATTCTGATGCGTACATTTCCATCCGCTGAGGCTACAAAGTCCATGCAATTTCGATCTCGCTACCTGAGAGACAACACAACCATTGGCATTGGCATCTTTGCGATCGGCTCTGCTGTTGGGGGTATTAAAAAGACACATGATTCAAGCAAACGTGCGTGTGATTTGTTGCACATTTATTTCTAATTCAGCTAGCGGATGCAAGTGGAAACAACATTTTGAACTGAATCCATACAAAAGAGGATTCTGGATTTGTTTATTACGGTGCGCGTATGGTGCTGCACCTGTCCGTCCAGAATCTGGTGGCTTGTTGGTTTGGAGTAGTTATCATGACGCCGGTTGACCGGCAATGCCTTGGAATGGGTTCGGATCGGTAGGTTCATGTTTTGGTCGAGTGCATTCCATGCATTTGTCGCGCCACAGCGGTAGCCCGGCAGCAACAAAGTCAAGACAAACTCTTACCCGGGTGTGGACTGCTACGCTAAGTTCTTTTTATTATTATTATTATTATTATTATTATTATTATTGGCGTAATAGCCAACGCCATCATGCCGGCCTTTTCAGGACATGAGTACCACGTAGCCGGAGCCGGTGGCTAATCCCTTGCTACGACGGCCGGTTCATACGCGATTAGAACCCACGACGGGCATGCAGATGTGCGGAATGATGGCGGTGCCGCGGGCCCGCTCCTATCCAGTGTGCAACCTGCATACTGCCACACTGTCTCCTGCCCGGTGCATACGCAGCAGGCAGGGGGAAGGATGCACATCCACAGTAAGAAAAAAAACACCGTCATGAACCAGCGGTGGATCTAACGGTAGGCGGACTAGGCGGTCACCGAAGATCTCTAGTCTGTAGTATGCCTTATGTCTACAAGTGGATAGAGTGTTAGCGACAAGGGCCCCCGGAAAGATGGTCATTGGGGCTCCGTGGCAGGAGAACCATTTGCACCTCCCCTACCCCCCATGGCGACAACAATTTTAGGGCCTGTGACCGATGATCGTAGGGGTCCTATGGCCACCCCCCCTTCCCCTCATCCGCTGGAAATTTAAGTATTTAAGTATGTTCAATCTTCCTACAGCTGTGTATCAGTACTCCCTCCTCCCGGTCATCAGTTACCATTGACAGGGGCCTCAATTCGTCTTTCCGCCTTTCATGAACACCTTCCTTTCTTTGACCGATGGATCATAACATTCCGGAAGAAAACACATTTGGCGAAAGTGTTGCACACACACGCACGCTCACACCCACGCGCAGATGGCACAGCTGCGCTTAGCTTAGTGTAACAAAGTTATGCTTAATGCTTAACACGTTCAGATCGATGGCAGGACCCAGGGACTGCCCGTGAATTTCCAGCTTGCGTTCTTGATGCTGGTGGAACGGAAAGTTGATGAAAATCAGCGCCGGGCTGAACGTGTCAATGCGAATTAGGGTTCAGTGCGTTGCACAGCAAACCCTCCAGCATAAACTAGCGATTCCTTAGTCATTTTTACATTGCAGCAATTGAACTCATTGCGATTTTTTGGTTTGATTTGTGAAAATGCAACTTCATCGCCGCAATGTTTGTTAACGGCATTTTTGGCGCCACAACAGCTCGCGAGCATTGACCACGCGTGAAAGAGATAGCGCTATGGAGGGAAAAAGCACGGACAATGGCTGACAGCGATTGGCCGTCTGACGCACCAACACATCCAAACCTTCGACATCGCGCTCAGGCGAGGGGTATGAGGCGGAGCCAGGGACGGGCAGCTCGACAAATTTGCCGTTGGAGAGAAAAGGAAGGCATGATAAAATTCTCAGAACGCCATAACGCCTTCCGTCGCTTTGCACAGCGGGTTGGCCGTAGTGCATTTTGACAATTCGTCACTTGACGTAAGATCCCCAGGATTCAAACTTTGTTTACATTTATTAAGTTTGTTCATAAAATTTATTTACCCCATTTGTTCGATTAAATATTCTTTAAAAATATATTTTTGACTTTGCGAGTTCTTATTTAACATTAAAACATAGATTCTAGTGTGTTATTTTGTGTTATTCCGTGAATTTATTCTATAATTCATTAGGTTTTAAACATTGTTGGTTATAAAAACTAACACATCATTATTTTTTTAATTTTTACATGAATTATTATTATTATTATTATTATTTATTTATTAATCTTCAACGGGCCCTAAAGCCTAATTAAGATGTAACAGTTCATAAAAAAACAAAACAAAACATGATTTGCAGCGCAATTCACTGCGTCCATGGCAAAAGCCAGAGACGTTCCTTGAAGCACTGAGCTGAGATGTCGAAGTCGAAGCAATCCGAGACAGTGTTGAAGACAGCCGACATGCGGAACATAGGGTCAGACCGACCAGCGCTGGAACGGGGTTGAGCGAGCCGTAGAGTTTCTCTAGACCTAAGTGTTCGGGATGGTACATAGATATCGACTCGATGCAACGAAGGGGATGAGTCGATAGAGCCATTTAGCAATCCAGCGATGAAAGAACACTGGGCATTGCGTCTTCTAACCGAAAGAGGTTCAAGGCGTAGCAGACGGCACCGCGCAGCATACGGAGGAAGATTATTGCGATCCTGCCAGGGAAGTAGGCGTAGGGCATATCGCGTGAGTTTACGTTGAATCGCCTCAAGTCGAGCAATTGAAGAAGCGGTAGTTGGGCTCCAAACTACGCACGAATATTCCAGAACCGAACGAACGATACTATTGTGGACAGCTTTGATGCACATGGGGTTGCGGAATTCATTAGTTGTTCGGATAACCACGCCAAGTAATTGGTTTCCTCTGAGTACAACGTCATCGATATGATGTTTAAAAATCAAACTTGAATCAAGAAGAACGCCCAGGTCTTTGGCATGATTTTGTCGATTAATTGCAGTGCCGTCCATGAAGTAGGTCTCAGTCACTGGGCTCCTGCATCGACTAAAAGACACACAGTAGCATTTCTCGATGCAGATAGTCAGTCCATTACGCTTGCACCACGAACAGAAAATTTCGATGCAGTCTTGCAGGAATGTACAATCACCTGTGTTGTGAATAGGCGCAAAAATTTTTGCATCGTCGGCAAACAGACTGATACTGTCGGGAGGTAGAGCGAGGGTAACATCGTTGATGAACAATATGAAGAGAAGCGGGCCAATATTGCTTCCTTGTGGCACACCCGAGCTGCTGACTATTTCTTTGGACATGTGCTTATCAATTTTCACGATGTATGTGCGATAAATTAGGTAAAACTTAAGCCACTGTACGAGCGAGCTGGGAAATCCTAGCTTATCGAGTTTAGCGAGAAGAATTGCGTGCGGAAGAGAGTCGAATGCTGCTTTCAGATCTGTATAAATTGCATCGACTTGAGCTCCGGCATCAATTTGACTAGTGCAATAGGTTACAAATTCAACCAGGTTCGTGGTAGTCGACTTTTTTGGCACGAATCCATGTTGATACGGGCTTAGGTAGCTGCGGCATGCATGTAGCAGATTTTTGTATATCACTAGTTCGAACACCTTGGCAATGGCACACAAAGATGTAATACCCCGGTAGTTGATGGCATCTGTCCTGTCGCCCTTTTTGTAAATAGGAACCATCCAAGATTTCCTCCATGTTTTGGGAAAGTAGCCATTGGCTAGCGATGCATTGAACAATTTTGCTAGGATAGGTGCTACTGTCGTTTGACAGCGTTTCAGCACGGTAGAAGGAATTCCGTCGGGTCCAGGAGCGAAGGAAGGCTTTAGTTGTGCTAGGGCAGATAAAACGATCTCACTGTCGATGAAAGGAGTGCTCATGTTAATTGCGCCAGCCGGAGTGTTGACGGGAGCAGCATCAATGGTATTGGTATCATTCATGGCCGATGAAAAGCAATCTGCGAAGCGATCCGCGAAGAGATTGCACATTTCATTAGTGTTGGCACTTGTTGCTCCTTTGTACGTAATGGATTTCGGTGTATGCGTGGATTTTGTTTTGCTGTTGTAGAAGCGCCAAAACGAATCAGGCCACCTGCAGAGGTAACGTTGAATATTACTCAAATATCTGCCATATCGAAACCTGTTATAGCTGCAGTATAAAGAGTGCGTTTCAAAGTAGATCGAGCGAGATCTTTGGCAGCGGCGCGTTTGGTAGTGACGATAAGCAGCTCTTTTTACACGTTTGAGTCGTTTGAGTGTGCGGTCCGCGAAGGGGGGGTTAGGTTTAGGACGCTGAACTGGGACGCATACAACAAAGGCTTGCAGCATGAAGGACGAGAATGAACATACTGCTTCGTCAAGTGAAATAAAATTGGAACAATGAAAGCTATTGTTAAACATTGATATCATGTCGTTCAGTTTCACATAGTCAGCTTTAGCAAAGTTATAACGATAAAATGCGGTTGTCGTCGAGTTTTGTCGAGTCGTCGAATTGCGTCGGGTCGACGAGTTAATACGTATATTGAAGTCAAACGCCGGATGGTAGGAGTCAAGAGGTACAAGCGGAACAACACTTGGAAAGACAGGCGAACACAATTTAGCTGCAGCATTGTTAGCGTAGAGCAGGTCAAGCATGCGTCCGTGCGAATTATTGATGTGATTAAGTTGCACTAATCCGTTAAATTTAAATCCATCCACAAAGGTGTTGTTGGCCAGTGAGCGCGCAGTTGGTTCATAGTGCGAGATTGATGAGTATGCTGGCGAGGACGAAGGATCAGCTGTGGACCAGCTTATGCTGGGCTGATTGAAATCGCCAATAACAAACAGCAGATCCGAAGGCTTCAGTGTGAGAGTGAAGCCGCTGATACAATCATGTAGAGAGCGAAGAGTCGATATCTCGGAGCTAAGCTGCGGTGGAATGTATACTACCATGACGTACAGATGTGCATTATTGCAGGCAACGCGCACACAAATATACTCGAGAGAACGATCACGGGAAGGTAATTCTATCGACTCGTATGCGTTAGAAACGGCTAGCAAAACACCACGAGAGCTAGAGCCGCTGAGAGAGCGATAACAGCGGTAAACAGAGAAGTTGTTGTTGAAGAGAAGAGCAGATGGAATGTTGTCAACAAGCCAAGTTTCCGTGAGGGCGATGAGATCGAAGTCAGCCTCCGATACAGCTAAGTGAAATTCTTTTGTTTTAGTACGCAAACCTCTCACGTTTTGATAATAGCAGCTTAAATACTCAGCGGTAGCGTTGTCATTGTGGCGGTTGGATAAAGCGGGTATATGGTAAGTCAATTGAGCTGCGTTATCAGAGCATGAGGCTTGGCGTGTTTGTTGCGTGCAATGAGCGGAACTTCGTCTAGTTGAGGAAAAAGCGATCGATTGTAGACTGGTGCAGGTGCGGAGATGAAGCGCGGTGGTTTTGGGGCGGTCCAGAAACAAGTGTTGAGTTGGGTGCTTCCAAGGTATCATTCACCGGAGGGTGACACTGTTGTGATGATGTTGTTTCAGGACCAGGTAGAGTAGACGTGCGTGCGGCTAAACGGTGAGTCGTTGTTAGTGTGCGTGTGGTGTAGCGGTGATCAGTACTGGTTGCTGGTGTGCGTGTTGTAAAGCGATTTCGGGTGGCTATAGGAGATGAGGTTTGGTGGTCGTGTTGACGGGATGGAAAAAACTCACGTACACCGATACCGACGGGCCAGGTGGATGGTGTGAGTGCCGCATCTCGAAGGATAGCCGGGACCCTCACTTTGAATGAAAGCCAATTCATGCTGTCCACACTAACCCCTCTTCTCAGCAGGCAATACGCTATAACGTCATCGGTGGCTAAGCGACGCTTTACAGAAGCGACCACTTGTTCCGCAGTGACGGCCGTTGATAAGCGGGATAGGCGGAACCAGATCCTATCTGTGAATGGCTCACGAGGTGCAGCTTGAAGCGGTGATGATAACGGATCGGTTCCCACCAGTTCATGCGGTTGTGTAGGTGCCGGCTGGATGGCAATCGTGGTATTGGTGTATGCGTTTGGCGATGACGCGGCACAAAGGATGTTACCGCGACTGTTTACAATTCTGTTTACACCACGAGATGCCGAATCCTCGATTATGCGCCTCCGCTTTCTACCAGTAGCTGGTCGAGGATCAGAGTTCCGATTGTGAGGCGTGGATGCAGTTTGAAGGAGGGTAAAACCACTGCGAACTTCGGCGACAATAGGCTCAACGAACTTGCCAATAGCTGCTACAGCTGAGTTGAGGGCGGCTTGGAAACCGACCTGGGCGCCTATTTCTTAGTCCTCCGCGTGCAACAGCTCGTGATGTTGAACGCCGCATCCATCTACTCCACACGGTGGAGCACGGCATTTGCCAGCGTGGTAACCGAGGCATTTCCTGCACATCCTTCGCTCGTTCACAAATGCTCTCCTTGCAGCTACGGTAGTTCCCATGAACTTCTCGCACTGTGACAGCGATCCGCAGCTCTCACCGCAGGCGACGCACGCTGGCATCGACACAGGTATGTCGATCTCTGGCGTCCGGTCACTAACGTTCATCTCTTGCAGGACTGTCACGTTGCAGTAGGCCGGATGTGCTCGCCCCGTGCCGTTCGATTCCATCTGGATTGGTCGAGAGGGCTGGAATCGATCAGGCGGACTTCGACGATTCTGGAACGGTTGGGGTTGGAACTGCTGTCGTTTTGGGAGCGGGTCAGGATGTCGAGGTGCCGTATCGTGCCCCCCCAGGACGGGCGTCATATCAATGACACGGCACAAATCACTCGCCAGCTCACCAATCCACCGTCCAAACTCCATCAACGTTACCTCACGCATCCTTCTTGTGGTCCTCGCCCAATCGATACAGATGACTGGTGGCAGCTTCTTCACAAGTTCTTTCAACAACGTTACGTCGTACATATAGGCATGCAGCCCCGAAGCCTTAACTGCTCCGAGCAAACGTTTCACAGCGAACCCAAACTCCACCAAGCTGGGCAAATCGTTTATCTTAGGAGCGGCCATACACCTTATTTTCCGTATAACGGACTCAACTATCAAGTCGGGCTTTCCATAGCGAGACTTGAGGGTCTCGATCGCTTCGTTCAACCCGTCCGGGAAAGATAAGAGGTGTCCAACCGCCTCCAACGCGGGCCCGTTTAACGCGTGTTGCAGCCGGGTCACGTTCTCGTCATCCGTATAGCCACAAGCAGCGGTAGTGCGTTCATACGCGGTGATAAATACCGCCCAATCATCCACATTCCCAGTAAAGGTTGGCAAATCTCGAGGTACAGGTTGACGTGCTGCGATCTGGCTCTGGCTCAAGAAAGTGCCGTGTATCTGCGGCCGTGTGTTGTGCAGTGTTGTGTGTCCCAAGTGCTCCAAATTCCCAAAGTGCTGTGAATTTTCCGGGCGGTTCGCGTGCGCTTGATGTGTAGTGTACCCGTACTGTGTCAAGTTCGGTTTTGTCTCGTACCCAAACGATGCAACGTCTCGCGGATGCGTCACGTATCCTGCATGGCCCAACCGACATTATCGCGCGACATTTAAAAATTTTGTATAAGAAAAAACGGGCTCAAATGTTCTCAAATCGTGCTCATTAGCAGCACTAAAGAGCACGTTTCTGCAACGGTGCGACAGCGTGTATCATACATGTAGATTCTGTATGCTACATTATTGTTCAATTTCTTTCATTCTCTCCTCTCTCCCAAAACAAACACAGACTCTCTCTCATTTTTCCGTTCTACACATTCGCTCTTTATGTTACCTCTTTACCTCTACTCACACATACACTTTTCAATACTCACACAATTCACACTGCCGAAAACCCGTGCGAGATACACACGTACCCGTCTTACCTGCCCTCGTTCTTCCTTTAATCCAGCGTTGTCTTCGTCGAATGGTGTCCACACGTTAAAAATTCTTCCTGCTTGCCTCCCTCTCGCTGCTCTCACATGCTGCGCTAGCGCGCTGGATGATCGCCTCTACCTTCCTGCCGCTTCTCCTCTACCAGGCGCTAGCACGTTGGAGGATCGTTCCTGCCTTCTTTCCTCTCTTGTTCTGTTGTTTTCGGCACTCCTAGGGATAGAGGGAAATATTAAATATTTTGCCAACAGCTGTTCCGACTTCACGCGAAGCGCAATACTTACCAATCAATTGAATATTGTTTCTATCGTGGTCCGTGCTCACTTCCGTTCGTGCGTGTGTTCTATAGAATTTCGTGGATTTCTATAGAAAACGAATATTATTTGATATCACAATTATTAATACCATTTAGTTTGATAAAGATTGATGTAACTCTTACTTAAAGGCTGTATTTACCAAATAGTTTTTTCGTAGTGGTTTCGCGAGAGAAAAAACGACCACGCATCGACTGGCAAACTTGATTTCAAGCGGTTCTTCTGCTTGCAAACTTGATTTCACACTACCACTTTTTCATGAGAACGCGAAGCAGCGCCTTCCTCGTGTGGATATACAGGTATTCCTTGATATACGCCAGACTCAAAATACGTGATTTCGCTATACGCTTTTTTTTTAATTTGACAGTTCTTTGAGCAAATTGTACTAATTTGAGAAATGGAATGTCAATTGGAAAATAAATTCCCTTTTGGTTGAATATTAAAAACCATTTCAAAAGGTATAACATTGTAATCTTCAGTTGAAATCAGATCAAATAACTAATTTAGTGGCTAAAACCTACCACTTCATGCAAAATTATACGAAAATAAGCTATAATTTGACTGAAAACCTCGAAATTTGGCTTTCGATAATACTCGAGATACGCTATTGCCTCCGGTCCGCATTGATAGCGTATATCGGGGAGTACCTGTACAATGATACAAAGAGCGGGAGAGAGAACGCTTGCGTGAACGATTGGTGTAGCAAGCGAAATTGGATAAGTCCCAGAAAAGCGAGACGCAAGAGTTTCTCTCTAACGATGGAAAGAGAAGAGCCATATGAAACATGAGAATGTTTGATGTGACACAGAAAAGTTGCAAGCAAAACCAGACCAATACCCAGAAGAGCGAGGCAGAACGAAAATTTTTCTGAATGTTAGAATGAGAAAAATGATAGATACACATAAAAATCGCGCGATAATGCCGGTTGGGGGTGCATGTGTGTCGCGTACCCTGCATCCTGTTGTGTTGCGTACATGTCGTGGCCATATTGTATCGTGTGAGGATTTGGTGTGCGTGTGATTCTCGCGTCGGGGTGTTGAACCACAGGATGTTGACCCCGTGAACGGCCATCCTTGTCGCGAATGGGCTGGCGCATGGAATTCTCCATGTCGCGGACCCACTCTTGAAACTCTTTCTCTTTTCGTCCCAAAGTGTTCGGGGGCTGCGCGATGGCGGTCTCGCCAGTTTGCGCTTCCGCAATATCGAGCTTTAGATGCTCGCGTTCATGCACAATACGCCGTCTGTGCCGCTCCTCACTTTCCCATCGTGCACTTTCAGACGCTGACAGCGTCTCTTCCTCGTCGCGATCTGGATTTGCCGGACCGTTACCACTTGCCTCACCTGTCTTACTCGACGCTCCTTGTTGAGGGGTCTTACTTCCTTCTTGAGGAACGCGCCTCCGGGCGTCATCTTCGAACGAGGTTGGCTGGTACTGCTGCAATTTTTCCGCCTTACTTGCTGCCCACTCGTACACATATTCCACAGTGGAACCTTCCGACGGGGAGAGAGTCTCGCGCAATGCTCCTGGGGTGGACGATGCTCCGCGGGGGCTAGTGTAAACGTTGACACGTTCTGTCCCTTGGACAGTCCCTGTGGTAGCCGGCTCTGCCCTTGGCATACCACGCAATTGCTGCTGCTCCATTGCACTTTTTGGTCACAGGCACTTCGACACACACCGCGCGTGATTTATTTTTTCGACTCGCGAAACTACACGACGAACGAGGAATGCCGTACACGAAATCGTTTGACGAATTTCCAAATCCAATTTATTTTGGATTTATCGAATCAACATGTGTTTGGATTTATCGAACCAAATTTTTTGGAATGTTGGGAACTAAAACCAAAGCGGATGAAATCTCTTGCCAAAAACGATTTATTATCTTATTACGCGCCAAAAAATTTGTCCGTTTTTTCGCGATTGGTTTAGAAAAGGCTCGTTCCTATCTTGCGGCCCTTTTTAACGCTTTTTTCCTGTTACGCTTCGTGCCTTGTTCGTGTACTGGTCGCTCGTTTTAAAACGTCCCGTTTATGACAGGTAGTTGGAACGCGAGATTCCAACAGTTACCACGAAATTTCAGCAAGAACAACGCAGTGGTGTGAAGATTTTTCTCAACCAAAACATTATTTTACATTAATCCCGCAAGCCGAATTCTCACCTAAAATTTTATGGAGGTGTCTGTAAGCGCTTACCAAATCAACTTTTTGTTCATCCCGAGCAAGCTGGCACTGCAATATGTTTTCTTTTATTGCTCAGACTGACTGACATGTCGTTTTGACAGAATGAATAGCTACATTTTGAGTAATTTGTTTTACTCATATTTAGTGAAACGACAAATTTGACACTACATAGCTGAATTTCAGTAAAATTTGCTGTACTGCAATATGTTTAATTCAGCAAAACTATCTATTACTCAATAGCTTTCATGATTATGATAAGTCCCGCCTCTTACCCCAACACAGGTTTGAGAAGGACGGCAGTATCTTTACGATAATATCACTCTAAGGTAGCTTTCAGTAAAAAAAACATTACTGAAGCAATCTTAGAAAATTTGCGGTGTATGATTCGTACACCACTCAAGAGTCGAGTCTTTTATCCTATTTCCTTACAACTATTTTCACTTTTCCCATCTCTTTTCTTCTCTCACCAATTCTTAACACATATGTTGACAGGTCGTTGGAACCATCCTATTTTGCTGTTGTAAGGTTCCAACTAGTGTTGGGTAAAATAGCACAATTGAGTGTGCTGTGCGTACACGCACGCACATCTTAGTGTGCGGTGCACATTTCGCACTGTGCGCGTTCTCCGCACTGTGCGCGCACTCCGCACTGTGCCCGCACTTCGCACAGTGCGCGCACTTCGCACAGTGCGCGCACTTCACACAGTGCGCGCACTTCACACAGTGCGCGCACTTCACACAGTGCGCGCACTTCACACAGTGCGCGCACTTCGCACAGTGCGCGCAATTCGCACTTTTCGCACAGTGCGAGCACACTCCGCATGGTGCGCGCACTTTTCGCACAGTGCGTGTGCTTTCCGCACTTTACGCACACTTCGCACAGTGCGGGCACTTTTCGCACAACGCACAGTGCGAGCACACTTCTTACTGTGCGAGCACACTTCGCACTGTGCAAGCATATATTGCAAATATAACCGCCCTTTAGCATTAGCATCAGATAGCATTAGCGACTCCGATCCGTTGGTGCAACGAGTTCAAGTCGGGGCGAATCAAAGGTCAATCGCTTTCACACATTCATACCACACATGCCCATCACCCCCCCCCCCCCCTCTCGCCATGTCCCATGTCCCTTCTCTTCATGTTGGAAACTGTTATAAGGTTCCAACAAACTGTCAGCTAAGGCGATGTTTTGTGTGTGCGCAAGCAGTTAAAAAGGCAAAAAAACCGCGGAAACGATCAATTGCGATAAAAACACCCAAGAGCGAAGATAACAGAGAATAAAGAAAAAAAACTAATTTTTTGGTGCACCCTCAGTGCTTACCTAACAAATTCACTTTGTTCTCTTTTTTTTGGTTAGAGCGCCAGTTTCTAACATTCCAAAAAATTAGTTTGGAACACATCGACGCTTAAAACTAAATCGCGATCTTTCATTCTCTCCTCTCTCCCAAAACAAACACAGACTCTCTCTCATTTTTCCGTTCTACACATTCGCTCTTTATTTTACCTCTTTACCTCTACTCACACATACACTTTTCAATACTCACACAATTCACACTGCCGAACACCCGTGCGAGATACACACGTACCCGTCTTACCTGCCCTCGTTCTTCCTTTAATCCAGCGTTGTCTTCGTCGAATGGTGTCCACACGTTAAAAATTCTTCCTACTTGCCTCCCTCTCGCTGCTCTCACATGCTGCGCTAGCGCGCTGGATGATCGCCTCTACCTTCCTGCCGCTTCTCCTCTACCAGGCGCTAGCACGTTGGAGGATCGTTCCTGCCTTCTTTCCTCTCTTGTTCTGTTGTTTTCGGCACTCCTAGGGATAGAGGGAAATATTAAATATTTTGCCAACAGCTGTTCCGACTTCACGCGAAGCGCAATACTTACCAATCAATTGAATATTGTTTCTATCGTGGTCCGTGCTCACTTCCGTTCGTGCGTGTGTTCTATAGAATTTCGTGGATTTCTATAGAAAACGAATATTATTTGATATCACAATTATTAATACCATTTAGTTTGATAAAGATTGATGTAACTCTTACTTAAAGGCTGTATTTACCAAATAGTTTTTTCGTAGTGGTTTCGCGAGAGAAAAAACGACCACGCATCGACTGGCAAACTTGATTTCAAGCGGTTCTTCTGCTTGCAAACTTGATTTCACACTACCACTTTTTCATGAGAACGCGAAGCAGCGCCTTCCTCGTGTGGATATACAGGTATTCCTCGATATACGCCAGACTCAAAATACGTGATTTCGCTATACGCTTTTTTTTTTAATTTGACAGTTCTTTGAGCAAATTGTACTAATTTGAGAAATGGAATGTCAATTGGAAAATAAATTCCCTTTTGGTTGAATATTAAAAACCATTTCAAAAGGTATAACATTGTAATCTTCAGTTGAAATCAGATCAAATAACTAATTTAGTGGCTAAAACCTACCACTTCATGCAAAATTATACGAAAATAAGCTATAATTTGACTGAAAACCTCGAAATTTGGCTTTCGATAATACTCGAGATACGCTATTGCCTCCGGTCCGCATTGATAGCGTATATCGGGGAGTACCTGTACAATGATACAAAGAGCGGGAGAGAGAACGCTTGCGTGAACGATTGGTGTAGCAAGCGAAATTGGATAAGTCCCAGAAAAGCGAGACGCAAGAGTTTCTCTCTAACGATGGAAAGAGAAGAGCCATATGAAACATGAGAATGTTTGATGTGACACAGAAAAGTTGCAAGCAAAACCAGACCAACACCCAGAAGAGCGAGGCAGAACGAAAATTTTTCTGAATGTTAGAATGAGAAAAATGATAGATACACATAAAAATCGCGCGATAATGCCGGTTGGGGGTGCATGTGTGTCGCGTACCCTGCATCCTGTTGTGTTGCGTACATGTCGTGGCCATATTGTATCGTGTGAGGATTTGGTGTGCGTGTGATTCTCGCGTCGGGGTGTTGAACCACAGGATGTTGACCCCGTGAACGGCCATCCTTGTCGCGAATGGGCTGGCGCATGGAATTCTCCATGTCGCGGACCCACTCTTGAAACTCTTTCTCTTTTCGTCCCAAAGTGTTCGGGGGCTGCGCGATGGCGGTCTCGCCAGTTTGCGCTTCCGCAATATCGAGCTTTAGCAGCTCGCGTTCATGCACAATACGCCGTC
Organism: Anopheles arabiensis; assembly: GCF_016920715.1. Lineage (NCBI taxonomy): Eukaryota > Metazoa > Arthropoda > Insecta > Diptera > Culicidae > Anopheles > Anopheles arabiensis. The sequence goes on along the minus strand of NC_053517.1, from coordinate 58,050,455 downwards.
TGTGCCGCTCCTCACTTTCCCATCGTGCACTTTCAGACGCTGACAGCGTCTCTTCCTCGTCTCGATCTGGATTTGCCGGACCGTTACCACTTGCCTCACCTGTCTTACTCGACGCTCCTTGTTGAGGGGTCTTACTTCCTTCTTGAGGAACGCGCCTCCGGGCGTCATCTTCGAACGAGGTTGGCTGGTACTGCTGCAATTTTTCCGCCTTACTTGCTGCCCACTCGTACACATATTCCACAGTGGAACCTTCCGACGGGGAGAGAGTCTCGCGCAATGCTCCTGGGGTGGACGATGCTCCGCGGGGCTAGTGTAAACGTTGACACGTTCTGTCCCTTGGACAGTCCCTGTGGTAGCCGGCTCTGCCCTTGGCATACCACGCAATTGCTGCTGCTCCATTGCACTTTTTGGTCACAGGCACTTCGACACACACCGCGCGTGATTTATTTTTTCGACTCGCGAAACTACACGACGAACGAGGAATGCCGTACACGAAATCGTTTGACGAATTTCCAAATCCAATTTATTTTGGATTTATCGAATCAACATGTGTTTGGATTTATCGAACCAAATTTTTTTGAATGTTGGGAACTAAAACCAAAGCGGATGAAATCTCTTGCCAAAAACGATTTATTATCTTATTACGCGCCAAAAAATTTGTCCGTTTTTTCGCGATTGGTTTAGAAAAGGCTCGTTCCTATCTTGCGGCCCTTTTTAACGCTTTTTTCCTGTTACGCTTCGTGCCTTGTTCGTGTACTGGTCGCTCGTTTTAAAACGTCCCGTTTATGACAGGTAGTTGGAACGCGAGATTCCAACAGTTACCACGAAATTTCAGCAAGAACAACGCAGTGGTGTGAAGATTTTTCTCAACCAAAACATTATTTTACATTAATCCCGCAAGCCGAATTCTCACCTAAAATTTTATGGAGGTGTCTGTAAGCGCTTACCAAATCAACTTTTGTTCATCCCGAGCAAGCTGGCACTGCAATATGTTTTCTTTTATTGCTCAGACTGACTGACATGTCGTTTTGACAGAATGAATAGCTACATTTTGAGTAATTTGTTTTACTCATATTTAGTGAAACGACAAATTTGACACTACATAGCTGAATTTCAGTAAAATTTGCTGTACTGCAATATGTTTAATTCAGCAAAACTATCTATTACTCAATAGCTTTCATGATTATGATAAGTCCCGCCTCTTACCCCAACACAGGTTTGAGAAGGACGGCAGTATCTTTACGATAATATCACTCTAAGGTAGCTTTCAGTAAAAAAACATTACTGAAGCAATCTTAGAAAATTTGCGGTGTATGATTCGTACACCACTCAAGAGTCGAGTCTTTTTATCCTATTTCCTTACAACTATTTTCACTTTTCCCATCTCTTTTCTTCTCTCACCAATTCTTAACACATATGTTGACAGGTCGTTGGAACCATCCTATTTTGCTGTTGTAAGGTTCCAACTAGTGTTGGGTAAAATAGCACAATTGAGTGTGCTGTGCGTACACGCACGCACATCTTAGTGTGCGGTGCACATTTCGCACTGTGCGCGTTCTCCGCACTGTGCGCGCACTCCGCACTGTGCCCGCACTTCGCACAGTGCGCGCACTTCGCACAGTGCGCGCACTTCACACAGTGCGCGCACTTCACACAGTGCGCGCACTTCACACAGTGCGCGCACTTCGCACAGTGCGCGCAATTCGCACTTTTCGCACAGTGCGAGCACACTCCGCATGGTGCGCGCACTTTTCGCACAGTGCGTGTGCTTTCCGCACTTTACGCACACTTCGCACAGTGCGGGCACTTTTCGCACAACGCACAGTGCGAGCACACTTCTTACTGTGCGAGCACACTTCGCACAGTGCAAGCATATATTGCAAATATAACCGCCCTTTAGCATTAGCATCAGATAGCATTAGCGACTCCGATCCGTTGGTGCAACGAGTTCAAGTCGGGGCGAATCAAAGGTCAATCGCTTTCACACATTCATACCACACATGCCCATCACCCCCCCCCCCCCTCTCGCCATGTCCCATGTCCCCTTCTCTTCATGTTGGAAACTGCTATAAGGTTCCAACAAACTGTCAGCTAAGGCGATGTTTTGTGTGTGCGCAAGCAGTTAAAAAGGCAAAAAACCGCGGAAACGATCAATTGCGATAAAAACACCCAAGAGCGAAGATAACAGAGAATAAAGAAAAAAAACTAATTTTTTGGTGCACCCTCAGTGCTTACCTAACAAATTCACTTTGTTCTCTTTTTTTGGTTAGAGCGCCAGTTTCTAACATTCCAAAAAATTAGTTTGGAACACATCGACGCTTAAAACTAAATCGCGATCTTTCATTCTCTCCTCTCTCCCAAAACAAACACAGACTCTCTCTCATTTTTCCGTTCTACACATTCGCTCTTTATTTTACCTCTTTACCTCTACTCACACATACACTTTTCAATACTCACACAATTCACACTGCCGAAAACCCGTGCGAGAGACACACGTACCCGTCTTACCTGCCCTCGTTCTTCCTTTAATCCAGCGTTGTCTTCGTCGAATGGTGTCCACACGTTAAAAATTCTTCCTGCTTGCCTCCCTCTCGCTGCTCTCACATGCTGCGCTAGCGCGCTGGATGATCGCCTCTACCTTCCTGCCGCTTCTCCTCTACCAGGCGCTAGCACGTTGGAGGATCGTTCCTGCCTTCTTTCCTCTCTTGTTCTGTTGTTTTCGGCACTCCTAGGGATAGAGGGAAATATTAAATATTTTGCCAACAGCTGTTCCGACTTCACGCGAAGCGCAATACTTACCAATCAATTGAATATTGTTTCTATCGTGGTCCGTGCTCACTTCCGTTCGTGCGTGTGTTCTATAGAATTTCGTGGATTTCTATAGAAAACGAATATTATTTGATATCACAATTATTAATACCATTTAGTTTGATAAAGATTGATGTAACTCTTACTTAAAGGCTGTATTTACCAAATAGTTTTTTTCGTAGTGGTTTCGCGAGAGAAAAAACGACCACGCATCGACTGGCAAACTTGATTTCAAGCGGTTCTTCTGCTTGCAAACTTGATTTCACACTACCACTTTTTCATGAGAACGCGAAGCAGCGCCTTCCTCGTGTGGATATACAGGTATTCCTCGATATACGCCAGACTCGAAATACGTGATTTCGCTATACGCTTTTTTTTTAATTTGACAATTCTTTGAGCAAATTGTACTAATTTGAGAAATGGAATGTCAATTGGAAAATAAATTTCCTTTTGGTTGAATATTAAAAACCATTTCAAAAGGTATAACATTGTAATCTTCAGTTGAAATCAGATCAAATAACTAATTTAGTGGCTAAAACCTACCACTTCATGCAAAATTATACGAAAATAAGCAATAACTTGACTGAAAACCTCGAAATTTGGCTTTCGATAATACTCGAGATACGCTATTGCCTCCGGTCCGCATTGATAGCGTATATCGGGGAGTACCTGTACAATGATACAAAGAGCGGGAGAGAGAACGCTTGCGTGAACGATTGGTGTAGCAAGCGAAATTGGATAAGTCCCAGAAAAGCGAGACGCAAGAGTTTCTCTCTAACGATGGAAAGAGAAGAGCCATATGAAACATGAGAATGTTTGATGTGACACAGAAAAGTTGCAAGCAAAACCAGACCAACACCCAGAAGAGCGAGGCAGAACGAAAATTTTTCTGAATGTTAGAATGAGAAAAATGATAGATACACATAAAAATCGCGCGATAATGCCGGTTGGGGGTGCATGTGTGTCGCGTACCCTGCATCCTGTTGTGTTGCGTACATGTCGTGGCCATATTGTATCGTGTGAGGATTTGGTGTGCGTGTGATTCTCGCGTCGGGGTGTTGAACCACAGGATGTTGACCCCGTGAACGGCCATCCTTGTCGCGAATGGGCTGGCGCATGGAATTCTCCACGTCGCGGACCCACTCTTGAAACTCTTTTTCTTTTCGTCCCAAAGTGTTCGGGGGCTGCGCGATGGCGGTCTCGCCAGTTTGCGCTTCCGCAATATCGAGCTTTAGCAGCTCGCGTTCATGCACAATACGCCGTCTGTGCCGCTCCTCACTTTCCCATCGTGCACTTTCAGACGCTGACAGCGTCTCTTCCTCGTCTCGATCTGGATTTGCCGGACCGTTACCACTTGCCTCACCTGTCTTACTCGACGCTCCTTGTTGAGGGGTCTTACTTCCTTCTTGAGGAACGCGCCTCCGGGCGTCATCTTCGAACGAGGTTGGCTGGTACTGCTGCAATTTTTCCGCCTTACTTGCTGCCCACTCGTACACATATTCCACAGTGGAACCTTCTGACGGGGAGAGAGTCTCGCGCAATGCTCCTGGGGTGGACGATGCTCCGCGGGGGCTAGTGTAAACGTTGACACGTTCTGTCCCTTGGACAGTCCCTGTGGTAGCCGGCTCTGCCCTTGGCATACCACGCAATTGCTGCTGCTCCATTGCACTTTTTGGTCACAGGCACTTCGACACACACCGCGCGTGATTTATTTTTTCGACTCGCGAAACTACACGACGAACGAGGAATGCCGTACACGAAATCGTTTGACGAATTTCCAAATCCAATTTATTTTGGATTTATCGAATCAACATGTGTTTGGATTTATCGAACCAAATTTTTTGGAATGTTGGGAACTAAAACCAAAGCGGATGAAATCTCTTGCCAAAAACGATTTATTATCTTATTACGCGCCAAAAAATTTGTCCGTTTTTTTCGCGATTGGTTTAGAAAAGGCTCGTTCCTATCTTGCGGCCCTTTTTAACGCTTTTTTTCCTGTTACGCTTCGTGCCTTGTTCGTGTACTGGTCGCTCGTTTTAAAACGTCCCGTTTATGACAGGTAGTTGGAACGCGAGATTCCAACAGTTACCACGAAATTTCAGCAAGAACAACGCAGTGGTGTGAAGATTTTTCTCAACCAAAACATTATTTTACATTAATCCCGCAAGCCGAATTCTCACCTAAAATTTTATGGAGGTGTCTGTAAGCGCTTACCAAATCAACTTTTGTTCATCCCGAGCAAGCTGGCACTGCAATATGTTTTCTTTTATTGCTCAGACTGACTGACATGTCGTTTTGACAGAATGAATAGCTACATTTTGAGTAATTTGTTTTACTCATATTTAGTGAAACGACAAATTTGACACTACATAGCTGAATTTCAGTAAAATTTGCTGTACTGCAATATATTTAATTCAGCAAAACTATCTATTACTCAATAGCTTTCATGATTATGATAAGTCCCGCCTCTTACCCCAACACAGGTTTGAGAAGGACGGCAGTATCTTTACGATAATATCACTCTAAGGTAGCTTTCAGTAAAAAAACATTACTGAAGCAATCTTAGAAAATTTGCGGTGTATGATTCGTACACCACTCAAGAGTCGAGTCTTTTATCCTATTTCCTTACAACTATTTTCACTTTTCCCATCTCTTTTCTTCTCTCACCAATTCTTAACACATATGTTGACAGGTCGTTGGAACCATCCTATTTTGCTGTTGTAAGGTTCCAACTAGTGTTGGGTAAAATAGCACAATTGAGTGTGCTGTGCGTACACGCACGCACATCTTAGTGTGCGGTGCACATTTCGCACTGTGCGCGTTCTCCGCACTGTGCGCGCACTCCGCACTGTGCCCGCACTTCGCACAGTGCGCGCACTTCGCACAGTGCGCGCACTTCATACAGTGCGCGCACTTCACACAGTGCGCGCACTTCACACAGTGCGCGCACTTCGCACAGTGCGCGCAATTCGCACTTTTCGCACAGTGCGAGCACACTCCGCATGGTGCGCGCACTTTTCGCACAGTGCGTGTGCTTTCCGCACTTTACGCACACTTCGCACAGTGCGGGCACTTTTCGCACAACGCACAGTGCGAGCACACTTCTTACTGTGCGAGCACACTTCGCACAGTGCAAGCATATATTGCAAATATAACCGCCCTTTAGCATTAGCATCAGATAGCATTAGCGACTCCGATCCGTTGGTGCAACGAGTTCAAGTCGGGGCGAATCAAAGGTCAATCGCTTTCACACATTCATACCACACATGCCCATCACCCCCCCCCCCCCCCCTCTCGCCATGTCCCATGTCCCTTCTCTTCATGTTGGAAACTGTTATAAGGTTCCAACAAACTGTCAGCTAAGGCGATGTTTTGTGTGTGCGCAAGCAGTTAAAAAGGCAGAAAAACCGCGGAAACGATCAATTGCGATAAAAACACCCAAGAGCGAAGATAACAGAGAATAAAGAAAAAAAACTAATTTTTTGGTGCACCCTCAGTGCTTACCTAACAAATTCACTTTGTTCTCTTTTTTTTGGTTAGAGTGCCAGTTTCTAACATTCCAAAAAATTAGTTTGGAACACATCGACGCTTAAAACTAAATCGCGATCTTTCATTCTCTCCTCTCTCCCAAAACAAACACAGACTCTCTCTCATTTTTCCGTTCTACACATTCGCTCTTTATTTTACCTCTTTACCTCTACTCACACATACACTTTTCAATACTCACACAATTCACACTGCCGAAAACCCGTGCGAGAGACACACGTACCCGTCTTACCTGCCCTCGTTCTTCCTTTAATCCAGCGTTGTCTTCGTCGAATGGTGTCCACACGTTAAAAATTCTTCCTGCTTGCCTCCCTCTCGCTGCTCTCACATGCTGCGCTAGCGCGCTGGATGATCGTCTCTACCTTCCTGCCGCTTCTCCTCTACCAGGCGCTAGCACGTTGGAGGATCGTTCCTGCCTTCTTTCCTCTCTTGTTCTGTTGTTTTCGGCACTCCTAGGGATAGAGGGAAATATTAAATATTTTGCCAACAGCTGTTCCGACTTCACGCGAAGCGCAATACTTACCAATCAATTGAATATTGTTTCTATCGTGGTCCGTGCTCACTTCCGTTCGTGCGTGTGTTCTATAGAATTTCGTGGATTTCTATAGAAAACGAATATTATTTGAATATTATATCACAATTATTAATACCATTTAGTTTGATAAAGATTGATGTAACTCTTACTTAAAGGCTGTATTTACCAAATAGTTTTTTCGTAGTGGTTTCGCGAGAGAAAAAACGACCACGCATCGACTGGCAAACTTGATTTCAAGCGATTCTTCTGCTTGCAAACTTGATTTCACACTACCACTTTTTCATGAGAACGCGAAGCAGCGCCTTCCTCGTGTGGATATACAGGTATTCCTCGATATACGCCAGACTCGAAATACGTGATTTCGCTATACGCTTTTTTTTTAATTTGACAGTTCTTTGAGCAAATTGTACTAATTTGAGAAATGGAATGTCAATTGGAAAATAAATTCCCTTTTGGTTGAATATTAAAAACCATATAACATTGTAATCTTCAGTTGAAATCAGATCAAATAACTAATTTAGTGGCTAAAACCTACCACTTCATGCAAAATTATACGAAAATAAGCTATAATTTGACTGAAAACCTCGAAATTTGGCTTTCGATAATACTCGAGATACGCTATTGCCTCCGGTCCGCATTGATAGCGTATATCGGGGAGTACCTGTACAATGATACAAAGAGCGGGAGAAATTGGATAAGTCCCAGAAAAGCGAGACGCAAGAGTTTCTCTCTAACGATGGAAAGAGAAGAGCCATATGAAACATGAGAATGTTTGATGTGACACAGAAAAGTTGCAAGCAAATCCAGACCAACACCCAGAAGAGCGAGGCAGAACGAAAATTTTTCTGAATGTTAGAATGAGAAAAATGATAGATACACATAAAAATCGCGCGATAATGCCGGTTGGGGGTGCATGTGTGTCGCGTACCCTGCATCCTGTTGTGTTGCGTACATGTCGTGGCCATATTGTATCGTGTGAGGATTTGGTGTGCGTGTGATTCTCGCGTCGGGGTGTTGAACCACAGGATGTTGACCCCGTGAACGGCTATCCTTGTCGCGAATGGGCTGGCGCATGGAATTCTCCATGTCGCGGACCCACTCTTGAAACTCTTTCTCTTTTCGTCCCAAAGTGTTTGGGGGCTGCGCGATGGCGGTCTCGCCAGTTTGCGCTTCCGCAATATCGAGCTTTAGCAGCTCGCGTTCATGCACAATACGCCGTCTGTGCCGCTCCTCACTTTCCCATCGTGCACTTTCAGACGCTGACAGCGTCTCTTCCTCGTCTCGATCTGGATTTGCCGGACCGTTACCACATGCCTCACCTGTCTTACTCGACGCTCCTTGTTGAGGGGTCTTACTTCCTTCTTGAGGAACGCGCCTCCGGGCGTCATCTTCGAACGAGGTTGGCTGGTACTGCTGCAATTTTTCCGCCTTACTTGCTGCCCACTCGTACACATATTCCACAGTGGAACCTTCCGACGGGGAGAGAGTCTCGCGCAATGCTCCTGGGGTGGACGATGCTCCGCGGGGGCTAGTGTAAACGTTGACACGTTCTGTCCCTTGGACAGTCCCTGTGGTAGCCGGCTCTGCCCTTGGCATACCACGCAATTGCTGCTGCTCCATTGCACTTTTTGGTCACAGGCACTTCGACACACACCGCGCGTGATTTATTTTTTCGACTCGCGAAACTACACGACGAACGAGGAATGCCGTACACGAAATCGTTTGACGAATTTCCAAATCCAATTTATTTTGGATTTATCGAATCAACATGTGTTTGGATTTATCGAACCAAATTTTTTTGAATGTTGGGAACTAAAACCAAAGCGGATGAAATCTCTTGCCAAAAACGATTTATTATCTTATTACGCGCCAAAAAATTTGTCCGTTTTTTCGCGATTGGTTTAGAAAAGGCTCGTTCCTATCTTGCGGCCCTTTTTAACGCTTTTTTCCTGTTACGCTTCGTGCCTTGTTCGTGTACTGGTCGCTCGTTTTAAAACGTCCCGTTTATGACATGTAGTTGGAACGCGAGATTCCAACAGTTACCACGAAATTTCAGCAAGAACAACGCAGTGGTGTGAAGATTTTTCTCAACCAAAACATTATTTTACATTAATCCCGCAAGCCGAATTCTCACCTAAAATTTTATGGAGGTGTCTGTAAGCGCTTACCAAATCAACTTTTGTTCATCCCGAGCAAGCTGGCACTGCAATATGTTTTCTTTTATTGCTCAGACTGACTGACATGTCGTTTTGACAGAATGAATAGCTACATTTTGAGTAATTTGTTTTACTCATATTTAGTGAAACGACAAATTTGACACTACATAGCTGAATTTCAGTAAAATTTGCTGTACTGCAATATGTTTAATTCAGCAAAACTATCTATTACTCAATAGCTTTCATGATTATGATAAGTCCCGCCTCTTACCCCAACACAGGTTTGAGAAGGACGGCAGTATCTTTACGATAATATCACTCTAAGGTAGCTTTCAGTAAAAAAAACATTACTGAAGCAATCTTAGAAAATTTGCGGTGTATGATTCGTACACCACTCAAGAGTCGAGTCTTTTTATCCTATTTCCTTACAACTATTTTCACTTTTCCCATCTCTTTTCTTCTCTCACCAATTCTTAACACATATGTTGACAGGTCGTTGGAACCATCCTATTTTGCTGTTGTAAGGTTCCAACTAGTGTTGGGTAAAATAGCACAATTGAGTGTGCTGTGCGTACACGCACGCACATCTTAGTGTGCGGTGCACATTTCGCACTGTGCGCGTTCTCCGCACTGTGCGCGCACTCCGCACTGTGCCCGCACTTCGCACAGTGCGCGCACTTCGCACAGTGCGCGCACTTCACACAGTGCGCGCACTTCACACAGTGCGCGCACTTCACACAGTGCGCGCACTTCGCACAGTGCGCGCAATTCGCACTTTTCGCACAGTGCGAGCACACTCCGCATGGTGCGCGCACTTTTCGCACAGTGCGTGTGCTTTCCGCACTTTACGCACACTTCGCACAGTGCGGGCACTTTTCGCACAACGCACAGTGCGAGCACACTTCTTACTGTGCGAGCACACTTCGCACAGTGCAAGCATATATTGCAAATATAACCGCCCTTTAGCATTAGCATCAGATAGCATTAGCGACTCCGATCCGTTGGTGCAACGAGTTCAAGTCGGGGCGAATCAAAGGTCAATCGCTTTCACACATTCATACCACACATGCCCATCACCCCGCCCCCCCCCCCCTCTCGCCATGTCCCATGTCCCCTTCTCTTCATGTTGGAAACTGTTATAAGGTTCCAACAAACTGTCAGCTAAGGCGATGTTTTGTGTGTGCGCAAGCAGTTAAAAAGGCAGAAAAACCGCGGAAACGATCAATTGCGATAAAAACACCCAAGAGCGAAGATAACAGAGAATAAAGAAAAAAAACTAATTTTTTGGTGCACCCTCAGTGCTTACCTAACAAATTCACTTTGTTCTCTTTTTTTTGGTTAGAGCGCCAGTTTCTAACATTCCAAAAAATTAGTTTGGAACACATCGACGCTTAAAACTAAATCGCGATCTTTCATTCTCTCCTCTCTCCCAAAACAAACACAGACTCTCTCTCATTTTTCCGTTCTACACATTCGCTCTTTATTTTACCTCTTTACCTCTACTCACACATACACTTTTCAATACTCACACAATTCACACTGCCGAACACCCGTGCGAGATACACACGTACCCGTCTTACGCCCTCGTTCTTCCTTTAATCCAGCGTTGTCTTCGTCGAATGGTGTCCACACGTTAAAAATTCTTCCTACTTGCCTCCCTCTCGCTGCTCTCACATGCTGCGCTAGCGCGCTGGATGATCGCCTCTACCTTCCTGCCGCTTCTCCTCTACCAGGCGCTAGCACGTTGGAGGATCGTTCCTGCCTTCTTTCCTCTCTTGTTCTGTTGTTTTCGGCACTCCTAGGGATAGAGGGAAATATTAAATATTTTGCCAACAGCTGTTCCGACTTCACGCGAAGCGCAATACTTACCAATCAATTGAATATTGTTTCTATCGTGGTCCGTGCTCACTTCCGTTCGTGCGTGTGTTCTATAGAATTTCGTGGATTTCTATAGAAAACGAATATTATTTGATATCACAATTATTAATACCATTTAGTTTGATAAAGATTGATGTAACTCTTACTTAAAGGCTGTATTTACCAAATAGTTTTTTTCGTAGTGGTTTCGCGAGAGAAAAAACGACCACGCATCGACTGGCAAACTTGATTTCAAGCGGTTCTTCTGCTTGCAAACTTGATTTCATACTACCACTTTTTCATGAGAACGCGAAGCAGCGCCTTCCTCGTGTGGATATACAGGTATTCCTCGATATACGCCAGACTCGAAATACGTGATTTCGCTATACGCTTTTTTTTAATTTGACAGTTCTTGAAGAAATTGTACTAATTTGAGAAATGGAATGTAAATTGGAAAATAAATTCCCTTTTGGTTGAATATTAAAAACCATTTCAAAAGGTATAACATTGTAATCTTCAGTTGAAATCAGATCAAATAACTAATTTAGTGGCTAAAACCTACCACTTCATGCAAAATTATACGAAAATAAGCTATAATTTGACTGAAAACCTCGAAATTTGGCTTTCGATAATACTCGAGATACGCTATTGCCTCCGGTCCGCATTGATAGCGTATATCGGGGAGTACCTGTACAATGATACAAAGAGCGGGAGAGAGAACGCTTGCGTGAACGATTGGTGTAGCAAGCGAAATTGGATAAGTCCCAGAAAAGCGAGACGCAAGAGTTTCTCTCTAACGATGGAAAGAGAAGAGCCATATGAAACATGAGAATGTTTGATGTGACACAGAAAAGTTGCAAGCAAAACCAGACCAACACCCAGAAGAGCGAGGCAGAACGAAAATTTTTCTGAATGTTAGAATGAGAAAAATGATAGATACACATAAAAATCGCGCGATAATGCCGGTTGGGGGTGCATGTGTGTCGCGTACCCTGCATCCTGTTGTGTTGCGTACGTGTCGTGGCCATATTGTATCGTGTGAGGATTTGGTGTGCGTGTGATTCTCGCGTCGGGGTGTTGAACCACAGGATGTTGACCCCGTGAACGGCCATCCTTGTCGCGAATGGGCTGGCGCATGGAATTCTCCATGTCGCGGACCCACTCTTGAAACTCTTTCTCTTTTCGTCCCAAAGTGTTCGGGGGCTGCGCGATGGCGGTCTCGCCAGTTTGCGCTTCCGCAATATCGAGCTTTAGCAGCTCGCGTTCATGCACAATACGCCGTCTGTGCCGCTCCTCACTTTCCCATCGTGCACTTTCAGACGCTGACAGCGTCTCTTCCTCGTCTCGATCTGGATTTGCCGGACCGTTACCACTTGCCTCACCTGTCTTACTCGACGCTCCTTGTTGAGGGGTCTTACTTCCTTCTTGAGGAACGCGCCTCCGGGCGTCATCTTCGAACTAGGTTGGCTGGTACTGCTGCAATTTTTCCGCCTTACTTGCTGCCCACTCGTACACATATTCCACAGTGGAACCTTCTGACGGGGAGAGAGTCTCGCGCAATGCTCCTGGGGTGGACGATGCTCCGCGGGGGCTAGTGTAAACGTTGACACGTTCTGTCCCTTGGACAGTCCCTGTGGTAGCCGGCTCTGCCCTTGGCATACCACGCAATTGCTGCTGCTCCATTGCACTTTTTGGTCACAGGCACTTCGACACACACCGCGCGTGATTTATTTTTTCGACTCGCGAAACTACACGACGAACGAGGAATGCCGTACACGAAATCGTTTGACGAATTTCCAAATCCAATTTATTTTGGATTTATCGAATCAACATGTGTTTGGATTTATCGAACCAAATTTATTGGAATGTTGGGAACTAAAACCAAAGCGGATGAAATCTCTTGCCAAAAACGATTTATTATCTTATTACGCGCCAAAAAATTTGTCCGTTTTTTCGCGATTGGTTTAGAAAAGGCTCGTTCCTATCTTGCGGCCCTTTTTAACGCTTTTTTCCTGTTACGCTTCGTGCCTTGTTCGTGTACTGGTCGCTCGTTTTAAAACGTCCCGTTTATGACAGGTAGTTGGAACGCGAGATTCCAACAGTTACCACGAAATTTCAGCAAGAACAACGCAGTGGTGTGAAGATTTTTCTCAACCAAAACATTATTTTACATTAATCCCGCAAGCCGAATTCTCACCTAAAATTTTATGGAGGTGTCTGTAAGCGCTTACCAAATCAACTTTTGTTCATCCCGAGCAAGCTGGCACTGCAATATGTTTTCTTTTATTGCTCAGACTGACTGACATGTCGTTTTGACAGAATGAATAGCTACATTTTGAGTAATTTGTTTTACTCATATTTAGTGAAACGACAAAATTGACACTACATAGCTGAATTTCAGTAAAATTTGCTGTACTGCAATATGTTTAATTCAGCAAAACTATCTATTACTCAATAGCTTTCATGATTATGATAAGTCCCGCCTCTTACCCCAACACAGGTTTGAGACGGACGGCAGTATCTTTACGATAATATCACTCTAAGGTAGCTTTCAGTAAAAAAAACATTACTGAAGCAATCTTAGAAAATTTGCGGTGTATGATTCGTATACCACTCAAGAGTCGAGTCTTTTTATCCTATTTCCTTACAACTATTTTCACTTTTCCCATCTCTTTTCTTCTCTCACCAATTCTTAACACATATGTTGACAGGTCGTTGGAACCATCCTATTTTGCTGTTGTAAGGTTCCAACTAGTGTTGGGTAAAATAGCACAATTGAGTGTGCTGTGCGTACACGCACGCACATCTTAGTGTGCGGTGCACATTCGCACTGTGCGCGTTCTCCGCACTGTGCGCGCACTCCGCACTGTGCCCGCACTTCGCACAGTGCGCGCACTTCACACAGTGCGCGCACTTCACACAGTGCGCGCACTTCACACAGTGCGCGCACTTCGCACAGTGCGCGCAATTCGCACTTTTCGCACAGTGCGAGCACACTCCGCATGGTGCGCGCACTTTTCGCACAGTGCGTGTGCTTTCCGCACTTTACGCACACTTCGCACAGTGCGGGCACTTTTCGCACAACGCACAGTGCGAGCACACTTCTTACTGTGCGAGCACACTTCGCACAGTGCAAGCATATATTGCAAATATAACCGCCCTTTAGCATTAGCATCAGATAGCATTAGCGACTCCGATCCGTTGGTGCAACGAGTTCAAGTCGGGGCGAATCAAAGGTCAATCGCTTTCACACATTCATACCACACATGCCCATCACCCCCCCCCCCCTCTCGCCATGTCCCATGTCCCCTTCTCTTCATGTTGGAAACTGTTATAAGGTTCCAACAAACTGTCAGCTAAGGCGATGTTTTGTGTGTGCGCAAGCAGTTAAAAAGGCAGAAAAACCGCGGAAACGATCAATTGCGATAAAAACACCCAAGAGCGAAGATAACAGAGAATAAAGAAAAAAAACTAATTTTTTGGTGCACCCTCAGTGCTTACCTAACAAATTCACTTTGTTCTCTTTTTTTGGTTAGAGCGCCAGTTTCTAACATTCCAAAAAATTAGTTTGGAACATATCGACGCTTAAAACTAAATCGCGAAACGAAAAATATCGGTAGCCACCGAAGTACCGTTAGTGTTGAATCGCGCGCGTGATAAAAAGGAAAACGTTCACTAGGTCGAGTAGTGCAAACACCATGGATTTCATGCAGTATTTACACGGAGTGGAACGGGAGAAATCAAACATTCCCGTAGCGAGTCGGACGGCAGGACGCAATAGTTCCTTCACAACGTCCTTTGGCTCGCTCGTAATGTGTGAAGCTTTAGCAGAATCTTCTCGTGAGGCGGGCACGAGCAGGTGCGTCACTGGCCGTGACGCGACACCAAGAATGCAGGTGCGGGACCACATCGCGACAGATTCGATCCATGACTCCAGGGCTGCAGTAATGACTACCGGCAACGTAGGTGAGACCTTTTCCAACTATCGGGACGTAGCGTATCGTGTCTATCGGGAATTGGTGCTTCAATTTACGCAAGCGGAAGCGTTGCGTCTGCAAAACGCTGAGACCCAGCGTAAGATCCGCGAATCACACAAAAGACAGCAACGAATAAAGCAACTAGAGCGTGAGTTAAATGATATCCGTGAG
The DNA here is from genome assembly GCF_016920715.1 of Anopheles arabiensis. Taxonomy (NCBI): domain Eukaryota; kingdom Metazoa; phylum Arthropoda; class Insecta; order Diptera; family Culicidae; genus Anopheles; species Anopheles arabiensis. The sequence continues at coordinate 58,035,405 of NC_053517.1, read as the reverse complement.
CTTGAAAAGGATGAGGAACGGTGCCGGGCAACAGATCGTTCGGGCGCACCGTATCCTGATCAATTTGGCTACGGGCATCACGAGCCGCACGGGGACATGTTCCGGGGTCAAACCCCTTCCCCGCCGTGTATTGACCGCAATGGTGATGCGAATCGGACGCACGTCAGTGGCGACACAACTACACACACATGCCCTGATAAACGTCATAACCGCGCAGTGATCCACAACACACACAATCTAAAATCGTTCACTAATACTATCAACGCGACATTGCACACAAACACTGTCTTAGAAGACACGTACATCGAGGCTCATCACCGTTTCTGGCTGCGTCCTGCGGGGTTGAAAGATGCTACAAGTGGCGGTGGGGCCACCTTTGAAAGACAGGAATTGATCGAGGAAAGCGAAGCTTTAGAACCATCGGAGTCAGGTGCTTACTTCGAACCCTGCGTTGCAATCGAGCTCGAAGAAGTCATGCCACGACTGAGCATGAAACCATGGCCTGAGGAGCTGCAGCAAGGAGAACGAAGCACTGGAGGGGAGACATACTCGCGCGACGGCTCGAACCGTGTCCCACGTTCGTCAAGGAACAGAATTTCTATCCCGGGATCCAGAGAGATTGGGAGGATGGAGTCTTCTGTGTCGTCGAGAAGGGATCCGGTCTGGTCGATCGTGAGGGATCTTGCCACTAAATGTTGCCTGCTGCAGTGCAACATTGGACTACCTCATGGAAAAATGAACGGCTTGTGGCGGTATGTACGGCTGAAACAAAAACTTAATTTAATTTCAGCAGCAGATAATAGGACGTCAGGATACTCATGCCAAATCATCCGTGCGTATCGTGGTACTCTGCGAGTATGTGTGTGTGGTCCGGTTGCAGAAGCTGTGAGCGATTGAATCATTGCGTACAGAGGAGAGGTGTGAGGTACAGAAGCGGGGAGCGCACGGTTCTCCGTACTGCGCTGATAGCTAATTCGCTAGGTAAAGTGAGAGGCGCCGTTACAAAAAGATTGTCCGCAGCGAACAAATTCATGTGTGTAGTATGCGATCCACTTATGTGTTGAAACAGTTTTGATCAGTTTAGGCACACAACAATATCGAGATGAATGGTAATCCGTCTTTTTTGTTCAGCTACACGAGTAACCACGTTTAATTAGCGGAAGGTAAACAAACATTAGCTGACAGTCAGAATAGGAGTGTGACAACAGTTAACGTGGTCAAGTTCGGTGGTTAGAAAGAGAGCTAACTTTGTCGCACTGGAGGGGAGAATGTTGGAAACTGTTATAAGGTTCCAACAAACTGTCAGCTAAGGCGATGTTTTGTGTGTGCGCAAGCAGTTAAAAAGGCAGAAAAACCGCGGAAACTATCAATTGCGATAAAAACACCCAAGAGCGAAGATAACAGAGAATAAAGAAAAAAACTAATTTTTTGGTGCACCCTCAGTGCTTACCTAACAAATTCACTTTGTTTTCTTTTTTTTGGTTAGAGCGCCAGTTTCTAACACTTCAGTTAATTTGAAAATTTGACTAGGGCTCCGAGTGAAAATTGTATTTTTTGCATTAACACATGCCACACTAGCAATGAATTATGTTTCTCGCTCTACCCAATGGCTTGGGCCAACGATGATTAAATTGTATTGCTGCGCTGAACGCTGAAACACACGCGCACACCACCATCGCTTGACCACCATCGAAAACCCGTTACACAACCACAAACATACAACACATCCAGACAAAAATTTAAAGGCCCGGAAACACAATATTAACACAGCGGTCCGTAGCCGGAGAAATTATCAGGAAAAATCGGCTGACACCAAGCACGCGTGTCTTTAAAACAACTATGAACTGTGAAGGTCGTAGGTAAACGAGGCTCCAATGGGTTGAGGTTTCTCTTGAATTTGGCTGAGATGAAACGTGTCTGTGCTTGTACTCGGAGCCACCGCTTTACGATTGTGCAATAAAAACAGACAGCTGGTACAGTATCGGACATTAAGATAGAACCCTGGTGTTTTCAACGCACCTTGCACTTGTTTTACCACGTTACTTGTGTGTGTGTGTGTGTGTGTGTGTGTGTGAGTGTGTGTGTGTGTGTGTGTGTGTGTGTGTGTGTGTGTGTGTGTGTGCGTGTGTGTGTGTCTGTGTGTGTGTGTGTGTGTCTGTGTGTCTGTGTGTGTGTGTGTGTGTGTGTGTGTGTGTGTGTGTGTGTGTGTGTGTGTGTGTGTGTGTGTGTGTGTGTGTGTGTGTGTGTGTGTGTGTGTGTGTGTGTGTGTGTGTGTGTGTGTGTGTGTGTGTGTGTGTGTGTGTGTGTGTGTGTGTGTGTGTGTGTGTGTGTGTGTGTGTGTGTGTGTGTGTGTGTGTGTGTGTGTGTGTGTGTGTGTGTGTGTGTGTGTGTGTGTGTGTGTGTGTGTGTGTGTGTGTGTGTGTGTGTGTGTGTGTGTGTGTGTGTGTGTGTGTGTGTGTGTGTGTGTGTGTGTGTGTGTGGTAGAAAGAGAGTGTGCTTTTTAATGTGTATTTGCAAGTGCGCGGGTTTGTGTCTGAAAAACGTAGCTTGCTATGGTTTCATATTGCATGGAAAGTATTCTGATAATGTGTGTTATCATGTGAGACAGCGTGTGTTTGCACTTGGATAAAAGCTAAAGTTTGCATCGACAGCAGCGCTTGTTCCTCGGAAGAAACCGCAGGTGTCCTGGTTGATGAATGTGCATGCGCAGCGATGTGAAATGGACACGCGCACAACAGCAATGAACTCGGCATTCCCTTACAGGTGTTTCTCCAGTGCACGCCACAGAAATGCCTGCGTGCATCTCTGCGTTGAACGTTGTGTGCGCATGTTAAACTTTGTGCGTGCATTGAGCTGGCGCGCAGTTGTTCTTTTCAATGGGCGTTTTGTTTCATGAGCGCGGCAGTATTCGGTTCTCGATTTAAATGGGTAGACACTCACTCGCTTACTCATAGATAGTTTTTATCCATACGCTTTTTTTGCTGCTCTACAACGATGTAATTCATCACGTGTAGAAGCAGAACGCAGGCTGAGCACGGGATCAGCTGTGTCCAACTTTTAACCAGCGCGTTCTTGACGGTCCAAACAAGCAATGTTAGTAACAATGGGTCGAGGTAAACATTGTGCCGATGATCAGCGCCATATAATAAAGCGAATGGCGGCTGCTGGCATTAAGCGCAAAACGATCGAGTTTGTAATGGAACGATCGCGCACTTTTGTGGCAAACGCGCTTCGGACATCCGAAATGTGTTTGGACAACCAAAACGCGCTTGGACAACTGAAACGCGCTTGGACAACCGAAACGCGCAAGTCAACCGGACGTCCTCAGAAGACCACGGCGAAAGAAGACCGTAAAGTTGTTAATAGATCGAAAAAACACTGATCGCGAGGGCGGTGGTTCTGCTTATTACATCAAAAACCTTACCCAAAACACAGAAAAACTACTAACAAATCTATACGAAACGACATACTTGTGAAACAAACACACACACCAATACACATTCAAACATACATACACACACACACATGCACACACACACATGCACACACACACACATGTTCACACATACACACACACACACACACACACACAAACACAAACATACAAACCACACATAAACCTGTCCCAACAGGTGCATGCTGCGTTGAAAACACCAGGGTTCTATCTTTATGTCCGATACTGTACTATACACTAGCGATCTACGGGGCCCCTAAATCGGCGGGGCCCCAGGCGACCGCCTAGTCCGCTTACCGTTAGATCCGCCACTGAATAAAAATAAAAATGAATAAAAATTAATGCACTCATTTTTTCTGTCTCGTAACCTACAATGTACCTCAGTTTCATTCAAATAATTGGCAAAGTTCTTCGTGGGCCGTATGTTTGACATGTTTGGTCTATATGATTATGTGGTCATTGACACAGGTATGAACACCTAAGTGGGTATAATATCTTATTCTTCTTCTTTTTGGCTCAACAACTATTGTCGGCTAAAGCCTGCCTCTATACTACTTAGGCCCGTGTCTATGAACATTTAGCGACCAGAGTTCCATCTGGTGCATACACCTAGAACCACGACCAAAAATGTTCGACGGGCGAACTAGAGCGAGACAACCAGTGACAGCACGCTTCACCGCCTCGATTATCCGGTGGCTTGCTACACATACTCTCTTCTCCGGCAACTCTCGAACGAACAACAGTAGTTTTCGCGTCTCTCCCGAACTCACCGTTCCGCGGCTTAAAAGAAAAACGCAAAGCGTGTTGCGTATCTTCTTAAAAAATTAGGGACCACATTTGTGGCGCCCCTAAAAACATGTTGCGGCTATACCCACAACATGAGTTTGACAGGTCGTCCATACGATTTGGCAACAACTTACGTAATAATTTTATTTTCAAAATACATTTTCTATTCTTGTGAACCTGTTCTTCCCTATCGATTTATGTACCTTACATAGTCTATAAGCACTAATTCAGGTACATTCATGTAGGATCTTCAAGATCCCGATGGATTAATCAATAAACATACTAAACATACTAAATAAATGTTCTCGCAACATTTTCATAGGCCCGGGCCTTATGAAGTTGGCTTTCAATGACTTTTGGATTTTGGATTTGGACACAACAACCCACCATCTGCGAGCGGTGATTGAAGTCAAGTTTTTACCTTCTTTTAGCATCAAATTAAGTTCAGGACAGTTATAGAACACGATATTCAGAAGTTTACGACAACACAAAGCAGTCCAAATGCACGCTGCTCAACAATATTCAATAACATACTTACCCACACCATCAAGCCACCGTCTATCCATGTGGTAGCCCATGTATATAGCTTCTCTACAGTAGAATTGTCAAATCATTCGGGATAAGCCCACCTGTATATTATACAGTCTTTTCCCGAGTTACACGGTTCTCGACTTACGCGGATTCGGAGATACGCGGTTTTCTGAATTTGACAGATTAAAAGTCAAATCAGTACAATTTGCTTAAATTACGGTATAAATGGCATTTTTGCTAACAAATTGAAACCGCTTAAAAGCCAGAAATATTAAGTTTTCTGAACGAATCATATCAAATAAATGATAAAGTGTATAAAAGTACTAGGCCGGTCTCGTAGTACAGTCGTCAACTCGTACAACTCGTACAACGTCGTCAACTTAACAACATGCCCATCATGGGTTCAAGCCCCAAATAGACCGTGCCGCCATACGTAGGATTGACTATCCTGCTTTGGGGGGAAATCAATTAGTCACTGAAAGCCAAACCCACAAGAGGTGAAGGCAGGCCTTGACCGACAACGGTTGTTGAGCCAAAGAAGAAGAAGTATAAAAGTACTAAATTAAATCTAAAATTCCGAGTAATCAATAGTATTTTAGTCAAAAAACGTGGAATTCGACTTTCGCGGATATTCGAGTTACGCGGATTCGTCGGGAACGCAGAAACCGCGTAACTCGGGAACATACTGTACCCACTTTTATCAACACCATCAACCATTACTCAAATCTCACTTGCTTCAATTCGGAAGGTTCACATTGGAGCTTAGTATTAAACAATTATATCGCCATTCTCGTTCTAACTCTGGAAAACTTCATTGCGAAACCATACAACAGTACAGAGGGAAGGAGAAAGCTCTCAAAGCGAAGAAAGCTCCACTAGCTGGGTATCCCACCTACAAATGGCGATATCTATCCTTTTTTACTATTTTTAGAATGCATCAGTCATTTACCTCTGCTAAACGAAGTCTTTTTAGATTTCTTTTAGGCTTAGAGGTTGAGCCGTTTAGAACCCGTTTAGATGTCGCTAAGTGGATTTATGGCAAGGAATATAGAGGAGGTGTCTTCTTAGCGTTTGGCATGTTGCCATTTTGAGACTCAGTTTGACAACAGCCGTCGATATTTGTTTACAGGCAGCAGCTGCATCAAAACGTGTAAAATGCCGATTTATGGAGTGTGGATGCAAAATACAAATTTTTAGTGCTAACCAAATGTTTATGTTTAAACGAAAACAATTCATATATCATATCCAAATACCAGCAACATTCGTCGCATTTGACAACTGCCGTCGATCCTGGTTTTGTGCTTTTTTCTAAAGCCTCGATGCCCAATTGTTCTACATGACGACACCTCCTTTCTACCCACTTTGGATTTATGGTACTTGGGACGGTACCTATTATAAACGGATTGGAAGATACGCGGCTTTTTAAATTTGACAGCTCTCTGAGCAAATTGCACTGATTTGACACATCAGTTGTCAAATGCAAGATAAATTCCCTTGTCGTCGAATTTTACAATTATTCCATGAACTTACTGTTAAGGTGTCAATTCAATTATCGAACTATCCATACGTAAACACAACAACTATGTGTAAACGCGGCCTCATGAACTTTGTATATATACACTTGGATTTCAATAAAACTGAGTAGTCGCATGCTAGCTGTTCTCGGTGTCACTCAAGGTGGATTAAAAATATCAGGAGGTGGATAAGGGCCTTTGGGGGGTCGCCATAGTTGAGGGACTTTACGTCATTTTAGAACCGTTAACCATTGGTTTCCGCACACAAAGCCTAGCAAATAGAACAGATTTCTTTGTTATTATGAGCATTTTTGTGTGTCTATTGGTTTTATCGAAAAAATGAGATACATTAACAAAAGATTTGATGATTTGTTTATGCACGAAATTTAATATCATGTGAGTAACCCGGCGCTCTAGCACCAATCGAACACGACATCGAACATGAAAAATGTATGGGATTTGACATGTTTGTTTTGTTTGTTTGTTTGTGTCTGACAGTGCACCTCCATGATTATATGGGTTTGTCGAGTCGGTTGTCGTGTTCGAGTGATGCCAGAGCCCAGCCTAACGGCCAAGCTACACGTACCGGACGACATCGGACGATGCCATAAATCTGTTAATGCCAACTGTCAAATCCCATACAAAATCGGCCCGCTGTGATCCGACACGGCCCGGCCCGACGCGAATCTCTTGTCTGCGGTCCTACGTTTTATGGCATCGTCCGATGTCGTCCGGTACGTGTAGCTTGGCCGTAAGAGTTCTAATCTCAAGTAAATTGTCCATGCGGCTCGTAGATAATGAGGAATTAATGCGCAAATTAATAAAAAAAATGATTTCTCAGTTTTTATCATCAAAAATGTCGAAAACACAATGAATTATAGAATTAATTCGCGGAATGACACAAAATAACACACTTTAATCTGTGTTTTAATGTTCAATAAGAACTTGCTAAGTCCAATATATATTTTTAAATAATATTTTACCGAAAAAATGGGGTAGATAAATTATATGAACAAATTTAATAAATGTAAACAAAGTTTGAATCCTGGGGACCTTACGTCAAGTGACGAATTGTCAAAATGCACTAGAGTCCACCACCTGATATTTTTAAATCCACCTTGGTGTCACTTCATTTCGAACACATATCACAACAGTTACAGGGTTTCCCACGATTGGTTCCCATCTATTTTTGGTGGGTTCCCATATTTTTTTTGGTGCATTCCCACGATTTTTTGGCCGTTTCCCAGAATTTGTTGGTCCAATTGTATTGATATCCAATCGCAAAATACCAATAAATTATGAGAACTGTTGTGGGCAGCCGTGCGTGCCGACCCCTGGACTTGCCGTGGCAGTTGCGCTGCCACCGGTCAACGTCCAGGGGGACAACAGTGTGTACACGCACACTGTCGCACACACTAAGCGTGCAAGGCTTAGTGTGTGCCGAGCGCCGAGGCAGAGTGTGCACGAAGGCCGATCGAGCAGGAGCTCTCGGCAGGGGCGCTCGGTGCGGCTGGTGCGCGGCCACCGCACTTGCGGTTTTAAAGTGTTAATTGTTTGTTCATTGTGTCTTTTATTTATTATTGTTCGTTTATATGTGTTTGGAATAAAAGCAAAAGTGTCAACCATAACAGGAACGAACCAAGAATCTATGAAATACGATAAAAAAATCGTGAGAACTTACCAAAAAATCATGGGAACTGACCAATAAATCGTGGGAAACCCTGTATAACATTGTACATAAAAAAATAAAAAAATAATTTGCTAGCTGCAACCTATCACTTCAAGTGATAGCTATATCATTATTATTTTTAATGTTTAAGCTAGAAAACGAGGAACTCGGCTTACGCGAAAATTCGAGATACGCGGTTTTTTGTGGCCGTTTTCGGTCCTCATTAATAGTTTATTTCGTGGACCGCCTGTATCCGACAAATGACTTTCTCGACTTAGGCCCGAGTCTGTGCTCCATCGGATGCGATTTTATCGGAAGGCCTGTCAAAATTTAGATGGAATTTGACAGATAACGTCGGACGTGCGATTTCGTCGTACGACTAACTAAAACTAAATGTGTGGTGTTTTGTAGGAGCAATCTCAACTGAATTTTTCATAATCGTTATATTATTAAAATCATCCAAATAATCGCAATATCATACGAAAAAGCGTTTGACAGAACGTGCGATAAAATCGCATGCGATGAAGCACAGACACGGCCCTTACACCTTGCTGCGGGACATTTTTTTCTTTCTCATACAGAGTCGTACCTCGGGTTTCTTGTATAGTGGTGACAAATGTTTTAGGAGTGCATACATTAATTTTAATATAGGTAAGTCAACATATTTCGGTAGTGACACAACTAAGATATTTCAATTCACCAATGGCAAGCATAGCCTCCTAAAAGAGAAATGAAAAATAATTAAAGAACTATACCTTACGTAAAGACTGTTAGTGATTTCATATTACCTTTTTAACATATAAGTTTTCATCTAAAATAAGTTCTTCCAGGTTATGTTTGATATCGATTGTCCAACGTTTCTGCAAAGCTAAGCAGCTGAATCTTGCCAATATGCGTAGTAGCATACAGGTTCGAAGTCTGTGAAAACACATATACAAAAACATTCACTATAATATAACAAACTTTTCTAAATTTTACTCACCGAAGTACAGCATTATCATGTTTCAACAGTGTCATAAAATTTACATTTTCATGAAATATTATTTGCTCAATTATTTCTGCATTTTCTGGAAGTTCACGTAGCGCACAGTTCAAAAGAGCTAGTAATGAACAAACTAATCGAACGTACGCTTCATTCACGTGCACTACGGCAATTAAATTAACAAATAATTCTTTAGCCCCCAGAATTTCAATGGCATCGCAAAACTGGTTCAAAAATATATCTCCCATATGAATAAGATAACACATTAGATCATATACGGCTATTAAGGTTTTTATCTCGTCGTTATCTAATGCAGAAAGTTGACGAATAGAACAAATCGATTGTCTACTGGGCTTTATACCAGATTGGCTTTCACTAGTGGAGCTGTCTTCATAATATAGTTTGTTACATAAAAGTTTTGAAGCATATACAAGATTTGGCACTAATTTTAGCTCGCCATAAACATTGACTATGTCTCTCAAAATCGTTGGGGGCGTATTAATTGTTAATGGAAGGCTCAGCAAATGGGCCACATTTTCTACGACTTTTGCACTTGCTCGTCGGTTTCGTAACGGAGCTACAATAATGCATACAAAATTTTGCTGCTTCAATGATTCTAGCTCTCCGTCGAGTACTTCTTGTATTGAACGTTGCAAAAAAGCAAGCCATTCTTCGTTTTCGATAGGAGGATTTTGTGATTCGTCGCAAGAGTCCCATCCTGGGAGCAGGCTTGGTGTGTTTTTTTCAATCCGTTTTTGTTCTTCTTCTTTAGTTGTTATAGAAACATAGGACATTCCAAGCGCGATCGAATTACGATTAGTTGCCTGCAGTTCTGATTCAATACGCATTGAAAAATTGTCAATGCTTTGGCTTAATTTTCGCATCCCTAGTTCCTGTGATCGTACATGTTGCTTAACATATTCTCTTGATGTCTGAAGTTGCGAAAAGTCGCTATTAGGAACAGTAACTGATGCCAGTGGTAGTGGTGGACGAAGTCTTATAATGGGAAAATTATCGTTAAAACAGTTAACAATGAGATTCGGATTTTCCAGCAATTGAATTTTCTTTACTTTTTGTTCGTCAGCAGTCATATCATAGACACTTTTGCCATATACTGTTTCGTTTCTATTAGCTGCGTTTGATAATGAGCTAAAAAGGCAATTTTCTAACGGTATATTAGTGGCACAGTCGTCCGTATCTGTTTCTTGATATTCAAAATCGCTCTGAAGTATTACTTTAATGCTATCTTTAGAGGTTGTCAAATCTTCCTCATTGGATATATTTTGCCATATCTTAGTGCTTTCTACTATATTTGTCAATTGATTATTATTTTCTCTTGATTGCGATGCTGTAAGAGAATGCGTGAAGGGTGATTGAGGATTATTTTCATCTAAAGTTAAAATATGACCTTTTACGAATGGATGTTGTAGAATTGTAGCCCAGCTCATACGCTTGATGGGATCACGCTCAAGCAAACCTTGTATGAATGAAATACAATTGCTTGTTAGATAACTCGGCCATTTGATGTACTGGTTGCGAATAAGTCGTACTAAATGTATCATCGAAGTAGAACTAAATGGTGGTTCACCGGCAAGCATCTCGTAGATTATACATCCTAATGACCACAAATCAGCGTGATGATCGTACGGTTTTGCCTCCAAAAGCTCAGGGGCCATGTAAAGAGGTGTCCCTTTAATTGATGTCAGAACATGGGTACCCATTGTCATGTTTCGAGCGAATCCGAAATCACATAATTTTGCACACATTTTCCGGTCTAACAGAATGTTTTGTGGTTTTAAATCACGATGCAGTATCCGATGTGAATGAAGGTAATATAATGCAGATACGAGATTAAATGTAATACGTTGCGTTTTTTGCTCTTCTAGTGATCCAGCGCGTAGTAAACTATGCAAGTCTGTTTTAGCATATTCAGTAACGACTACTATTTCATTGGGTGTTTCGAATGAGTCCAACATACGAATAATGTTTGGATGTTTAAGATTTCGCTGTATTTCACATTCTCCTCTTAGTCCTTTCAATTCTCGTCCGGAACGGCCGCGCTAAAATGAATTAATAAAAAAATAATGTATTAAAAGCGTTGTTTAAATTATTAAATTTGCACGCAGAAAACACCTTATTTCTACCTTAATCTACCAAAACTAAAAAATTCTACATTACAATTTATGAAAGGAAAAAAATCATACTATACAAAGGTTCATAAGATTAGTCAGCCTAAGAACGCATGTCCCCGCTGCGCAAATTCGAGCAGTTTCCTGCGCAGGAAATGTACCAAAGCCGCAGCGCAGATTTTAGCTGGTCTCTCGCGCGGGACTTCAGCGATTCCTGCGCAGGCCTGCGCAGGGTTAGCGCCATCTGTTGGCGAAATGGACGAACTATTTATGGCGGCGAAGCAAAAAACGGTCAAAAAATTTAAAAATATTGGCGTAAATTTTTTTATCCGCTTCTTCTCCCTCCCTCACCCTGCCTTGCCTTACTTGCGCTTCTGCCCGTGCCTTCCGCCGCCAGCTGATTGGGTGTTGTGGTGTATGCGTTGGTTCATATATGTGCATTGCGGTTGTGTATTGTTGTTATTGGTGGGTGTTAGCATTTATTAATTTGTGTGTGACCTTGAGACGATGCGAGCTGGATTGGGATTCAAAGTGTTATCGGTGTATTGATGGTTTATTTTATTTCGTGCCGCTGCTGATGAGACCATTCGATGCCGCTGCCAGTTGAGGGTGAAGAAGCCTATTTAAAACAAGCGTAGGAGAACGTCTAACACTAATCTATTATTTTTTAATTTGAACATGTTTGATGCTTCAACGACCTTTTAAGCATCATGTAGCACAGTGTATAGTGGCAATAAATTGTTTTTAATGTGCCGAAATCTGTCACGAGTTTTTGGGTCTCGATACACACACGCACACACACAGCACGGGGAAAGTGACCGTTCACTCTATCATGTCGCGATTCCCCACCCCGCCCGGCGCTAGTGATGAGGATGCGCTACAAGATAGCTGAACCAGCCTTTCTTCCGATAAGGTAGCCGTACTCGCTCGTGCGGGAGGGGTTGGTGGAGGGTGCGTGCTCGCGTGTGCGACTTCGGGGGTGCGTGCTCGCGTGTGCGACTTCGGGGGTGCGTGCTCGCGAGCGCGCTTTCGTGGGTGCGTGCTGGCGTGCGCGCTGTCGTGCGTGCGTGCTCGCGTGCGCGCGTACGTGCATGTGTGCGTGCGTGCGTGCGTGTGTGCTGAGGTAGTAGATTCGGAGACTGTCACGGTCGCCATGTGGTAAGTTCGGCCGCGCTTCTAGATAGTCGAAGTCTTTACAGAGAGAGTAAGCCTCTGAATATGCTGTTTCAAACAAGCGTTTGAACAACATAGGAGGATATATCCCCTCTCACAAGAAGAAGAAGGCCGCGCTTCTCAAACCGTTTCGGTGAGTCAATGCGCGGAGCGCAGTGAAAGGGTGTGGAACGAGGAAGGGGATCGTACGGAACGCGACACCAAAATGTATACACATTCGTCGCGTATTGGTTACGTCAACTCGTTCACACTTACGCTAAGTTCGAAAAGAAGCACTTGCTTACGTCGGCGGAATCGCGGACTGGATCGACCTTGCGCGTCGAGTTGATGACCGAGGCGGAATCGGACACCGTGGGAGAAGTTGGGTGGAACTAGTGCAAACGTGCACTTTATTTCGATGAGGGTAATGCTGATCGGTCAACTGACTGAACAGCTGATAACCAAAAATGATTATCAAATTGAGCAGAGCCTTCGGCGGAATCTGCAAATTGGTGAGATGCACCAGAACACGAGTGATCTACGTGTCTATGGAAGGTGAACTGACTTCTCCATCAGTTCGAGCTTTATTTATAACAAATATGGTGTGAAAGTTGTGACACATTTGGTAACCAGATGTTTGTCAAATGTGAGCTTTCGTTTGGTTTTCCGGGTTTGGGTTTTTTTACAGGTGTTTCTTAAATTATACCTAGCGTGCCTGTGTTTTATCAACTATCCGTGCATTGTGGATGCAGCGAACGTTTTCCTATTTATGCCTGGGTTTTACGGAAGTTTAATTGTTTATCTGTGGCGCGTTTTCCTTATTTATGTTCTGTTTATGTAGTTAGATGTGACCTACTGTTAGCAGTAAATCTTAATCGTAAGCGTTGATGCATGTGAATGTGTGAATGTGTGTGTGTGTGTGTGTGTGTGTGTGTGTGTGTGTGTGTATGTGTGTATGTGTGTGTGTGTGTGTGTGTGTGTGTGTGTGTGTGTGTGTGTGTGTGTGTGTGTGTGTGTGTGTGTGTGTGTGTGTGTGTGTGTGTGTGTGTGTGTGTGTGTGTGTGTGTGTGTGTGTGTGTGTGTGTGTGTGTGTGTGTGTGTGTGTGTGTGTGTGTGTGTGTGTGTGTGTGTATGTGTATGTGTAAGCAAGTAATGCCGACCATATATTCTCTTCTATTTCATTTATTCATTATGTTTTTTTCATTTTATTATACAGGGTGTCCGAAATAAATTTGACACCTTGCCTTTGGGTTTATATCTCAGGGTTGAGTTGACGTATCGAAATGATTGATATGTCATTCGATTGCTAAAAGTTGTACGACCAAGTGTAAAAAATGTCTAGCTCCGTTAATATGTGGAACTCGTCCGAATTGTACAAGCGCGTAACGTGTGTTGTGATGGTTGCTGCACCATGCCATATGGCCGTAAAAACACGCCAATGGCTCACTGCCAATTTCCACCGATACACCAGCACCGACGTTTGGCCACCCTGCTTCCCTGACCTTAATCCTATGGATTACTTTGTGTGGGGCACAGTTGAGCGGGACACCAACAGGGCGTCCTGCAATACCCTACCCTGCTGGTGGCCAGAATAAAGGCCGTGTTTGCGGCCATCCCCAGAGACATGGTTGCCCTGGCTTGCACGCGGTTCCGGAAGCGGCGTGGAGGGGGGGTACTTCGAATAAAAAATGCGGCAAACATGGTAAGCTAAACTTTGTAGAAAAAAATGGTTTTTTAATATTTAACATAAATTTGATAAAAATTCCTTTCCTATTCCCTCAGAAACTGTCAAATTTATCTCGAACACCCTGTAAAAATCACGGTCAAATTGAAATTTAGAATCGCTTGAATTTGACTCGTAAATAAGCACAACACGAAAAAAGGACGAAAAGAAACATCATTCTCCATACAAAATGTATGGAATACCCAAGGTGTATGGGTACCAGGAGGTGAAGTGCTTCAGAGCAAATTGACAGCAAATTTCACGACTTGACATAACAATACTGGGGGCTCCGGTATTAAAATCGTGGAGGGCGGGGGGGGGGGTGGTATAGAAAATTGTATGCGATTTGACATTCATGCGCTAATACACCTGTTCTCACTTTCCTCTGAATCTTTATCCGGTTGCTATGGATCGCAATCATAGTGACCAAAAATACCGATTTATCTGTATTCCTACCGATTTTTGATATGCCTACCGATTCACAGATGAGCCCCCTAAAACTACCGATTTTTCATTTATCCTACCGAAAATCACAGATTTTTTCGTAATACTGACCAAAAAATCATATTACCATTTCCCAAATCACTTAATGTATTAAACTCTATATGGAAATTACTAGCAACCAGAACCAGCCCAAGCGCCATAGATTAAGCTTAAACGACTGGAAAATTGAATATCCATAGAAAAAAAATGAAGGCTCCACAGCTTGATTGGTTTGATCAATAGATGGCGTATTACAACTCATCATTATTTGCTATCCTTTTCTTGCAATGTGTTTCGACAAGTTTCATCTTATCATGACCTATATAGCCTTATAACTTTCTGAGCAAAAATCTACATGAATGGTCGTGTGGTCAGATACGTGGGTATCAACACCAACGACCATTACTGTAATCTCACTTGCTTTTCAGTGCTGGTGATTTCCGTTGGAGTTTAGTATTTAAACAATCGTATCGCCGTTCCAGTTCTAGCGATGCATAACTTCAATGCGAAACCATACAACGGTACAGAGGAAATGAGAAAGCTCTCCTCCAAGCGATGAAGGCTCAACTGGTTGGTGTATCCCACCAACAGAGAGCGCCACCAGCTTTTTTGCTATTTTTAGAATGCATGAGTCGTTTGCCGTCTGCTAAACGAAATCTTTCTATATTCCGTTTAGGTAGAGAGCTTGAGTCGTTTAGAAGGCGTTTAGTGGTCGTTTAGTAGATTTGTGGCACTTGGGTTCACATGTTCGATTTGTGGGTTATCATATCGAACATGTAAAACCCCATATATTTTTCATGTTCGGTATCACGTTCGATTGCTGCTAGAGCGTCCCAATCATTTGTTGGGTTAAATTCCCTAGTACAATTTTCCGACCAACACTTCAGAAAGGCCTCATGTGACCGCCCGCTGCGCAAATTCGAGCAGTATTCTGCGTAGTTTTTTACCCCCTGTGCAAAGCGACGGAAGAAATCATTCCCTTTCGCGCATTTTCTCATGCTTTCTTTTTCCCTCCTACGGCAAATTTGTCAAGCAGCGTTTCGAGCTACCCGTCCCTGGCACCGCCTCATACCCCTCGCCTGAGCGCGCTGTCGAAGGTTTGGATGTGTTGGTGCGTCAGACGGCCAATCGCTGTCAGTCGTCGTCCGTGCTTTTTCCCTCCATAGCGCTATCTCTTTCACGCGTATGGTCAATGCTCGCGAGCTGTTGTGGCGCTCAAAAAAACCGTTAACAAACATTGCGGCGATGAAGTTGCATTTTCACAAATCAAACCAAAAAAGCGCAATGAGTTCAATCGTTGCAATGTACAAATGACTAAGGAATCGCTAGTTCACGTTGGAGGGTTTGCTGTGCAACGCGCAGAACCCTAATTCCAAGTAGCGCACGCAAGACAGGTGGCCATGGCCGTGCATAGGAAAGCTTAAACCAAATTACATAAAGCTTAAGTTTATGTGACACTATGATTTTCCTTTTATATGTTGTAGATTGCACAGATATGCTAAGTCGTATGCGCATGGGTGTGAGTGTGCGTGTGTGTGCACAACTGTCGCCGAATGTGTTTTCTTCCGGAATGTTATGATCCATCGGTCAAAGAAAGGAAGGTGTTCATGACGGTGTTTTTTATTGTGGAGCTGCATCCTTCCCCCTGCCTGCAGCGTATGCATCGGGCAGGATACAGTTTGGCAGTATGCAAGTTGCCCGCTGGATAGGAGCGGGCCCGCGACACCGCCATGATTCCGCACATCTGTATGCCCGTCGTGGGTTCTAACCGCGTATGAACCGTTCGCCGTAGCAAGAACTGACTATCCGGCTACGTGGTACTCAAGTCCTGAAAAGGCCGGCATGATCGCGTAGGCCATTACGCCAATAATAATAATAAGAAGAAGAGGAATAACATAGCGTAACAGCCCACACCCGGAGAAGAGATTGGATTATCTTTGTTGCTGCCGTGTTACCGCTGTGACGCGACAAATGCACGGAATGCAATCGACCAAAACATGAACCTACCGATCCGAACCCATTCCAAGGCAGTGCCGGTCGCACGGCGTCATTATACCGACTCAAAACCAACAAGCCACCAGATTCTGGACGGACATGTGCAGCACCATACGCGCACCGTAATAAACAAATCCAGAATCCTCTTTTGTATGGATTCAATTCAAAATGTTGTTTCCACTTGCATCCGCTAGCTGAATTGGAAAGAAATGTGCTACATATCAGACGCACGTTTGCTTCGATCGTTTGTCTTTTTAATACCCCCAACAGCAGAACCGGTCGCAAAGATGGTGGTGCCAATTAAATGGTTGTATTGTGTCGAAGGTAGCGGTAATCGATCGGGCGGCGTGCAGTGCGTTTTCTAAGAATGCATGGAGTGTGTAGACGCAGCCGGTGACAATGCACGCATTAGAATCAAACAGTTTTGGAGTTCCCGCACGCACACACACACACACACGCGCACGCACGAACGCATGCACGCATGCACGAATGCACGTACGCGTGCACGCGAGCACGCACCCACGAAAGCGCGCAGGCGAGCACACACCCCCCATCAACCCCCACCCCCCTCCCGCATGATCGATTACGGCTACCTTATCGGAAGAAAGGCTGGTTCCTCACTCAAAGCACCGGGAGGGGAGGGGGATCGCGGCATGATAGAGTGGACGATCGCTTTCCCCGCGCAGTGTGTGTGTCCGTGTGTGTGTGTGTCGTGGCCAGAAAACTCGAGACAAATTCCGGCACATTGAAAAAATAATATTTTTTATTGCCACTATACACCGTGCTACATGATGCTTAGAAGGTCGTTGAAGCATCAAACCTGTTCAAATTAAAAAATATTAGATTAGTGTTAGACGTTCTCGTACGCTTGTTTTAAATAGGCTTCTTCACCCTCAATTGGCAGGGGCATCGTATGGTCTCATCAGCAGCGGCACGAAATAAAATAAACCATCAATACACCGATAACACTTTAAATCCCAAAATGAACCAGCTTCTCCCGTATCGTCAAGGTCACACACAATAAATAAATGCTAACACTCACCAATAACAATACACAACCGCAATGTACATATATACCAACGCATACACACAATCAGCTGACGGCGAAAGGCACGGGCTGAAGCGCAAGTAAGGCAAGGCAGGGAGGGGAAAGGGAGTGAGAGGAAGAGGAGGAAGGAATGGGCGCCAATATTTTTGAATTTTTCGGCCGTTTTTTGCTCCGCCGTCTGAAATAGTTCATCCATTCCTTCAGCAGATGGCGCTCGTTCCGCACCTAAAAACTGCAATAAATACGGTAGCCATCGTAGTTTCGGCTGAAGTCCAGCGCTGTTTTTTGCGTATTTTTTGACACAAAACGACGCAAAAAACTACGCAGAAAACTGCTCGAATCTGCGCAGCGGGTTTGTGTCAAAAAATACGCAAAAAATTACGCTAGACTTCAGCCAAAACTACGATAGCCAGCGTATTTATTGCAGTTTTTAGGTGCGGAAAGAGCGCCATCTGTTGAAGGAATGGATGAACTATATCAGACGGTGGAGCAAAAAACGGCCGAAAAATTCAAAAATATTCCTTCCTCCTCCTCTTCCTCTAACTCCCTTCCCCTCCCTGCCTTGCGCTTCAGCCCGTGCCTTTCGCCGTCAGCTGATTGTGTGTATGCGTTGGTGTATATTGCGGTTGTGTTTGCATTTATTTATTCGTGTGTGACCTTGACGATGCGGGAGAAGCTGGTTCATTTTGGGATTTAAAGTGTTATCGGTTATTGATGGTTTATTTTATTTCGTGCCGCTGCTTCCCTTCTTCCCTCCTTCCCTCCCTCCCTCCTTCCCTCCTTCCCTCCTTCCCTCCTTCCCTCCTTCCCTCCTTCCCTCCTTCCCTCCTTCCCTCCTTCCCTCCTTCCCTCCTTCCCTCCTTTCCTCCTTCCCTCCTTCCCTCCTTCCCTCCTTCCCTCCTTCCCTCCTTCCCTCCTTCCCTCCTTCCCTCCTTCCCTCCTTCCCTCCTTCCCTCCTTCCCTCCTTCCCTCCTTCCCTCATTCCCTCCTTCCCTCCTTCCCTCCTTCCCTCCTTCCCTCCTTCCCTCCTTCCCTCCTTCCCTCTTTCCCTCCTTCCCTCCTTCCCTCCTTCCCTCCTTCCCTCCCTTTCTTCCCTTCCATCTCCATATTCGTACCTTTCCTTTCCCGCTGCGCATGACCGGGAGCAGGGGGTACTGGCACACAGCTGTTGGAAGATTTAACAGTATACTTAACACTTTGACCGCCAGCCTGACGTCACAGTTTTTGAGTGAGCACGTAGCGTATGGCAAGAGAGCGATGAGAGCGACAGTTTCTCGTGCGATTGTTATCACTCTTTTGTTTCATTGCGATAAGCGGCGTAGCACATGTCGTTCTCGTTCTCTCTTTCCTACCCCATTCGTTCTCAAGAGAATCACTGAGCGTCAAATGCAAAGCTGAACGGTGAGCAAAACCGTCATGCGAATTTATATGACACGGCGCTTAAAGTGTTAAATTGCCAGCGGGGAGGGAGGGGGATGGTCATGGGATCCCTACGATCATCTTTCCGGGGGCCTTTGTCGCTAATACTTGTAGACATACGGCATATCAAAGACTAGAGATCATCGGTGACCGCCTAGTCCGCCTACCGTTAGATCCACCGCTGGTTCATGACGGTGTTTTTTATCGTGGAGGTGCATCCTTCCCCCTGCATGCAGCGCATGCATCGGGCAGGAGACAGTGTGGCAGTAGGCAAGTTACCCGCTGGATAGGAGCGGGCCCCCGGCACCGCCATCATTCCGCACATCTGCATGCCCGTCGTGGGTTCTAATCGCGTATGAACCATCCGCCGTAGCAAGGGGTTAGTCACCGGCTCCGGCTACGTGGTACTCAAGTCCTGAAAAGGCCGGCATGATCGCGTTGGCTATTACGCCAATAATAATAAAAAGAACTTAGCATAGCAGTCCACACCCGGGTAAGAGTTTGTCCTGACTTTGTTGCTGCCGGGCTACCGCTGTGACGCGACAAATGCACGGAATGCACTCGACCAAAACATGAACCTACCGATCCGAACCCATTCCAAGGCAGTGCCGGTCGCACGGCGTCATTATACCGACTCAAAACCAACAAGCCACCAGATTCTGGACGGACAGGTGCAGTATCATACGCGCACCGTAATAAACCAAACCAGAATTCTCTTTTGTATGAATTCAATTCAAGTTTTGTTTCCACTTGCGTCCGCTAGCGGAATTGGAAAGAAATGTGTAACATATCACATGCACGTTTGCTTCGTTCGTTTGTCTTTTTAATACCCCCAACAGCAGAACCGGTCGCAAAGATGGTGGTGCCAATTAAATGGTTGTATTGTCTCCTAGGTAGCGGTAATCGACCGGGCGGCGTACAGTGCGTTTTCTGAGAATGCATGGAGTGTGTAGACGCAGCCGGTGACAATGCACGCATCAGAATCAAACAGTTTTGGGGTTCCCGCACGCACACACACACGCGCACGCACGCATGTACTAGTGATGGGTAACCAGAATCGCACCCACGGCTCGGAATCGCTTCCGAGCATTGCTACTCCGGCTCCGATTCCGAAAAATTCAAATCGTCGATTCCGCCCGGAGCCGTCGGAGCCGTCCGGAGCCGTCGGAGCCGTCCGGAGCCGTCCGGAACCGTTGGAGCCGTCCGGAGCCGTCCGGAGCCGCTAGTCGGCAGCTGGAGCCGTCGGAGCTGTCGGAGCCGTCCGGAGCCGTCGGAGCCGTTGGAGCTGTCCGGAATCGTTGGAGCCGTCGGAGCCGTTCGGAGCCGTCGGAGCCGTTTTAGCCGTCGGAGCCGCTAGTCGGCAGCTGGAGCCGGTCGGAGCCGTCGTAGCAGTTGGAGCCGACGGAGCCGGTTGGAGCCGTCCGGAGCCGACGGAGCCGACGGAGCCGTCCGGAGCCGGTCGGAACCGTCGTAGTCGTTGGAGCCGACAGAGCCGTCGTAGTCGATGGAGCCAACGGAACCGGTTGGAGACGTTGGGGTCGTCGGTGCCGTCGAAGCCGACGGAGCCAGTTCGAGCCGTAGGAGTCGTTGTAATAGTCGGAAGTCTTCTGAAGCGCTTTAATTTCCCGATATCAGCGATGATTTCATTTAAAAAACAGCTTACGAGTAAAAAATAGTCTTCTTCATTTATTGCTCTGAAGTTTTTTTGTATTTTTTTTAAACAATAAAATCAAAAACAATTGTTTGCTCCGTATATCTAGGGAAAAATTATGAATCAAACTATTATTGATCTTTATTTTCATAAAAGATGGACGGATGATTGATAGTTATATTCTTTGTCTTGTCCATGTGCCATCATGTTATTCGGTAAAAAACAAGTGCGGCCTAAACCATACACGTTAGTCGATGTAAACAACCGTGCAAAACTGCCATAATTACGTTACGTTGTTTCGTATTTTATCAAACCCACCTCCCGTCATAGTTCTATTGCTCCTTGACCTCCTAATTTGATTCATTTTTTTCCTATATATATAGGGAGCAAACAATTATTTTTGGCTTTATTTTTGAAAAAAAAAAAAAACACAAACAAACTTCATATCAATAAATGAAGAAGACTCTTTTTTTACTCGTAAGCTGTTTTTTACAATAAAATTATCACTAATTTTCTGATCTTCTGATTTTCTAATTGATCTTTCTGATTTTCTAATCTGATCTGTTCGATTTCAACATATCCTATCCTGTCTACCGATCCCGTCTTCGCTCCTTTTCCGTACCATAAACTCCTTCCAACTCCTTCGTGAATAATTGTATACTATAGTCAGTAAGCACTATTGCTGTAACCCAACGTGGCCGAGCAATTAATAAAACAAAAAATTAAAAATTAAAAATTAAATATCGAGAAATTAATGCGCTTCAGAATGCTTCCGACTATTACAACTACTCCGACGGCTCCGACGGCTCCGACGGCTCCGGACGGCTCCAACGGCTCCAACGGCTCCGACGGCTCCGCCGGCTCCGGACGGCTCCGGCTGCCGACTAGCGGCTCCGGACGGCTCCGGACGGCTCCGACGGCTCCAGACGGCTCCGACGGCTCCGGACAGCTCCGACGGCTCCGGACGGCTCCGACGGCTCCAACGGCTCCGGACGGCTCCGACTGCCGACTAGCGGCTCCGGACGGCTCCGGACGGCTCCGAACGGCTCCGGACGGCTCCAGACGGCTCCGAGGTCGGAGTTTTGCACCTACCTTCCGGAACCGCTTCCAATTTTGGCGGAGTCATTCGGAAGCGATTCCGGATTTTTGTTGAATTTACCCATCACTAGCACCCCCGAACGCGCGTACACGCACGATCGATTTCCGCTACCTTATCGGTAGAATTGCTGGCTTAACTTGTAGCGCATCCTCATCCAAAGCACCGGGAGGGGAGGGGAATCGCGGCATGATAGAGTGGACGATCACTTTCCCCGCGCTGTGTGTGTGTGTCGTGGCCAGAAAACTCGAGACAAATTCCGGCACATTGAAAAACATATATTTTTTATTGCCACTATACACCGTGCTACATGATGTTTAGAAGGTCGTTGAAGCATCAAACATGTTCAGATTTCAAAAAAAAATTAGATCAGTGTTAGACGTTCTCGTACGCTTATTTGAAATTGGCTTCTTCACCCTCGATTGGCACGGGCATTAAATGGCCTCATCTGCAGCGGCATGAAATAAAATAAACCATCAATACACCGATAACACTTTAAATCCCAAAATGAACCAGCTTCTCCCGCATCGTCAAGGTCACACACGAATAAATAAATGCTAATACCCACCAATTACAATACACAACCGCAATGTACATATACACCAACGCATACACACAATCAGCTGACGGCGAAAGGCACGGGCTGAAGCGCAAGTATAAGGCAAGGCAGGGAGGGGAAGGGAGTTAGAGGAAGAGGAGGAGGAAGGAATGGGCGCCAATATTTTTGAATTTTTCGGCCGTTTTTTTGCTCCACCGTCTGAAATAGTTCATCCATTCCTTCAACAGATGGCGCTCGTTCCGCACCTAAAAACTGCAATAAATACGCTGGCTATCGTAGTTTTGGCTGAAGTCTAGCGTAATTTTTTGCGTATTTTTTGACACAAAACGACGCAAAAAACTACGCAGAAAACTGCTCAAATTTGCGCAGCGGGAGGCATGATAAAATTCTCTGAACGCCTTGATTTCTTCCGTCGCTTTGCGCGGGCGCTGTGAACCAAATCTAAACTATCTCCTGTAAATAAATGAAAGATGTTATTTTCTCGTGCTGTTCCTCATGGGACAGATTAGCTTCCATCTACGACAACCCCCCCCCCCCGCTCAACACTTCCAAAGCCTACCGAAAACTACCGAAATAATCTTAAACTCCTACCGAAAACTACCGATAAAATTTTGATGCGCCTACCGAAAACCGCAAAAATAATCTGGCCACTCTGATCGCAATCCATGAGATTGGATCGCAATCAACTACAGTGGAGCGCCGTTTATCCGGGTACCTTTTATCCGGCTGTCCGTTTATCCGTGCTGTTGAGAAATGACAGTTCTATACAATGGTGACATTTCGTTATGAGGAGGATATTTGAAAAAGCGGTTAAAAGAGCATATTGTCATAACAAAAGACCCTATAATTCAAGGCAAATTTCAAATATTCTTGTGGAAAAAGCATGAAGTTAATTAAAACTGGGTTATTTTTATCAAAAAATAAGATAATTTTCCAAAAACTAATCAGGAATTGGAGATAAAATATATCATTTGACTCATTATCCGTGTTATTCGCTTATCCGTGCGAGGTCAAGTCCCGAGAAGCCCGGATAAACGGCGCTCCACTGTACGTCTGAATCGTTTGCAGCTACGTTTGGATCGTTTTCAGCAACGTTTGGATCGCTCTCAGCTACCTTTGGATTTAGCGGTAGCTCGCGTAAATCTCGTTGCGGCGCAAAGTTTATTTGGTGACTAAGGAAAGAACTAAACAATTAATGCATTCAATTGTAAAATCTTATCGTATTTTATACGAAGCTTACATCACTATTCATACGTTTTTGATTATTAGGCCAAGTTTTCCAAACAAACCAGCACAATCTTCTTTTTTTTAGCGTAACGACCTACGTGGTCATTCAGTCTTGTTCAGGGTTTCGAGGTATAGTCGGATATTCCATCTTTAGAATGGAGGAAATCTGTTCTGATGCGTAAAAGCAGACAAATCTGTCAAATGTTGTTCATAGCTTAAAAATTAGTTTTTAACACATATTCTTAATTGGGTTCAAACATAGGCGATTTGAAAAGCAACAATTTCGTATTGTTCTGTTATGAGGAGAATCGTGATGTACGCCGAATGGTCACTAAATAAACGGTGCGCTAAAACGAAATTTGCGCGAGCTACCGTAAAATCCAAAGGTAGCTGAGAGCGATCCAAACGTTGCTGAAAACGATCCAAACGTAGCTGCAAACGATTCAGACGTAGTTGATTGCGATCCAATCTCATGGATTGCGATCCATAGCAACCGGATAAAGATTCAGAGGAAAGTGAGAACAGGTGTAATTCACCTTCTTAATAAACACACCTTGTGGAATACCCAGGTATGCTGGTTGCCAACTTAAGTGATAAAGTTTAAAATAAATCAAAATAAAATACTTACAGACTGTTTAAAATTAAAATTTATGCAGTAAAAAATCAGAAATTAAAAGTTGCTACGGAAAATTTCAGGTCAATAATAGCAATGAATCAAAAGTGATTTCAGTTTAAAGTTAAAAAAATACCCGGGTATCCGGTGGCCAACTTAAAGGTTAATGCAAATTAGGGTTCTGGATTTAAGGATTTAAACTTTGTTTACATTTATTAAATTTGTTCAGATAATTTATATACCCCATTTTTTCGATTAAATATTCTTTAAAAATATTTTTTTGACTTTGCGAGTTCTTATTAAACATTAGAACATGGATTAAAGTGTGTTATTTTGTTTTATTCAGTGAATGTATTCTATAATTCATTGTGTTTTCGACATTTTTGGAGATAAAAATTAAGAAAACATTATTTTTTTCAATTTTCACATTGATCCCTACCAGCATTAAACGGCTTTGAAGGCATTCAGAAGGCATTTAAAGCTTTAGTCGCCTTAGAAGGCGAATTAAGATTTCAACCGAAACTTTCACGGCTGTAACGGGTTCTTTTCGAAATCTTTCAACTTTTTGATTCAAGGAGAACAGATAGCTTGCCGCCATCTTAGCTTGTTTATATACTGAATTTGCACCTTTATTAATGTAACTTCCAAATAGAGCAGTGACAACACTTTTGGTTCCGAACCGAGAAAGCGTGTATTCAAAACCTGATTTTTATAATCTTTTTTCTGTGTTTTTTTTTTCTTTTTAAATTGATGTTTTCTTACTTTAATTAACATAAACAAAATTTATGTGAAGCAAAACTAAAATGATACCTTTTTAAAAAACATAATAATTACACTATGTTCACCGTTCATTACCAGAATGGGAGAAATATGTATTTAGCGTTTAGTTCGATTTTCTTTATTTCCACTTTTCCAAATTGGTCTGCTCTCAAAATGGGCGCCAAACAGATTGGTCGTTCACGCCAAGGAACTCTGACAGCTCTCTTGATGACAGCTCGTACTCTGCGTACGAGCCACGCGAACTGCACAGTGGGCTGCTACATTACTCCCCTTCGAGACTAGGATACGTACTGTTGAAGATGGGTAGGAAACACCACTCTTCGGCCTGAACGAGTGGTCCTAGTCGGTGGTAACTCAGAAGAACTGGTAGGTGGAGCAGGAATACTTGCAGAAGATTCTTGTAGGATGTGGGCTGGTTTGAGGCGGTCTATTGATATAGATACTGTACGACCTTTCACGTTGACCTTGAAGATTTTTTCTGTTCGATCCATAACCTCATAAGGCCCTTCGTACGGTGGTGAAAGTGTTGGTCGTATGGAATCATTGCGAATAAAGACGAATTTACATGATTTTAGTTCGGTGGGAATAAAAATGTTCTGAGAACCATGCCATGATGTTTGTCTGGGGCGTAATGATCGAATGGCATTTCGTAAATTAGCTACAAACTCAGCTTCATTTGTTGTTTCGCCAATATCGTTGAAAAATTCAGAGGGGATACGAAGTGTGGTACCATAAACCATCTCAGCTGGTGATGCTTTAATATCTTCTTTGTATGTTCTTAAGCCAAGTAGTATCACTGTTCATTATCGTGGCAGAGAAGAGCTGCTTTAAATGTTCTATGGAATCTTTCGATGATTCCATTGCTTTGAGGATGGTATGCAGTTGTACGCAGGTGAGTTGAACCTAACAGACGGTTGAATTCCAAGAAGAGTGATGACTCAAATTGTCTACCTTGATCAGAAGTAATATATTTGGGTACGCCAAAACGCGCAATCCATCCCGAAACTAGAGCATCAGCTATTGTAGCAGCAGTCATGTCCGGAATAGGTAAAGCCTCTGGCCATCGAGTAAATCTATCGATTATAGTCAAGCAGTACCTATTTCCTCTGCTGATTGGAAAAGGACCGACTATGTCGATGTTAATATGGGAAAATCGATCGTCTGGAGAAGGGTATTGGGATAATGGTGATTGAGTATGCCTTGATATTTTTGAACATTGGCATTGTATACAACTTCTCGCAAAGGCAATGCTATCTTTTCGAATATTTGGCCAAACGAATCCTTCGGTCATCGATTCGGCTGTGCTTCGTGTCCCAGGATGCGATAAATTATGTATCGCTCGCAGCGCAATATTTCGAAATGATGGTGTGACATACGGCCGGATACGATTAGTAGAGCAATCACAATATAATTGTGTGTTGCTGCCTGGAATCTCAATTAATTTTAATTGCAGCGACGATTCAGTTGTACCTTGCAATATCTGGCGGAGTTCCTCGTCATTTTTTTGATCATTTGCCAGCGCAACAAAATCCATCGAAGGCAATGTGTGTATAGCTGATATGCGAGACAGCAGATCGGCGACGATATTTTCTGTACCATTTATGTGGCGCATGTCTGTAGTTATTTGGCCTATGAAATCTAGTTGACGGGCTTGCCGATCAGAAACTTTGTCGAGTTTTTGGCGAAATGCATATATAATGGGTTTATGATCAGTGTAAATATGACAGCTGCGCCCTTCCAGCATATACTTAAAGTGACGCACTGCCAAATATATTGCTGATAATTCTCGATCGTAAGTACTATACCGCAGCTGCGCTTTATCAATTTTTTTGGAAAAGAATCCCAGGGGTTGAACGTTTCCCTCCACAATTTGATGTAATACAGCACCAGCGGCAATGTCTGAGGCATCAACCCAAAGAGAAAGCTCAGCAGATTTAGCAGGATGAGATAATAAGGTGGCTTGTGCGAGTTGTTGTTTACATTGATCGAAAGCTGCAAGAGTGTTGTCAGTCCAGGACAAAGGAGAGCAGTCGTTTCGTTTATTTCCCGGGATCATGTTCAATAATGGAACTTGAGCTTCAATTGCATGAGGAATAAACCTTCGATAAAAATTGATTATTGCCAGGAATCGTTTAAGTTCCTTTACTGTCGACGGAAGGTTAAAGATTTGCATGGTACACGATCAGGTAATGGGCGAATTCCTTCAGCAGATACAGCATGACCCAAAAAATTGAGCTTATCGCGACCAAATTCACAATTAGCTACATTAATGGTCAGATTGTGTTCATTTAGTCTCTCAAACAACTGTCTCAGATGTTGTTTATGTTCATCTGGAGAATTGGACGCTACAAAAAAGGTCGTCGACATAAGGGAACACAAACTGTAAGCCACGCACAACTTCATGTATCAATCGCTGAAAGGTTTGAGCCGCGATACGCAAACCGAACGTCATGAATAAAAATTCGTACATTCCGAACGGCGTCGTAATAGCTGTTTTCGGAATATCATCCGGATGTATAGGAACTTGATGAAATGCTTTTTGGAGATCAATTTTAGAAAATATGCATTTACCTTGTAACATTGATGTAAAATCCTGGAGATATGGCAACGGATATCGGTCCGGAACAGTTTGAGCATTAAGAGCACGATAGTCTCCACATGGTCGCCATGTTCCATCTGCTTTCTTGACCATGTGGAGAGGGCTAGCCCAATTGCTGCTTGATGGACGACATATTCCCAATTTCATCAAAAGTTCGAATTCGTTACGGGCTGCTTCGATTTTTTCTGGTGAGTCTTCGAGGTCTAGCATATACAGGCTGGCCAGTCGTTTCAATTCTATGCATAACGGAAGACTTCGTTGTTGTACCCATAGGAGCGAGGTGTGTTATTTGAGGAAATTCAGTTAGTAAATCTACAAAAGGCGACGCCGCGGAAAAAGTTTTCACCGAAATGTCAATATCTCTGGTAAGAAAACCACGTGACTCTAAATTGGTAGTGTTGTCTATGAGGCGGCCACATTTTAAGTCAATAAGAAGATCAAACTTCCGTAAAAAATCTGCTCCGATGATACCCGTTGAGACATCAGCAATGAGAAACGACCACACAAATTCACGACGAAGGCCGAGGTTTACTTTCAGTAACACTTCACCGTATACTTCAATAGCAGTTCCATTAGCGGCGAACAATTGGATGGACGAAGGCTTTACTCTGGCTGATTTTAATCCTTTTGGAACGACGGAAACATCCGCTCCAGTATCGATAAGAAATTGCATATTAGTAGAACAATCTGCAATTTTCAGTCGACAGATTGTGGCTGCCGAGGAAAGTTCGCCATTTTCCTCCACAGCATCAGCAGAGTGGCGTCATTGCTGGCTGGAAGAAGGCCAATTACCTACAGAGCAAGGTGCGCGACATACTCTAGCATTACTTCCGTAAGTACGATGATACCAGCATGGCCCATTTGATGTGTCTCTAGCGCGATCAGCATCCGTACTACGTGCGCGAGAACGGGATTGACCTTGGGGGTTATTAGGATGGATCTTGTCGAGTCGTTTCGATAATGCGTCGATTGCCAATTTAAGATCCTGAATCTGTTGGTCACTCGATGTTACATTGAGAGCAGTTGTAGTTGTTTCCTGACCGATAGAGCTAATATTTCGCAAGCTCATAGATTAGAATAATGATACTGATGCTCCTGTGTCGACTAATAATATAGATGTTTTAAAACTCAATTTTATTTTTATGTAATCAACTCCATTCAAATCTAGCGAGTATATTGGTCTAGAGTCTGAGTTGATTCCTTTTGGTCTAAAAAATTATTTTCATTTTCCTGTACTTGAGCTGTAGTATGATATACGTTTCTGGATTGTTGCCCTGTTTGTCGGTTCGTTATGGCCCTAGGATTTCTATTTGGCCTGTTCTGATAGCCATAATTATTGTATCTTTGATTTTGGTTGTATCTATTATTGCCACTGCGGTTACTATTTCTTTGATTGCTGTTGTAGCCATCGTTGTTATGATTGCGGTCATTGAAATTGTTGTTGTTTTTGTGATTGTCATTGCTTCTGTATGATTGGTTTGAGTTACGACGGTTATTATACTGATAATTCCTGTTCTGTTGTCTATAATTATTGAATCTATTATTGTTATATGAACCCTGGTAAGCAAGTACTTGAGCTTTGTCTTGCCTAGATTCGCATTCGTCTACTACTTTAGTGGCTTCTTTTATAGTTGTAAATTTTCCAATGGTGAGAGCAGTTTTAGCATCTCGATTTGACACTTTATCTATTAATGAATTAATTCCTTCTCGAATTGCGAATTCGTTTGCTACTTCGGTTGGAATTTGTTTTTGTAGGTAGAGAACCTTCAATTTTTCTGTAAGCTCTTCTATCTCTTTGCAAAGTGTTTGTGTATCCTTAGTTTTTAATGATTTCATGTTAGCTATTACTTTGCTTGGTTCTACCTGTTCCTCACAGCGTGATTTTAAATCTTCTGCTAATTGCTGTACTGTGGTACATATACATATAACATGGCGACCGTGAATTTTAAGCTGTAATCTTCGGATGTGCAAAAAAAAAAAAAGTGATGAATGAAACCCCAAACACGGACAAAAAGTGCAAAGTGGAAACGTTTTATAAAAATCGCAAGTGCTTCTGAAATGACTTGGAAAGTCATTCATAGATTCTTAATAGCATCAGCTATAGTCGTCTTGTCAGCGGCATCACCACGCGAAGCGATTACTGCTGCTTGGGCGTGAGCAGGAAGTCGAGCTGCCCATAAGTCTAGCAGCAAGGTGTCCCCTAGAGAATCGCCGGCAACTCGCTTCATCTTCATCTCGTTAAAAAGATGGCTAGGCTTTAAATCTCCAAGGGGCATTTCAGACAACACACGATGCAAACGCCGCTGCTGGCTGTCAGCAAAATGTACCGTCAGCTTTGATTTGATATATGCGTATTTTCTACTAGTTGGAGTATTTTCGACAATTGTGCGAAGTTCACCATGTTTCTGCGGGAGAACCTGAGCCATGACGATATTGTACCGTTGAGAGTCATGTTGGGCGGTGATTTCAGATGCAGCAAACCAAAACTCAAGGGACATAAAATATGCGTCAATGTTGGTGTCGGCCATAACTGGTGGGTTAAGACGCGGGGTAGCAATTGCTGCAACAGCCGCGAATGATTATGATGATGATGCTACACTTTCACCAGCATAAACATGCTGAGCACACGGTACAGCTGCGTTCTCGTTCTCCATTGTTTGTATTCGTTCGTAATTGTGAAAAATATTGACGGATCACGTCGGGGTCACCACTTTAGCGTTTAGTTCAATTTTCTTTATTTCCACTTTTCCAAATCGGTCTGCTCTCAAAATGGGCGCCAAACAGATTGGTCGTTCACGCCAAGGAACTCTGACAGCTCTCTTGATGACAGCTCGTACTCTGCGTACGAGCCACGCGAACTGCACAGTAGGCTGCTACATGTATCTCCTTTTTCCTTTTATTAGAGTTATCGAAATGAGTTTGATATATTGACACCTTTCAATGAGTTGGTCTTTAACAACCGAATAATGCAGACCATTTTTAATAGAGTGAAATAGCTCAGAGCTTAACGCAAGAGAACATAACACGTAAATCGTGCTATCGAATCTCACGCTCATATCAGGGAACACTACAACAGTGCTGCCGAAGACACTTGTAAGGTTTTCTTTTGACAGTTGCAATTTCAAATTTCAAATTGAAGTCGAAATTTTTCATTGACATACAGTAGAACGTCGATTATCCGGGGACGGATTAACCGGCGGGCGGCTTAACCGTGCGCATAAATCTGACAGCTGTTCATACGTACGGCGAAAGTTTGCAGCGATAATCAATTGGGTAACCAGTTTCTTGTGCAGCTCTGTAGTGTCTAGGGGTATTTTCGAAATTCATTTTTGTTCATGAACAGTTGTTAAACCTACAGTTATTGATTAAAATAATATTCTACTATCGATTAATCGATTGATTCTAGGTGAATTAATAATAAAACTGGTGAATTTCATATGTTTTATATGCGTTTGACATTTCTTGGACCATTATCCGTGCAAATCGATTAACCGGCAACCGTCCGGTCCCGATCTGCCCGGATAATCGACGCTCTACTGTATTTCAAAGGCATTTAATTACTGCTTAATGCACTGCTGATCGCCTTCAATTCGCCGGCGATTACAAGGCGATTAGAAGGCATTTAACACAAATTTCCGGGTAGGGATTCCTTATTATCTACGAGCCGGATGGACAATTTACGTGTGATTAGAACTCATACTCAAGGTGTGTTTATTTAGAAGGTGAATTATTAGCGCGTTTGCCGGGCGCCATCATTGAGTATTGTTATGTCAAATCGCATACAAATTTCTATACCCCCCTCCAGCCCTTTCCTATTTTAACCTTTAAGTTGGCAACCGGATACCCGGGTATTTTTTTTAACTTTAAACTGAAATAACTTTTGATCCATTACTTTTATTGACCTGAAATTTTCCGTAGCCTCCTAACTTTTAATTTCCGATTTTTTGGTGCATAAATTTTAATTTTATTTTTTTATTTTTTTAACAGTCTGTAAGTATTTTATTTTGATTTTTTTTAACTTTACCACGTAAGTTGGCAACCAGCATACCCGGGTATTCCATACATTTTGTATGGAGAATGACGTTTCTATTCTTCCTCTTTTCGTATTTTGCTTATTTTCGAGTCAAATTCAAGCGATTCCAAATTTCAATTTGACCGTTATTTTTATAATAAAATGAAAAAAAACTCAATGAATAAATGAAATAGAAGAGAATATATGGTCGGCATTACTTGCTTACACCATTAAAATATAGAAAGCATTGTTTACCTATGAAAATCGTTAATTTTTTGCATCAAAACGTGTGGAATACCCGGGTATGCCGGTTGCCAACTTACGTGTGTAAATCTGGTTGGCAACTCTACGGTTAATACCGGAGCCCCCAGTATTGTTATGTCAAGTTGTGAAATGGCATTTTGCTCTGAAGCACTTCACCTCCTAATATCCAAACACCTTGCTCATACTCACATGATTTTAAATTTTGTGCATAAACAAATCATGAAATCTTTTGTAAATATATCTCATTTTTTCGATAAAATCAATAGACACACAAAAATGCACATAATAACAAAGAACTCTGTTCTATTTGCTAAGCTTTGTGTGCGGAAACCAATGTTTAACGGTTCTAAAATGACGTAAAGTCCCTCAACTATAGCGACCCCCCAAAGGCCCTTATCCACCACCTAATATTTTTAATAATAAAACAGCGATTGGCCGTCTGACGCAAGGTGGATTAAAAATATCAGGTGGTGGAAAAGTGCCTTTGATCAGGTGGGGGTTCGCCATAGTTGAGGGACTTTACGTCACTTTAAAACCGTTAACCAATGGTTTCCGCACACAAAATATCGCAAATAGAAAGGTTGCTTGAATATTAAGTGCATTTATGTATGTCTATTGATTCTATCGAAAAAATGAGATATTATAACAAAAGATTTGATGATTTGTTTCAAAAATCATAGAAATAAGTGTTCTAATCTCACTAAACTCGTCCATTTATCTCGTAGATAATGAGAAATACATGTGAAAATAGGAAAAATAAATGATTTCTTCGTTTGAATCATCAAACATATCGAAACACAATTAATTATATAATAAATTCGCGAAATCACATAATGTAACTCACTTCATTCGATGTTTTATTGTAAAATTACAACTCGCAAAGCCCAAAATATATTTTTAAAGTATACTTAATCGAAAAAATGTAGAAGATAAATTAAAAGAACCAATTAAATAAATGTAAACAAATTTTGAATCCTGGGGACCTTACGTCAAATGACGAGTTGTCAAAATGCACTAGATTCCACCACCTGATATTTTTCCACCATGGTCTGACGCAAGGTGTTTTAAAAAGACAAGGTCAAGGTGGAATCCCGCTGCGCAGATTCGAGCAGTTTTCTGCGTAGTTTTTTGCGTCGTTTTGTGTCAAAAAATACGCAAAAAACAGCGCTGGACTTCAGCCGAAACTACGATGGCTACCGTATTTATTGCAGTTTTTAGGTGCGGAACGAGCGCCATCTGCTGAAGGAATGGATGAACTATTTCAGACGGCGGAGCAAAAAAAACGGCCGAAAAATTCAAAAAATATTGGCGCCCATTCCTTCCTCCTCTTCCTCTCACTCCCTTTCCCCTCCCTGCCTTGCCTTACTTGCGCTTCAGCCCGTGCCTTTCGCCGTCAGCTGATTGTGTGTATGCGTTGGTATATATGTACATTGCGGTTGTGTATTGTTATTGGTGAGTGTTAGCATTTATTTATTGTGTGTGACCTTGACGATACGGGAGAAGCTGGTTCATTTTGGGATTTAAAGTGTTATCGGTGTATTGATGGTTTATTTTATTTCGTGCCGCTGCTGATGAGACCATACGATGCCCCTGCCAATTGAGGGTGAAGAAGCCTATTTAAAACAAGCGTACGAGAACGTCTAACACTAATCTAATATTTTTTTAATTTGAACAGGTTTGATGCTTCAACGACCTTCTAAACATCATGTAGCACGGTGTATAGTGGCAATAAAAAAAAATTTTTTTTTTCAATGTGCCGGAATTTGTCTCGAGTTTTCTGGCCACGACACACACACACACGGACACACACACTGCGCGGGGAAAGCGATCGTCCACTCTATCATGCCGCGATCCCCCTCCCCTCCCGGTGCTTTGAGTGAGGAACCAGCCTTTCTTCCGATAAGGTAGCCGTAATCGATCATGCGGGAGGGGGGTGGGGGTTGATGGGGGGTGTGTGCTCGCCTGCGCGCTTTCGTGGGTGCGTGCTCGCGTGCACGCGTACGTGCATTCGTGCATGCGTGCATGCGTTCGTGCGTGCGCGTGTGTGTGTGTGTGCGTGCGGGAACTCCAAAACTGTTTGATTCTAATGCGTGCATTGTCACCGGCTGCGTCTACACACTCCATGCATTCTTAGAAAACGCACTGCACGCCGCCCGATCGATTACCGCTACCTTCGACACAATACAACCATTTAATTGGCACCACCATCTTTGCGACCGGTTCTGCTGTTGGGGGTATTAAAAAGACAAACGATCGAAGCAAACGTGCGTCTGATATGTAGCACATTTCTTTCCAATTCAGCTAGCGGATGCAAGTGGAAACAACATTTTGAATTGAATCCATACAAAAGAGGATTCTGGATTTGTTTATTACGGTGCGCGTATGGTGCTGCACATGTCCGTCCAGAATCTGGTGGCTTGTTGGTTTCGAGTCGGTATCATGACTCCGTGCGACCGGCACTGCCTTGGAATGGGTTCGGATCGGTAGGTTCATGTTTTGGTCGATTGCATTCCGTGCATTTGTCGCGTCACAGCGGTAACACGGCAGCAACAAAGATAATCCAATCTCTTCTCCGGGTGTGGGCTGTTACGCTATGTTATTCCTCTTCTTCTTATTATTATTATTGGCGTAATGGCCTACGCGATCATGCCGGCCTTTTCAGGACTTGAGTACCACGTAGCCGGATAGTCAGTTCTTGCTACGGCGAACGGTTCATACGCGGTTAGAACCCACGACGGGCATACAGATGTGCGGAATCATGGCGGTGTCGCGGGCCCGCTCCTATCCAGCGGGCAACTTGCATACTGCCAAACTGTATCCTGCCCGATGCATACGCTGCAGGCAGGGGGAAGGATGCAGCTCCACAATAAAAAAACACCGTCATGAACACCTTCCTTTCTTTGACCGATGGATCATAACATTCCGGAAGAAAACACATTCGGCGACAGTTGTGCACACACACGCACACTCACACCCATGCGCATACGACTTAGCATATCTGTGCAATCTACAACATATAAAAGGAAAATCATAGTGTCACATAAACTTAAGCTTTATGTAATTTGGTTTAAGCTTTCCTATGCACGGCCATGGCCACCTGTCTTGCGTGCGCTACTTGGAATTAGGGTTCTGCGCGTTGCACAGCAAACCCTCCAACGTGAACTAGCGATTCCTTAGTCATTTGTACATTGCAACGATTGAACTCATTGCGCTTTTTTGGTTTGATTTGTGAAAATGCAACTTCATCGCCGCAATGTTTGTTAACGGTTTTTTTGAGCGCCACAACAGCTCGCGAGCATTGACCATACGCGTGAAAGAGATAGCGCTATGGAGGGAAAAAGCACGGACGACGACTGACAGCGATTGGCCGTCTGACGCACCAACACATCCAAACCTTCGACAGCGCGCTCAGGCGAGGGGTATGAGGCGGTGCCAGGGACGGGTAGCTCGAAACGCTGCTTGACAAATTTGCCGTAGGAGGGAAAAAAGCATGAGAAAATGCGCGAAAGGGAATGATTTCTTCCGTCGCTTTGCACAGGGGGATGTATAATGAGGTGTAGTTATAGCGGTTTTGGCGATCCCCCCCCCCCCCCTGGGCTCCGATTTTGACAGATGGTTTTCCGCTTGTATATGTATTGATGGATTGTTTACGTTTTGCATGGTCAATATTTGGTGGAGATCAATTTGGGTGAATATTTTAGTGTATTAGAACACTGCGCGTAATTTAAAATGGAAATTTTTCTTTGAGAACTTGAAACGTTCGCCAAAAGCGGAAAACTAACTGTCAGTTTTCTTCGTCGATTCTTTTCCCATCTAGCTGTCAAAACGGGCTTATAACTTGACCTGATATCTTTAGGGTCCTTGGACAAGGTGAAGTTGTTCAGAGCAAAATGACATTTCTCGGCTTGACATTACTGTTCCGGAAGCTCCGGTATAAAAATCAGGAAGAGCTGGTACGGTGTAAAGAAATTTGTATGCAGAGAGTGACAGATGTCTCCCACGATGTCGCCCAGCAAAAGCGATAAAAATCAATCTTCTAAATACATTATCCTTGGTCTGACGCACCTACAAATCGATACCTGTCACAGCGAGCTCATGCGAGGAGTATGAGTCGGTGCCAGGGCCGGTAGCTCCAAATTTGAAGTTGGAGGGAAAAAGAAGGCATGAGAAATGCCTTGTCATGAGAAATGGCATGAGAAATGATGATTTCTTCCGTCGCTTTGCACAGCGGGGTGCCAAACTCATTTTATCAGAGGGCCGCAAGTACAGGCGTCCCCCGAGTTACGACCCCCTCGAGTTACGACGATTCGCAGATACGACGATTTTGATTTTGACAGTTAAAAGTTGTCATTGACAAGAAATTTATGTATTTTTTTGAATATCTGGGCTGATAACCGTTGTACATACATTTCCAAAGATTTCACAACTACCCTATCTTGAATAACTATATTATGTACGGTTTTTTAAATATAATTATTTTATTATCGAACATTATTTTAAATAAAATACACAATATCATAAATTCCAACTCTTCAACTTCGGTTATAAACTTTATATTTATAGATATTCGACATACGACTTTTTCGACTTACGCGTTGCTTTGGGACATTTTTTCGGTCCCAAATACAGTCGTATCTCGGGAGACACCTGTACACACAAATTTTTCTCATCCGGCTTCAGCAAAGTTTTTTACTGAAACGGTTCAGTAATAGAATATTTTACTGATTTTCAGCATAAATGTCTTTTTTTTACTGATTTTCAGTAAAACAATTTACTGAATGCATTTCAGTAATACACATATTAATGAAAATCAGTAAAATAAGTGTCAAATTAGTCGTTTCACTGGATATCAATAAAACAAATTACAGGCGGTCCCCGAGATACACGGTTAATGGGGACCGAAAACACCCGCAAAATACCGCGTATCTCGAATTTCCGCGTAAGTCGAATCTCGTGATTTTCAGCTATATTATCACAAATTTTCGTGTAATTTTGCAAGTAGGGGGTGGTTTTAGTCACTTTATGAATTATTTAATATGATTCTGACTGAATATAACAGTTTTAAACCTTTTGAAATAGTTTTAAACATTCGATCAAAATGGAAATTATTTGGCAATTTGCAATTGATGTGTCAAATCAGAACAATTTGCTCAAAGAATTGTCAAATTTAGAAAACCGCGTATCTCCGAATCCGCGTATAAGAGGTACCGTGTATCTCGGGGACCGCCTGTACTGAAAATGTAGCAATTCATTTTGTCAAATCGACCTGTGAGTCAGAACATCAAAACAAAACAATGCGGTAACCACTTGCTCGTGATGTGCAAAAAATTGATTTTGTAGGCGCTTACAGGCACCCTGGTGAAATTTCAGGAGATATTTCGGCTTACGGGATTAATTTAAAACAATTGGCAGCCGTGTTGGTGTGTAAAATGTTTGCTACAATCCACTGTGCTTGCTGAAATTGGGTGGTGTCTGTGAGCGCTTACTGAACCATCTACAATTGCGGCGGCAAAATACAGTATAAAAACTGTATAAAACAACACAAAACATGTATGAACAATATGAACTGAGCGACTCAATTTAAAAGAAATATTTCGTCATTTTTTAATCGCTACCAACTACAGTCTGTTCCCGAGTTAATCGGTTCTCGACATACGCGGATTCGGAGATACGCGGTTTTCTAAATTTGACAGATTAAATGTCAAATCAGTACAATTTGCGTCAAGTTCGGTATAAATTGCATTTATGCTAACAAATTGAAACCGCTTAAAAACCAGAAATATTACAATTTTTTGCACGAATCATATCAAATAAATGATAAAGTGTATAAAAGTACTAAATTAAATAAAAAACTCTGAGTAATCAATAGTATTTTAGTCAAAAAACGTGAAATTCGACATACGCGGATATTCGAGTTACGCGGATTCGTCGGGAACGCAGAAACCGCGTAACTGTACGTAAAAATCAGTAATATGAGAATGGCTTTACTGGGATTTCAGTAAACGAGCTGTCATTTTGGTGAACACTGGACATTACTGAATGATTCAGTAAAGCAAGTGTCTGTGCTCCATCGCATGCGATTTTATCGCACGTGCTGTCAAACGCTTTTTCGTATAATATTGCAATTATTAGGATGATTTTAATAATATAACGATTATGAAAAATTAAGTTGAGATTGTTCCTACAAAACACCACACATTTAGTTTGACGGATAAAATCGGATGCGGCGTCCGACCAAATCAAAAATCGACGAAATCGCACGTCCGACGTTCTCTGTCAAATCTCATATAAAATTTTGACAGGCCTTTCGATAAAATCGCATCCGATGGAGCACAGACACGGGCCTAAATATTATTTTTACTGAAAGGATTACTGAAACTTCAGTTCAAAAAGCTGCTAGATATTTCACCTGTCAAATAAGTCATTTCGTTGTATATTTCACGCTGTAACCGGTAACCGTCTATCTCGGGGACCGCCTGTAACCGTTCAAATAGACATAGAGCGAAAACGGCGCGCGCGACGAAAAATAGCTCAAAATTTGACTCGGTGTAGATCAAAATAGCTCATTTGACTCAGTCAACCAACTTGTTTTTTTATTCGATAACACACAAAAATAGGTTAAAATGTGTTCAAATCTATTTTTAGCGTTTGGCACTAATCTGGCTTGTAAACAAAGTAGATAATTCGATTATTTCGGATGAAACAAAAATGTCGCGCGAGACAAGTAGCTCTGTTTGCAAAATTGAGCTACTTTTTGTCGCGCGCGACGTTGTCGCTGTATGTCTATTTGGACTGTAATTTTATAAGGAGTTCGATGGGTTCGCTGCTGACGATTGGCATGTGTAAACAGGGGGTAAGGGCTGTTCAGCAATTCACCTTCGCATATTCATACACCTTGCTCTTAGGAATTCATCGACCTGTGTCTTAAACGGAATTCCCTTGGCAACATCAAGCGGATGAGAAAAATACTCGAGAAAGATTTGCCGAACTGTCCTAAATTGTTTAATGTGTTAATTAAGCCGAGAACTTTCGATAAGGAATCGTGTCGTAGAAATGCATTTGCTGCACCTTTTTTCTATTTTGAAATTATGGATCGATTGTTGACACATACGAACTTACCTTGTTTATGATTTTGATAGCCACTGTGTCGCCTGATGCTTTCTCAACAGCTTTATAAACTTTTCCAAATGAACCTTCTCCAATGAGATCGCTAAGCACATATTTATTCATGTTTTGGCTGTATTTCTTGAGTGTTATTTTAATTATGATGCAATATGTTTTTCGGATTGCTGATTCCAAATCGTATTGTTCACAACAGCATATAAAAGTGGACTGTTAAGAAACGAGGTGAAGTATTAGCCAAAATCGGGTTGGCCATCTTGGATGTCTGTTGACAGAAGAAAGGCATGGAAAAATCATTAAGGGCGGTGGCAACGCTGATCCGATGCGATTTTATCGGACGCTTCTGTCATACGCTATTTCGGATCTTATTGCGAAAATTTGAATGATTTGAATGGTTCAACCATTATACTTAACTAATTTCATA
Source organism: Anopheles arabiensis (assembly GCF_016920715.1). NCBI lineage: Eukaryota > Metazoa > Arthropoda > Insecta > Diptera > Culicidae > Anopheles > Anopheles arabiensis. The sequence continues at coordinate 57,996,173 of NC_053517.1, read as the reverse complement.
TTGTTCCTACTTAACCTGCATTATCACATTGCCCGATATAATCTGTTGCGCCGATCCGACGGAATGAATTTTTTTCGATTCCGTCGTACGACGAAATCGCGCGTTCAACGTTGTCTGTCAAATCCCATTTAAATCTCGTCCGATAAAATCGCATCGGATCAGCGTTGCCACGGCACAAAGCCCGTGTCTGTGCTCCAACGCATGCGATTTTATCGCACGTGCTGTCAAACGCTTTTTCGTATAATATTGCGATTAATTCAAGGTGGAATGTATAATGAGGTGTAGTTATAGCGCTATTGGCGATTCCCCCCTGGGCTCCGATTTTGACAGATGGTTTTCCGCTTGTATATGTATTGATGGATTGTTTACGTTTTGCATGGTCAATATTTGGTGGAGATCAATTTGGGTGAATATTTTAGTGTATTAGGCCGCAAATACACGACGCGCGTTTCCGCGGGCGCGTTCAAACGCGTATAACAATCCAGCCATAGAAATGAAATGTCATTCGAACGCGCTACCGCGGAAACGCAGAGATGCTCAGCTGGATATCTCTGCGGAACTGTTATACGCGTTTGAACGCGCCCGCGGAAACGCGCGTCGTGTATTTGCGGCCTAATAATATAACGATTATGAAAAATTAAGTTGAGATTGTTCCTACAAAACACCACACATTTAGTTTGACGGATAAAATCGGATGCGGCGTCCGACGAAATCATTTTTTTTATTGCGTCGTACGACGAAATTGCACGTCCGACGTTATCTGTTAAATCCCATATAAAATTTTGACAGGCCTTTCGATAAAATCGCATCCGATGGAGCACAGACACGAGCCTAAACCCTTAAACCATTATTATTAAAAGAGGCATCAAAACATTTGGAGAAACATTCAATAAATAATTTACAATTTTCTTGTTATTTGTGATGTGTTCTTGTATGACCAGACCGATTTATCATTTTTTCACAATAAACATTTAAATCGTTAAGGGCTCTCAGATTTCAAACTACCTGTAACGAACTTTTGGCTACTTGTCAAATCGTTCTTCATTACTTGACATCGTTCCTACACAGCCCTTGCTCTAATACGGACGTCACATGAACCGTAAACTTTGGCGTAAACTGGATTTCAGCCATACAACCCTGAAATCTTTTGACATGAAGTTTACGCTCTCCCATACAAATCAAGCGTAAACTTTTTGAGTTTACGCCTCGTGTGACGTCCGTATAATGCTTTACAACGAGACCATGATTCCTCAAGAAATTTCATCGTAGACGTCAAAGTGGGTTCATTATACAGGTGGGCTTATCCCGAACAATTTGACAGCCGTGCTGTAGAAAAATGAAAACGGATTGACATGACCGTATTAATACACGATGCGCAATCTCAGATTGCGCATATATTCGTTTTATCTAAACATAAGTCATTCCGCGCAGCCAACCCTGAGCTATAAACGTCATTTCCATACATTTTCAGATTGCGCATAAATTTTCAAGATTAGGGTAAGGGCGGTGGCAACGCTTTTTCGCATGCGATTTTATCGGACGGCCTGTCAAATTTTTAAATGGGATTTGACGGATAACGTCGGACGACGAAATCGCACGTCCGACGTTATCTGTCAAATGCCATATAAATTTCATCCGATAAAATCGCATCCGATCAGCGTTGCCACCGCCCTAAGGCCGCAAATACACGACGCGCGTTTCCGCGGGCGCGTTCAAACGCGTATAACAGTTCCGCAGAGATATCCAGCTGAGCATCTCTGCGTTTCCGCGGTAGCGGGTTCGAATGACATTTCATTTCTATGGCTGGATTGTTATACGCGTTTCCGCGGGCGCGGAAACGCGCGTCGTGTATTTGCGGCCTAACTGTACCAGTTTTCGGCAGGCTAGTGCAGCACTTTCACAAAAATTGCAGACACATCAATATTTTTCATTATTTTTCTTGAAAGTGTTGTTATTCTGGTTGATAAATTGCAGACACATCAATATTTTTCATTATTTTTCTTGAAAGTGTTGTTATAGTATATTACAATATTTTTTATTTGCCGGTTCAAAGCCCTTTTTCATAAATATTCGTGAAAATGCAAATATTAATTTTGCTCCTATTTTCGCCAGTTTGTTCCTATTTTCGGCAGGCAGTGTTCCTATTTTCGGATTGACATGGCCGTATTAATACACGATGCGCAATCTCAGATTGCGCATATATTCGTTTTATCTAAACATAAGTCATTTCGCGTAGCCAACCCTGAGCTATAAACGTCATTTCCATACATTTTCAGATTGCGCATAAATTTTCAAGATTAGGGTAACTGTACCAGTTTTCGGCAGGCTAGTGCAGCACTTTCAGGCTGAATATAGACGAACCGAGATCATCGCGGTACCGCGAAAATCGCGTATGACTTGAGCTGTCAATTACAGTGGAGCGCCGTTTATCCGGGTACCTTTTATCCGGTTTTCCGTTTATCCGTGCTGTTGAGAAATGACAGTTCAATACAAAAGTGATATTGCGTTATGAGGAGGGTATTTGAAAAAGCGGTTATAAGAGCACATTGTCATAACAAAAAACACTATAATTAATGGCAAATTTTAAATATTCTCTTTGTAAAAACATGAAGTTAATTAAAACTTAGTTATTTTTATCAAAAAATAAGATAAATTTCCAAAACATAACCAAAAATTGGTGATAAAATATATCATTTGACTCATTATCCGTGATATTCGCTTATCCGGGCAAGGTCAAGTCCCGAGAAGCCCGGATAAACGGCGCTCCACTGTATGTTATAAAATCTGATAGATAGGCGAGATAATCGCGGTTGGAACCATCCGAGGTCTGGTGACGATTGAATGTGCCTAGAAATATTTTTCTATCAATTTGCGAATTTGTGAAATTATTTATATCACATAGTTTATGCAAAATAAAAAACAAAACTCATTTCTCGACACGACTTTTCACACAAATCCGCCAGAAAAAGTAAAAATAATCGGTTCGCGCTACTGCGAAAATCTCAGCAATACCGAAGTTGGGTATCTCTGCGAAACAGCAGGCGTGATTGGAGGCGCGGAAGATTTGACAGCCCAACTGTTCTACAACTGTTATAAACAAGGCGCGAATTTCGCGGTACCGCGACGATCTCGGTTCGTCTATTTCCAGCCTCACAAAAATTGCAGACACATCAATATTTTTCATTATTTTTCTTGAAAGTGTTGTTATTCTGGTTGATAAACTATCAAAGTATATTACAATATTTTTTATTTGCCGGTTCAAAGCCCTTTTTCACAAATATTCGTGAAAATGCAAACATTGATTTTGCTCCTATTTTCGGCAGTTTGTTCCTATTTTCGGCAGGCTGTGTTCCTATTTTCGGCAGCGCGAATACGGGTCAGAAAATGTTTTTATCAATGTAAATATGTACAAAAAAATGTTTAAAGCAATTTAACACTCTTACTTTCCTAAGATTGGTGTTGAAAAGCATTTTAATTATTAATTTTATGTTGCTTATTTTGGCCCGTTTTGACAGCCATTTTGATGCGACGTTTAAACAGAGCAGCCATTGACGAAAATTGACAGTTTGATGGTTATAGCGTAGGCGAACTGGCTTACATATATTTATTTTTCTCTTAAGTTAGTGCATTGTTTGTCGTAAATTTGGTGATATTTGGAATAAGAAAGGTCTTATTATGTGTCGACATACGCATTGTAGTGTTCTGATCAAGGTGGAATGTATAATGAGATGTAGTTATAGCGCTTTTGGCGATTCCTCCCTGGGCTCCGATTTTGACAGATGGTTTTCCGCTTGTATATGTATTGATGGATTGTTTACGTTTTGCATGGTCAATATTTGGTGGAGATCAATTTGGGTGAATATTTTAGTGTATTAGAAAACTGCGCGTGATTTAAAATGGAAATTTTTCTTCGAGAACTTGAAGCGTTCGCCAAAAGCGGAAAACTAACTGTCAGTTTTCTTCGTCGATTCTTCTTCCACCTAGCTGTCAAAACGGGCTTATAACTTGACCTGATATCATAACGGTCCTTGGTTCTGATCAATTTTAAAAGAAATATTCAGCCAAATCCAAGGTGTGTTATTGTTCCGAGTTTCGACAGGAGCTCACAACATTGAGCTGTCAAAAATGAACATTTACTGTGTACCTATTTTCGGCAGCATTTAAAGTGAAAAATAATTTGTTTATCGTGATTTCAAAATTCCGAACAAGTTAGAATATATTAAATAAGTATAAAATCTTTAATATACACCACTTTTGTATTGTTTTACTGTTCTGATTCTCTTAATCACAAAACCTGCCGAACGATTTGCTGACAGCAAAGCTGCCGAAAAAAAGGCACAATTTATTTGATATTTAGGAAAATACGTAATGAAATGGTGTGAAACTTCGTATGTGAATATCAAATAAGTACAGTTTCACTGCAAAATTGTATTTTGTGAAATATTTTACCGCATTTGTGCAGCATTTCACGTTTTTAGCTATCTAGCCAAAAATAGGTACACTGCCGAAAACTGGTACAGTTACCCTATATGTCCGAGGTATATAATTTTTTTTTTTGACCGATAAATACAAGGTGGAATATAGAGGAGGTGTCTTCTTAGCGTTTGGCATGTTGCCATTTTGAGATTCAGTTTGACAACAGCCGTCGATATTTGTTTACAGGCAGTAGCTGCATTATAACGTGTAAAATACCCATTTATGGAGTGTGGATGCAAAACACAAATTTTTAATGCTAAACAAATATTTATTAAACGAAAACAATTCATTTACCATATCCAAATACCAACAACATTCGTCGCATTTGACAACTGCCGTCGATCCTGGTTTTGTGTTTTTTTCTAAAGCCTCGATGCCCAATTGTTCTGTATGACGACCAGTGTTGCGAACGGTGACGTTCATCGACATAAAATTGTAAACATTCATTCGATTTGAAGCTTCCCATTCCCATCTCTCTCTGTCATTTTACATTCCCGTCAAAAAATGTCATTTGACATGAAGACATTTTCAAGATACATTCATTTGACATTCGCCAACCTGTATGAATCGTGAACTGTGTCGTATTGCAAACGGCCGTATTCATGTCAAACTACAACAGAGCGTGCGGTGCAAAGGCTTTCGTTTCACTAGTTTTTGCTATTTCACTAGAATCCCCATATTCAGCGACGATACACTTCATAATCCTCCGATCGTATCGATTTGTGTTGTTCAAAAAATGTCAAATGACATTCAGACTACATTGTTTACATTTCATGTCATTGCATCAGCCCTGACGGTAGCGACACGAATGAATTTCGTTTAATGACAGTCGTGTCGTGGAAGCATTGAATGTCATCAGCCAAAAAATATTTTGACCGGCTGTTTACGGTGACTGTCATGAAAAATGTCAACAGTTAACAACACTGATGACGACACCTCCTTTCTACCCATTTTGGATAAATATATCCCGTTTGACAGATAAACATATGCGCAAATTGAGATTGCGCATCGTCTATTGCTACGGTGAGGGGATTCGATGATTTGTTGATGTAAGCGTGCAAGGTGTTTTAATATGACAAGGTGAAGTTGTTCAGAGCAAATTGACATTTCACGACTTGACATAACAATACTGTGGGCTCCGGTATTAAAATCGGGAAGGGCAAGAGGGGGGTATCAAGGACCGTAATGATATATCAGGTCAAGTTATAAGCCCGTTTTGACAGCTAGGTGGAAGAAGAATCGACGAAGAAAACTGACAGTTAGTTTTCCGCTTTTGGCGAACGCTTCAAGTTCTCGAAGAAAAATTTCCATTTTAAATCACGCGCAGTTTTCTAATACACTAAAATATTCACCCAAATTGATCTCCACCAAATATTGACCATGCAAAACGTAAACAATCCATCAATACATATACAAGCGGAAAACCATCTGTCAAAATCGGAGCCCAGGGGGGAATCGCCAAAAGCGCTATAACTACACCTCATTATATATTTCACCTTGGGGGGGTATAGAAAATTGTATGCGATTTGACATAACAATACTCAATGATGGCGCCCGGCAAACGCGCTAATAATTCACCTTCTAAATAAATACACCTTGGGAACAAGTACCGCTCTCTAATTGTACTGCTCGAATTTTTCCCCCGTGTTTGCCTATATACCATTTCGAGCAGTCGTTAACTGTTTTGTCGATCGTTTATTTTAACAGGAATGAACAACAAATGAACTCGGTTAAACCAAAATGAACTTTAAACGACTGTTAAAATGTGTTCATTTATTCGCGATGCCGGCTAATGTCATCGATTTAATCGTTTCTCGAATGAAACCCCAACCCACTGAAGCACCGTTGACCAAACGACCTTCCCAGGTTTTTTAAAGCGACGCGTGCTTGGTGTCATTTTTTCCTGCTAAATTCTCCGACTACGAGCCGGTGTATTGAAATTTTGAACAGGGGCCTTTAATTTTTGTCTGTGTATGATGTTTGCTTGTGGCTGTTGTAACGGGTTTTCTTTGGTGGTTAAACGCAGCGTTCTGTTCTGTGTTGTGTGCATTGGATTTTAGCAGCAAGTGTCTCCGCGTTTTTTTGGTGAGCTCGTGCACCGACCTTCCACACCAAGACACCAAATGGACGGGGCCCCTTATTGACGGGGGCTCCTTACCGACGGGGGCCCTTACCGACGGGGCACCCTCATCGAAGAGTCCACATAATCGACCCCCAAAACCACCTATGAGTTTTGGCTTCAGTATAGCTGTAACGGTTTTTGATCTTGTCTTCACGCAAAAAGTGGTATGTAAATAGTGATAAAACATTTTAATATCAACATGGCCCAGATCCCCTTAGGACATACGAATACAACCCCTTCCCAATTTCCCCCACTTGTCAGTGACCATAAAAGTTGAGTAGGGCCCGAGTGAAAATTTTAGTTTTTGCGTTAAATGCAGGCACGCTTCACGGTCCTAGTCTTAGGATGTGAATACCATTTTTCGCGTGTAAACATGTGCCTGTTTTCGGCACTCATCTGCAAAACAAGTATAGAGGCCCCCAGACTAGCACAGGCACGTTTCATCCAAGCCAAATTGAAGAGCGCACACATCGATATCGATGGAATCGTTTCTCGAATGAAACCTCTACCCAACGTTGCCCAGAGCACCGTTGCTTGCTTAGTGGTAGTCAATATTTCTGCTAATTTCAACGGCTACGAGCCGGTGTATTGATATTGTGTTTCGGGGCCTTTAAATGTTTGTCTGGGTGTGTTGTATGTTTGTGGTTGCGTAACGGGTTTTCGGTGGTGGTTAAGCGCAGCGTTCTGAGCATTCAATTTTAGCAGCAAGTGTCTCTGCGTGGTTTGGGTGTCTTGTGACCCGGCCATCCACACCTGCAAAAAGTGACGGTTTATCGCTTTGTCCAATGCTTTGCGCCAACGATGATGAAATGGTACAGGGGTTTAAATTGAGTTTAGACTAGCAGCATACTTTTTTTGAATAGTCGCAATAGATTCTTGACTAGCATCCTCTAATTTTGATTACGAGCAATGGATTATTGGGTAAAAGTAAGGCTCAGCCCTCTACGTTACGCTAGCGTTACGCGTAACGCCTGTTTATCACCAACCCAAGCAGCATTTTTGAACACCTGTTTTAACCGCCGTGGATGAGCAAATTAATAGCTTATCATGTCTTATTATTGCTTATTTTTACATGATTATTAGAAAAGCAACAATTTTTGAACAATCATAAAAAAGAACGGCAATCGCTAATAAAGATAAAACTCATTGATACTTCATGAGTATAAATAAATTATAGTATTACTATTAGGCCATCATTTTTAACAACAATCAGAGCTGTAATAACTTCAACTATTATAATTAATAAAAATATTATACACAAGAAAGGGTTACTTATAAAAAAAATTATTTATTTTCCCACCTATTGATAAAGCAGGATAATGAAATACATACATATATTTATTAACTTCATTAACCTAACTTTTAAAAAGAGCCCTCGCACCTAAAGTAATGTTTGTTCAAAATGGCCGGAACAATAGATTGAATAGGTAATAATTATATTTCATATATACAATTTATTTATAAATGTTTTTAATATTTTATATTTTCTTATCATAGGAAATATTACTCCAATTGAAAGCTTTTGGGATGTTTATGAACTGCTTTCTTTCAGACTATTTTTCATAAATCATAATGGAACAATAAAAAATATTGAACTTTTAATTTACTCGTTATATAAAAATTAAATCTCGTAGAAATCGATTCATCTTCAAGCAATTCATTTTTTTTATCGCAATTTAAAATATTTTTTATTCAAATAATGTAAACTGGTCAGTCGCCTGGATGACAAATCTGTAATAAAAATGCTGCTTGGGAATATTTTAAGGGATGTAACGCTTCTCCAATGTAACGTAGAGGGCTGAGCCTTACTTTTACCCTTTGGATAATATTTAATTTCATCCGCCCATTAGTTTAAAGTATTTGTTTTATTGCTATCCTTACTAGCAATGAGAATGAAATAGTGTGCAACTTTCAGGCGAGGGGCATGTACCCAGCCAACAATTTCCGAAGGCGCCCCGTGTAAAAAAATTTTACTTTAAGCTTTCCTTAAGTTTTTACACTAGCAGCAGCTAAAGTAAAAACTTTCAGCACGGCACAAACCGACGCATACATTCAAATACTTGAATTGCTGGTCCTGCTTACGCATACATTTGTATTTATCCCTCCCCTTATACGGACGTCACACGAGGCGTAAACTCAAAAAGTTTACGCTTGATTTGTATGGGAGAGCGTAAACTTCCTGTCAAAAGATTTCAGGGTTGTATGGCTGAAATCCAGTTTACGCCAAAGTTTACGCTTCGTGTGACGTCCGTATTATATTTTCGGATTGCTGGTTGTAGTAGTGACGTTTTTTCTTTTTGCTTTATGCACACTTTCGCATGCTATTTATTCATGTTACTCTTTCCACGTGCGTTTTGGCACACTCACACTCTGTATACGGAAGGATGCTTCACCCCTTCCAAATGCTGCGGTTGCTTTCTGTTACCCTTCCTCTCGTTCTTCCTTCTACCCTCTGCGCTAGGATATCCTCGACTGGTGCTGCGCGTGTTCAGCCGGCGCCTGTCTGGAAATGACGTCACGGACTGACTGTTGATGAAAATTAACCAATAATTAATCTATGTTTTTTATAACAAACTAAACAATATTTTGCACATAGGATTATAGAAACGCTTACCTTGATATTTTAAAACCGGACACCGTTTTCCTTCCGTCGATCGTTTTGCGGGATGTTGGCAACCGTCGATTAACATGCGCGTGCACTGTAACTTTTTAGACGACAAGCGTTAATTGAATGTATCCATTAAAGCACACACGAGGATAAGAAACTTACCTTAGAAATTTACAAAGATAAATCATTCCATAATTGAAGAAGAAGGACCACGACACAAAACGTAAACGAGCAAAGTACGGGGCACAAGAAATCACACATCACTCCAACTGTTATGAACTGCTTATGTTTTATTTAAACACGTATAACGTACATAATAAATACTGATACACGAAATACAAACACGTTAAAATGTACAACAATTTACAACGTAGGCCGCGCGCCAGCCGCACCGAGCGCCCCTGCCGAGAGCTCCTGCTGGATCGGCCTTCGTGCACACTCTGCTCGGCGCTCGGCACACACTAAGCCTTGCGCGCTTAGTGTGTGCGACAGTGTGCGTGTACACACTGTCGTCCCCCTGGACGTTGACCGGTGGCAGCGCAACTGCCACGGCAAGTCCAGGGGTCGGCACGCACGGCTGCCCACAACACCAACACATCCTTCCACAGTGAAAGTTCTGGACAGACTGAGGATGCCTAACACTCGGATGAGCGCGATAGCAGAAAAATCATGGGAGATCGAGAGAGATGTGTAGTCTCGGTTCAGCGGAATACGCATGCAGATGCATGCGTGTGTGTCACTCGAAGGATGTCGGTTTCCTCTTCTCTCGTTTTTCGTTCATAGGCCACACGATCGGCGTTGTGGCGTCCAAAATCTAGAGAAAGAAGACATGCTCTCTCGCTTTGGCACACAGGAAAGTTTTCCAATAGCTTCGGTTTTGCTGGTTGGGTAGAAGCATGGGGAGACGGTTAGAAATACGCGGAATTACGCGGAGGCGCAAGCGTGTTTTGGTTTCTACACAGTTTTTGCACTCACACAATTACACATGTGTGAATGTGTTCGCTCACTTTCAGCCCGACAGACAAACCCGACAGACAACCCGACAGACAAAGAGAACGAAATTTTCAGGCGAGGGGTAGGTAGAAACACGCGGTGGGGGTCCGGCCCAAGCACGGATCCGAAGTCCGTTCCCTACTAGCAATGAGAATGAAAAAGTGTGCGACTTTCAGGCGAGGGGCATGTAGAAGCATGGGGAGACGGTTGGAAATACGCGGAATTACGCGGAGGCGCGAGCGTGTTTTGGTTTCTACACGGTTTTTGCACTCACACAATTACACATGTGTGAATGTGTGCGTTCACTTTCAGCCTGCGCGCTCAGTTTGGTTTTCTGGCAGCGGCATGCGGGTATCGGTGTCTCGCTCGCACTAGTGCAGCGAGTGTTCCTCTGTGCGCTCCCCTTCTTGCCACCACACGAAATCGTCAGTTCAGCTCAAGCGTTCGCCGTGAAAGGCTGCGCGCGTGTTAGCCTAAGTCCCGGGCGATCGAAGTTTCGCTAAGTGTTGAAGTGTTGTGCACATTGAAATGAAGCTGCGCTTTTCTTTCACCATTTATCTTAAATGTGTGATTTGCGTTGCTTTATTTCAATGTTTATTTTTGCTGTATCGAACATCAACAACGGGATCCACGCGGTTAGACGGCTCTTTGAAATACGACGATTTTTTTATATTAAGAATTTGTGTGATTTTGTGGCAAGATTGTGTGAAGCTATGTGTGAAAATGCCCCATTATTTGCAATAAAAGTGATAAAATATAAACCAAGTTTGATGAGTTCAAGATTTTGTTTTTATTCGGGTGCACCAAGTCCGAATGAAGGGAAGCGCACAGCGCGCTACGAAAGAAACGAGCCGGAGGGGGTGTCAGTCCAGCGCAGCGCAATTCGCTGGAATCAAGTGGGAGGGGGTACCAGTTCAGCGCAGCGCAAGCCGAAAGAAACGGGAAGGAAGGGGTATGAGGAAAATACGATGAAACAGCGCGAGCGAGCGTTCTTTACTGCGAGAGCGCCTCGTGTATTTTAAAGGCAAGCAAGAGAGCGCATTCTCTCCGTGGTAGCGCTCCATTCGCCATTTTTAATTTTGAGCCCAAAACAACGGACTTCGGATCCGAGCTTGGGCCGGACCCCCACCGCGTGTTTCTACCTACCCCTCGCCTGAAAATTTCGTTTTCTTTGTCTGTCGGGTATCTTTTACGTTAAACTCAGAGATGAACATGTAAAATAAGAGTTATGTGTGTGGTTGTCCAGAGTAAGTTAAAAAAAGGTTAGCTAAACTGGGGATCTTTATTCGCGAAAGCCTGGACCAAAACTACAGTGGTGCGCCGTTTATCCGGGCTTCTCGAGACTTGACCTCGCCCGGATAAGCGAATAACACGGATAATGTGTCAAATGATATATTTTATCACCAATTCCTGATTAATTTTTGGAAAATTATCTTATTTTTGATAAAAATAACCCAGTTTTTATTACCTTCATGCTTTTTCCACAAGAATATTTGAAATTTGCCTTGAATTATCGGGTCTTTTGTTATGATAATGTGCTCTTTTAACCGCTTTTCCAAATATCCTCCTCATAACGCAATGTCACCTTTGTATTGAACTATTATTTCTCAACAGCACGGATAAAAGGTACCCGGATAAACGGCGCTCCACTGTAGTTTGTTAGATAGGTGTTCAATCAATATGACACCGCACGTGGAGGTTCCGTTCGCGATCAGCGCCAGTTGTCGTGGAAACCTGTTTCTAGTGCGGTTCCCGTTTTAACATGACTCCGCGACTCACTCAACCGTGTTGTTGGCTAGATATATATATATATATATATATATATATATATATATATATATATATATATATATATATATATATATATATATATATATATATATATATATATATATATATATATATATATATATATATATATATATATATATATATATATATATATATATATATATATATATATCGTTTAAAGGGCCGTGAGTGCCTTTTGCATTGAGCGCCGAAACGGATTTCGTCGAACGGAGTCCATGCTCTAGCCGAATAAGAAAACCTGTCTACACTCCATACTGGTGATGGGTAAAGTTGTCAAAAATTCGGAGTCGACTCCAATCCGACTCCGATAAATTCGGAATCGACTCCGGAAGGTAGGTCCGCGCTGCAATATCGTTCGGAAGTCGTTCGGAAGCGTCCGGAGTCGGAGTCGTCCAGAATCACCCGGAGTCGTCCAGAATCGCCCGGAGTCCCCCGGAGTCGTTTGGAGTCGTCCGGAGTCGCCCGGAGTCGCCCGGAGTCGGAGTCCTCTGAAGTCGTTCGGAGTGGTTCGACTCAAGACGACTCCGAACGACTCCGACTCCAGCGACTCCAGCGACTCCGGACGACTCCGAACAACTCCGGGCGATGCCGGGCGACGCCGGACGATTCCGGAAGACTCCGGACGATTCCGGACGACTTCGAACGACTCCGACTCCGGGCGGATCTAGTGGTTCCGTTTTGTCGGAGTCGGAATCGAACAAACAATAGTCGGAGTCGGATCGGAGTCGTGGGTGCGCTCAATACATCACTTCGCTAGTGTCAACCTCCTCCCTCATTCGGTCGCCGTCATGCGGTTGAGTCCAGTATCCCCAATATTCGAGTATTTGTTACAATCATCCGCTCTCGTTCCGCTTCTTTTTCTCGTTATCCCCCCTCTTTACACACACACACACACACAAACAAACAAAGAAAAACACAAACAAACACACACACACACACACACACACACACACACACACACACACACACACACACACACACACACACACACACACACACACACACACACTTGTTAGTTTTATGAGGATACTTAATCTCGGGTAATTTGTAGAACTTAAATTTTTGGGGCCGGTCTGGTGGTACAGTCGTCAACTCGTACGACGTAACAACATGCTCGTCATGGGTTCAAGTCCCGAATAGACCCCATACGTAGGACTGACTATCCTGCTATGGTAACAATAAGTCACTAAAAGCCAAACTCACTTCACTAGTGGGTACAGCCAGGCCTTGACCGAAAGCGGTTGTAATGCCAAAGAAGAAGAATAAGATTTTGTTTTTCAATACATTCTTCCTCATAAAAATATATTGTTTTCGAGGTATGAACCAATATGTAAGTTTATGCACATTATTTGTTAGTTCATTGATTCCTATACGTTCTTATATTTCATTGCATACATACTATTTCATGGGTTTTAATGCGTTATGGATTGATTTTATTGAAGTTCTTTCATAATAACTAGGATTATTTTTTCATTCTATAATTTTAATTTTTTCATGATCAGATCATACAACATTATTTTTATAAAATCTTTGAAACACTACTCATATATTGTACTACTCATATATTGAAACAATACTCATAGGAAACAATTTAATGATTGTTCAAGTATTTTTTGCCATATAAAAACAACCTCGAAGTTCATTTGCCTCTATCAGCAGAAGTATTTGTTTACTTTTGCTATTGCCGCAATATGCTACGGTATGGGGATATATTATTTTCTACGCTTGCTGATTGCTATTTGACAAGTTTGAAATAATTAGGAATGACCGTCAATACATAAACACGTATGCAATGCACGTAGTTACCATTTCACGTGTTAATATAAGTAAATAAAATACTAGAATTATTGTTATATACACAATATACACTCTTGCAGTTTTAAATGAAACGAAATCAATGGTTTAAATGAATGAGAGCGAAATAGAAAAATCCTTCGTTACTTGTTTTCTTGTTGTGTTGTGCTTAATGATGGAACGTAAACGAAAGTAAACCGAAAATGGAATGAAACTAATTGAGTGAGAAGAACACTAAAACTAAGAAAAACCAAATCTGAACGAACGCTCCCCTCTGGCTTTTTTGCTAGCTATGCAGTTCTTCGATGGCCAGCATTCGGAAGTTACGTACAACAATTAGAATAAATGGAGTGAATAAATGATTTACAGTGTTCACATTTACAAGTCTGAAGCAATTGGAATTCCAAATTTAGTGGTGGTGAAAGATATTTATGTGGAGGTTGGGAAGAGATGGCTGCAGTTGTTATTGGACAGTAGGAACCGAAGCATCGTGAAGTGTTTGCATTTTATACATCTGGTACATCTGGTTTTAGGAATTTAAAATAGTGACAGCATTTTTTGCGAACTATTTTTATGTTGGTCGGTCAAAATCATTGATTCAACAAGTGATTTGTAAGTGTTTTTTTTCTTTTAAGATATTGTATCTTTGTTTCAATACCCATTGTTAGCATGCTAGAACCATAATTCTTAGCTGTTATTTTGGAGATCGTCAACATATCTGTAAAAAAGCGAAAAAGTTTTGTGTGTATTATATTACAAATGAATAATTTACACGTTTGATCGAGCGTATATGAGGAACTCCATTTCTTCGACCTCATTAGTGTGATTTAGTTTTTAAGATTATTGTAAAACACGAGATTTTTCTTTCCGTATACGTGTAAATATAGTCCATAGACACACTAATACACATAACCAAAAATGTAAACAACACCTCTAATACAGGCGACCCTCGAAATACGACTCACTCGATTTTGTTTTTGATAATTTACAGTGGTCTTTATTTGATGACCTTTACATATAAAGAGGCGAGTGAGAATAATTAACCCAAAGTCGGTAAGAAATAAAAACATTACATACACATGTATGCAGATTCCCTAACTACCCTTATTTGAATATTTATGTAGGGTAAACAATTTTGGTAATAAAAAAAAATCATTGCAGGGTTTCCAAGTCACTTTAAAATGTGCACATAATTATTCACCGCATCCAAGATGTTTTTCAACAGCTTTCAAACGGTGTATTTGCTTCAACATGAAATTTCATTTTCAATACATAACAAAGAACTGTCCAATTCAATCCAGGTCCAAAATTACAATTATTGTGATGGAAATAAAATGTCCGATCTATATGGAATAACATTTTTTCACGCGATGAATAACAATGTTTACATTCGAAAGGAAGATGGAAACCTCTGTATCGATTTTTTAAATTAATTCGTGTATTTCATAAATCACAAGCTCATATTATAAATTAAAACTCTTCAACTCTGGCTTTAACCTTTGGATTGACAGATATTCGACAAACCGCTCTTTCGACTCACACTTTACTTTAGGGCTTACATCTCGGGGGTCTCCTATTCATCTAGTCTCGGACATACGCGGTGTACATTTTATGAAAATTTGGAAATACAGTCTGTTCTCGAGTTGCGCAGTTTTTGCGTTCCCGTTACATCCACGTTAACAGAATATCAGGTTTTCTTGCAAAAATGCATTTAACAAATATATAATTTTGATTTTAGCTATTGCTTTCACTCGCTAAACTATTAAAATCATTCGATAGAGTAAGTTTTCGAGTTACGTGAATTCCACTTATTTTTATTATTATACAGCGTCCACCACAACTATATGGACAGTCGTTTTTCACGATTTTCGGAAAATCTGTAAAAGACAGATTAAAAAAGGGGATTTTTTAGTTGTGCAGAATACTATTTCACATCTTCGTATATTTCGTACAAAAATCATTCAAAAATCGAGAAATAACATATTCTAGAAAGATTTTACAGAAAAATATGTTTTATAGATTTTTAAAAAGTGTTGAAGGTTTAAATTAAAAATAACGTTTTTTAAAGTTTTGAGAGTTTTTTAAGACTAATCATCAAAATATTGTTTAATATCAAAAGTTAAAAAAAAATTCTTTGCACGTAATATTGTTTTGAAAATTCAAACTAAAATATGTAAAAAGATTTTCAAAAAATTTTTTGAAATTACCATGAAAACCTGATCAATTTGGTAAACAATGGTTCAAAACTGATCTGATCAAACAAAAGCGACACAAAAACCCCACCAACAATTTTTAGCAGAATCTAGATTTTTGCTTATGTTACATGCATAGTTACGGAATGTAATGCTAGCCTGATATATTTTTCTTCCCACTGCCCACATCACCATCGATATTCTCTTAAACCGCCACAAAGGCGCTCGTAACCGTCTGCTTGTAAAATTTGATCGTGACTTGGTAAGGTAGTTTTTGAGCCTAAATAAGGACTGGCTGAATTAGTATGTGGTATATATATGTATTAGATAAGTATTTGTAATGCGGGTAGGAATATGTGCAATGAATATTAATGTAGGCCCTTTGCAATTGAATATCGTATTCGTCTGCACTTAATCCAAAACATTTATGGGCGCCTTTGTAGCGGTCCAAGGCTGGAAATAGATGAACCGAGATCGTCGCGGTGCCGTGAAAATCGCGTATGACTTGTACTGTCAATTTTGTAATTAAATCTGACAAACAGGCGAGATAATCGCGGTTCGTGTCTGGACTCATCCGAGGTCTGGTGACGATTGAATGTGCCGAGATGATTTTTTTTAATCAATTTGTGAATCAAATTATTTATTTCACATAGTTTATGCAAAATAAAATACAACATTCGTAACTCCACACGAGTTTTCAAACAAATCCACCAGAAAAATAAAAATAATCGGTTTGCGCTACCACGAAAATTTCAACAAAGCCGAAGTTGGGCATCTTTGCGAAACAGCAGGCGCAATTGGAGGCGCGCAAAATGGGTAGAAAGGAGGTGTCTTCATACAGAACATTTGGCCATCAAGGCTTTAGAAAAAAAACACAAAACCGACGGCAGTTTTCGACGGCAGTTGTCAAATGCGACGAATTTTAATGGTATACGGGTATGATAAATGAATTGTTTTCGTTTACTAAATATTTTTATAGCACAAAAAACTTGTATTTTGCATCCACACTTTATAAATCGGCATTTTCAACGTAATATTGCGGCTGCTGCCTGTAAACAAATATCGACGGCTGTTGTCAAACTGAATCTCAAAATGGGCAATATGCCAAACGCTAAAAATACACCTCCTCTATATTCTACCTTGGAGGCGCGGATGATTTGACAGCTGAACTGTTCTACAACTGTTTTAAATAACGCGCGAATTTCGCGATACCGCGACAATCTCGGTTCGTGTATTTCCAGCCTAAGAGGACATCGAAGGTGAAGTGGGTGGTGGGAGGAAAAAAAATATCAGGCTAGCATTACATTCCGTAACTATGTATGTAACAGTAGCAAATATTTAAATTCTGTTAAACAATCGTTGGTGAGGTTTTTATGTCGCTTTTGTTTGATCGGATCAGCTTTGAGCAGTTATCCACAAAATCGATAAGGTTCTCGTGGCAATTTCATAATAATTTTTGAAAATCCTTTTTCCTACTTTGGTTTGGATTTTTAAAACAATTATTGCAGGCAATTTTTTTAAATTTTTGATATTTTTCCAAGTTACATTTTGATAATTACTCTTATAAAACTTATTAAACCTTAGAATAAGTTATAAAAACACCTTTTAAAAGCCGTTAAAAAATATATACCTGTAAACCCATTCTAGAATATGTAATCTATATTTTTGAACAATTTTTAAATGTGTTAGTTTGTACAAAAAACGGATTTTCGAAATGTCTTAATGTTATGGTACGACCATAAATTTGTTTTTTCGTAATAAATCGTGTAAAAACGTTTGAAAAAAAATGGAAAAATATACGAAGATGTGAAATAGTATTCTGCACAACTAATACATTCACTGTTTTTATCTATCTCTTACGTATTTTCCGAAAATCGTGAAAAACGACTGTCCATATAGTTGTGGTAGGCGCTGTATCGATGGGGTTTGTTCTCCTATGTGGCAATAAGCCTCATACTCAGAGGAATAATCATCTGTTATTGAGCTAGGCTTTACTGTCTATTGCTCGTGGATTCGGTGATACACTGTTTCCAGATTTTAACATTTAATGTGTCAATACCAAGATGGTTTAAAGTGATTAGATGGTGGAATCTAGAGCATTTTGACAATCCGTCATTTGGCATAAGGTCCTCAGGACTCAAACCTTTGTTTACATTTTAATTGGTTCAAATAATTCATCTACGACATTTTTGTGAACAAATATACAGTGGAGCGCCGTTTATCCGGGTTCCTTTTATCCGGCGTTCCGTTTATCCGTGCTGTTGAAAAATGACAGTTCAACACAAAAGTGACATTGCGTTATGAGGAGGGTATTTAAAAAAGCGGTTATAAGAGCACATTATCATAACAAAAAACACTATAATTCATGGCAAATTTCAAATATTGTCATGGGAAAAACATGAAGGTAATAAAAACTGGATTACTT
Organism: Anopheles arabiensis; assembly: GCF_016920715.1. Lineage (NCBI taxonomy): Eukaryota > Metazoa > Arthropoda > Insecta > Diptera > Culicidae > Anopheles > Anopheles arabiensis. The sequence continues at coordinate 57,977,751 of NC_053517.1, read as the reverse complement.
TTATCAAAAATAGGAAATTTTTAAAGAACTAATCAGAATTTGATGATAAAATATATCATTTAACTCATTATCCGTGTTATTCGCTTATCCGGTCGAGGTCAAGTCCCGAGAAGCTCGGATAAACGGCGCTCCACTGTACTTTTTTTTGACTATGTAAGCTTTTATTTAACATTGAAACATAGATCCTATTTTTGAATAGCCGTTTCTAAGACATCTTATGTTTATAAAAAAAGATCGGCTTTTTCGTATCGTTTTTGTGTGTATGTACAGTTATGCATCACGCAATAAATACAACGTTGATTTGAGCCAAATTTGCCACATGGGTAGTTTATAGTTCAGGGTATGATTTTTTGTACTCCTATAACCCCTAGATCCTCTTCATCCCATTTCCTTTCTCTTTTCTTGACGGTTTCATCAAGAATAATTATGTGAATATTTTGTTTAAAATTAAACACCCGATTGATTTTGCTCAAATTTGGAGAGAAGATTCTTTACAACGCTACAATACACTGAGAAAATTTTCATCCATTCCGGATGAGGGGATGTGATTTTTTAAAATCATAGTTCTACCTTTAAAAACTCCCTCCTCCTATTTGTCATTTGTTTACCTTTTAATCCTTAAATACAGTATGTTCCCGAGTTACACGGTTCTCGACTTACGGTGGTGGCAACGCTTTTTCGCATGCGATTTTATCGGACGGCCTGTCAAATTTTTATATGGGATTTGACAGATAACGTCGGACGACGAAATCGCACGTCCGACGTTATCTGTCAAATCCCATAGAAATCTCGTCCGATAAAAGCGCATCCGATGAGCGTTGCCACCGCCCTTACACGGATTCGGAGATATGCGGATTTCTAAATTTGACAGATCACATGTCACATCAGTACAATTTTCTTCAAGTTCGGTATAAATTGCATTCTTGCTAACAAATTGAAACCGCTTAAAAGCCTGAGAGCATTTCTACATACACCGAGAATGCAGCTGAGAAAATAACTGACAGCATGCTTTGACAGCGACTGACAGCATTTTCGGTGAGAGAATTCTCCTCGGCATGCAAAGAACGATGGAGCTGAGAAAAAATTGAATTGGCAGTTTATAGCGATCAATTATCAATTATAGTTTGCATTTTTGCCGTCTAATAATTGTAGATATATTATTAAAAAGTAAAAGAAACTTTTTTGGCTTCATTTTAACAATTAAAATGGATTTTTTCAACATCATTTTAAAAGTCTCATCTCGGCGCTTTTCAGAGCTTCTTGTGTGCAGATCGTGAGAATTTGAGCGTGAAAAACCGGTTGTCAATTCTCTCACAGCCATCTCTCAGCTGCAGTCTCGGTGTATGTAGAAACGCTCTGAAATATCAGAATTTTCTGCACGAATCATATCAAATAAATGATAAAGTGTATAAAACTACTTAATTAAATTAAGAACCTCCGAGTAATCAATAGTATTTTAGTCAAAAAACGTGAAATTCGACTTACGCGGATATTCGAGTTACGCGGATTCGTCGGGAACGCAGAAACCGCGTAACTCGGGAACAGACTATATACCATATCTACATTTTATTACATTAATATCTAAACCTTATCCTCCAACTTCAACTACACCTCAAACTTTTCTACTCATTATAAATGTTGAACTTGTAAACAACGTCAAATAAAATACTCTTAAGGACTGAAGAATATAAGAGCGTTTCTACATACACCGAGACTGCAGCTGAGAGATGGCTGTGAGAGAATTGACAACCGGTTTTTCACGCTCAAATTCTCACGATCTGCACACAAGAAGCTCTGAAAAGCGCCGAGATGAGACTTTTAAAATGATGTTGAAAAAATCCATTTTAATCGCTAAAATGAAGTCAAAAAAAGTTTCTTTTACTTTTTAATAATATTTCTACGATTATAAGACGGCAAAAATGCAAACTATAATTGATCAATCGCTATAAACTGCCAATTCAATTTTTTCTCAGCTCCATCGTTCTTTGCATGCCGAGGAGAATTCTCTCACCGAAAATGCTGTCAGTCGCTGTCAAAGCATGCTGTCAGTTATTTTCTCAGCTGCATTCTCGGTGTATGTAGAAACGCTCTCACCGAAAATGCTGTCAGTCGCTGTCAAAGTATGCTGTCAGTTATTTTCTCAGCTGCAATCTCGGTGTATGTAGAAACGCTCTATGACACAGAATTACACGTGCTTTTTCAACTGCGTACACAACGTGAATTCCCCTTTTTATTATCTTTTTCTGACAGCACGGCCGGGTTGCCAAGATTTTTCAATTGTACGAGGTTTGGACATTATTCGGTTGACAGTTGATGTAAGAGGTTGACGTTTATGATCCACATACGCCTACAAACTTAATATGTTTCTTCTTATTATTATTATTTGGCAAAAAAATCTTTTTCATAATAGACTTGTTTACATCATTCATGGGCGAGGCGTGGTGATTTATTGGAGTAGAAATGTTGTGTGTCAGGGCTATAGTTTTTGTTTTTTGATATTACAGTAGAACGTCGATTATCCGGGGAGTTCGGGACCGGACGGTTGCCAGTTAATCGATTTACACGGATAATGTTCCAAGAAATGTCAAATACATATAATATAAAATTATAAAATCCACTAGTTTTATGATTAATTCACCTTGAATCAATCGATTAATCGTTATTAGCATATTATTTTCATCAATAACTATAGGTTTAACAACTATTCATGAACAAAACTGAATTTCGAAAATACCACTAGACACTACAAAGCTGCACAAAAAACTGGTTGCCCATTTGACTATCGCTGCAAATGTTCATCGTACGTTTGAACAGCTAGGTTTGAAGCCGCCCGCCTCCAGATAATCGACGTTCTACTGTATTTACAATTACGCGTTTGTTTACAACATTACCAAAGATATGTATCAAATATTATCGCTTAAATACAGGTATTAGAAAAGTCACTGTAGAAAATTTTGTATGCGCCACAATTTTCATGTGTTTTTTTTAAATATTTTTTTCATTTATTTCCCCAACAGTTCGGTATGTTGTTGCTTGGTTTACTCAATCCTCCATGTCTGATTCCTTTTGCTGTTACTAAATGGTATCTTCTTCTTCGTATTTGGGACAACAACCGCTGTCGGTCAAGGCCTGCCTGTACCCACTAGTGAAGTGAGCTAAGGCTTTCAGTGACTTATTGTTACCATAGCAGGATAGTCAGTCCTACGTATGGCGGCTCGAGACCGGCCCACTAAATGGTATATTAAGGCCTAATTAGACGGAGGAAAATACTGTCATGCGATTTTGGAATCTGTCCTTCAAACAGGGTTTGACAGATAGATGCCAGTCGGAAAATCGGAATTCGGCATGCTCATTTCCGATTTGCTCCCGAGTAGATTTTTTTCTGGTGATGTCGAAAGAGCGAATTGAATTTCCTGATGATGACGTACAAAAACAACAAAAATGGGAAACAACGAATGATTCTTTCGGATAAAGCCAAGAAAATCAATAAATTAAATAATAAATGAGAAAGGTGGCAGAATAATTCTCTTGCATTACTACACGCACGAGAGGCATTTTGTGCCAAAGTCTTAAGGGCCAATTATGTGACTCGAGTGTTTGAAAAAAAAGTATCAAAAATGCTCATTTTCTATTATGATCCGTGTTAGAGAACTTGATTTGTTTCTGGTTTGAAATCTAACTGAACGAAAGTCATTTGCTTTACCTGATTCAAACGGATACCGATTTTTGTCCAACAGCTTTCTGTCAGGTTAAAGCTACGGAAATCGTTTTGTTTTATAGTTTAACTTCTAAATTCTTATTTTTAAACCACACGTATTGCATGTAATTACATGCGTCCCCCGAGTTACGACCCCCTCGAGTTACGACGATTCCCGCTGCGCAAAGCGACGGAAGAAATCATGGAGTTCTGAGAATTTTATCATGCCTTCCTTTTCTCTCCAACGGCAAATTTGTCAAGCAGCTCGTCGAGCTTCCCGTCCCTGGCTCCGCCTCATACCCCTCGCCTGACCGCGCTGTCGAAGGTTTGGATGTGTTGGTGCGTCAGACGGCCAATCGCTGTCAGCCGTCGTCCGTGCTTTTTCCCTCCATAGCGCCATCTCTTTCTCGCTTGTGGTCAATGCTCGCGAGCTGTTGTGGCGCCTAAAAATGCCGTTAACAAACATTGTGGCGATGAAGTTGCATTTTCACAAATCAAACCAAAAAATCGCAATGAGTTCAAACACTGCAATGTAAAAATGACTAAGGCATCGCTAGTTTACGCTGGAGGGTTTGTTGTGCAACGCGCTGAACCTTAATTCACATTGACACGTTCAGCCCGGCGCTGATTTTCATCAACTTTCCGTTCCACCAGCATCAAGAACGCAAGCTGATTGTGAAGCCAGCATCCTGGAAAGTTCACTGGTAGTCCCTGGGACATGTTCTGAACATCGTGCTTAACATCGTGCTGAACGTGTTAAGCATTAAGTATAACTTTGTTACCCTAAGCTTTTGCTTTCGTATGCTGTAGATTACACAGATATGCTGTGCCGTCTGCGCAAGGGTATGAGCGTGCGTGTGTGTGCAACACTTTCGCCAAATGTGTTTTCTTCCGGAATGTTATGATCCATCGGTCAAAGAAAGGAAGGTGTTCATGAAAGGCGGAAAGACGAATTGAGGCCCCTGTCAATGGTAACTGATGACCGGGAGGAAGGGGTACTGTTACACAGCTGTTGGAAGATTGAACGGTATACTTAAATTGCCGGTGGATGGGGGGGAAGGGGGGGGGTGGCCATGGGACCCCTACGATCATCGGTCACAGGCCCTAAAATTGTAGTAGCCATGGAGGAAGGGGAGGTGCAAATGGTTCTCCAGCCACGGAGCCCTAAAGACCATCTTTCCGGGGGCCCTTGTGGCTAATAATCTGTCCACTTGTAGACATACGGCATACTACAGACTAGATATCTTCGGCGACCGCCTAGTCCGCCTATCGTTAGATCCTCCGCTGGTTCATGGCGGTGTTATTTTTATCGTGGAGGTGCATCCTTCCCCCTGCCTGCAGTGTATGCATCGAGCAGGAGACAGTGAGGCAGAATGCAAGCTACCCGCTGGATAGGAGCGGTCGCGCGGCAACGCCATCATTCCGCACATTTGCATACCCGTCGTGGGTTCTAACCGCGTATGAACCGTCCGCCGTAGCAAGGGCTTAGTTACCGGCTACGTGGTACTCAAGTCCTGAAAAGGCCGGCATGATCGCGTAGGCCATTACGCCAATAATAATAATTATAAAAATAAGAAGAACTAAGCATAGCAGTCCACACTCGGGGAAGGTTTTTGTTTTGAATTTGGTGCTGCCGGGTCTACCGCTGGGGCGCGACAAATGCACGGAATGCACTCGACCAAAACATGAACCTACCGATCCGAACCCATTCCAAGGCATTGCCAGTCAATCGGCGTCATGATAACTACTCCAAACTAACAAGCCACCAGATTCTGGACGGACAGGTGCAGCACCATACGCGCATCATAATAAACAAATCCAGAATCCTCTTTTGTATGGATACAATTAAAAATGTTGTTTCCACTTGCGTCCACTAGCTGAATTAGAAAGAAATGTGCTTCATATCACACGCACGTTTGCTTCGATCGTGTTTCTTTTTAACACCCCCAACAGCAGAACCGATCGCAAAGATGCCAATGCCAATGGTCTCTCAGGTAGCGAGATCGAAAATGCATGGACTTTGTAGCCGCAGCGGATGAAAATGTACGCATCAGAATAAAATAGTTTTGGGGTTTCCAAACGCACGCACTCACACAAACACACAAACACGCGTGTGAAAACTCTCTCTCACACACACACACACACACACTCACACACACACACACACACACACACACACACACACACACACACACACACACACACATGCACGTACGCGCGAACGCAAGCACGCACCCACGAAAGCGCGCGCGAGCACGCGCCCCCGAAGTCACGCACGCGATCACGCACCCTCCACCCCTTTTTTTTGCTCCGCCGCCATAAATAGTACGTCCATTTCGAAAACAGATGGCGCTAAACCTGCGCAGGCCTGCGCAGGAATAGCTGAAGTCTCGCGCGGGAGACCAGCCAAAATCTGCGCTTTGGTACATTTCCTGCGCAGGAAACTGCTCGAATTTGCGCAGCGGGCATGACGGTTAATTAGCTCATCCACGGCGGTTAAAACAGGCGTTCAAAAATGCTGCTTGGGTTTGCGATAAACAGGCGTTACGCGTAACGCTAGTGTAACGTAGAGGGCTGAGCCTTACTTTTACCATTATTTTTTGTTTAATGCTGTCTTCATACTTATTTTGGTGCAATGAGCTTATTATAACTTGATTTCAGTTAAAGAAATGTTAAAAAATGATTTTTGTTACAAAAATCCTCAAGATTTTGCTTACAGCAACACTTGGTACAGCTATGGCGAATTGCTAGGAACGCTACAGTCATAATTTGTGGAAGGCTGGGCAAAATGGGCATGTTAAGTAGTTTGCTGAATATTTCTTTAAATATGCCACAAAATACAATTTTTCTTTCATTATTGTATGCCTCCTTCCTTTATCTATGGATAAAAATAGCCACATAGAATGAAAATAACTTGAAATCATGAAAACAGTGTAAAATAAAAATTAATGTTTTACAAGCAGCTATTATGACTCGCGGGGTAAAATGGGCATAGGCATGGGGCATGGGCATATGTAAAAAAACTGTGAAACATCAAAACAGTGGGGCAATATGGGCCACAACAACCGCGCTTAGGTAATGGTCTATGCTTTTGTGCATGTTTCGTGAAATGTATTTTCGTTCTATCTTTTGTTTTGCTGGTCAGGAAATCCCTTAAAATTCTTCCAAAAATATGTTATCAAAATTTAAACAGTTTTTACACGTTTCAATCTACAAAATCGAATGTTTTGAAGCTGTGCTTGTTATCATTATTGAGGCGACAAATACAACACCATATCCTCACCAAGCGCCGTATGTCAAAAGCATCTGCCAATTTTGCCCCACGTGAAGCATTTTTTTATTTTTGTTATATTAGTAAAAATACGCATTCTTGCTTTGCCTTGCTTTCTTCAGACAAATTGTATAGAAAAATCATATCTTTAAAAATATATCATGTAAAACTTGAACGCATCCTTATGACACTGGTTTAAGCTTATTTTCGAAATGGCAAAAATTACATCAATATGCTACTAAACCTTACCCAAGCGCCACAGATTAAGCTTAAACGACTGGAAAATTGAATATCCATAGAAAAAAAATGAAAGCTCCACAGCTTCATTGGTTTGATCAATAGATGGCGTATTACAACTCATCATAATATTGCTATCCTTTTCTTGCAATGTGTTTCAACAAGTTTCATCTTATCATGACCTATATCAGTGATCAGATATATAGTGTGATCAGATACGTGGGTATCAACACCAACGACCATTACTCAAATCTCACTTGCGTCATTGCTGGTGGTTTCCATTGGAGTTTAGTATTTAAACAATCGTATCGCCGTTCTAGTTCTAGCGATGCATAACTTCAATGCGAAACCCATACAACAGTACAGAGGAAATGAGAAAGCTCTCCTCCAAGCGATGAAGCTCAACTGGTTGGGGTATCCCACCAACAGAGAGCGCCACCAGCTTTTTTGCTATTTTTAGAATGCATGAGTCGTTTGCCGTCTGCTAAACGAAGTCTTTCTATATTCCGTTTAGGTAGAGAACTTGAGTCGTTTAGAAGCCGTTTAGTGGTCGTTTAGTGGATTTGTGGCACTTGGGATATGTGCCTGATTTGCGTTGTAATCTTTTCTCAGTAATGCGTGGTGATGCTGCTGGTATGAAAGTGGTGTATGAAAACGGAGTGGTACAGATTTATCGTGGTTCAGAAATTGTCGCGTGTGGTTCACGGGTTGGAAAGTTATACCAGCTAGATTTTCGTTACATGCAGCGTGGTGAATATTCGATGATGACGACAAGTCAAGTGTCTAATGAGCTGGAATTGTGGCCCGTTGCGCTCCGTGATTTTTTAATATTTTTCTTGTTATTTCTGCGTCTCTGCGTTTTCTGTGCATTGGATTGTTGTCTGTTCTACTGACTATTAAGCTGTTTCATATAATCGTTTCGTCTGGGCGAACTGTTTCGCTGCACCGCAACTGTAGTTTCCTGTTGTTTTTTTCGGCTTAGCAGTGCTGTGCTGTGATTACGCGTGATCTAGTGATGGCTATTTGCTTCTCGTGTGCTGAACCACTAGAGGCCACCGGCTGCATCATCAGTTGTGCATATTGTGACGCTACGTTCCACCGCGGCTGTTGCAAATTGCCCCCCGAGCTGATTGACGCAGTATTGTCCAATGTCTACCTGCGCTGGAGCTGCATTGGCTGCACTAACATTCTTAAAAATCCGCGCTGCCGTTCGGTAAAAAAAATAGGCGTCCAGGTCGGTTTCCAAGCCGCCCTCACCTCAGCCGTAGCAGCTATCGGCAAGCTCATTGGGCCTATTGTCGCCGAAGTTCGCAGTGGTTTCACCCTCCTTCAAACTGCATCCACGCCTCACACTCGGAATCCTGATCCTCGACCTGCTACTGGTAGAAAGCGGAGGCGCGTAATCGAGCATTCGGCATCTTCTGGTGTTAATAGAATTGTAAACAATCGCGGTAACATCCTTTGTGCCGCGTCATCGCCAAACGCATACACCAACACCACGATTGCCGTCCAGCCGGCACCTACACAACCGCATGAACTAGTGGGAACCGATCCACTATCATCACCGCCTCAAACTGCACCTCGTGAGCCTTTCACAGACAGGATCTGGATCTGGATCTGGAGCGGGATAGGCGGCCGCTTAGCAACAGCCGTCACTGTGGAACAAGAGGTCGCTTCTGTAAAGCGTCGCTTAGCCACCGAGGACGTTATAGTTATAGTGTTGAACCTGATTGCCTGGACATCATCCAGCTTTACTAACATACTTCACGCTCCCGCAATGCAGTGTACCGTCATCTCAACCCCCACGTCAAGCAGATTTCAATTTTAGACGAACTAATTTCACTGATCTCGTTTCTGCACACTTAAAAATATTTCACGACCTCGGTTAAAAAAACTGCCGAAATTCGTCGGCTCTTTCGATTCTTGCTGATATGTCAGTTGAAAATTTCCCATTGCCGATAATCAGTGCCATTTAAAACTGAAATATCAGTTAAACAAATATTTTAACCGAAACTCGGCAACACAACATGCCGATTACATACGTTAACACTGCTGTCACCGAGGTCATCCGTCAAAATAACCGAAATTTCGGCCATGCTATTTGAGTTAGCCGAGGCTCGGTTTTCTATCTGTCATTCATCATTTAGTCGATGCAGAAACCTTTCGGAGTGATTTTGTGTTATAAAATCAATAGTGTGAAAAATAAATGAAAATATGACACCCAGCGTGAAGAAACCGATCATCAGTAGCGTACGATCGGACACGGGTGGGCTACGAAGCTCTGTCAACGCACGTAGCCAGTGCACATAAGATCGTCGCTCGAAGCAGTCCTTATCCAAGGATTACCGGATGCTAGTTCGATTGGACCAACATTTGCCGGCCCGTTCGGACTTCCAGGTTTCATTTCCAGTTACCTTCACGAGGTAAATATCCAAATACTCGACCACGTGACTTCCAATCAGGGTTCACTCAGGCTTGTTTCACTCTGCCCGCTTTACAGAACCGTGTCTGTACCGGTGTCCGCTCTATGCCCGGCCCATCTTCCTGCACCCTTACTACATCCAGACGCTGTACACCATCTGGTGTTGTATCGGCGCCCGTCCCTGCGCTTCCCATCCCACCACAACTCTCACAATTGGGGGGGGAGGTGACTTCCTGCCATCCAACTACAGATACGATGGTGGCATCATGCTGCAGAAAATGTACATCGGCAATCAGTATGGGCTCTGGCTGTTATGGTTATGTCTCAATAAATAATTGTGTTTGTATTTATAACTCAAACTAACTTTTTACGCAAATAAAACCGTTAAAATTAAAAAAAAGATTGTTTTTATAATTAGCTGAAATCTCGGATTGCTCTAACCGAAAATCTCGGTTAAACGTAAATGTCAACACAAAATGTCAATTGCATTTTTAACCGAGCTTTCGGCAACAGAAATTTAACCGAGATCTTTGCCGAGATCTCAGTTGTGCAGATCTCGGCAAAAATTAACCGAGATTCGGCAAAAAATTTTAAGTGTGTGCACTTAACCAAGTTAACTGGGACTCTTTCACTGATTATGACGACATCAACGACAGTGTGGCTGAATTTTCTTCTCAAATGAATGAATTTGTTGAACAATTCATCCCACGGTTTAATGTTCGTGCTCATCCACCATGGACCAATTCTGCACTACGTTTGCCTAAACGTCGAAGATCACGGGCCCTTAAAAAACTTCATCGACTAAAAAACAGCACTAACCGAATAAATTGCTCGCGCCTCAAAAATATATAAGCAGCTGAACCGAACCGCCTACGCCAACTACGTCAGGAAAATTGAAATCAATATCAAAAGACATCCCACATCATTCTGGAAATTTGCTAAAGATACGGAATCCTGTGGATGACTTCCTTCCTCGATGCAGTTCAAGGGAAACACCATTACCGGAGATGAAGAGTTTTGCAATGCATTTGCCTCATATTTCTCTTCTGTGTACACCAACAATTCCTCGGTACCGTCCAACTCAACATCGGCTTTATCCTTCATAAATGATGAGGTTAATTTATGCACAAAACTAATCAACGATGATGAGGTGGAATCTGCTATTTCGTTGTTGAAGCTTTCCTACGCACCTGGGCCTGACAATATTCCCAGCGCAATTCTCATTAACTGCAAGGCTGCTCTCATTCCTATACTGACCAAATTATTCAACAAATACTTGCAATCGAAATGCTTCCCGCGTCTTTGGAAATCATCGTGGATGTTTCCTGTTTATAAAAAATCTAATAAAACTAATGTGTGCAATTATAGAAGAATTTCAATGTTATGTGCGTGCAGTAAACTGTTCGCAAAGATAATGTCTCGTCATATGCTCCAAGCCTTTTCACCATTAATTTCTAATGTTCAACATGGCTTTATGCCGAAACGATCGATTGAGACCAATCTAATAAACTTACTTAACTTTTGCCACTCCTATATTGACAAGGGCTTACAGGTTGACGTCATTTATACTAGTGATGGGCAGGTCGACCCGAACCTATCGGGTCGGAGCCATCCGTAAGCGACCCGGAGTCGTTCGGGTCGACCCGAAAGGTACATGTAGGTTCAGTGGGTGCAACGACTCCGGTAGGTGCGAGAAAGCATAAGCGACTCCGACCCGTTGGTGCAACGAGTTCGGGTCGGGTCGGGCCACAGTAGGTTCAGTTTGACCCGAGGGTGCAGCGAGTTCGGGTCGACCCGATAGATCAGTAGGTGCGAGAAAGCATAAGCGACTCCGACCCGTTGGTGCGGCGAGTTCGGGTCGGGTCATATTGAACCTATCTTGATCCGACCCGACCCGAACTCGCCGCACCAACGGGTCGGAGTCGCTTATGCTTTCTCGCACCTACTGATCTATCGGGTCGACCCGAACTCGCTGCACCCTCGGGTCAAACTGAACCTACTGTGGCCCGACGCGACCCGAACTCGCTGCACCAACGAGTCGGAGTCGCTTATGCTTTCTCGCACCTACTGATCTATCGGGTCGACCCGAACTCATTGCACCCGCGGGTCGGATTTGATTCCGACTCCGAGCTAGCGCACTCGCTACACCCACGGGTCGGAATCGATTCCGACTGGCTTGCACCCGACTCCGGGTCGGGTCGTGAAATGAATCGTATGACCCAACACTAATTTATACTGACTTCTGCGCTGCTTTTGACAAGGTCAACCACTTTCTATTGCTATCTAAATTATCAAAGTATGGTGTTCACACAAATTTTGTTGAGTGGTTAAGAAGTTATTTAACTGATCGTTGCATTAACGTTAAGATGGAAACTAGCTTATCTGCCACATTCCATAATTTATCTGGTGTTCCTCAAGGGAGTATATTAGGACCTTTACTATTTATTATATTTGTTAACGATTTCGTATTTGCTATTCCTCATGTTAAACTGTTAGTATATGCTGACGATCTAAAAATGTTCCTACCTGTTAAATTTTCTGAAGACTGTGAAATGTTACAAGTCGTTAAACTATTTTTCTGCATGGTGTTTTAATAATGAAATGTTACTTAATGTTAGCAAATGTAGTTGTATAACATTCTTAAAGAAAAAAAATCCTATTATTTATAACCACAAAATCAATGAAGACAGCGTTCCAAGTTTTTCTCAGGTTCGGGACTTAGGAGTTATTGTAGACAATAAGCTTAGTTTATCAAGCCATTATCAAACTATCGCCACTAAAGCTCTTAAACTATTAGGATTTGTCTTACGTGTCTCAGCTGACTTTAAATATCCTTTCAGTTTACAAACATTATACTGTTCTTTAGTCCGTCTCATTCTGGAATTTGCCAGTGTAGTTTGATGTCGCCATCAGATTACATACATCGATAAAATTGAAAAAAATCAGAAAAAATCACACGTATTATGTTTCATCGTCTACCCTGGTCAAACAAAATTTCACGTCCTTCGTATAATGTTCGGAGTTTATTATTTGGCTTAGAGACTTTACAGCATAGGAGAACTACGGCTCACATGCCGTACACACATGCACACTGTAAGCATTTAGTTATTTAGGCATACTGCCCGATAACTTTAATTTAAATAAATTGTAAAACCTCGAATTTTACTTATTTGAATTAAACGTTCAAGTTATAACAAAGGCACAAAATCACAAAGTAGAAGAATAGACAGAAGGCTGAAGGTGTTGTCAGTACAACGATCCGTAAACGAATGATCTTTATTTTGACATTCAGATTATCGCACAGTTGTCACGGTGATGGTCATATTCTGATCCGGCATATTGGGCACTATGGTCTTTTCAGGGGTCAAATCTCCAGGATATTACAGCTCGGCTATCCTGACAAACAAATTGACCTCAATTTTAGCGGCTTTACTGTAGAAATCTTCAATACTTATTGAACAGAACTGGCATGAGAATAACTCACATACTTTCAATCACAACTGCTTTTCTGACCAACATCTCCTCCGGAAGTCTTGCTGAAGTTTACGGAAGTTACAGCCAAGCATGAGGACGATGATGATATCGAAAGGTGTTGATCTGGAATGATGTCGTCATATGATGCGTTAAGTTGGGTAAATTTCAAGGTGGGTGTCAATTTCAATCACAGCTGCTTTTCTGACCAACATCCCCTCCGGAAGTCTTGCTGAAGTTTACGGAAGTTACAGCTAAGCATGAGGACGATGCTGATATCGAAAAGAACTGATCCTGAATGATGTCGTCATGTGATGCGTGCGGTTGAATCAATCTCATAGTGGGTGTAAATACTGCTGCCGCTGATCGGCATCTCCTCCAGAAGTCTTGCTGACGTTTACAGAAGTTACAGCCAAGCATAAGGACAATGTCGATCAGGATGAACCTGAATACTGAACGACAACACGATGATTGTTGTTCAACAGCTCAGTAGGCTACAACCGATGCCACAGCACTCGAACATGACGCGGCGGTAGAGGGTGGTAGCGGGGTCAATCCATAAAGTGGTGGAAGGCAATACACACGATGAATCGGAGGCGATGACAACACGGCATGCGGTGCACATGCAATACCAGAAGTGATGCGCGAAGCTTTTCCAGTATTCCAAGTATCAGCGATGATAAAAGAATAGCCAGCGGCCGAATTCTTACTAAATGGCGGTGTCGTCATTGTCGTGCAAGATGAACAAGATGGCGGCCTTACTAAATGCAAGTGCTAGATGGCTGGTGTCTTTGGGGTTGCAGGGATCGATATCGTTGTGGCTGGTGAATCTGGCGTAATCTGGTCTAGCCATGAGGCAAATCGTTGCCTAAACATCGAATTGGCTGCCTATACCGGCAAGCACATACAGAAGCTTCTCGTTTTTGCGCATTACAATGGTAGATGGTAGCGTCATCTCACACACAAACAAACAAACTCTTCGATACACAATCTTGTGCCGTGCTGGATTGGACAGCAAAGCAGGTGCAGGCGATAAGATTTATCCCACTTCTGAGATGTAAAACCTCGAATTTTACTTATTTGAATTAAACGTTCAAGTTATAACAAAGGCACAAAATCACAAAGTAGAAGAATAGACAGAAGGCTGAAGGTGTTGTCAGTACAACGATCCGTAAACGAATGATCTTTATTTTGACATTCAGATTATCGCACAGTTGTCACGGTGATGGTCATATTCTGATCCGGCATATTGGGCACTATGGTCTTATCAGGGGTCAAATCTCCAGGATATTACAAAATGAATAAATAAATAAATAAATAAATAGCATATTGCCTGCTGAGAAGAGGGGTTAGTGTGGACAGCATGAATTGGCTTTCATTCAAAGTGAGGGTCCCGGCTATCCTTCGAGATGCGGCACTCACACCATCCACCTGGCCCGTCGGTATCGGTGTACGTGAGTTTTTTCCATCCCGTCAACAAGACCACCAAACCTCATCTCCTATAGCCACCCGAAACCGCTTTACAACACGCACACCAGCAACCAGTACTGATCACCGCTACACCACACGCACACTAACAACGACTCACCGTTTAGCCGCACGCACGTCTACTCTACCTGGTCCTGAAACTACATCATCACAACAGTATCACCCCCCGGTGAATGATACCTTGGAAGCACCGAACTCAACACTTGTTTCTAGACCGCCTCAAAACCACCGCGCTTCATCTCCGCACCTGTACCAGTCTACAATCGATCGCTTTTTTCTCAACTAGATGAAGTTCCGCTCAATGCACGCAACAAACACGCCAAGCCTCATGCTCTGACAACGCAGCTCAATTGACTTACCGTATACCCGCTTTATCCAACCGCCACAATGACAACGCTACCGCTGAGTATTTAAGCTGCTATTATCAAAACGTTGGAGGTTTGCGAACTAAAACAAAATAATTTCACCTAGCTGTATTGGAGGCTGACTTCGATCTCATCGCCCTCACGAAAACTTGGCTTGTTGACAACATTCCATCGGCTCTTCTCTTCAACAACAACTTCTCTATATACCGCTGTGATCGCTCTCTAAGCGGCTCTCGCTCTCGCGGTGGTGGTGTTTTGCTTGCCGTTTCTAACGCATACGATTCGATGGAATTACCTTCCCGTGATCGGTCTCTCGAGTATATTTGTGTGCGCGTCGCCTGCAATAACGCTCATCTGTACGTCATGGTAGTATACATTCCACCGCAGCTTAGCTCCGAGATATCGACTCTTCGCTCTCTACATGATTGTATCAGCGGCTTTATTCTCACATTGAAGCCTTCGCATTTGCTGTTTGTTATTGGCGATTTCAATCAGCCTAGCATAAGCAGGTACACAGCTGATCCTTCGTCCTCGCCTGCATACTCATCAATCATGCACTATGAACCAACGGCTCGCTCACTGGCCAATAACACCTTTGTGGATGGATTTAAATTTAACGGATTAGTGCAATTAAATCACATAAAGAACTCGCACGGACGCATGCTTGACCTGCTCTACGCTAACAATGCTGCAGCTAAATTGTGTTCGCCTGTCTTTCCAAGTGTTGTTCCGCTTGTACCTCTTGACTCCTACCATCCGGCGTTTGACTTCAATTTATGTATTAACTCGTCGACCCGACGCAATTCAACGACTCGACGAAACTCGACGACAACCGTATTTTATCGTTATAACTTTGCTAAAGCTGACTATGTGAAACTGAACGATATGATATCAATGTTTAACAATAGCTTTCATTGTTCCAATTTTGTTTCACTTGCCGAAGCATTATTTTCATTCTCGTCCTGTATGCTGCAAGCTTTTGTTATATGCGTCCCAGTTCAGCGTCCTAAACCTAACCCCCCCTGGGCGGACCGCGCACTCAAACGACTCAAACGTGTAAAAAGAGCTGCTTATCGTCACTACCAAACGCGCCGCTGCCAAAGATCTCGCTCGATCTACTTTGACACGCACTCTTTACACTGCAGCTATAACCGTTTTCGATATGGCACATATTTGAGTAATATTCAACGTAACCTCTGCAGGTGGCCTGACTCGTTTTGGCGCTTCTACAACAGCAAAACAAAATCCACGCATACACCGAAATCTATTACGTACAAAGGAGCAACAAGTGCCAACACTAAAAAAAATGTGCAATCTCTTCGCGGATCGCTTCGCAGATTGCTTTTCACCGGCCATGAATGATACCGATACCATTGATGCTGCTCTCGTCAACACTCCGGCTGGCGCAATTAACATGAGTACTCCTTTCATCGACAGTGAGATCGTTTTATCATCCCTAATGCAACTAAAGCCTTCCTTCTGAAACGTTGTCAAACGACTGTAGCACCTATCCTTGCAAAAATGTTCAATGAATCGCTGGCCAATGGCTACTTGCCCAAAACATGGAGGAAATCTTGGATGGTTCCTATTTATAAAAAGGGCGACAGGACAGATGCCATCAACTACCGGGGTATTATATCTTTGTGTGCCATTGCCAAGGTGTTCGAACTAGTGATATACAAAAATCTGCTATATGCATGCCGCAGCTACCATAGCCCGTATCAACATGGATTCGTGCCAAAAAAGTCGGCTACCACGAACCTGGTTGAATTTGTAACCTATTACACTAGCTAAATTGATGCCGGAGCTCAAGTCGATGCAAGTTATACAGATCTGAAAGCAGCATTCGACTTTCTTCCGCACGCAATTCTTCTCCCTAAACTGCGCCGTGGCCGCAGTGAATTGCGATGCAAATCTTGTTTTTGCTATGTATTTTTTTTATTGAACTGTTACATCTTAATTAGGCCATACGGCCCGTTGAAGATTAATAAATAATAATAATAATAATAATAAATAATAATAATAATAAACTTGATAAGCTAGGATTTCCCTGCTCGCTCGTACAGTGACTTAAGTCTTACCTAATTAATCGCATATACATCGTGAAAATTGATAAGCACATGTCAAAAGAAATAGTCAGCAGCTCGGGTGTGCCACAAGGAAGCAATATTGGCCCGCTTCTCTTCATATTGTTCATCAACAATGTTACCCTTTACCTCCCGACAGTGTCTGTTTGCCGACGGTGCAAAAATTTCACTTTTTAATGTTACTGGTACACCTGTGGACATAAAAATAGGAACTTTTTTTCTGACCGAAAGAGATAGTGCTTTACATAATTTTTTGGTAGCCCTGAAAAGAGCTGATTAAGTGGTGGTTGGGAGGTGGTGTTGCGGTGTTCCACAGAGCGAAAACACATTCTAACGGTCAATGTGTTGACCATTATTGTCTTTCACTGCCTGGCAGCGAGTAGCCATATCGTGGATGAGATTCTGACACATTTCTATAGGAATGCGTTTCCACAAATCCTTGCAGCGTGCCCATAGGTCTTCCGCTGATGATGCATGCTGGTTCTTGATCTTGTCCTTAAGAATTGACCACAGATTTTCAATTGGATTGAGGTCAGGACTCCACGGAAACGCATTCCTCTAGAAATGTGTCAGAATCTCATCCACGATAGCCACGGTAGAACTTGCACATCCTGGTTTGCCAAATAACATCTAACTGTTCGTGATGTGTGCTTTGAGTCGTTATCATGCTGAAAGATGTAAAGGCCGGGCTACATTGATCGGACTCGCAAGCGTAATTTCGATTTTCACTAGCGCATCTGGCGGCGGCTGGTGGAACCTTTTTTTGGTCATCGAGGGAATGGTCGTGCCGGACCCACAAATTAAGTAGTTTTTTCATCGTTTTTTGTCATGAAAATGGATGCAATGCGTGCAGGACATGTGCATCTACCTTTAACAAAACTTTTCTTGTTCGATTTAAGTAAAAAACATGGAAAAATAACGTATTTTCTGGAGTGGCTCCAAATTATTTAGCAAAATGCTTCGGTTAGCCGCCGCCAGATGCGCTAGTGAAAATCGAAATTACACTTGCGAGTACGATCAATGTAGCCCGGCCTTAATGCTCTTCGTCGCCGAATTTTTGTCGAGCGTATGGCAACATCTTACCGCAGGACTCCACACAGCATAACACGGAGCGCAACATAACAATTGACAGCTGCCAAACGCTTGAGAAAACGCTTGGGAAAGGAGGTAAAACGTTTCATTAACTGTCGGTCATCGCAGCAGGTTGGTAGCTTTTCAACGAGAAATGAGCGGGCTACTAAGGATACTCAAAACATGGTACCGGCAATAGAGCGTTTTCTGAAGCGTTAAGCAGTTGTCAGTTGTTATGTTGCGCTCCATGTTATGCTGTGTGGAGTCCTGCGGTTACGACTAAGTATTTTTCTGTACCCTTCCGAGTTCAGTGTCCCGATGATACGGAACAAAGGACCCGGGCCGTGCCAGGAGAAGCAACCCCACACCATTACGTGGCCGTCTCCGTGACTAAGGGTTTTTATCGTGTTTTCCGGATGATACGCCTGATTGGGAAGGCGCCAGACGTATTTAATGCCGTCCGAACCATCCAGATTGATTCTGGACTCATCCGAAAAGATTATTTTCATCCACCAAGTGATGGATGCAGTTAGATGTTCTTCGGCAAACCGAATGCGCGCTTCTACGTGGTGCGGCTGCAGCTTCCGAACCTTCCGTGGTCTCCGGGCACAGAACCCAGCCTCTTGTAAACGGCGAGACACCGTCTTCGACGATACTTGCAATCCAAGCTCTTGCTTGATGCGAGTGCAAGTAGTGAAAGGGTCCGCCCTGACCTTTTCAACAATCTGCGCGTCAACGTCAGCCGTAGTTTTTCACGGACGACCGGTCGACTTACCCATAGCCTCGCTACGAATGGCGTTGTCAACAAACGTCCACGAACGGCCGAACGCCTTGCAGATTGTCTTTATTGGGACGTTCTCACGAAACAGCCCCTGAATGTGTTTCCGCTCCTCTGGTGTGCAGTGCTTACCGTGACCCATGATGATTTTGTGGAATTTTTTAACAGCAACCTTAAACCTTGACCACTGGCTGAAGAATGAAGTGCAAAACGATTTGGCTCTCCTTTTATACTGCCGCGACACGTCATCGGCACTCGTAACTCAGGTTAGTAGCGCACCAAAAATGGGAGTATAAAAGACAAAAATTGGCGATTGCAACTTCAGTGCGCTTCGCACTCTTGCCGATGACACATCTAGCGCATGCATTGAGCCAAAAACAAAAAAAAACACATACAATTTTTTTTCCTATTTTTATGTCCAGCGGTGTACCTACTTCAAGGACGGCATCGCAGTAAATCGACAAAATCATGCCAAAGACCTGGGCGTTCTTCTTGATTCAAGTTTGATTTTTAAACATCATATCGATGACGTTGTACTCAGAGGAAACCAATTACTTGGCGTGGTTATCCGAACAACTAATGAATTCCGCAACCCCATGTGCATCAAAGCTGTCCACAATAGTATCGTTCGTTCGGTTCTGGAATATTCGTGCGTAGTCTAGAGCCCAACTACTGCTTCTTTGATTGCTCGACTTGAGGCGATTCAACGTAAGCTCACGCGATATGCCCTACGCCTACTTCCCTGGCAGGATCGCAATAATCTTCCTCCGTATGCTGCGCGGTGCCGTCTTCTAGGCCTTGAATCTCTTTCGGTTAGAAAACGCAATGCACATTGCTCTATCTTCGCTGGATTGCTAAATGGCTCTATCGACTCATCCCCTTCGTTGCATCGAGTCGATATCTATGCACCATCCCGAACACTTAGGTCTAGAGAAACTCTACGGCTCGCTCAACCTCGTTCCAGCGCTGGTCTTTTTCTTCTTCTATATGCGAGTTTGGACCTATATCCTCCTATGTTAGATGGCAACCATCTCTCATAATCAGAGGCTTACCGTACTCTTATTTGTCGTTGGACTACTCTGAGTCATATCGACTTGGTTTTGATATGGGTTTTTTGGTTTAGAAACGTATCTGGTTTTCTTTAATAAATCTCGTTATTTTTTTACTGTCCCTCCATCCCTGTCTTTGAAATGTCTTTTTAGATCCGCTTTAGTTAGTCCCAGAGGTGGGTCATATTTAGTACATTCGAATAGCATGTGACTTGCTGTCTCTGGTAGTTTGCATTGGCTACAGTATGGGTTATCCGTTATTTTCATTGTATGCAGCCATTTGTTTCCTAGGTCGTGTCCCGCTAGTATACGATTAGTTATTCTTATTTCGCTTGCTGACAGGTTGGTTTCCAGATGCCATGGCTTAGTTTCAAACACTGGTTGAAAATACTCGAATTTTTTCCTTTCTTTTGACATTGGTCACTGTACCACCTTTGAGTTCCTTCTATCATTTTGTTTTTCGCTAGTCTAGTCTTAACTTATTTTGTATTCGGTTTTCCTCGTTGATTCCTTCATTAGCTAGTTCATCTGCTTTTTCGTTTCCCGGAATGCCTATATGTCATGGAATCCATCTTATTTCCGCTTTGATTTGTTTGCATTTGTTCAATATGTTGTGTTATGGTTTTTCAATGTGTGTGTCTTTTTGTGCTTTGTTGATAATTTCGCATGCTGCCTGACTGTCTGTGTATATGATTATATTTTTAATTTTTTTGTTTTTGCTATTTCGAGGGCTTTTTCTATTGCAGTTATTTCGATTGATGTTATAGATGTAGCGTTTTCTAGTTGGTATGCGTATTCATATTTTCTGTCCTTAGATGTAATAAATATTCCTATTCCTGCTCCTTCTATAGTTTTGCTACCGTCTGTGGATATGATTGTTCTTGTTTTTTGAACCTCTTCAATTTCGTTTAAGTACTCTATTTTCATTATTCTTTGGTCGTTATGGTTCTTTTTTGATAGTTTTTGGTCGAGTTTGGTCCTAATGACTGTTTTGTGGTTGATGTTGTTCCTTATGATATGTACCATTTGTTTAATTATTTGTTTGTTTTCTGTGTATAGTTTTTCCGCATAGTTCATTCTTCTTTTTTTCTGGTTTTTATTCTTTTCTAATTGTTTTTTTTTTGTGAATGGGTGAGTATGCTATAGTTTTAAAGAGCTCTTTTGTTGCTAAATATGTGGTTCTGTAACTAAGGGGTATTTCTGCGTTTATAGCATATAGTGTGTTAATCGGGGTTGTTTTAGTGCAACCCGAATCCTTTCTAATAGATTGAGTAACAATTGTGTTCATAGTGTTTAGTTGCCTTTTCTTTGCATTTCCTAGAAAGGATGCTCCATACTCGAGTGTACCTCTAACTATTGATCTATGTACTGCAATAGTTTTGTTATTTGTTATTTGTTATTTATTAATTAAAATTCAACGGACCGCAAGTGCCCACTTGAAGCGAATTCATTTACATTCATTCATTATAACATAGTCACATTTCGGTCATTCATTTGTCACGCTTAGTCTTAAGTAACATAATTAACATGTAAAAGGTCGCACGACACGAATACTGTTTAACAATGCGGTGCGCGACATGTCAGTTTGATGACGATCACAAATAACATTAAACTCACGGCACATACGAATAAACGGATCAGAGGAGCCAAAGCGAGTGCGGCGTTCCTCCACGTCAAGTAGCGATCTAGCTCGGAGCGATCTCGGCGGGACTTACATGTTGAGCCTCGAAAGAAGCGCGGGCGAGTCGATCCGATTGTCAAGAAGTCCCGCGACAAACAGCCTCTGAGCGTTGCAGTTCCGCTGCTTCAGCGTCTCGATGCCAAGCAACGCACAGCGTCCCTCATAGTCAAGTTGGACACTCCAGGAGCGCAAAGCGAACCGCGTGAATTTGCGCTGGATCGACTCTAAACGAGCTAGGGGGCGAGCAGCTGTAGGCCACCATACTACTGAAGCGTATTCTAACACTGGTCGCACCAAAGCACAGTATAGCGTCTTGATGCAAATCGGGTCAGTGATGTCTCGTGCTATTTGTTTTAGTAAGCCGATCAATTGGTTACCCTTAGTGACAACGTGCTCTAGCTGGTCGTGGAAGTTCAACTTTTCGTCAAGGAGCACTCCTAGATCCGTGACACAGCTTTTGCGACCAATGGTAGATCCATTTAACGCATCGTCATACACTAAGGGGCACCGCTTTCTCGCAAACGTAACGACAACACACTTCTCGACGCACAATTCAAGACCATTCAAAGAGCACCATGACTGGAAGGCACTTAGAGTAGCTTGAAGGCGGAGTTGGTCTGACCGGTCACGGATAGGCAGGAACAGCTTCGCGTCGTCTGCATACAGTAGGTGGCCGTCAGGAAGGAGCAACCGTGTTACGTCATTCAAGAAAATGACAAACAGCAGCGGTCCAAGGTTACTCCCCTGCGGCACCCCCGAAGAAGCATCGATACGGCGCGACGTATGGGGTCCCATCTTCACGCAGTATGTGCGACCAGCAAGATAGGAACGCATTCAGGCCAGCAGCTGCACAGGCAGACCAAGCGTTTCGAGCTTTGCGAGCAGCAAGGCGTGCGGAACGCTATCGAAGGCAGCCTTGATGTCCGTGTAGACTGCGTCGATCTGCGTGCCGGCATCGATGGTCCTGTGGCAGAGGCTAACGAACTCAACCAGGTTGGTGGTGGTTGAACGCTGAGGGACAAATCCATGTTGAGCTGCGCTAATGTAGTTCGAGGCAGCTGCGAGGAGAGGTTCGTACACCAGGAGCTCGAAGACCTTAGCGCAGGCACAAAGCGATGTAATGCCTCGGTAATTACATGCATTTGATTTGTCCCCCTTTTTGTGCACTGGAACAAGCCACGAAGTTTTCCAGCAGGCAGGATAGATGCCGGAACGCAGTGAGTCGCGAAAAATCGAGGCCAGGATAGGCGCGATGGTGGTGCCACAACGCTTAAGCGTAGAAGCCGGGATCCCGTCAGGCCCTGGAGCAAACGAAGATTTCAGCCTGTCAATCGCTTTCGAGACTGAATACTCATCGATGATCGGCAAGTTTGGGGCCATAGCATCCACCGGTACGTTTGATAATGCGTCGGCTATATGCCTCTCATCAGTTACAGCTGGAAGGAAGGTGGCGGCAAAGCGCGAGGCAAAAATATCACATACAGCAGACGGATTGTTGCCGTTGCGCCCGTTGTAACTGACGGAGCTAGGAAAACCAGAGGATTTCCGACGATTGTTTGCGAAGTTCCACAGTACACGTGAATTGCCGCGGCAGCGCAAAACCGTACGCCGTACGTGCCCCAGGTAGCGGAACCTGTTATAGCACCGATAGAGAGAGTGCGCAGTATTATAGTTGCGCAATGCTGCGGGATACCTACGCAACAAATAATCGCGATACGCGGCAGCTTTAGCCGTTTTGAGCCTGCGCAGCGTTCTGTCACCCCAAGGGGGGCCTCGTTTAGGTCGTTTCCCCGGCGTGCATTCATTCAGGGCTTGCAACATGAACCGCTCAAAATCTTTCACAGCGAGGTCAAGAGTGGCGTAACGGGAACAATCAAAGACATTCGCGAACGAGGCGATCATCGGCAGGAGCCTGTTAAAGTCCGTCCGCGCGTAGTCAAGGCGTGATGTTAGCGCAGGAACGGCTGATTCCTCTCGTGGTAGCGGGATGGCCAACTCAAGCGCAGGGTGATAGGTGTCAATTGCTAACAGCGGGGTGAGGCAAAGTTCAAGCGGAAGGCAAACAGAAGCAACAGCATTATTTGCAAACACCAGGTCTAAGATGCGTCCGCTGGTGTTAAGATGACCATTGATCTGGAAAAGTCCGCTATGATGCATCTCGTCCATAAACAGAGCGGAGAGAGCCGATCGCGTACGTGGCTCATAATGCAGAAATGGCAAATCCGGATCATGCTGAGCGGCTGACCAGGAGACGAGAGGTTGATTGAAGTCTCCTAACAGGAGTAAACCGTCTCCGGGATGCATAGTTGAGCATAATGAGCGAATGCAGTTTTCGATTTCACGGAGCGTGGCAGCATTTGCGGCAAGTCTAGGCGGGAGGTATGTAGCAATGATGAATAGTCGGGAATTGCCTAGTTGTATTACAACGCACACTAGCTCAAGCGATGGATGCACCGTTGTGTGTTCCCGTGACGTCAGAGACTGAGAGCACGCAATCAACACACCTCCACCGCGGGAACATGTACTGTTGTCAACACTACGATCGCATCGGTAGACTCGGAAGCTATCGTCAAACAGCAAAGCCGAAGGTAGACTAGGATCGAGCCAGCTTTCCGTAAGCACTATTACATCGAAATTTTCTTTGGATTTAAGTTGTTTTTGTAGTTGCATACGTATTTCAGGACATTTAGTTTGTTTCGTGCTTTATCTTTTTGTGCTTCAATTTGTTTGCGGAATGTTAGTTTGCTGTCTGTTAGTATGCCCAAATATTTGTATGTTTTTACTCTTTCAACTGTTTCTCTGTCTATATCAATTGCTATGTCACTTATTTCGGTATCTGTTACCCAAAATTTTGTTTTTTGTGTGTTTATAGGCAGATGCAGTTTTTTTGCTATTGTTGTGAAGTGGTTCAATGCTGCTTGTAGTTTTTTTCTCTAAATCTCTTGGTGAGCTACCTGATTGTACTATAGCGAAGTCGTCTGCATATTGTATGATTTCTATATTTTTTTTGTTTTTGTTGTTGTGGAAATCACGTGTGTAAATGTTAAAAAGGGTTGGAGATAGGACGTCTCCTTGTGGCAGACCATCTGAAACCAATTTTCGGACAGTCTCCCCTTCCACTTCTATCTCCAATGTTCTGTTATAGAGGAATGCTGCGATCCATCGTATAATATCTTTGCTTATTTGGTTTTCTTCCAAGATTTGGATTATTAGGTCTGTTTTTACGTTGTTGTACGCATTTGTAAGATCCACAAATACGACTCCCGTAAATCTCTTTTTTCTTTTGTTGTGAGATATTTGGTTCATCAGTAAGTCTATGCATTGATCGTTTCGTTCGTTTTTTCCTAAAACCAAAGGAAGCGTCAGGGATGATGTTTTTTTCAGCATTTTGTTTGTCTAGGTTATATAGTACTGCAGAATTTGCTATTTTTTGTTATTGTTGGTATCAATGCTATTCCTCTGTAGTTTCTGGGGTCGTTGTGTTCTTGTTTTGGCTTTGGAATTGCTATTATTTTTATTTTCTTGTAGCGTTTTTTTACCTTTCGGACTTTCCACATATCGTTTATTTCGTTTACGAATTGTTCGGCCACTTCATTGTTCAATTTTTTTAGAATCTCATAAGATATTTTGTCGTTACCGGGTGCTGTATTCTTTTTTTCCGTAGTATTTCATGCCAATCACTTAAGTCGATTAGATTAGTTGGTACTACCCCTTGATAGATTTTTTAGTTGCCTTTTTTATTTTTTTTTTTAAGTTTATGTCTAGAAACTCTTTCGCCGCTTGTTTGTTTTGGTATTTTTGTATTGTTTGTTTTGGGATATTTTGCTCTAGTGAAAGTGTGGTCTTTCCTTCTAGATTGCCAAGAAAATACCACAGTTCTTTGCTTGTGGTGTTTGTATCGAATTTATCTAGCTTCTTCTCTATCTTTGTTCTTTTGTGTACTCTTTTTTTTGTATCTGAACGTTGCCGTTGCTTTATTGAGGTTTATCATGTTTTCGACTGTTCGATTATTTGTAAATGTTTTGCGTGCTCGGTTTTTATCGTGCCATGCCTTTTCGGTCTCTCGATTCCACCATATTTTTGGTTGTTTTCGTTGTTTGTGACTATTATTCCGTATTTTGATTTGAATTGCCTTTATGACTGAGCTTAAATTTCCATTTCTTTCTGGTATGAGCTGATTTATGTCGATCATCAGTTGTTTTTTGTTCATATATGTTCTTTGCCTTGTTCTGTTTTGTAGTTGAATTTCTGTTATGATTGTTCTATGGTTAGTGGCACCCATGTGATGGTCTAAAACTTTGCGTTTGCTCTTGAACATGATATCTTCCGATACCATGGTAAGATCAATTGCTGTTTTCTGTCTTTTTGTATCTGTGGGAATGAAAGTAAACTCCCTCTCGTGGAGCATGTACAGATTTGTCTCTTCTAATTCATCCACTAGGAACATGCCTTTACTGTCGTTGTATGTGTTTCCCCATATGGTATGGTGGCAGTTTAAATCAACTGTTATTATAGTTTTGGTTTTGTGTTCAGTTTTGTTAAGCAATTTTAGCAGGGCATTTTTGTACAGGGCAATCGGTTATGCTGGGGTTGGCATATACACTAATGATATTTAATTTAGTTTGGAGTAGTTGAACTTCGGTTATTTGTACGTGATCATTTTCATCGTATTCGTTTATTACCTTGTATTGTACACCTTTTCCACGTATATACCAGTTCCACCATACCCGTCCGTTCTGTTGGTGTATATCAAGTTGTAGTTATGAATATTGGCTTTTTTTACGTTTGTATCATTTAACCAGGTTTCCATAAAACACCCAACTGTTATATCCATGGTCGACATTATGCGTAATATTTCATCTTTGTTTTTGATGAGGCTGTTAACATTACTTTGCAGGATTTTGATATTATTTGAAACCATTTATAAATTTGATAATTATTTTTTGTAGCACTTTTTTTTGTTCGTTACTGTGTTTGGATTCCGTCTGTGCTGTTGTCACGGCTAGGCTTTGTTTTCGGTGGCCTTCCTCTTCCTCGTTTTGCTTCTTTTTCTTCGTTCTCTGTTTCTTGCGGATACGGACGGACTAGCTTGGATTTGTTAGTGGCAGCAATTTCGAGAGAGCATTTTGAGAGGTCGATCATTTCTATATTAGCATCTTCCTCTCTTTCGTTTTGGATTTGGCAGATTCGCTCTGCTAACGTTTTTGACGGACCTGGTTTTGGTGTTGTAAGTGGTTTCGCGGTGCTCTGCTTATTTAGGAGTGTATTGGTTTTGTCAGTGGTGTTGGTATTGGCTGTGGTGGATGCGGCTTTCATTGTCTCGGCTTAGGTTAACCTATTTTGTGCACATGACACGCCCGGGTGCAGTTTGCATTGGCAGAATCTGCACAAATTGGATTGGGTTTGGTAGGTGATGAGAATTTTATGTTCGCCTGCTAGAAAGGCTGTGGCTGGTATTGGGCTATTGATAATTATTCTGGCGATGTAGTCGCTAGTCTTGGTCACATACTTATAGTTTGCTCCCCATGTGGACGATTTGACACTTTTCACTTCTCCGTATTGTGCCAGGAATGTTTTAATATCTTCTTCTCCTGCCTCCTCCGGTGCGTCATATATCCTAACCTCCACTGCACCATCTGCCATACTCACCGGGATTTTATAGGTTTCATTGTTAACTACTTGTTACATCTTTCGGACATATTGAATGAAACACGACCGCTCTGTTTGGTTGTTCGTACGCGAGAGAGCGTGCCGCCAAATTCCTCTTTGTATTTTCCTCTTCCTTTACTTCCATATCTGTCGCCGCGCGTCAACTGTCACAGCGGTTTACACATCGTGGTTGGATACGCACGGTGTGTACGAGGTGTATATTGTTGTGGGCAGCTGTGCGTGCCGACCCCTGGACTTGCCGTGGCAGTTGCGCTGCCACCGGTCAACGTCCAGGGGGACAACAGTGTGTACACGCACACTGTCGCACACACTAAGCGTGCAAGGCTTAGTGTGTGCCGAGCGCCGAGGCAGACGGGGCGACTATGGGCTTCGAACGACGATATCCGTTCGCCGCGGTTGTCAGAAGGCGCTCACTTGGCGCTCAGTTTTAAAATAACCCGTCCGGCAAAATGAGTGTATTTTTTGAGTGATTTGAGTGACGCTGTCGAAACCCGTCCGGCAAAATGAGTGTATTTTTTGAGTGATTTGAGTGACGCTGTCGAAATACAGTGTCTCTTCGACGAATGAGTTACCCACTCACGCGAGCCCTCCCCCACCCCACCCGCAACGCACGGTGCGCTCTGCAGTTCTCAATGTGTTTGTGTTCTTTCGAGCCATGCTACGAACATATCAAAAGCTTGTTGTTTTTCGCTTTCTTTCATACATTACCACGATCGCAAATACGCACTTATTATAAAAGCAAACACAAACACGGTCATTTTTGGTTACATTAAACACTTTATTGAAACTTAATGTAAACTTTCGTCACACATTTAGAACCTAACAAAAACACACATCATGTCGTCGTCCTGCTAAGTACGACCTCCATCCAGCAAACACATATCTGTGAATAAATGGATCCTTACCTGTCGATGCCCGCACTGCATGTGCGTCTGTACACACTGTTTTTTTACTTCACACTTCACCAAAACACACCGGCGCACGAGACTTTCAACGAAATGCGCATCAACGCACAAACACTGCGCGCGGGAACAAAACACGCACAACCATCTCCGGCAAAGCGTCGCGCCTTACTGGTGGTGTTGTACGCGTAGGAGGGGGGGGGGACATACGGAGCGATGGTTCGATGCTGTAATGTAAGCGAGACAACACGATGTGACGAGCAGATCCAAGTTGAGCTCGCTGAAAGAAGACACACACACATTCACAGACGGCTCGTCAAAGCACGGTATTTGTATTGGTGTTAGTGAAGCGCGCGTGTAAAACAGAATGCGAACTCTCATCGCAGCGCGTTTCTCCTTGCTTCCTCAAGCTTCCTCATACCCCTCGGCCTGAATCACTCAAAATTTGGGGTCTCATTGTTTGCGTGGAATGCGAACTCTCATCGCAGCGCGTTTCTCCTTGCTTCCTCAAGCTTCCTCATACCCCTCGGCCTGAATCACTCAAAATTTGGGGTCTCATTGTTTGCGTGGAAGCGTCTTGGTCACTTCAACGTGCGCAGTATTGAGCAATTGATTCGGGATGAAATGGGTTCTGGACTGAAAGTGAAATGTACCGACAAAAGTGTTGTGGTGTGCGTGTCTTGTTTAACCGGGAAACAAACACGGAATCCGTTTCCATCGCGTAATGAAAAACGATCGTCGCGATTGTTAAGGCCGGGGGACATTGCCCGTACTCGCTGGTGTTATTTTTATTTTTATAATTATGAATTTTTATGTAGCGTTACTAGCGCATCTGGCGACGACCAGCGCAAGCTAGATGTCGGTATAATTTATGTGTCAAAATTATTCATACTTGGTGTCTCATCAAGTTTCGACCAGGCTACTTGTATGCCGTTTGAAATGTTGATAAACGTCCATAATTGCTACAAGGTAGGCCGTTAATTGTTGTTGTTAGACAAATCGTCACTCATACAAAGCGCTGGGCACCATTTTTCCCCATCTTCCAATCTCTATTCATCATTGGATAAAATTATAGCCTCCTCGACCCAAAACGTTTTTTGACAGATAAATTATACCAATATTTAGCTTCCACCCGTCACCGCTAGATGTCGTATGCTTTAACAAAAATTACACTACGGAGTACGGACAGTGTCCCCCGGCTTTCAGAGCTCATTCACTCGGATGTTTGTGGTCCAGTTACTCCAGTTGGTAACGGTGGTGTGAAATACTTAGTGTCTTTCGTAGACGACTGGAGCCAGTTTTGTATGTTTTTTCTGATTCAATCAAAGGATGAAGTGTTCAAGCGTTTCTGTGAGTACGATGCTAACAGGTTGGCTGATAAGTCCCCGGTCTAACAAAGAAAAACACATTTTTTTGTCAAAATTCGTTTTTATTATTCAACATAGTTCCCTTCAAGAGCGATACAACGATTATAATGTAATATTCCGGTGTGGATATATACGGAGGAAATTACTATTTATTGTATGGCGATCCTCGCGTCCGTTCAGCCTGGCGGTCTAGCACAAAAAGAGCGATCCCTTTCTCATGACTTTCTTAACTAGCCTAACTCGCTTGTCTAGGCTCTCATTCCTTGACACTCATATTACACCTACACCTGTACTAACTTACGCCTGCGCTAATCTCTCGCTAACCTTACGGCTCTCATTCCCTAATTACATTCCCTCATTACACCTAACTTACACCTGCACTATTTACGCCTGCGCTAACCTAAAGCTCTCAACCTAAAGCTAAAGCTCTAAAGCTCTGACGCATGATGTTTCACATGTAGGTGACGCTAATCACCACAATAACGACCTTCCAATTTTTTGATTCCATTTTGGTAGTACTCCTTCGGTTTTGCCTCAAAATAAGCCTCAGTTTCGGCGACCACCTCTTCATTGCAGCCAATTTTTTCCCCTGCGAGCATCCTTTTGAGGTCTGAGAACAAGAAAAAGTCGCTGGGGCCAGATCTGGAGAATACGCAATTCGGGGAAGCAATTCGAAGCCCAATTCATGAATTTTTTCCATCGTTCTCAATGATTTGTGGCACGGTGCGTTGTCTTGGTGGAACAACAAAATAACAAAAGTTGCTTGACAAAAGACGCTCTGTCTCACAAACCGTCAATACAGACGTCAAATTTTGACACGGCGCCATCTATGTGTCAGACCGGGGACTTATCAGCCAACCTGTTAACCCTGTCGAAAGCCTGCGAGAGGTCAAAGGGAACGAGCTTACCACACTTTCGTTGATTCCTGAGATCAACCACCCGCTCCTTAACAGAGAGCACCGCTTGAAAAATGTTGCAAGGTTTGTTACTACACTTTTGCGCTGTCGATATTATCCCCCACTTCCTGATTATAGATTCAAGGCGTAGTTTGATAATTCTCGACAGTAGCTTATAGTCCGTGTTAAGCAGGGATATAGGCCGAAAACAGGAAGCGGTGTTTGTACTTCCTCTTTTCCCCACGAGAACTATGACACTGTCAACAAAGTCCCGTGGAAACCCACCTTCTAGAGCCTCGTTTCAAAATGAGATGTAATTCCCTATGGATTATCCCGTATGCACGAAAATAAAATTCCTTAGGGATACCATCAGGACCGGGAGACTTTCGCGGCGCAGATTTTTTAATTGCATCCAGGATGTCATCAGGTGTAATCTCACCCATGCAATTATTATTGATATCACAACCCTCTGCAATGATTTGACTGCAGGTACAGTGGCCGGCAAAATAAAGAGGCCACTACTTACGTTTTTACATTTGTCTATTTTTTTCGTTAATAATTTAATTTGTTTATTACTCGTTCAATGGATAACAATGGATCCGTGTGAATGTTCTTAAGTCTAATATTAGATTAAAATAAGTAGTAAGATCATTCTTAATTCGCTTCTAAGGCAGTTTTTAAAGGATTGCACTGAGGTTCCAAAATCAATCAAATGACGAACTTCGTTAAACACCCTAATCATGGAGTTGAGGGGGTCTCTAGATCCATATCTAGTTCGACTACGGTTCAGGGCAAGTAACGGACGAGAGCGAAGCTGAACAGCAGGCGCGTAAAAGTTGAACTGCTGGAGTAGGGAAGGACAGTCGATGTTACTTTGCAGTAAACCAGCCACAAATAGTTGTTGTGCGGTACGGCGTCGGATGTGGAGCGGTTGCAGTCCAAGGAGCAGAAGTCGCGTTTCATAAGGTGGTAACTGACTGCCAGGTGGCCAAGGTAACAAGCGTGTTGCGTATCGGGATAAGCGACGCTGTATCGATTCCATTCTCTCAGAAAGTCTTTGGGTTGAGGGCTTCCAGACGACACAGGCGTATTCGAGTACCGGGCGGATAATACCACAGTATAACGCTTTGATGCAGACTGGGTCTTTGAAATCTCTTGTTATCCGAAACAATATGCCAAGTAATTGATTACCTCGGGTAATCACCTCCTCTGTTTGCTAATGAATGAAATAATGAAACTATCTTTGTGCTATATATTTTTAAACAATCTTCATTCTTTGCTCTTAAATGTGCAATCAAAAATTTCTGAAAAAACAAAGGTTTACCAGGACCAAAAATATTTTTAAAAAAATTAGTCCAAATCACACTGACAAAAAAAAGTGCCCACATGAATTATTTTCAATAAATTGATTTATTAAACACAAACAACAACCATTTAATATTTAATGTGCCACCCTTTGGATCTTAGGACTAACTGTAAGCGTTTTGGCATACTCTTCACTAGATTTTCTAAATGATTTGGGTCAAGATTTTCCCAGGCGTTCTCTAGGGCTTCAAAATATTTATCTTTATTGATTACGCCAGTTTTTTTCACTCTAGCATCGAGAATGGCCCACAAATTCTCGATGGGATTTAAATCAGGACTTTGTGGAGCCCATTCAAGCGGTTTTATGCGACATGAGTTGAAAAAAGTTTTTGTTTTCTTCGCGGTATGTTTGGGGTCGTTATCTTGCTGAAACACAAATTTATTTTCTAGACTTGATTTTATTAGAGATACCTCTAAATTTTCTGGTAGGATGGTAATATAAGTATCAGCTGTCATAATGCCGTTGATTCGCACCAGGCTCCCTACCCCTCCCCAAGAAAAACACCCACAAACCATAACATTGCCCCCTCCATGTTTCACCGTTCCTTGGATGTTGTGCTCTTGAAGCTCCTCACCTGGTTTACACCACACATGGGACCGTCGTTTTCGGTTAAACAGTTCAAATTTAGACTCATCTGTCCAAAGAACAGTTTTCCAAAACTCGAACGGCTTATCCGCAAGCTCTTGAGCAAATTTGAGCCGTTTTGCGTTGTTAGCCTTACTGATGAAGGGTCCTTTCTTGGCCAATTTACTATTGTACCCCCGTTCTATGATGCGGCGGCGAATCCTTCAATCGGAAATATTTAACTGAAGTGTATTTTTGATTTCAAGGACTGTTACTTTAGGGTTTTTCTTCACTTCGCGCACGATCCTGGTGTCTGTATTGCTATCTGTTATTCTCTTCCTACCTCGGCCTGGGCGATCTACCACTGATCCTAACGTTCTATATTTTTTAAAGATTTTTCCAACTGCTGATTTGCTGATGCTATACCTGCCAGCAACAGCTCGATGTGATTCCCCGTTTTGAACATCACAAACAACCAATTTTCGAACAGCCAGAGGAATTTGTTTTGTGTTATTTTCCATTTCGTGCAACTGAGCCAAATTGTCCATGATTAATGTACGAGTCCACTTTAATGCCAAATGCTAATGCATGCAACCGGTCGCTTGCCTAATCACCTCATGTCAACAAAAAAGCTGTCAAAACAAAACGATAAAAACGATAAGTTTGATTGATTTGCATAGTGGGAACTTTTTTTTGTCAGTGTGATTTTGACTAATTTTTTTTTTAAATATTTTTGGTGCTGGTAAACCTCTGATTTTTTCAGAAATTTTTGATTGCACATTTAAGAGCAAAGAATGAAGATTGTTTAAAAAATATAGCACAAAGATAGCTTCATTATTAACGAAAAAAATTAGACAATTTAAAAATGTAAGTAGTGGCCACTTTATTTTTCCGGCCACTGTAAACGTGTCGTCCGTATCTAAGTCTTTGTCAGAGTATAGTTGTGTGTAGTAT
Organism: Anopheles arabiensis; assembly: GCF_016920715.1. NCBI lineage: Eukaryota > Metazoa > Arthropoda > Insecta > Diptera > Culicidae > Anopheles > Anopheles arabiensis. The sequence continues at coordinate 57,944,415 of NC_053517.1, read as the reverse complement.
GAGTGATTGTGTTGCCTGATGTCTCCTTCTTGATCAATTACTCTGCCATCTTCAGACAAAAGTTTGTCAATTACGGTACGAGCTCGCCTGCGTTTCTCAAGTTGAAATGTAGACACACTCTCGCCAGCAACACGTGTCTCGTTAATTTGTGTGTATTCTTCTGAGAAGCGTCTTTGAAGAGACAGGATTTTACCCTTGACTCTGTTAATGTTGCTAAGCTCCACAGGGTTTGTTAGGTAGTTATTGTAAGAGTTTTTTAAAACTCTATGCAGTATGTCCATACGCAAGCGAAACGAGGAGTATTTTTGATTCGTATTCCAGCGGAAAAATGATTTAATTTTTGGTTTGGCGAATTGAATCCACCAATCCATCCAGCAGCTGAATTTCATTCTTTGTTTTGTCCATACATTCCACTTGCACCTGAACTCCTGCATATTTTCCTGTGTTAAAATATGAGGCCTTAGCTGCCAGTATCCATTGCTTCGTGATCTTGAGCAAATGTTTACTGGAAGGCTCGAACCGTCAGAGCTTTATGGTGAGAAAAGACTAGTACGTGTAAGTCAGTCGTGCGTAAGTGTGTCTTGAGTGTAGATGATACGTAGCATCGAGCGATGCGAGAACCCGAGCCGCGTGCGATGTGGGAATACTCTACAAAGTCACCTTTGAGAGCTTCCCAACTATCGCACATCCCCATACCGTTTACAGCGTTCCTCAGAGCAAGGTTGATATTTCTCTCACCCATTGCGTCCTTTTGATTGATGATCCTTTTGACACAGTTAAAACCCCCTGCAAGAACGACATGCTGACATGCATTTCACAGATAGTACGCTAGGGTGCGATTGAAAAACTCCTCCCGCTCTGACCAGTGAGGACTAGCGAGGCGTCCAGAGGGAGCATAAACGTTACAGAGTGTAGTAGTATTCTCAAGACGAAGGCAGATTATATGTGAGTCTAAACTGCGTTCGACGTGAGAATATCTGAGGTTTTCCCGTAAAACTATCGGCGTTTATCAACATTCACATTCAACATTCACAACATTCAGAGCACTTTGTACCCAGGAAGCGAAATGTTGCCATCATACACTTCTTGTAAGAAAATAACATCTGCATCAATTGATCGAACAAATGAACGCATCGTATTTATTTTGGTCATGTTTGAGATGGTGTTTAGATTAATAGAAACAAACAAAAAACTTTCGTATCGATGCGTGTGTATACAAGTAAGTGTTATTGTTTTTGCTTTTTTCGGTGGTCGGCCAGGTTTACGCCTGACTATTCCCTCGATCGATACATTAGACGTGTCACTGTCAGTGTCGTCTACGTTTCTGCGCTTATCTTTAGTATCAGGGTCAGAATTGGTGGCGGGAGGTGTGGGAGAAGGATCTCGAGGAATTTTGAACACAGGTACAACAAGCGCCGTAGTGCACTCGTATTCCTTCCCTTGTGCTGACGATGTCGATGCTGCCGGTGCGTTGCTTGCTTCCGTCGGAGACACCGTCAGAGCCCTCGGTGCTATGGTCGGTTCCGTTGGTGCTACGGTCGGAGCCTTCGGTGCCACAGTCGGAGCCTTCGGTGACACGATCGGAGCCTTCGGTGCTACTGTCGGGGCCTTCGGTGTCGCTGTCGAAGCCTTCGGTGCTACGGCTTTGCTAGCATGCGGAGCAGCTGCATATTTTAGCGTTTTTGCCGGAGCCTTCGATGGTGTATTGTTTCTGGGTGCTGATGTTGGTGCTGTTGTTTTTGTCACTCCGGCATATGACACGCCTTGCTTAGCGAGGCTGCGCTTGCTCTGCATGCATCCCATACCAGTATGTTCGGGCATTAGGCAATACCGGCAGTATGGATTTTGCCCATTGTAAGTGACGGTGGTGCGCTCGTCTGCGATGGTCATTGTTGGTCCGATTTGGGTTGCCGGTGATCTAAGGATAATTTTTACCGCGATAATCACCGTTTTTTCCCGACACTTTACTATCCGAACCGTACTCCGTCTCGGTGATCGAAACTATCTTGCCGAAACAACACATCGCTGCTTCTATTTCTGCTCCCGTGACATACGGTGGAAGCTCGTGCAGCCGCACGACACGACGTGTATCGACAATAAAGTCAATCACCTCTGAGCGGGACGGCCGTCTCGGAATCCCCTCTTACACTAATTTAAAAGTGCTTGCCCGCTCGTGTAGTGTTGATAAGTACTCTTGCTGTTAGAAAAAAACATTTTTGATCAATGCAGCAGTCAAGAGCCAACTGCAATGATAATCATTATTGGCGAACAGAAGATCCGATTTTCAACAGACCTGATACGTCCCATGCCTTTGCTGACACAAATGTATGATTTTTTGATTTTTTTTTAGATATCGGCGTGAATTTTTGGAAGAGCACTAAGCAGTAACCCCAACAACTTGTTCATTGAATAACGTATTGATGTGCAGTGGCCGCTAGTACACATACAACATGTTCAGATCCAATTCCAAATGCGTACTTGAAAACATACAATTTTGAAATGCTCACTTCTGTTTCAATCCATCTTCTGTTTTTTGAGCCCATAAATGTAAGATCGAACTACAAAAATATATTATCGCATGTGGTTCGAATACAATTGCTACTCTTTTTTTCGACTCATGTTTTCTACGTTAAGGAATAAGTAATCGATGCTTAGAACAATTTCAATGTAAATTTTATCGGTCTTAAATTTCATGAGGGTCATTTCCAAAAACGCCATCAAAATTTTATTTTATTGTCTCGAAACTGGTTTTGGAGTATTGAACTGAATTGGTATTTGTGTATGAGACAATTGACAGATTTTGTTACTAATTTGACGTATCCTTAATTATAGCTTGGTTGTTCTTAACCAACACCATCAATAGAACGATCACCTAATCTCTCTTGATAGGTACATACCATCAGAATCCTTTTCTGCCTTCTTGGACATATTTCCATTGTTGATCATTCTGTAGTCGATGCTGATCCGGTTTAATGCAGTGCGCAAAGTTGCTTCACTATACGTGTAGTGTGTTGCAGCCATGTTGCGCAATGAACCATCGCTCTCTTTAATGCTCTGTTCCGCAACGAAATCCTGAAATAAGTAATTCTTCCCACCCGCGAGAAAATCGTTGCATTTTTAACTTTAACATTCCAGCCATCAATACTCCCCCTGCTTTCTCGCTGGAAATATCAGCAAGGCTTTTTAGCATATGGCTGCTTATGGTCTCTCGGCTACATCTGCCTCTTATTGTCATGCGTTTTCTTTGTTCCAACTCAGCCAATAATGCGGAGTAGTAGATTTGAGGGAGTGTACATGTTCGACGTCCTGGGTATAGCATCCCGTTTTACAGGATATTCTACACCACACTTATCTGTCGATGACGACGATGTGTGTAGTACTTGAGGTGCTTAAGGCGCATAAAGCCAACTATACTGGCTAAATGAATGATTGATTTAATTGGAATTTCAAAATGTCGCGACCAAGTGACTGAACAAGAGTTGGTTGCACACAATGTCACCAAGCATGTGATGGTCGCACCTAGGCATGGGACAATTGTGCGAGACCTATGCCGCACACTCAGTTCATTATAGTGTGCGGTTGATCGCCGCACGCAAAAAAGTGAACGGGTAGGTCTTCCGCACGCATACAGAACTAACTGAACTAACTGTTGTCACACACAACGACACAAGAAGATCGATCGCACTTTGCGCGAGAAAGAATGCACATATTGCTAGCGTGGTCAGATTGATCAATCGCACACAGCCGCACAAAAAGAACTCCTGCCGCACACTGACCCCATACTGAGTGAGAAAGAACACTCACAGCCGATGGGTCATTCGCACACAGCCGCACGCGCGTTCAGTTAGTTCGGTCGCTCACTGCTGCACGCGTATTCAGTAGGGTCAGTCGCACACTACCGCACAAAAAGAACTCTTGTCGCACACTGTCGCACGCGCGTTCAGTTAGTTCAGTCGCACAAAAAGAACTCTTGCCGCACACTACCGCACGCGCGTTCAGTTAGTTCAGTCGCACAAAAAAGAACTCGTTAAGCGCACAGCAACATAAAAGAGAAAGCTTGTAGATTTTACTCGTTTAGATCAGCTTTCGTTACAAATCAACTTAAGTATATACAGTTTGTTCTCGAGCTACGTTTTCTAAGTTCTTGTGTGCAATTAGCATAATTGGCTCAAAGGATTCTCAAATGCAAGATAAATTACTGTTTTACCAAAAATTTGAGAGCCTCTTAAAAACCAGAAATTTTCAAATTGTCTGCATGAATTGTGATACATAAATTGTTTAATGTAAAAACCTAGTTACCTAGTTATGCATGAACCGCGTATCTCGGACTGACTGTATTTATAATTAAAAATGCAGCCTTAAAAGCAATAACTTTCTGTTCTTGCATTAAAATCTCGATAAAATTAAACATGATATTTAAAAAAAGGTACTTAGCTCCAATTGAGCGACTGACCTACCGCACGCGTTCAGTTCATCATACTGAACGAACTACATCGCACGCGTTCACTGAAAAGAATCAAATTGCCCAAGCCTAGTCGCACCAACTGTTTGAGGCTCGCCTCTGATCTTCGCAGTAGAGCTCGTGACGCTGAGATGATTTTGTTTCAGCCAGAATTTGTCATGACTATGTCAGTGATATTTTGCAAAACTGATCATAGCAAAAAAAAGTCGTGAAATAGTGACTGACCAAGCGATGGTCGCAAACATGTCATGAGCATGTATTGCTCACATCAACCGTTCTGAGTATCACCTCTGATTATCACAATTGAGTACGTGACGTTGATATGGATTTTGTTTCAGTCAATTTTTTTATGACATTGACAGTGAGATTTTGCAGCACTGCTTGTATGGCATGTGAGTCCTCGCGCGCCCTCGCAAATCACTGTGTATTGCATGGCGGGTAGCTTCATTTCAAACATCACACGACCGGAGACTGTTCCTTCCGCACTCCAGTAGATGCAATTCGAATACTACTGTAAATGCAATTCATGTCACCCTACCTATCGTCACCGAGACCCTGGTTACCCAAAAAATCGAGCGTCTCAAGTCGTCATACTCCGAGGGTCCAGATGGTATCCGACAATTCTCCAGCTTTGTGCTGTATCGGTAGCTCCTGTTTTGACTAAGATTTTTAACGAATCTCTGCGTACAGGAACCTTTCCATCACTGTGGAAGGTCTCGTGGCTAACACCCATCCACAAAAAGGGCAGCAAAAACGTTTCAGTGAACTATCGAGGTATTACCTCTTTGGCTGCTTTCGCCAAAGTGTTCGAGCTCCTTATCTATGAACCATTAATAGCATCTGCCGGCAAATACATCACCAGCAACCAACACGTATTCATGCCTTAGAGATCAACTACGACAAATCTGATGCAATTCATTAGCGGCTGTTATAAGTCCATTGATGATGGTATGCAAGTTGATGCCATTTACATGGACATTAAGGCGGCTTTTGATAATGTGTCCCACACAATTCTTCTGGAAAAACTTGATAGACTCGGATTATCACCATTCTTGGTAAAGTGGATGAAATCGTATTTATGTGGTCGTTTATATGCAGTTAAAATGGGCTCCCACCAATCTAGATCTATCGGTGCCTCTTCCGGCATGCCCCAGGGCAGCAGCCTCAGTTGTTCCTGCTCTACATAAACGACTTGTGCATGGTACTCTCGGATAATAGTTGCCTTCTCTACGCAGATGATGCTAAAATATATCGTGAAATCCGTGAGCCCGAGGATCATCTTCAACATCAAGCCACCCTGACTGAATTTGTCTCCTGGTTCAAGCGTAATGCACTAAGCGTCTGTATCGATAAATGCGCCATAATCTCATACAGCCATTCAAGAGCTCCAGCGCTGTTTAATTATACGCTTGATGGTCAGAAACTCGAAAGAGCGAACTGTGTAAAGGATCTAGGAGTCCTCCTAGATGCTAAACTCTCCTTCGAAGAACAGATAGACCAAGTACTCTGACAGGTGACTGATGACAAGTGTAGTTCTGTTACTGTTTAGCTCTTTGTGTTTTCCTGTAAAACGTGTGAAATAAAGAGCTGAGCGCTCAAAAAACATTTCACAAGTGCTGTTAAATGCTTGTAAACTCTTTCCGTGTCACTGTTGATATTGTGTACGTTGTTTACTGTGCAACATTACGGGTGGATTGTGCGGTCATCAGCGTTGTACGTTGAGACAACGATCGATCCTTCCCGGTGTAGATATATGTTTGTGTTTGTGTCCGACCAACTTAGTACCGTAGTTTGTGTTGTGTGTGTGACACCGAAGAGTGTGTGTTTTTTTTTTTTTGCTTGAAGACGCCTGCGTAGATATCAATGTAAGTATAAATAGTCGATAAAAGTTTCGCCCGTGATTTGTTTTACGGCATGGAGTGTTTAAAATGATCCGCCGTGATCGTAAACGGCGATGACCCGATCGTTTGTGCCGGGAGTTGTGGGTTTAGTTTTCACCGTCGGTGTATTACATCCACACTCAACAAGCCCGCGATTAAACTTTTAAATGAGAACCGCAATGTTGTATATATTTGTGACATCTGTTTGGATCAATAAGCGGGCTTGGTTGGTATGGAGATTGATGCAGCTAAATCGAATGATTTGCTTGCACAAACACTGAGGGATTTAGAGATCAATGTGAGCGTGTGGATATCTAAAGCTTTAGCGAGAGGAATCGAGACTCTCAAAACTGAGCTTTGCGCGCAAGTGGAGCATAAGTTGGAGACAACATTGCGTGAAAGGTTAAGTGCTATGGAAGCCTCAAAAATGTCTAAGGTGGCCTTGCGTGCAACTATTGACACTATGAAAACAAGCGAAACAGTGCAAGAAGTAAATTTAGAATCATGGGCGACGGTCACTAAAAAAAGGAAGAGGACAAATAGTGGGGCCAGTAATGTTCAAACTATCATTAATAGATTTGACGAGGGAAACAATAAAGTTACTCCCAAAATTAGGAAAAATGACGATATGAAGGAGCCCATGAAAGTGAAAGTAATTGGAATGTTTGAGAGTAATAACTACAAGTACCAGAAACACAACGCGGTATTGGAAATCGACAATGAGACTGATAAATGTTTGGAAAAAATCGATAAAATCAATATTGGATTTGATCGTTGTAAAATTTCTAGGAGCATACATGTTATGCGTTTTTTTAAATGTGGTCAGTTTAACCACAAGAGCACTGAATGTCAAAATAAGGAAGCTTGCTCAAAGTGCAGTGGCGAGCACCGAACGTCGGATTGCACCTCGTCCATCCTAAAGTGTGTGAATTGTGTTTTGGCTAACACATCTAGGAACCAGAAACTACAGGTACAACATGCGGCCAATAGCTGTGAATGCCCGCTGTTTAAAAACAGGTGGAGAGACGAATGCAACTTTCTCAATAGCAGGGAGGGGTGGAATTAGGGCGGTTCAGAGAGATTTTATATTTCAATGTTGCCGGTCTTTCATCTAACTATGCTATGTTTCGTGAGACAGTAGAAAAAGTTCAACCTTTGTTGGTCTTGATCTCGGAAACTCACGTGACCGAGGAGGAAGCATTTGAGCAATATTATATAAAAGGTTATAGGGTAGTGTCATGTTTATCACATTCACGTCACACAGGAGGTATTGCAGCTTATGCCAGAAGTGATATTGTCCTTAAAGTGATCTTAAACGAGTCATTAGAAGGCAATTGGTTTCTCGGTTTAGCGGTTTCTCGGGGTATGACGGCAGGAAATTATAGCATATTATATCACTCACCTAGTGCAAGTGATTCAAGGTTCGTAGACATTTTGGAAGAGTGTTTAGAAAGGTTTCTGGATTTTAGCAAAATGAACATTGTCGTCGGTGATTTCAATATTGACTGGGTGAATGTTGAAAAATCTGCGAAGCTGAAAAGCTTAATGGATTCAGTAAATATGATCCAAAAAAGTCAACGAATTCACACGAATTGCTAGGTAGAGCAGGACATTGATTGATCAGGTTTACAGTAGTATTGACTCAATCAAAGTCACTTCTGATCCGCTATTGAAAATATCGAATCACGAAACACTTGTTTTGATCATAAAGCGATGAGCGTTGTAAAACGGTTCAACGTAAAGTTAAATGCTGGAATAGGTACTCGAAACTTGCTCTTTGCAACAATGTGTCACAAGGCTTACAGTATGTCGCGTCCAGCTTGGATGAAGCAGCTGACTTGTTATGGAACACGTTGAAAAATGCAATGAACACCTTGGTGGAAGAAAAGACAATTGTTTCAAGAGAAACTAGTAGGTGGTACACTTTGGATCTTGCACGTATTAAACGGAAAAGAGACAAAGCGTACACAATTTATTAGAACTAACACAGATTATGATTGGACTGAGTATTCTACACTCAGAAATTTATACAGTAGAAATCTTAAAAACTCACGCAAAAATTGCGGTGAGATAAATAAGCACAAGGGAGGTAGCAGAGAATTGTGGAAAGTGCTAAAACGCATGTTAAGGTCAGATGAAGCACATGTTTCTATTGTTAAATTTACCGGTTTGATCGAATCTGAAGACTCCATCATATGTAATAAGTTTAACTCGTTTTTGTCAACAGTGTTTTGGATATAAATCAAAACATTGATGATGTTAATGAGCCTTATTATTTGTCGCATAGAGAAACTCCACGAAACCATTTCAGATTCCAAAAAATAACTCTTAGTCAGCTAAAGATTATTTGTTTCAACCTGAGAAAAACCACAGGTATAGGGATCGTGAGTTCAACAACTATACAGGATTGCTTTCATGTGATAGGAGATCGACCTTTTGATGGTGATAAATGAATCGCTAGAGAGTGGAATTTTCCCAAAAACATGGAAGGAATCATTAATAATACCTATTCCTATGGTGAACGGAGCTGCCAATGCGGAGGATTTTCGTCCTATCAATATGTTGCATGTGCTCGAAAAGGTGCTGGAGACAGTAGTTAAGGAGCAATTGGTTCAGATTCTGAATGGAAGCTGTTGATGGAAGCTGTTGATCCGAGAGCAATCAGGATATCGGCAAGGACACTCTTGTGAGACTGCTCTGAATCTTGTACTGGCGAGGTAGAGGGTGTTGATGGATCGGAGGGAATCGATAGTTGCTGTTTTCTTGGATTTAAAACGGGCATTTGAAACAATATCTAGGCCATTGTTGCTTTCTAGCTTAAGGCGTTTTGGTATTGTGGGGAGGGAGCTCAGTTGGTTCGAAAGTTATTTAAAAGACAGAACTCATAGAAGTTTCCACGCAAACAATGAGACCCCAAATTTTGAGTTATTTAGGCCGAGGGGTATGAGGAAGCTTGAGGAAGCAAGGAGAAACGCGCTGCGATGAGAGTTCGCATTCTGTTTTACACGCGCGCTTCACTAACACCAATACAAATACCGTGCTTTGACGAGCCGTCTGTGGATGTGTGTGTGTCTTCTTTCAGCGAGCTCAACTTGGAGCTGCTCGTCACATCGTGTTGTCTCGCTCACACTACAGCATCGAACCATCGCTCCGTATGTCCCCCCCTCCTACGCGTGCAAAACCACCAGTACAGCGCGACGCTTTGCCGGAGATGGTTGTGCGCGTTTCGTTCTAAGTCCCGCGCGCAGTGTTTGTGCGTTGATGCCCATTTCGTGCGCCGGTGTGTTTTGATGAAGTGTGAAGTGAACAGTGTGTACAGACGCACATGCAGTGCGTGGATCGACAGGTAAGAATTTGCTGAACAGAGGCAACGCAGATTGTCGACAAGTTTCCCGCAGCCTGGCTCGACCCGGTACTTTGCTGTATGACGTCATTCGTGAGTATAAAGGATTCTAAATGTGTACTTTAGTGTGTACTTTATGTTTCAATAAAGTGTTTAATGTAACAAAAAATGACAGTGTTTGTGTTTAGTTTTAGAATAAGTGCATGAAAGAAAGCGAAAAACAAGAAGCTTTTGATGTGTTGGTAGCATGGCTCGAAAGAACACAAACACATTGAGAACTGCAGAGCGCACCGTGCGTTACGGGTGGGGAGAGGGAGGGCTCGCGCGAGGGTGTAACTCATTCGTCGAAGAGACACTGTATTTTGACAGCGTCACTCAAATCACTCAAAAAATACACTCATTTTGCCGGACGGGTTATTTGGTAACTCTGTATCAGAGCCTATAGAAAACACCCTTGGTGTTCCACAAGGTAGTGTTCTTGGACCAATTTTGTTTATCATGTATATCAATGACATGAAACAGGGTTTGAAGGCTTGTGAGATCAATCTTTTTGCCGACGATACTGTTCTGTTTATCTCGCACAAAGATATCAAGCAAGCAGAGTCTCTGATTAATATCGATTTAAACGCTCTGGATGGATGGCTGAAGCACAAATAGCTGGCATTAAACATTAACAAGACTTGTTACATGGTGATGTCTGCGGGTGTCTTGGACGAACCTCCATCTATTGTGATAAATTCGGAACGAATCGAAAGAGTTAGACAGGCTAAATACTTAGGGGTAATCTTAGATGACAGGTTAAAGTTCCACGCTCACATTGACTGGGTCATCGCTAAAGTGGCTAAGAAGTGAGGAGTAATAAGTAGATTGGCGAAGGATGGCAACAAGGGTCAAATTAAGAGGCTTCAAAGGTTGCAAAATCGCATCATGAGCTTAGTACTAGGATGCGGTCGACGTACGCCGACCACTGTTATGCTAGATATCTTCAATGGATGTCGGTAGAGCAGAGGATTGTATACCAGACCATGATCTTTATTTTTAAAATGTTAAAAGGCATGTTGCCTGGGTATCTGTGGGAGAGCATAATTCAGGGGTACGACGTCCACCGGCACTGCACACGCAGGGCTGATGAGCCGAGGGTACCCTACGGACAACGAGCGGGTAATTTTTATCATGGTGTGCGTAAAAACCTAGAGTTTCCTAGGCTTAAAAAAGGGGGCGGGAACGGGTACCACGGTTCTCTCCCGCTCCCATATAAAATACACGGTGCGCTCTCTCAATGCTCGCAATGAGCATCCTTTCGTGTGATTGTGTTTGTTTCTTTCGTGTTTCTTTCGTTCAGCGATCGCTCACACTCGCTGCGTATTTTTTTGTTATCTAAAGCTAAACAAAAACACAAACACGCGTAGATTTTTTTTCATCACTTTATTGAAACATTTACATTTTAACTTTACACGATTTCACACATTTATGTAAGTTGATACACAACATTTGACTAAAATAAAATTGATCGCTCCATCGATGCAAACGTTGAAGTTGTCGAATATCTGCGTAGATCCTGTTGCACACGTTGATTACTGTAAAAAAAGTACGAAATAAAGCTGCGCGATGTACATAACATGCATTACGAATCATTCGCGCAGCTTCATTTGAATTCGCACAACACTTGAACACTTGAACACATTACAAAATCATAACATGAATCGTCCAGGACTTAGGCTGACGCACATAGGCCGCTCGCTGTCGATCCTTGAGCTGTACTGACGATTTCGTGTGGTAGCAAGAACGAGAGCACACAGAGGAACTTTCGGTACAGCAGTGCAAGCGAGACACCGACATCAGCACAGTGCTGCGAGCAGATCAAACTAAGCGAGCTGGCCGAAAATGAACGCACACATTTCCACATGTGTAACTGTGTTAGTTAGGCCGGTCTCGTAGTACAGTCGTCAACTCGTACGACTTAACAACATGCCCGTCATGGGTTCAAGCCCCAAATAGACCGTGCCGCCAGACGTAGGATTGACTATCCTGCTATGGGGGGAAATCAATTAGTCACTGAAAGCCAAACCCTTAAAGGGAAGAACGGTAAATTTGGGCGGGGGAGAACGTTCTGCCGTCTACACAGTGTGAGTATGCCAAAGCACGTGTTGGAAGGGAGAGAAAAAGTTGGAATAAACCGCATGCGAATGTGTGCATACAGCAAATGTAAACATGTGTGCTTCATCATTTCTATAAGCAAACCGAAAAGGGGGTGGAGCAAACACATTGGTATGCGTGTGGTGCAGAAGAAATCTGAGTGTGAACGCGATCGTTCGGGTGGAAGGTGTCTATGTGTGCGTGAAACCACATTTACACTTCTTCTGCAAGTGGGTACATAAGTGGGTACATATGTGTACGACACGATCCCATACAAAACTTCGGCTTTTTGCGGACTGGGAAGTATTAGAATAGAATTATCTTATAGATACTTTCGTCCTTCTCAAACCTGTGTTGGGGTAAGAGGTGGGACTTATCATCATCATCATCATCAGTAGTCGCTAGTGGCAATCGGCTACTTGGCTTGGTCATAAACATGACGCGCAAGCTTCTTGATCCTATGTGTTTCAAGACACTGTACTGCGCACTTATTAGACCACTGCTGGAATATGGTAGCTTTGTTTGGTGGCCAGCATCTACTCGGGCAATTGCGCGGCTAGAGTCCATCCAACGGAAGGCAACGCGCTTCGCCCTTCGTGATTGGCCGTGTCGCCTCGCCTACAAGACTAGGTGTTAGCTGCTTGGTATTCCACCCCTCGCCGAACGTGTTGAGCACGCCGGACTGACATTTATCACGGGAATCTTAAACAAAACCATCGGTTGTCCCGAGCTGCTTTCAAGGATTCATCTCTATGTTCCTGCCAGAATACTCCGTCGCCGGCCAATGCTGGCAGTCGCTGAAACCCGAACAACCTTTGGCTCTCGCATCCCCCTTTTTGTATGTGCCGTCTACTAAATTCAGCTGACGATATCTATGAGCCTGGAATGATGATAACGGTATTGATTTCATTTTTAAGTGTTCGGAATGCGACCAACAATAACTATATATAAATGTTCTGTTCGTTATCTAATGTCTATTGTTAACAAAATTTTACTCGAGAGGGCTTTATAGTGCATCGATTAATAAACTCTAAACTAAACTAAACTAAACCAAAGAAAAAATAGATACTACTATGCGTTTACTATGCGTAACTTCAGTTTGAAGCTAAATTATCGACCTACCTTCTAGATTCTAGAATCGAGTGATACAATCAAGAAACACGGTTGCAATCCACGGTCGGTAAGGATTCTACCCGTCTTGCATGCCAACACTCTGGATATTTGGCAAAACTACAGTTCTAACGTAGCGGTTGTTCGCACTGTGGTGTCCCTCACTGTATGTAATTTCATAAACCAAAAATTTTAAACCAACACGTATGCACCCATATTATAATATGTTTGTTACACCATACATTAACAAATATCGGTGTTTTTAATAGCAGATGACAACGTCTCGATCGACAAAAAACAGCTCAATATTGATAACGGAGGTACTTGTCTCGCGCCATATTTCTACTACATCCGAAACAGTCGAATTATCCAGTTTGCTTGCGGTCTGGTGTTGTGTTGTTCAACGCACCACTCTCCTTCACCGGTACATGCACGCAGCCCTTCGAATCGAGGAAGAACGCGTTGTACAGCACAGTTAAAGCTTGCTAACACTTCTTTAATTTTATTTTTACTTCGCTATATCAGGTTTTCATCAAAATTAGAAAAAAAAATTGCACTTTATCTGCAACAAAATTTGGTTATGTATAGCACAGCAGGCGAGAAAGAAAAAGCCTGACTGATGCCAGCTGTGCGCACCAACACAGCAAATGGCCTAATGCATGACGTCATTCGAGCATAGCCGAGCCTCCAAGAAGTTCAGTGGAAGGGGGCCTGAAAGTTTGGTTGGACCGAACTGCTTTAGGCGAGAACAAGACGACTAGAGAATTAGAGCGCGAGATACCCTAAAACCCCTCGTATTGTTGGGCCCGTGATTTGATAGTAGATGTTTATCCCATGATGTTTAATAGTAGCTATTCCAATTGTCAAGAACGACTAAATTAAAAATTTGTGTGTTGTAAGTGTTTGTACAAAATGGTCATAGATAACGGAATAGTCAATACTTAGAAAAAATTTGGAACACGATTGCAAATGTTATTTAAACAGTAACATTTACCAAAATTGTAAATAAGGCAAAAATTTGGAAGGATTATGAACCGACATAAGATTTGGATAGAAATCAGTACCAAAATAGCAACTCAGCCTTATAGGGCAATTATAAAATTATCACAAGAGAAATGTTTTGCTTTTCGAGATGTTTGCATGAAATATTTCCTGCATTCAGTATACATATATGAGTTTCTGTTGCGTATCGCTATAACCGGTCCAAATTTACTAGTGAATATAAACTAACATAACACAGGGAGTATATAACATGTGATTACATACTCTCTTACTTATCCGGCGCTACTTTTCGGTCTTGGCCTGCCACAGGAGTGTTCGAAATCCGTTACCCCTGCCTTAATAGCGGACGCTCTATGCCATTCTGTCTCCTCAAATTGTGCATACTACGTCTCCTTTTTTCTTGTTGACGATCTTTAAGGAGGGCTTTACGGGCTGGGTGGTCCGTTTCCTTGCGTACAACATGGCAAACCCACCGGAGCCTGGTGAGCTGTAATTACTTAAACATAATATGTGACTACTTAAAATTGATTTTGTTTATGTAATTAACTTACATTTTCATGATTCCATTAATCAGTGTCCCATTACATTTTTTGCATTCTATCTCTTTTCCAGATTAAAAACAAAATTTCAAGTAAAGTACAAGGAGAGAGTTACTGGAGCGGATTTATTATACGAGGATCTACTGTATATTCATATGAATTATATAGTTACACAATGATAATGCTGATGTGTTTAGTAATTTTGTTATTGTTTTGCTGTATCTTCATAACTTTGTTGAGCCGACACAAAAAGCCTCCGGGACCATATGGTTTTCCATTTATTGGATGTTTAACATTAATTGACCCTCTTAAACCATACGAAACTTTTTCTCGACTTGCACGACAATATGGTACTACATACGGGTTGTGGATGGGACAAGTTTATACTGTAGTACTAACTGATCCTACCTTAATTCGAACCATTTTGTCAAAGGATGAAGCCACCGGTCGAGCACCCTTGTTTATTACACACGGTATAATGGGAGGTCATGGTAAGTAAACAAGCACCATTACAGGGTTTTCGAGGATTATATAGACATGTTCAGCGAGTTTTAGATTCGTTCAGGCATATAATAGACTCTTTCAGCGAGATATACAAGCCTATTATATTGCGTTCGGCATTCGAGAAGATTCACTCGCACGTTCATTATGTTCATTTTCGTATCGTTTTGCTAGCAACGTTCCGCTTCGAGTAACTCATCGGCAGATTCGAGTCGACGAAGTAAAAATCGGTACTGTATTGCTCGAACAGGAAGGTGCATGCGACAGATTTTCTGCCGACAGCTCAAGCTGTCGGAAACGCGCAAATTTAAACTCACAAAGAATTTAAGTCACTGTCTATGTGTGTAATTGAGTTTGACATAAGTTTATTAACATTCTCATCACTCATATTTATCCCATTTTCAACAAAATTATGGTAAAAAATGATTTTAAAGAAGTGCTGAATCCGTTTGTTTACACTCACTCCGACCGCCGATTGCTTCGACCAACTGTCAAACACACAGATGCTAGAACAAAAATGTCGACGAAACTTTCATCAATACGAATGGTGAAAACGATACCGGCTCGACTCGAGTGCTTCCGACGGAATCTAATGTCATTCGAGTAAAATAGTAGGTCTGATAGAAATGTTCGGAAGTAGGCGTTGACATGTTCAGCAAATCTGTAGTGCTGTCATTTGTTTTGTTTACACCCTGTGCCGCAGCGATTAATTTTTCATTCTTAAATGTCCTAAAAATAGCCAAAAATCATTCCCCAAGCTGTTTAATACATGATTTCATTGAAACAAACATATTTTTCGAAACCGTTTGTTTACCTCCTGATGAGGACAGTGGCGGATTTAACGGAACGCGGACTGAGCAGCCGCTGAGGCCCCGTCTATTTAGGGGCCCCGTGGATGGTAATACCAGCATATACAACAATGTGTACTGTAGTCTCATCCAGAACTTTTGTGCCCAATAGGGGCCCCATGGACGAAGAAACTCATGCTTGGTGTTTGGTACATGGTGTCTAAAAACGATATCGAGCTAGCCCTTGTTATTTTTTATTTTAACGTTTCATAGACTTGAAAAAACGATCATATAATTCGTAATTCGTTGTTAGGCAGTGTGTTAGATTGTCGTCAAGAAGTTTGTGATCTAGGCGTTACACTGGACTTCAGTTTAAATTTCCCGAATTGCACTACGATGATAAACACAATAGAGGCAATACAACGGTAGTTTACAAGACTTGCTTTAAAATACGACCAATTCAGAGGACTCACAACCATGCCAAGTTATCGCTCACATTACCTTCTGCTTGGTCTACAGACGCTCGAGCATCGTTTTAGGTAAACAAATGTGTATTTGTTGCTAAAATATTTTAAAAAAAATACGAATTAGACGTTGTATATTAGAGAAGAGCAACATCTACGTGCCTTCGAGACCTCTTCGCTCTCGTAACTTGCTTGTTGATGAGAGCAGGCGTACTTTATATGGATACTGTTTGGATTTGAATTTATCATACATTTTGTTTAGGAGAATTTGCTGTTTGGGTCATATTTTGACAGCTCAGTGAGGGATACAGTTCCGATCCGCACGGAATGATCGATTCCGCGGTGACGCTCATCACTACCAATTTTTTGTAAGGAGAAGACAGACGCTTCGTGAACTCGAGAAGAGAAAGACGTACTTGTGCGCAACACTTAAAACACCACGGATATTGTTCAGCCATTTTTTCTTTAACTTCACTAAAACTTTGTAATTTGTAACACAACGTAGGACTATAATAAAACTAGCAAACGTAATCAAACCCGTATAAACAGATACTGTTGGGTAACCGTCACATCTCTTCTCACCAAGTTTCGACATCTTGGTTGAAACGTCAGTTGTCAAATGTCGCTTCGTGTATTCAACTCACTTTGTCTTGCGAACTCAACAATAAAGCAAGCACATTGTCTCGAAATATACAACAAGTGGCGACGAGGATCGTGAAAAGTTTATTAAAACTTGTAAACACCCCAGCAAAGCCTCAGCATTAGCCAAAATGTCACATCCACCAGCAGGACCAGCAGGTCAAACAGAAAATTTGAGCAAAGATGCTTTGCTTCAGATTCTTCAAAACCAGCAGCAGCTGATGAACAAAATGGCGGAACAGATGGATAGCATGTGGCTAAACTCGCAAACGACGCTTAGCAGTGAGCTCATCTTGGACTCGCTATCGACAAACATTACGGAGTTCGTGTACGACGTAGATAAAGGTCATTCTTTTAATGCATGGTTTTCACGGTATGCAGATTTATTTGAGAAAGATGCCGAAAAACTTGACGACAGTGCGAAGGTTAGACTTCTCCTACGGAAACTTAACCCAGCAGCGCACGAACGGTACACGTCTTTCATCCTACCAAAGCTGTCAAAAGAGTTCTCTTTCGACGAGACGGTTGCTAAACTCAAAACCATTTTTGGTAGTGCAGTATCCACATTTCATCGACGGTATCAATGTCTCCAAACAATTAAAGAAGAAAGCGAAGATTATATTACATACTCGTGCAGAGTAAACAAAGCATGTGTCGATTTCAAGCTGCAAGAGCTGAAAGAGGAACAGTTCAAATCCCTCATCTTCGTTTGTGGACTCAAATCACAGAAAGATGCAGACATTCGAATGCGCCTTTTGTCCAAAATCAATGAGACACAAGACATTACATTGGAGAAAATAGTAGAAGAGTGCACAAGTTTGATGAACTTAAAAAGGGACACTTCGCTTATCGAATCAACTATTACTACTCCAGTCGCAACATCACAAGCAGTACGGAAAAATGATTCTCAAAGTTACTATCGCAAGGCGGGAAAGCACGGTGAAAAAAGATCAGCGACACCAAAAACACCATGTTGGTCATGTGGAGGAATGCATTTTTCCAATTTATGCGAATACAAACAACACAAATGCAATGATTGCGGGCGGACAGGACACAAGGAAGGTTATTGTGCATGTTTTTCGCCAAAATTACCCGTCAAACCACAGCAACAGCGAACATCTAATATAGTTACCGTCAATGCATTGAACCGAGGTCGGCGTTACGTGGAAACTATCATCAACGGAGTTCCAGTCATGTTACAACTAGATTCTGGGTCTGACATCACCATAATATCCCAGCAAAACTGGAAGAACATCGGAACACCATCGACAGCACCACCTGACTGCCAAGTTAAAACAGCTTCCGGGGATAGTTTAGACATCGAAGCAATGTGTCGTGCTACATTCATTCTCAACGGAACACAAAAAGAAGGTGAGGGTTATGTGTGTCGCGCTAACATACCCTTGAATGTTTTAGGTGCTGACCTGATGGATGAATTTGGACTATGGGACATACCTTTCTCAACATTATGCAACAAGGTTGAGCAACAGCCAGATCAGCAGTGTAGCATAGGTTCGACACCCGACACTATTAGACTTAGCAAATTAGAATTAGATTAGAATAGCAAAGACACAATTATTAGTATAACATCCGCTATAATAATCTGCAGTAAATTCATTACATCCTAGACACAAACCGCACTAAGGCTAGAATGAAACAGCTAATGATAGAATGAAATAGCATGATAAGTGGCGTGATCGTATTCACCAACACACTCAAAAGAAATAGTTTTTACAAGTATAAAATTTTAAATTAAACATTATCAGAACATAAATTACTGTAATTAGATGCACACAAATATTAGACATAAAAGTGCAATATGTTCTAATCCGAACCAACTAGATAAATAGGGAAAATTTAATAGAGTTCATCCAATTGCGCAGTAGGATAATACACATGGAAGGACGATGTTACCTAATGTACGCAAAAAGTCACGTACGCATAATGCGATAGATAGAGCAGGATAATAAATTGTAATCATGCATAACGGAGCGGATAAGCTAAATATGCCCATAAGCGCAATGTAATTATTTCGTATAAAAGGAAGCTCGCGCGTAGCTAGAAGAGAGTTGTTGTATCAGTAAAATCACGCAGTCCAGTCCGCCGCGCAAAAATTAGTTCGCAAATCAATAGAAGCCAACCACGCTATTAAGTTTAAGTAAAGTGGCAAAAATAAAGTGAGTTTATATAAAAGTGCAAATACAATCCGTCTTTAGTCAGGAACGGCACTAAGTGATGACAAGTTCACTACATGGCGACCGTGACACAGAGCCAAAGCAAAGGAATACGAACAAAACACTGAAGTAAGCATAACTAAAGGCTGCAGGTTATAAAAATCCCGTTGGACACGGTATGTAAACACTATGGTAAAATTTATATTTTGAAAACAAAAATACCATAGCGCGAAAAGCGGACGAAGGTATGTATCGCAACAATCGCGAGTGCAAATTCGTCGTAAACACTATTATGCACAATACATATACACTAAGCTCACAAACACTAAAGTATTCGGCATAGATGTACGTTTAGATCACATTACACTTATAAACACAAAAGCCGATACGCGTCGTAAAGTGAGATGCAATAATGTGCAGTGACACCAATACAAATTAGTTCCGTGATACAACAACTGTGAAAAAACTCACCCGAAACTGCATGAATATCCCGAAACATCACCAATACAGTGCTAAAAATGAAATCAAATGTGAATTAAAAGCAACAACAATTACACATGCAGTGACACATAAATACCGAACCGGAATACTAATCAGAATAGTGCACAAGAAAGTGTGAAACTAAGTGCGCTAAGTGAAACCGAACTGAACAATCCCATAATCGCAGCAGCAGCAGCACTTCCACAACGAACAACACGAGGAAAGTGTTAAGAACGATAGAACGCGAGCAACAATACGCGAGGAAGCAGTCAACGACGCCATCGCAGTATACACATCGAGCAGCTGTTAAACTACACATCGTGCATGCCGTAGGACACGCAAACGATAAGTTTCGTTAAGTCAGGTATTGTAAAATAACACTATGGGATATATATGAATATTCAGTAAAAAAAAAAATATATATATATATATATATATAAAAAAAATGTTATAAAAAAAAATAAGTAAATAAAAAAAAAAAAATAGGAACAATTATAGTTTTTGCGAAATAATTTTATTGGACTTAAACGTTAATTCATTATGTTATTTATTATGATTTTCGTTATTATTTAATGGATTGAATTTAATGAGTAAGTTAAAGGATAAATTGTTCCAGTTAAGGTTAATACAACATAAATTAGAGTATTTACCAAAGAATTTTAGAGTTTGTACTGTAAGTAAATATAAAATTTTGGCTAGAGAACTATTAACATCCATACAATCGGATTTGATGGAGCTCGGAGAAGCCATAAGTGAAGAGTATTTAAACAAAATTAACAGTGAAACCAACGAATGCTTTTCAGCGATTGAGTTTCGCATAAACAATTACCAAATGACAAACGATTCCCAAACAGAAAAAATGGCGCATTTCGATATTAAAATTGCAACATCTCTTGTTCAAACATATGATGGATCAAAAGAGAATCTTGACATTTTCATAGATTCTGTAAACTTACTTAAAGAGATTACTCCAAATGATCAAAAGGTAATGCTGGTAAAATTTATCAAAACACGAATAACAGGGAAAGCCAGAATAGGATTACCACGAGATCTGGACAACATCGATGAAATTCTAGAAAATATAAAAGTAAGATGTGAAGAAAAAACAAATCCCGAAAAAGTCATCAACCAATGAAAAACTATCCAAGCAAGACAAACCACTAAAATTTGTGAAGAGGTCGAAATCTTAACTAGCAAATTAAAAGGACTTTATCTAGAACAAAAAATTCCCGAAGAAGTAGCAAACAAAATGGCTGTTAAAGTTGGAGTTGACACACTTAAAGAAAAAATTTCCAACTCTGAAACAAAAATTCTACTTAAAGTCGGACAATACCCAACAATTACAGCAGCTACACAAAAGGTATTAGAAAATGAAATCGAAAACAATAATTCAAATCAAGTTTTAGCCTTTAATAGAAATCAAAATTTTTCCACAAATAATTTCAAAAGATTTCCTAACAGCAAAACAAATAATTATAATAGATATAACTCGAACCCAAACTTCCAAAACAGAACTAACAGGAGGTATTATGAAAGTCCAAATTCAAATAGATTGAACCCAAATACATATACCCCAAATAGAAACAGAGATAGACATTTCTATAGGAACCCTAGACAATATAATCAATTTGGAAGACAAAATACACAGCCCAATAACTTCTCAAATCAACAAGCTCGTAGAATATTTACTACTGAAGCTGAAGAAGAAGAGGAACAGAATAATTTTTTAGGCCAAGCCCGGCAGGAATAGAACAGCTGCCGGTAATGACATTGAATTTATCTGCCAATAATTCAACTACAATTAAAGTAGAAAAAGCTGCAAATAAGTATAGTTCATTATTTATAGACACAGGAGCAGCAGTTTCATTATTTAAAATAGGAAAAATTAGATCTCAGCATGAGATAGATAGCAATAACAATGTTAGATTTACAGGAATTACTAATAACTCTTTAATTACCTATGGTACAATTAGTTCAAATTTAATATTTAACAACGCAACAGTTAGTCATAAATTTCACTTGATTCCAGATATTATAGAAATAGAAGCCGATGGAATTTTAGGAAGAGATTTCTTTACAAAATATAAATGTAAGATAGATTATGAATATTATTTGTTAAATTTTGATATCAATGGAATCTCAATATCTCATCCTATAGAAGACAATTCACTCTTAATTCCAGCAAGAAGTGAAATTATTCATAAAATAGATTTAAAGAATTTAAAAAAAGATTCAGTAGTTCATGCACAGGAAATAACAACAGGAATATTTTGCGCTAATACAATAGTTTCCAAGAATAATCCAAGGATAAAATTTATTAATAGGGTAAATGTACCTATAGTGGTGGTAGTACCAATAGTGGTGCTATTGCTCCAAAATGCGGTTTATAGGCCAAATTAAAAGTAATTAAGTTATTTAAGTTAGTGTGAAATGTTCTTTAGCCTTTTACAAAGGGTTTAAAAGTTAAATGGGGCCATTCCGTTACTTAGTGACCGAAAAATCCATTACTTTGTGAAATGTGTCAACATTTTTCCAAAATCCTTAGGATTTCATAACGAATCCCTTTTCTCTGTTAACGTTCTAAACGACCACATAACCACGCAATTACTAGTTTTTCAACATAACTGTTATGAAATGTAATTGTTTTACTAATATTATTTGCCTTTTGATCATATTTATGCATTTTTAAGTGTTTTTTACCATAGTGCCATTATAGGTACACAAAACAGGCATGTTCCTATATTGGTTATAGTTATAAAATCAATAAAAAAAAGATCGTTTTAGATTTTTTCGAGGACATTTTTGACATGTCGTACTGTTTTCACTAAAATAAGCAACAGAAATGAGTTTTATGTAGGTAATTTACCAAAAACAATCCAAAATTCGCTTATCTGGCAGAATGAAAAATTGACTTCAAATCAAGCACATTCCTCCGGGTGTAGGTTGACGACAGGTGTGATGCAGTACTTTAGTGAATAGTTTCATTAATCAAATTTATACATTTTGTTACGATCAAATTACGCAAGAAACCAATATTATGGCAGTAATCCTTGCTATTCATACGAAAACAGCTTCGAAACTAAGTTTCATTGATATTATACACCGTTTTTTAGGCATCTTTGTTTACCACCACTATAGGAACACAATACGACGACTATAGGAACCATACCACCATTATAGGTACAACGAAGCAGTCACAAAAATATGTATTTTTTCGTAAATTTGATGTATTTCAGGGTAAAAATGGTTGTGATTGCGAAGATAAAACATTTTCCGAAACATATGTCTTAAAATATTCAGAAATTGTCCTTCCTGACACTTGAAATCCATTAAAACACATCGATACCACTACAAATTGCACCACTATTGGTACATTTACCCTACTACTGAAAAAGATACTATTATTAACACGAAATTTTTCAAACCTACAATAGAGCCAATTAATAACTTTGAAATTTATAAAGTAGCAGAAACTAAAACAAATATGCATAGAGTTAAAGAAATATTAAGCAAAATCAATTTAAAAAATTATCCAGATATTATTAGTCAAGAAATAAGTAAACTAGTAAATAAATTTTCTGATTTATTTTGTTTAAATGAAGACCCAATTACAACTAATAATTTTTATAAGCAAACAATTACTCCTAAAGACAATATTCCTACATATATACCCAACTATAAACAAATTCATTCGCAAAGCAAAGAAATAGATCAGCAAGTAAATAAGATGTTAGAAAATAATATAATAGAAAACTCCGTTTCCCCTTACAATTCACCAATTCTGCTTGTGACCAAAAAAAACAGGAAACGATAAGAAATGGAGATTAGTAGTCGATTTTAGGCAATTGAACAAAAAGATATTACCAGATAAGTTTCCACTTCCGAGAATAGACACAATATTAGACCAATTAGGAAATGCAAAATATTTCAGCACTCTAGATCTGATGTCAGGTTTTCATCAGATCCCTTTGGAAAAAGAATCGCGAAAATATACAGCATTTTCTACACCAAAAGGACATTATCAATTCACAAGACTGCCTTTTGGACTAAACATAAGTCCTAACAGTTTTCAGCGTATGATGGCAATAGCAATGGCTGGCCTCACACCTGAAATAGCATTCATTTATATCGATGATATTATAGTAATAGGAAGCTCAATGAAAAATCATATAGAAAATCTTACACAAGTATTTAATAGATTACGATACTACAATCTTAAATTGAACCCAGAGAAGTGCAAATTCTTTAAATCAGATGTTACATATCTTGGACACAAAATAACGGACCAGGGAATATACCCTGATGAAACCAAATTCAAAACAATAAGAAAGTTTCCTATACCAACTAACGCAGACGAAGTTAGAAGATTCGTAGCTTTCTGTAATTACTACAGAAAGTTTATACAAAACTTGCAAAACTTGTTTATGCAAAAATTGCAAAGCCACTAAATGATTTATTAAAGAAAGGCACACTTTTTGAATGGAAAAAGGAACAACAAACAGCATTTGATTCATTAAAGGAGCATCTGCTATCTCCAACCATTCTTAAATACCCAGACTTTAGCAAAGATTTTATTATAACTACAGACGCATCAAACTTTGCGTGCGGAGCAGTTCTCTCCCAAATCACAAATGGGCAAGATTTTCCTATTGCATTCGCAAGTAAAACTTTTACTAAAGGCGAAAAGAATAAGAGTATAATAGAAAAAGAATTAGTAGCTATACACTGGGCAGTAAATCATTTTAAACCATATGTTTATGGACGGAAATTTACAATCAGAACAGACCATAGACCACTGGTTTATCTCTTTGGTATGAAAAATCCAACGTCAAAATTAACCAGAATTAGACTAGATCTGGAAGAATTTGATTTCACAATACAATTCGTAGCTGGAAAAAGTAATGTTGCAGCAGACGCATTATCACGAATCGTGTACAATTCAGATGAGTTGAAAGAATCGATCCCAAAAACTAAAGAGGAGGATATTAAAAGCATTAAAAACAATTCAATTATGGTAGTTAACACAAGAGCAATGGTAAAGGCGCAAAAGAAAGTAAAGGATACACCAACAGCTGGAAGAAATAAAGAAGAAGTAACTAATCAAGTACTTTGGAAGACAGATAGACCGTCAGAAGTTAATAAGATTTTGAAAATTAAGTCAGAAGTTAAAAGAAATGGAATAGAAATCAAAGTATGTAGTCACAACTATAATAAGCAACTTGGAAAAAGGGTTACCCCTCTTAACAATTCTAAAGGCCAAAATGGAAGTCAAGAAATAGAACTTGCTCTTCTAGATATATGCCAAATTGCTAAGAAATTTAAACGAGACAAGTTAGCAATATCAGTTGAGGACAAATTATTCGAATATTACTCTCAATTAACCATAAAGGAAATAGTAGACACAGCAATTTTCGGTTACGAGATAATTTTGTTTGATCCACCTAAATGGATAACAAGTGAGAAAGAAAAGTTGAAAATAATGGAAGAATATCATGCCATACCCACAGGAGGTCATATAGGGCAATACAGATTATATTTAAAAATTCGTGAAAAATTTAAATGGAATAATATGAAGCAAGATATAATAAGTTACGTGCAGAAATGTGAAATATGCAAAGTCAGCAAAGTAAATAAGCACACAAAAGAAAAATCTATAATCACATCAACTCCAGCAAAACCATTTACCATCATATCAATTGACACAGTTGGTCCATTACCCAAAACAATAAATAACAACAGATATGCAATTACGATTCAATGCGACCTATCAAAATATATAGTGATCATTCCAATTAAAAACAAAGAAGCAAACACGATTGCGAAAGCATTGGTTGAACATTTTATCTTGACTTATGGAAGCTTTTTGGAGCTTAGATCAGACCAAGGATTGGAATATAACAATGAGGTGTTAGGTAAAATAGCCCAAATTTTAAAAATAAAACAAACATTTTCAACGCCATATCATCCACAAACAATTGGAGCTCTAGAACGTAATCATAGAAGCTTAAATGAATACCTTAGAGCATTTACTAATGAACATCACGATGATTGGGATGATTGGATAAAATTTTATGAGTTTGTTTATAATACAACACCACATACAGAAACAAAATATACTCCGTTTGAATTAGTTTTCGGTAGAACAGCAAATCTACCACAAGAAATTTATAAACATAAAATCGATCCAGTTTATAATATAGAACAATATTACAATGAAATGAAATTTAAACTACAAAAGTCCAATGAGATTGCACGTAAGAACATAATAATAGAAAAAGAAAAAAGAGAAAAAAGAATTATATCAGCATATAAATCCCATAGATGTAAGCATAGGAGACTTGGTATACTTAAAAAATGAAAATAGAAAAAAATTAGATCCATTGTACTTAGGTCCATTTATAATTACGAATATTAAATATCCAAATTGTACAATCAAGAATAAGCATACGCAAAAGACTACAACAGTACATAAGAACAGATTAATCAAGAACTAAATGAATAACGCAATTCTTTCGCTCATTCACTCAATCTTACGTTATTCACAAAAACGGGGGAGGTGTAGCATAGGTTCGACACCCGACACTATTAGACTTAGCAAATTAGAATTAGATTAGAATAGCAAAGACACAATTATTAGTATAACATCCGCTATAATAATCTGCAGTAAATTCATTACATCCTAGACACAAACCGCACTAAGGCTAGAATGAAACAGCTAATGATAGAATGAAATAGCATGATAAGTGGCGTGATCGTATTCACCAACACACTCAAAAGAAATAGTTTTTACAAGTATAAAATTTTAAATTAAACATTATCAGAACATAAATTACTGTAATTAGATGCACACAAATATTAGACATAAAAGTGCAATATGTTCTAATCCGAACCAACTAGATAAATAGGGAAAATTTAATAGAGTTCATCCAATTGCGCAGTAGGATAATACACATGGAAGGACGATGTTACCTAATGTACGCAAAAAGTCACGTACGCATAATGCGATAGATAGAGCAGGATAATAAATTGTAATCATGCATAACGGAGCGGATAAGCTAAATATGCCCATAAGCGCAATGTAATTATTTCGTATAAAAGGAAGCTCGCGCGTAGCTAGAAGAGAGTTGTTGTATCAGTAAAATCACGCAGTCCAGTCCGCCGCGCAAAATTTATTTCGCAAATCAATAGAAGCCAACCACGCTATTAAGTTTAAGTAAAGTGGCAAAAATAAAGTGAGTTTATATAAAAGTGCAAATACAATCCGTCTTTAGTCAGGAACGGCACTAAGTGATGACAAGTTCACTACAGCAGGTCTATGAACTGAAAGCAAATTTTCCCGAAGTTTTCGCTGATCGCATGGGTTTTTGCTCAAAAACGCAAGCTCATCTTACTTTGAAGCCGAATGTTCAGCCCGTTTTTAGACCAAAAAGACCAGTGTCATACAACATGGAGGCTGTAGTTGAAGACGAATTGAAACGATTGGAGCGGTTGGGCATTATCACCCCTGTTACGTACACAGAGTGGGCAGCGCCCATAGTAGTTGTAAAAAAGGCAGATCGCTCAGTACGAATTTGCGCCGATTTTTCAACTGGCCTTAATAGTGCTCTCGAGTCAAACAATTATCCCCTACCTCTGCCGGAGGATATTTTCAAGCGAATGTCAAATTGTATTCTATTTAGTCATCTAGTCTTATCCGATGCATACTTGCAAGTACAAGTTGACGAAGAAAGCAGTAAGCTTATTACTATAAACACGCACAAAGGGTTGTATCGATTCAATCGCCTTTCTCCAGGTGTAAAAAGTGCTCCAGGCGCTTTCCAACAAATAATGGACACTATGCTTAGTGGACTCCCTCATGTGGCACCGTATCTAGACGATATTTTAGTAGGAGGAGCCACCTACGAAGAGCATAAACGCAACCTCAATCATTTATTGCATCGTTTGAAAGAGTACGGGTTTACGGTCAAATTCGAGAAATGCAAGTTTTTCATGCATCAAGTAAAGTATTTGGGCCAACTTCTTGATAAAGGAATTAGACCAGATCCAGAAAAAGTGGAAGCGATAGTGAACATGCCTCCACCTTATGACATTCCCACATTAAGATCGTACCTGGGTGCAATAAACTACTACGGGAAATACATACGAGAGATGCGTACCCTTCGCCAGCCACTGGACGAACTGCTTAAAGAAAGTTCTAGCTTTGAATGGTCCGAAGCATGCCAAATTTCATTTGATCGATTTAAAACCATATTACAATCACCGCTTATGTTGACACACTACAACCCTCGATTAGATATTGTGGTATCAGCAGATGCCTCAAATATCGGGATAGGGGCTCGTATAGCACATCGATTTCCAGACGGGACAGAGAAAGCTATTTACCATGCCTCACGAAGCTTGACTCTAGCAGAAACGAAATACAGCCAGATTGAAAAAGAAGCATTGGGTCTTGTGTTCGCAGTTACTAAATTTCACAGAATGATTTATGGAAGACAGTTTGTTCTACAAACCGATCACAAGCCCTTGCTAGCTATATTTGGATCAAAGCGCGGTATTCCACAATATACGGCAAATCGCCTTCAACGATGGGCGCTTACAATGATGATTTCCGTATCGAACACTGCAAAACAGACAATTTTGGACTTACAGACATTCTGTCCAGATTAATTAATTCACATGTAAAGGAAAATGAGGATTACATCATCGCATCGATCGAAACAGAAACCGTTCTATGCAACACAGTGGCGCAAGCCATAGAACATCTGCCGGTAACATATAAAATGATAGCAGACGAAACTAGCAAAGACGACACATTAAAAAAAAAATACAGTATGTTAATCACGGGTGGCCTAAAAGCAGCACTCAATCAGAACCACCGGAAGTCATGCAGTTTTTTGCTCGCAGAGACTCGATTTATTCTGCTCAAAAAATTTTGATTTACCATGATCGAATAAATATTCCAACGAAGTTGCAAAGAAGAGTCCTACATCAGCTACACAAAGGGCATCCAGGAATTGATCGTATGAGATCATTAGCGCGCACCATCGTTTATTGGCCTAATATAGATCAACACATCACCACACTTGTGCAAAATTGCCATGCATGTGCTTCGGTAGCAAAAACTGACACCAAAACCAAGTTGGAATCGTAGCCAATACCAGAAAAACCGTGGCAAAGAGTGCATGCAGATTTTGCAGGGCCAATAAATGGCACATATTTTCTTCTAGTGATAGACGCCTACTCCAAGTGGCCGGAAATTATTCCAACTAAGAAAATTACCACATTAGAAACCATTTCGAAGCTTCGCAACATCTTTAGCCGATTTGGAAATCCCGAGGTCTTGGTAACAGACAATGGCCCTCAATTGACAAGCGATACTTTTGAGACACTTTGTGAGACAAACGGAATCATACATTTGAAAACCGCTCCATTTCACCCTCAAAGTAATGGCCAAGTAGAGAGCAAGTTTTTCTATCTTGCTACCGGTCAACACCTTGTAAAAGTGCTCCGGATGGAAAATCCCCAAGTGAACTTGTACTAAAACATCCGATGCGGACGTCATTGGAACTTCTTCGTCCACCCACTAATTTTTCAAAGAAGCAAAGCAACCCGCAAGATCATCAGTACAACACCAAGCATGGAGCAAAACAAAAACACTTTGAAGTTAAGGATAAAGTATATGCCCAAGTCCACCACTCCAACACTTGGACCTGGGTTGCAAGCGAAATTTTGGAAAGAATTGGTAGCGTCATGTACAACGTATGGCTGCCTGAACGCCAGCGCCTTATCCGTTCTCACAGCAACCAGCTAAAGCGGCGATATGACGATGTCAAAGAAGTTCCAGAACAACCCATTCCATTGGACATCCTTCTCAGTTCATGGAACCTGAGACCTGCCAGCAATCCAACAACGTCCAGCGTACCGCCACCATCAATTGAACCGGAAGTAGATGATTTCTTGCGGCGTGAATTCTTGGGAGAACTTGAAGAATCAACATATCAACAACATGGTGGGCAACTGCGACGGTCAAGAAGACCACATCATACACCAGCTCGTTACGCGCCCTACCAGCTTTACTAAAAAAAGGAAGGTGTTGGGTAACCGTCACATCTCTTCTCACCAAGTTTCGACATCTTGGTTGAAACGTCAGTTGTCAAATGTCGCTTCGTGTATTCAACTCACTTTGTCTTGTGAACTCAACAATAAAGCACGCGCATTGTCTCGAAATATACAACAGATACAATGAGCCATTACTAGCTATAACAAGGCAATTCAATACTTGGCCTTAACACTTTGATTTTAATTTATTAACGGGTTAACGACCAACGCATTTCTTCTTCTACTTTGGCTCAACAACCGATGTCGGTAAAGGCCTGCCTGTACCTACTTGTGGGCTTGGCTTTCAGTGACTAATTGATTCCCCCTAATAGCAGGATAGTCAGTCCTACGTATGGCGGCGCGATCTATTTGGGGATTGAACACATGACAGGCATGTTGTTAAGTCGTACGAGTTGACGACTGTACTACGAGACCGGCCTAACGACCAACGCATTTAAAGAGAATATTTTATTAAATTCCAATTTTAATACGGATTAAATTCCAATTTCCAACCATTACGGTGAGTTTGATTCAAAGCCAATTGTAATATTCCCCCTCCCCCCCTCGACACCAACAGGGGGCTTCAACTCCTTTTACTGCTTAGGGCCCCAAACACCCTAAATCCGTCACTGGATGAAAATGATCCAAGCTGCAGTATGATCCTAAAAGTGTATGCAGTATTAGATGTGATAATTACATGTGCCTATGCTGTTGCTTGTTGAAGCAGTCACTCACTGAAGAAGTTGCTGGAATCCAATGCTTTTGAACGCAAACCGAGTGCGTGAGCCCTTCATCTTTCGACTACCATCGAAGAACAACAGATGAATGAAATAACAGTAGCTTCTTAACCCAAAACAGCAGCACGTTACCAGTATCTCCAGGTTATCGCCATTTGAATGGATATGGCAGTACACATATTTTTGTGTAAAATGTTAAAATTTGATTATTTTCTGAAATAAAACACTTATATTTTGTCGTGAAAGCAACAGCAACAACTCTGTTGTTGTGTTGTGTAGGTCAAGCAATCTGAGATTGGCGCCTTTCCGTGACAAAAAGCTGACGGAAAGCAGTTTGACAATTTTAGATTTTCGTTTGTGTTTCATAATACATATCTTGGCAGTATGCTTGTGAGTTTGTGTTTCGTCAAATTTTATTTTTCCAACACACAACACAAACGGATGTTATAATACAAATCTTCCGATTTTGACAACTCGTCTTTACAATTTGTGTTTAATAATCGGGCCTTATATCTCGCTGAAAGAGTCTATCATATGCCTGAACGAATCTACTACTCGCTGAAAATGTCTATATAATCCTCTAAAACCCTGCAAAATAATAAAAGGAATTGAACCTACCTTGTTGTTGCTCTCATATCGATAGCCCTTACAAATCGTAAAATAATTCCATTTATAGTTAAATTATTCAAAAAATTCATTCACAAATATTTAAACAAATTTATTGCAGGAATCATTTGCGCTCAAGGTAATTTATGGCGCGATCAACGCCGATTATCAATCGATTGGCTTCGTAAATTGGGAATGGTTAAGTATGGATGTGCTCGATTAAATCTTGAACGGAGAATTAATTCTGGACTTATCGAAATGCTTCAGGTAAATTGAATACTACAGTATCTGTATACACAAGGGGCGGTCCCACGCTATAGTTGTCAATCCACACGATTTAACAACATCTGGTTTGTGGTTTTAACCCAAATAGCCAGAATTGCTTAAACAGCCAATTTTGGCATGCTAAAGATCACTGCTTGAATTCGCCTTTTGCTGTAGATAAACTGCATAAAAGTTCCAGGTGGTCCTTCTAAATAGCGCCTAAGCAGCTTCCTTATGCTACGGTGCCGGGGGTTATTTTTCTTTGTTTTATTTCACGTTTATTTTTCGTTTTATTTTCACGTAAGCGTCATCGATGAAATAAACAACAGGTTTTGTTTCAACAACATTTTTTTCTACCTATTTACATTATAAAAACAATTTCTGATCCGTATTCGCAAAGTCGAAAATAAAATCACAGCCTGCCGAAAATAGGAGCAAAACCAATGTTTGCATTTTCACAAATATTTGTGAAAAAAGGCTTTGAAACGGCAAAAAAAAAAATTAGCGTAACATATTGTGATAGTTTATCAACCAAAATAACATCAATTTCATGAAAAATAATAAAAAATTAGGTGTGTGAGCAGTTTTTTGTAAAATTGCTACACTAACATGTCGAAAACTGATACAGTTACCCTACAATTTTTTTTAATATTGATTTCAATATAACCAAAAACCAATAACCGTCAAAACATTGAAAAAGATCAATGACTACTCCAGCCTGTATGGGTATGTGAGCTTTTGATGTAGTTGAATTAATACATTCTCGAAACACATTTTAGCAAGCATACTCGATTATGTAACTTTCAACACTAATACAACAGTATATTTCGACATGAACGATGCTCCGAGACTTTTCTTTGTTCCCAAATATAGTCTTATGGCTCAATTATTGTATTTTTTTGTTTTCGTAGTTGCATTAAAGTTCATTTGAGTTGATAATAATAAAGAGACATAATTTTATTCTCATTGGCGCAAAGCGCCTTGTCGCCTACGCGGTCATGTCGGTCTAGACAGGCTTTCAAGAACTATTTAGTAGCCAGATGGTAAGTTCTTGCTGCATGAGGACATTCCATATGAGGTTTGCCAAATAACCAGCTCGAACTCTATAGCTGATTTGAGGCTGTTTAACAAAAAATCGTGCCGATTTCGTACTTTGTGACTGATTAAAAGATAGACGGTACTTTGCGGAACTATGGCGCTTTTTAACTAGCACTCGATACTCTTTAGAACCTTGTGGCTGTTTAGCCTAAAGTGTATGGTTCATGTTGGAGTGGTAGCAGTGGGTCAGGTAGGCCTTGATCGACAACGGTTGTTGAGCCAAAAGAAGAATGCAATATGTAATTTACCTAGTGTTTTTTTTTTTTTTTTTTTTTTTTTCTTTGGCTCAACAACCGATGTCGGTCAAGGCCTGCCTGTACCCACTTGTGGGCTTGGCTTTCAGTGACTAATTGATTCCCCCCCATAGCAGGATAGTCAGTCCTACGTATGGCGGCGCGGTCTATTTGGGAATTGAACCCATGACGGGCATGTTGTTAAGTCGTACGAGTTGACGACTGTACTACGAGACCGGCTTATCTAGTGTTATTAATATCTAATATTTCTAGTGTTATAAAGCATTTAAATTATTAATTTTATGTAGCTTATTTTGACCCGTTATGAAGGAAAATTACAACTTTTCGGTTATAGCCAAAGTCTATGAGGCGGTTTACAATGACCAATCGATGACGGCCTATAGATCATTCTGTGCAATGATTCACCAATGAACAGGCTTTGATTCATTTTTAGCCAAAATAACTCCAATGGGGGACCATTGAAATTCATTTTTGTTCATTTCTGAGTCATTGTAGTTCATTTTGGTTCATTTTTTATTCATTTCATGAAATTTTTGTTTCCTGGGTCGTGTCATACATATAAATGAAATTAATTTTTGTTCATCAAGTTCATCGCAAACTATCGATCATCATCGATCGTTGGTCAGAAAGGGTTTCTGAAAATGGCAACATGCCAAACGCTAAGAATACACCTCCTCAATATTCTACCTTGAGTCGAAATAGTCGTACGTCGAATATCTGTGAATATAAAGTTTTTAACCGAAATTGAAGAGTAGGAATCTATGAAATCGTATATTATATTTAAAATGATGTACGATAATATATTAATTTTCCTCCAAAAGTCGTTTACACGATATAGATAGTCAAGATCGGGGAGTTGTGGAATCCGAGGAAATATGTTTGTAACGGTTATTTGCACAGAAATTCAAAAAATATATATACAGGCGTCCCCCGAGTTACGACGATTCGCAGATACGACGATTTTGATTTTGACAGTTAAAAGTTGTCATTGACAAGAAATTTATGTATTTTTTTGAATTTCTGGGCTGATAACCGTTTACATACATTTCCAAAGATTCCACAACTACCCTATCTTGAATATCTATATTGTGTACGGTTTTTAAAATATAATTATTACATTATCGAACATTATTTTAAATAAAATACACGATATCATAAATTCCAACTCTTCAACTTCGGTTATAAACTTTATATTCATAGATATTCGACATACGACTTTTTCGACTTACGCCTTGCTTTGGGACATTTTTTCGGTCCCAAATACAGTCGTATCTCGGGGGACACCTGTACAGTCTGTTCCCGAGTTACACGGTTCTCGACTTACGCGGATTCGGAGATACGAAGTTTTCTAAATTTGACAGATTAAATGTCAAATCAGTACAATTTGCTTCAAGTTCGGTATAAATTGCATTTTTGCTAACAAATTGAAACCGCTAAAAGCCAGAAATATTAGAATTTTCTGCACGAATCATAGCAAATAAATGATGAAGTGTATAAAAGTATTAATTTAAATCAAAAACTTAGAGTAATGAATAGTATTTAGTCAAAAAACGTGAAATTCGACTTACGCGGATTCGTCGGGAACGCAGAAACCGCGTAACTCGGGAACAGACTGTATATCAATTTCATCTCTTTGACAACTTTTGACTGTCAAAATCAAAATCGTATCTGCAAATCGTTGTAACTCGAGGGGGTCGTAACTCGGAAACGCCTGTAGTAGATATTTTGGAAAATACTCAAGGAAATGGTATGAAACTTCGTATATTAATAACAAATGACTACACTTTCACTACAAAATTGTGTTTTGTGACATTTTTGCTACAATTGTGTAGAATTTCACGTTTTAGTTATCCTGCCGAAAATAGGTACACTGCTGAAAACTGGTACCCCACGTAGCACAAATCCACTAAACGACCACTAAACGGGTTCTAAATGACTCAAGCTCTCTACCTAAACGGAATATAGAAAGACTTCGTTTAGCAGACGGTTAACGACTCGTGCATTCTAAAAATAGCAAAAAGCTGGTGGCTCCATCTGTTTGTGAGATACCCAACTAGTGGAGCTTCCCCTAGTGACATTTGCTCGAAATTGTTTTACCATATCTGCTCAATAAGTACATGTTGGAACCTTTTCGCAAGGTACCTAACGACCTGTCGTAAACGCGCGTTTTAAAATATGTGAGATATCGGTTCGGGTTTCAACCGATCGCGTTCGGTTCGCAAGGAAAGCATAAAAAGGGGCGACAGGACACGAAGAAGGTCTCTAAACCAAAAGTGGGAATCGAAGACTAATTTTTTGGCAAACGTAGAACAATAAATCGTTTCGGCAAAGAATTTACACCGCGTTGGTTTTCATTTCGCAACATTCCAAAAAATTACGATTCAAATGAATTTGTGAAACGAGTTTCGAACGTTTTGTGGCCGGCAATTATTTGTTTCGCGGATCGAAGTAAAGTAAATCACGCGCAAATAGAAAAGTTTCGGTAGCCGCAAAAAAGTGACAAGTGTAATGGAGCAGTACAATACGCGTCGTATGCCACGGCTGGAGCGAGCTAACTCCGGAACGCATCCGGATACGGAACGAGAGTACGTTCCCAGCGTAGCTTCACCCATCCCAGGACCATTGCGCGAATCTGCTACCCCGTCGGAAGGAGGCACCCCTAGGTTTATCTCTATAGATAGAGATACTACATCCTACGAACGGGTGCAAAGTAAGGCGGAAAACACATATTGTCGCGACCTCATACCGTCGGAAGAAAACATCCAGAGGCTAGTTCCCGAATCAGGAGATACGATACCTCGAGAAGTGATGCGGAGTAAGGCGGGTGACTCGAAACGTTACGTTAACGAAAACGCGATTTGTGAGAGCAAAGAGACGGGAACCGCACCGGAAAGTACACGATTAACAGAGGAGAAACGGCGCCGGAGGCGTATCGCTATTGAACAGGAGCTTAGCATACTCGATATCGCGGACGCTCAACATAGCAAATCAAGTTTTGCGCAGCCTCCTACTGGAAGAAATTTGGTAGCACGAGAGCTGCAGTTTGAAGAAAGAGTCCGTGATATGGAGAATTCCATGCGAGTAACGTCCCACCAAAATGATGGCCCTTCGCGGGGTCGATATCCCGTAGATGACGATCACGACCTAGACGCATCGAACACACGCACACTAAACCACCGCGCAACACAACATGGCCGAGATGTGTTTACAATACATTCGCAGCATCCAGGATACACGATGCACTCGGGATACGTTGCACACTACGGTTATGCGACACAGTCGGAAAACGCATCACATCCTGGGTACACAACACAAAATAACCCAATTCGTCCGGAAAACACAATGCACCAACGGTATACGGCACACTTAGGGAGCAATACGTATGCAGGTCACACTACGCGTCACAACACACATCTGCCGATCCACAGCACTGTACTAAGCCATAATCAGGTAACGGCTCGCCAACCATTACCGCGGGATTTGCCGATTTTCTCCGGAGATGTTGACGATTGGCTGGTTTTCATTACCGCATATGAACGCACCACCATTTCTTGTGCATATACGGATGACGAGAACATTACCCGACTGCATCATGCACTAAGAGGGCCCGCACTGGAGACAGTTGGACCTCTCCTATCTTTCCCGGACGGATTGAAGGATGCCATTGATACGCTTAAAGCGCGTTACGGAAGACCCGATTTAATTGTGGAATCGATGATCCGCAAAATAAGGGGAATGACCGCACCTAACGCTGAGGACTTATCAACCTTAGTAGAGTTCGGGTTTGCCGTAAAGCGGTTGGTTGGAGTGGTAAAGGCTTCCGGGCTACAGGCTTACGTGTACGATGTTACGTTGCTTAAGGAGCTAGTAAAGAAGCTGCCCCCCGTCATAAGCATTGATTGGGCGAGGGAGCGGAAGAGGTATCCGGAAGTTACATTGATCGAGTTTGGAAAATGGATTGGTGAGCTAGCTGATGACTTATGCAGTATCATCGATATGACGTCCAGCTCGGAGAGACATGACGAGACGCATGCAAAACAGCTCCCGACGCAACAGCTACAGCACCGTCAATGTCGGCGTCTAAAGTTTCAGCCCGCTAGACCAAACCAAGGGCGACCGAGCAGTACCGGACGAGCCCAAACGACCTACTGTAATACGACGATTCCGCGAAGGAAACGCGTTAGGAAACCAGCAAACATTATTGAGGTACCAGTGATGCATCCAGCGTGCGTTCTCTGTGTTGCCAATTGTGGATCCCTGGATCAATGTGCGACGTTCCGGAACAGCACTGTAACAGAAAGAAGAGGTTTCGTAACCGAGAGAAAGATGTGTAGGAAGTGTCTTGCCAATCACGGCGGCAGATGCAGTCGTACGAGGCCATGTGGTATCGATGGATGCAGTGTACAACACCACGAGCTGCTTCACACGGAACACCGACATACGGCCACATCTACTTCACATGATCCGTGTACTGGGGGGACAGGTAACACTTCTGAACCAGGCATGGCTAATATTCTACTCCATACAGGATCAAATGAAGGCACACTCCTTAAATACGTGCCGATAACTCTGTATGGGCCTGCCACGCGCGTCGATACGTTCGCGTTACTGGATGACGGGTCTACATCAACGCTTATGGATGAAGGACTGATGCAGGAACTTGGTGTAACCGGCGCACCACACCCACTCAACCTGCAATGGACAGGGAAGGTTTCCCGAAAGGAACAGGATTCCATGAAGGTGTCAGTACGTGTGTCTGGCCGCAATGAGTCGTGTATGAAGGAGCTGATACACATGCACACCGTTAAGCAACTTGCGCTACCCGCACAGTCACTGGATGTGGCTCAACTTGCCGCCACATACGGTCACCTGAGAGGACTACCAGTAAGTCGATATGTGCGTATCGTACCTCGCGTTCTTATTGGAGCCGACAACTGCCATTTGAGCCAACCAATGAAGATCTTGAAGGGCAAACGGGGCGAGCCAGTCGCTTGCAGGACCCGTTTAGGATGGCTAATTTACGGTCCTTACGCAGTTGATCGAGATTTTCGACATGGCGTCATCGCGAAGAAGCCAACCTGTCGCAGCCACCGGACCATTGCACCGATTAGCTCAACCTCCGTACCGCTGCAGAATACGGAGCACGAAAGCGATCCACCTGGGCTTGAGTTTTCCGTTGGTCCAAAATCACTCTGCAAGGCTGCGGCAAAGCAGCGGTATGTATGCCTAAAAACAGATAAAATAATCAATCCCGTTGCAGACGATAAAACAAAGGCGAAGATAAAACCACACTTATCTGAAGACCGCAGCGGGCAAGCACACAACAATGCATCGACCAAGCGTCGGTTCTACACGGTGATGAAACGGGCTCAACCTTCTAGTAAACAGGAGGGAACGCCGCAGGAGGATGGGCCGGTGATGCAATTTGAACTGCTAAATAAGCGATGGTTCAATCTCCCGGGGTGAACGCGCTGTAGCAGCTGCCGACTCCGCCAAAAAGGTCCACATAATAACCTCGCGTTGCAGAAATCATTCGCACATATGAACGGTTCCAAAAAACAGTATAGGGCTCGGGATAGCATCTTTCGAAGCGCAAAGGATAAGCACGGTAAGAAAACTGTTCATAAATGCTGCGTGAGACCACTTTAACACGAGGTAGCGAATGTAAACAAACGACACGCGCTAATCTGACAGGTTCGATAAGAAAGTGAAGCCCCAGTCGAAGCTAGCGAAAGATCAACTGTGGTACACTTGGGGGGACAATGTTGGAACCTTTACGCAAGGTACCCAACGACCAGTCGTAAACGCGCGTTTTAAAATATGTGAGATATCGGTTCGGGTTTCAACCGATCGCGTTCGGTTCGCAAGGAAAGCATAAAAAGGGGCGACAGGACACGAAGAAGGTCTCTAAACCAAAAGCGGGAATCGAAGACTAATTTTTTGGCAAACGTAGAACAATAAATCGTTTCGGCAAAGAATTTACACCGCGTTGGTTTTCATTTCGCAACAGTACATGATACGCCTGAAATTATTGATTTGTGTGTGATCAAGTGTGTTGAAAACGCCAAGATTTGGTGTGTTCGTAAATTAGCTTTGGTTTTTGATGAAAAACAAAAGCTAATTTAGTATGACATTATTTTATAAAAATCGTTATTTTTTAAGGATATAATGGCTACGTGACCAACTATAACGATAGGAAACATAATTTCCGAGCGAATATAGAAGAAAGTAACGAAAAAGCCACATCACAGTTGATTTTAAAGGACTTTTTTCTAAATTCCATTAAACTTGTGCAGTTTAAGGGAAGTTCAAGGCTCCAGTTTAAGGTACTTTGCTCAAATTCCCGGTTATTCGTGCTCGAAAATATCAATTGATTATAATATGCAGCTTCAGGTGAATGAATTTTAATTTAGGCTGATTTTTATCGCTTCTATATCAGAATGAAGATTTCAAAAGTGTTTTATGTATTCGTTAAGCCTCCAGAAAGCTTGTTTGAGCAAAAGTTTTCTCCCGTCCTGTCAAAAAGTGATGTTCATATTTGGTTATAAACAACATGCTATGAGACGATCTTGATTTCATACAATTTGATTCTAGATTCCATAACTTGATCTCTATAATGCACCTTGGGAAAAATGTTAACACCACCTTGTTTTGCCATTTTTCGAGCAGGTACTTGAATCTAATTCTAGCTTTGAGGCTAGAATAATCTAGACTGAAAATTGCAGACTAGTTTTGTGTGTGGTTTTGTATGGAGTGTTTACATGATTTCAGCCTCCATCTGTCAAACTCCAAACAAAAAGCTGACTAGAATGGTGAAGGGCCCCACTGTTCGTCATTTTTTTAAATGATGAAACTCGGATGATCCCTCCTGATAGCCACCTACTATACGCGGCATCACTGATCCGGTCTGCATCAAGACACTGTAATGCGGTTTGGTGCAGTCAGCACTAGAATAAATGTTAAGAATAAATGCGTCGGTAGTATGGTGGCCATCAGCTGCACTTCCTCTGGCCCGTTTGGAGTCATTCCAGCGCAAGTTCACGCGGTTTGTCTTGCGCTTCTGGAGTGTTCAGATAGACTATGCCGGTCGTTGATCTCTCCGAACTAGATCTAGGTGGATTAAAAATATCAGGTGGTGGATAAGGGCCTTTGGGGGGTCGCCATAGTAAAGGGACTTTACGTCATTTTAAAACCGTTAAACATTGGTTTCCGCATACAAAGCTTAGCAAATAGAACAGATTTCTTTGTTATTATGTTGATTTTTGTGTGTCTATTGATTTTATCGAAAATATGAGATTTATTAACAAAAGATTTTATAATTTGTTTATGCACGAAATTTAAAATCATGTGAGTAAGAGTTCTTATCTCACGTAAATTGTCCATGCGGCTCGTAGATAATGAGGAATTTATGTGAAAATTGGAAAAAATAACGATTTCTTAGTTTTTATCATCAAAAATGTCGAAAACACAATGATTTATAGAATAAATTCACGGAATAACACAAAATAACTCACTTTGATCTATGTTTTAATGTTACAGGGTTTCTCAAGCCAGCTCAACATCGTAACACTATTTTTCGAACACGTTAAACGATTGTCAACATCGTACATACAATTCGAATCCGTAAATTCTTTTTGATTTGGTAACACTAGGTTTTGAACGCGTAAAATCCCAACTCGAATTTGGAAAATGTATGTTGGCTGTCTTGTCACCCATTGTACATTTTTCAAAGTCCAAAATATATTTTTAAATAATATTTAATCGAAAAAATGGGATAGATAAATTATATGAACAAATTTAATAAATGTAAACAAAGTTTGAATCCTGGGGACCTTACGTCAAGTGACGAATTGTCAAAATGCACTAGAGTCCACCACCTGATATTTTTAAATCCACCTTGGATCGTCATCAACCATCAACCAACATGTCGCGCGCCGAGCTACTAAACAATATCCGTGCCGTTAGTCCTTCTACGTCCTAATTTTATTGACAGACTGATTGACTGATTTTATAACTAAACGTATACATGTATTTTGTGAAAATGTTAATTTTTATGTATAATATTACAGTATACGCTCGGTAATCCGCACTTTTTTAATCTGCACGCTCGATAATCTGCGCCTCGATAATCCGTACTTTTGTCAACTAAATTCATGAGAACAGTGTTTCGTCCAAAGGAGGGAACAATGATTAAAAAAATAATATTAATGACGTCAAAACGCGGACTCAAAAAAGTGCGGATTACCGAACTATACTGTAATGCTTCGAGAGGGCCATGCGGTCCGTTGAATTTAAACAAATAACAAATATCAAATATAGACTACCTAAACCATTGGGAGAAACACACATTTATGTTACATAATACATGCTCAATAGAGCTTATCGTCATATACTTTTAACATACATGTTGCGCACTACTTAACGATGAACATAGTTACAATTTAATCACTGTATTCAATAAAAACGCATTTTTTGCGATAGTAAGTATATAATATGTTTTTAAGTTGTTCCTCGTTCATCTTTAAAAACTTGTTATCTCTTAACTAAGTGTTTTATGTTATTATTTAACTAAGTTTTGTTATTTCGAATTAAGTGTTACATTCTATATAATTTACATGCTTATATATGTTTTTTCGCCCTTTCGAAAGGACATTGATAATATGGTAGATAAGACACCACAAGGTTTAAACCCATCTCCTATCATACATCACGTGCTCGGAAATTTATTAAATGATTTAGTTTTTGGTATAAAATACGAAAAGAACAATGTTACATGGAAATATTTACAGCACCTTCAAGAAGAAGGTGTGAAGCATATTGGAGTATCTATGGCTGTGAACTTCTTACCATTTTTGAGGTAAATTTACGAATTTGATTTTGTCACATGGATTCAAAGATAGCTGAAGATATTATTAAATAACTATTCTATTCACATCGTCTATTTTCTCTAGATATTTACCTTCTACTCGTAGAACAATCAATTTTCTTCTCAGTGGAAAACATCAAACACATGCTATTTATGATGCTTTGATATCCAATCAACGAAGCAAGTTGCGTTCTTGTGATACATTTATTGAAGAGCAGGAGGAGTGCATATTAACATATTTTTTAAAAGAAGCCGCAAAACGACAAGAAGCAGGTCGACCGGATGCTGCATTTTGCGATGACATACAGCTACGCCATTTGATGGCAGACTTGTTCGGGGCAGGTGTGGATACTACATTTACTACGATTCGATGGGCTTTGCTATATATCGCCCTATATCCAACTGTTCAAAAGCGTCTTCGAGAAGAACTGAGACAAAGACTGGTCGTGAATGAGCCACCTTCGTTGAAAGATGTGGAGGCTTTGCCCTATTTACGGGCAACCATCGCGGAAGTGCAGCGAATTCGTACCGTTGTTCCGCTTGGTATACCTCATGGAACAACTAAGGTAACAATGGTTCTTGAAGTATACGTTACGTCAATACAACGTATTCTGATCTTATTCTCTAACATTATTCTTTATATTTTATATTTCCCAGGAAATAAAGATTGGTGATTTTAAAATTCCATCAAATACAATGATCATGCCTGTAGTATGGGCTGTGCACATGAATCCTATACTATTCAACGCGCCTAACACTTTCAAGCCAGAACGGTTCCTGGATTTAGAGGGGCGCTTCTCCATTCCAAACTACTTTCTTCCATTTCAAGTCGGCAAACGTATGTGTTTGGGCGAAGAGCTTGCTAGAAATATTCTTCATTTGTACATCGCCAATATAGTGTATCATTACGATTGGATTCGGATATCTCCTGAGGATGCTATGTTGATCGATTTAACAGGAAATTGTGGATTAACCTTAACTCCCCCAGACTATATAATTATATTCTCGAAAAATAATAAATAAAACTGTTAAAAACGTTGTATCAATTTTATTATAATTTTACCCATAATTATATTTTTTTTGTTAAATATAAAGCAAAATAAATATCAATAATAAGTTATGTGGATTCTATTAACCTATTTCATCAAATAATATAAAAAATAATAGACGCTAACAAAATAAATCATGCAAAATATCAACAACATTTATTTGTTTCCTTGTAACCACAAAGAAATCATAATTGTAACTTCTTCTTCTTCTATTTGGCACAACAACCACTGCCGGTCAAGGCCTGCCTATACCCACCCACTAGTGAAGTGAGCTTGGCTTTCAATGACTTATTGTTACCATAGCAGGATAGTCAGTCCTACGTATGGGGGCACGGTCTATTCGGGGCTTGAACCCATGACGGGCGTGTTGTTAAGTCGTTCGAGTTGACGACTGTACCACCAGACCGGCTACTTAGAATTGTACACACACTTATACATCATACATAATTGTAAGACTTATATTAAATATATCAGTATATTATTTTATAAACTCAACCAATCTTGTCTCTTATATGAAAACCCGATAATGATGTACTGTCTTTATGCGAATAATGCGTTCTAGGGATATATTTATTTATTTAATACATGCAGACTATTTGGATAATTGTGTATATTAAAAAAAATAAAATTAACAACAAAAAACAAACAATTGATGGTGAAAATTTACTGATTAGACAATCAGGCCTATCATATTGGGTTCGGCATTCAAGAAAATTCACTCGAATGTTCATTTTGTTCATTTTGCTATCATTTGATAAGTTGCTTTTCCGCCGGCAGTTTTGAGTTGATGAAGCATAAATTGGTATCATATATGTCGATCGAGTAGGCAGATTCGAGTGATTTTCTCCCGACAGCCCTAGCTGTTGGAAACACGCAAATTCAACCATTTAATTAACTGTGACCGCTGTCTACATTTATAATTATATTCAACACATGTCTAATAACATTTTTATCACTCACATTTAACCCATTTATAACAAAAATTTGGAAATTATTTATTTAAAAGAATAAGTGCTCAATCAGTTTGTTTACACTTACTCGGTTCACCGGTT
This sequence comes from Anopheles arabiensis, assembly GCF_016920715.1. Taxonomy (NCBI): domain Eukaryota; kingdom Metazoa; phylum Arthropoda; class Insecta; order Diptera; family Culicidae; genus Anopheles; species Anopheles arabiensis. The sequence goes on along the minus strand of NC_053517.1, from coordinate 57,900,873 downwards.
GCTTGGACCAACTGTCAAGCACGCTGGAACAAGAACAAAAAAGTCGACGAAACCTTCATCGATTCGAACGGCGAATATGATACCAAATATTCTTCCGTTCAATTCTGGAGCTTCCGATGGATTCGAGAGTCGTTTGAAGTATATGATAGGCTTGAATAACTTGTCAAAATTAGAAAAATCGCGCAACTCGGGGAAATAGACAGTAGATCCTAAAACACGTATTTTATGGCATGATGCTCATACTGAAAGAAAACTGTAAAAAATCTTGTCTGTCGTAAAGTTATGTGAAGTTTGTTTTGGTTTGTTTCATTGGAATATCCTTAAACTCATACCTTAAATATGAAACAAAACATTGGGTAATGTATGTAATGTAGAAACAAAGAACAACATGTAACAACATCTTTCAACCCATTTCTATTTGACATCTTTGTTTTTTTGGCAAAAAGTGCTCCACAATTTCACAATCATTAAAATATTCTTAGTATGTTCGAACTCATCTAATTAATTTACTATTGACATTGTCAGCAGTTATTTAAATGGATAGATTTCATAACAACGGTTTAGACGTAGACGGAAATAATCTACGGTCTAACTACTTTTCATTTAATCTTTTCAGATCATTATTTTGAGTACACTATGCTTACTTCAATGATTTATTAATAATTTAAAATTGCTGTTGTAGAGTATACAAAATCACATCTGTATAATATGTCCCTTGGCAGAGATCATACCTTTAGCTTAAGTACCGTTTTAAAATATTACCGTCTCGTTCGAACAACCTTGATGTAAAATGTCATATGAACTGTCAAAAAATAAAATAAAGAAAAGCGAATCTATATTGAAGATTTGGATAGAAAACACCTGTTTTAAGACTTATGGAATTTACATCTCAGAAGTGGGACAACCGTGGAAAATCGGTCAGAAATGGAAACAAAAGATACAATGATTTGCACCCTTGAAAATGCTGGAATTTCGATACGTCCCGCTGCCACCGTTCGCGAAATTCGCCAGCTACACACCAGCGTTGTTGGTGGTGCTTCTGTCCCGGCAGAGATTGAGGTTAAGAGTACGATGGCCGATGCACGTGGAAAACATGCTGCAAACATCAGAGCTCCTGCTCTTCCGGAGGTTGATGTTAAATGTGCACTTACCGAAATGGGTGGAGACAATGCAACAAGTATTGAAATCGATCCAGACGCACAGAACGAATCACATTATGTAACTCCCGAAGATGAAGTGGCTTCCCCACGAAAGCGATTTGAAATTCTCGAGCTCCAAGAAAAAATCAAGCAGTTAAAAACACGCAGTAATGAGCCTGTTACACAATCACCAATGATGATGAAATTCGAAGAATTTATCGAGAAATTTAGCGGTGACAATTCAGAAAAAATTGAATGGCTACGTGAGTTGGAAAGAGCGTTTCATCCGTACAAAATGAATGAAACTACCAAATTCTTGTTGGGCAGAGGTATTTGCACAATAAATGAATAATTACAGAGCGTTCACAATACAAAATAATAGGATCGAGTTTATTCACGTCTTAACGCTGATGATAGTTCAAAGCAAAGTGAGAGAAAAAAGGAAGAAGAAAATGATGCGCACTTTAGGCGCGTCACACCACATTGTTTATCTGTCAAACAGATGATGTTGGCAGCTCTGTTATGGCAATCAGGATTATGGCAAAGATCAGTTGATGTTTCAACACTCCTCCTCAATCGATAGTGCCATGTTTTTCCGATAGCCCTAACATTCCTGAAAACTTCCGTTGCTTTGTAGCTCCTAAAGGCTTTGTGAGGATGTCAGCTACCATGTCTTCTGTTGGACAAAATTCGAGTTTCAAAACTCCACGGTCACACAAATCCTTCACAAAATGTCCCCTTGTTTCGATATGTTTTGATCGCCGACTGGATCTTTCAGAGCCTACAAAAGATATGCAGCTCTGATTATCTTCTAACATACGTGTAGGTTTATCTTGGGGATTGTCCATCTCTTCTAGCAAACCACGTAGCCAGACAAGCTCTTGGCTTGCCTCGCTTAGAGCCACGTATTCTGCCTCCATTGATGACAAAGTCACACAGGTCTGCTTTCGGCTGGCCCATGAAATTGCTCCTCCTCCATAAAGGAATACAAATCCAGATGTGGATTTTCTGGTACTAGTGTCGCCAGCCCAGTCAGCATCCGTGTAGCCGGTTAAACCGCTATCAGCTTTGTCGTATAACAAACACCAATCGCGTGTCGATTTTAGATATCGTATGACACGTTTAGCTGCCACGTAGTCCACTTGTGTTGGAGCTTCAACTTTCCGACCTAATATCGCTGCACTAACGGCGATATCTGGGCGCGTACAGACAGCGATATAAAGGAGTACACCTACAATACTTCTGTACTTAGATTCATCGGATAGAGCTTCGTTGTTGTCTTGAACTTTCATGTACCCGCTATCCATAGGCGTTCTTGCTCCTTTAGCATCACGAAAGCCAAACTTGTCCACCACATGGTCAATGTAACTGCTAAGACACAGGCTGTATCTACCTGCTTCGCACTTGATTTCCATACCCAAAAAATAATTTAGGTCGCCCAGGTTGATCATGTCGAATTTCTTTTTCAGTGTGTCGTACACTTCATCGATGATTTTCTCATCTTTTGCGCCAACCACGATGTCGTCAACATATACTAGCAAGTATATTTTATTAGTAGTTTCGCCTTTCATATATAGGCAAAGATCAGCGCTGCTTTGCTTGAAACCTATTTCTTGGAGAATACCACCCAGTTTGTGATTCCAGCAACGTGCTGACTGTTTTAGCCCATATATGCTCTTGTTTAGTCTGCACACGTAGTGTTCTTTGTCTTTTTCTTCGTAGCCAGGAGGCTGCTTCATGGACAACTCTTGATCAAGATCGCCATATAGGTAAGCCGTTTTTACATCAAAATGTTTGAGCTTCATATTGTCTCGAGAAGCCAGAGCCAGCAACAAACGGAGTGTAGTATAGCTCATAACCGGTGCAAAAACCTCGTCATAATCTTGACCGCACTTCTGTGAATATCCTTGAGCAACAAGTCGCGCCTTGTATTTTAACAGTTGCCCTGACGAATCACAGTTTTATTTTATATACCCATCTGCAACCCACTGCCTTCCGGTCTGATGGCATCTCGACTAAATCCCACGTTCCATTGTCCGAGTGAGATTTTAATTCATCTAACATAGCAGCTTTCCACTGCGAATGGCTTGGGCATGTAATGGCTTCGTGAAAACTCCTTGGTTCACGCTCTTCTTCAAGGGCATTTCCGATTATGTACGCTTCCTCTATCAAACGAACCGGAGGAATTCCTTTGGTTGGGCGCTGAGAACGTCGTACATCTTCATCATCATGAGAATCACTGGAGTAATCTTCTCCTTCAGAAGCACTGTCGTACGGCTCCGATTCTGAGTTTTCATTTGATATCGGTGGTGAACTTGAAAACAAATCATTGTTCTCTTCGGTAGTTGGTGGTAAAACGAGCGGCACATAAAAATTATCACCAGATTCTGTGTGTACCTGTTTGACAGCTTCCTTGAAATTACAAAGCTCCAAAAACTTAGCATCCCTGCTTATCGTGATGCGACCTGTCATAGGATTCAAAAAACGATAAGCTTTACGTCCATCGGCGTAACCTACAAAAATTAGTTTCTCAGATTTCATGTCAAGTTTTCGCCTTTTCTCCTGTGGAATGTGAACGTACGCCGTCGATCCGAAGATGCGGAGATGTGCATATGACGGTTTCTTTTTATGCCATAGTTCAAAAGGGGTACAGTTCACTGTTGATGAAGGCAAAAGATTCTGCAGATAAACCGCCGTGCTGATCGCTTCGCCCCTGTATTTCTTTTCCATTTCAGATTCCGACAGCATGCAACGAACGGATTCTACTGCATAACGGTTCCTCCGTTCAGCAACACCATTCTGTTGCGGTGAGTATGGGGCCGATTGCTCATGAACGATGCCGTTATCTACAAAAAAACTTTTTCAGTGAAAGATTCGAATACTCACCGCCGCCATCCGATCTAATCTTCTTTGGATAGTATCCAAATTGATTCTTCATGAGGTTGCAATATTCACGTATCTTTTCCGCTGCGTCCGACTTATGCTGCAACAGGTACACCGTCGTAAAACGGCTGTAGTCGTCAACCATCATGACGTAAAAACGATTGCCACGAGGTGTCGCAACCTCCATGGGACCGCCAAGATCGGTGTGAACAAGTTCCCCAACAGCAGTGCTTCGATTTGTAGACGTCTTTGGAAATGAGCCCCGGCTCATTTTTCCTTGGCAGCAAGACACACACACAGATTCCATGTCACAGTGGTCTAACTTGAGTCCATGGCCAAGTTCGTCGCTCACGATTTTCATCACAGCATTCAGGTCCCGATGACCAAGTCGACGGTGCCATAAATGCACACACGAAACACTGTGTTTTATTCCTGTAAGCAGGACTTGCTCAGAAAAATGTTTTAGATTATAAAGGTTACCTGAGCGTTCTCCAACCAGCATTACATTTTCTCCTTTCATGACACGACAGCCTTTGCTATCAAAAACAACTGTTGGAAATTGAATTAAATTGAATTGTAGTTAGTTTAGAAAATTGGAATAATTGAACTTGCAAGTTTTCATGAATTGTGTCAAATGGTGAAATGTTTCAATTGAATTAGATCAGTTACGGATTAGGATGAAATGAACTATGAATGAACTATGTAACACACGAATTTGGTCCTTCGAACCGGATTGTGATTACGGATTTTCTATTCATCGCTCTGCATCAAGAGCTCGGGAATTCGCTCTGCATCAAGAGCAGCAAGTGTTGCTGATTCATCGTCGTCGTTTACCGCCATCACAAATCGCCCTGCATCAGGGGCAACGGCCAACGATCGATCGCCATCGCATTTTCAAATTTCGCGCTACGTAAATTTGTTTCGGTTCGCTTTTTCGTAACGTGAGTGTGAGTGAAAATGGATAAGAAGATAAAAGCCTTCCAACTAAAGAAAAGGATCGCAGTGAAATACATCACTGCCCTCGAACGGTTTCGTGAAAGCTTTTCCGGCGATGACGCCAAGCAAATCCCGGAGGCGTCAGCAGACTTGGACAGGCATAAGGACGAGTTTTTCATCGCGATAGCCAAGCTTGAAGAGCTCGACGACAGTAATGAGGCCATCGAATTGTGCATCAAAGAAAGAATCGAGATAGAAGGACGGTGCAGGAAGCTTAAATCTTTCTTTCGGGAAAATTTACGCAAGGAAGAAGTGTCGCTAAACGAAACGACAGGTTTGGCTTCGTCTACGTTCGCATTTGGTCGGCCAAACACCCCACACTTACGCCTTCCAAAGATCGAGATGCCAACTTTCGATGGGGATCATACGAAATGGCTTTCGTTCCGCGATCGCTTCATAGCGATGATCGACGCTTCATCCGAGCTTCCATCGATAGCAAAGCTCGAATACTTGCTATCATCATTGAAGGGAGAAGCGGCGCTTCCTTTCGAACACTCTGCATTAACAGACGATAACTATTCAGTTACGTGGGCACAGCTTCTAAAACGCTATGACAATTCTCGGTTACTCGTGCGGGAATATTATCGCAAGTTGCACCATCTTCCCGCTGTACATGTAGAGTGTGTGGACAAGCTGACAAACCTAGTGGACGAATTTTCGCGATATGTGAACGGTTTTGTGAAGCTGAAGGAGCCAGTGGATTCATGGGACACGCCACTCTCAAACATGCTTCTTATGAAGCTAGACCGTGCGACACTTTTGGCGTGGGAAAAACATTCAGTGCATTTCAAAAAGGACAAATATAGTGATGTGGTACAATTTGTGGAAGACCGTATACAAATCCTTAAATCTACAAACAATTTCGCGAGTGAATCTGGTGAACGTTCGAGTAAGGTGGCGGGCTCCAATCGTCCTCCACAAGCACGTAGATCGATCGCAAATGTAGCATCTTCGCGGTCGACACCAACGGTTACATCAAGTTCCAAGTGTCTCCTGCAGTGTGCTGATGGCCATCTTCTACGTAGCTGTCCGGTGTTCAATGGCAAGGATGTGCATCAACGTCGTGAGTTTGTTTCCTCAAAGCATCTGTGCTGGAATCGTCTGGGTGATTCTCATCAGGTGAAGGCATGCAAATCGGACTATACATGTAAGAATAGTGGCAAAATGGTATTGCCTGATGCGAATCGGAATATTGTTATAAAGAAGAGAACTTGGGCTGAGCAGTCAGTCGTTGATCAGAACTCAATAAAGCAACACCGTCAAAAGAGAAAAAGTCTGTGTCAACGTTCTCCCTCATTCGGTCCACCTCCTCCACCCCCTCGGTTGGTTTTGCAGTTGTCGTGATCCGGTTGTGTCGAGTATTGTTCTCCAGTGTTGGAGTATTCGGCGCCTTCCCTCATTCCTTTCCGCTCTCGTGTCCCCCTTTCTTACATTTGGTGTCAGAAGTGGGATCACGACGAACGCGATTTTGGGACAAGTGTGAATTTCCTGGAAATTCGGTTGCGATCGACGTTGTGTGGAGTGAGGCGGTGAGGCATCAAAGCGCTGGGTGCGCTGGATTGTGCACAAAAGAACAGTGTACGGGTGTAGCGGCGGTCGTACGGGTGTTCGGTGCGATCAGGCGCTGGGTGCGCAAGTTCTGGCGGTGTGCAAAAAGAAATGCGCTGTGTGCGCGAGTAGCTGTGTGCGTTAGTGCGCTGTGTGCGCGAGTTTGCTGTGTGCAAAAAAGAAATGCGCTGTGTGCGTGAGTAGCTGTGTGCGTTAGTGCGCTGTGTGCGCGAGTTGCTGTGTGCAAAAGGAAATGCGCTGTGTGCGCGAATAGCTGTGTGCGTTAGTGCGCTGTGTGCGCGAGACGTTGCGGTGTGCGAAGACGGTTAGCGGTAGGTACGCAAGTGTGTTGCGTGCAAACGGTTAGCGCTTGATGCGCGAGAAGTTGAGCGGTGTGCGTTAGTGCGCTGTGTGCGCGAGTTTGCTGTGTGCAAAAGGATTAGCGCTGCGTGCGCGAGAGTTTGCTGTGTGAAAAAGGTTTGGCGCTGTGTGCGCGAGAAGTTGCTGTGTGCAGAAACGGTTAGCGATAGGTGCGCGAATTTGCTGCGTGCAAACGGTTAGCGCTTGATGCGCGAGTTTGCCCTGTGCGCGAAAAAGGTGGCTGTGAGAAAAAAGGGCGCTGTGTGTGTGACTAGCGCTGTGCGTTTTGGGCGCGAGAAAAACACTTGTTTTCTAGAGTGTTACAAGTAGGGAAAAATGGACCGTTTGATAAGCGAATATACGCGTACGGGTTTGGTTCACATGTGCGAAACGGCGGGTTTAGCAATGTCTGGAACCAAGGAGGATTTGGCTAAGCGGTTGTTAGAAGCCGGTATAACGAGCGATGAGCAGCGCGAAGAAAATTCCGGGGAAATGAACGCGTCGGGTTATTATGACGTGGAGGCGGAATCGGAGGCTACCGAGACGGGAAACAGTGGGACGACTGCGGCGGGTGGTCCTATTGATGTTACCGCGGAGACAAGATCGATCGTGGCAGAGGTGGTGTCACAAAGGGCGGAGGTGCCAAGAATTGCGAAAAGGGAAACACATGCACCGTTGGTGCAGCCCTATTCGTTCCGTGATGTGGAAGAAGGTATTGAGCCTTATGGTAATGACCTCACCAAAGATATTGGTGTGTGGTTTGATGATTTTGAAGGAGTGGCAAGTATGGCGCATTGGACCGATGAACAAATGTTTATCATGTGCCGCCGGAAAATGGTTGGTGTTGCGCGAAGTTTTCTCTCGACGGAGAGAAACGTAACATCGTATGCAGCTTTGAGATTGAAGCTGATTAAAGAATTTGGAAAAATAGTGCGGTCGAGTGACGTGCATAGGCGACTTATGGCACGAGTAAAACGTTCGCAAGAGACAATGTTGGAATACGTGTACGAGATGCAGCGCATAGCTCGTGACACGGAAATCGATGATAGTAGCGTTGTCGAGTACATCGTGGATGGAGTGTCTTACGATGCAAAAGTGCGTGCGTCCCTTTATCGAGCGCGCAGTATAGCAGAATTAAAAGAAGAACTTTTGCTGATGGAAAGAGCAGAGAAGAAAAGTGCGGTAAAGAAGAACAGTGTGCAGCAAGAGCCGAGGTTGGAAGGAGGTGTGCGCAAGTGTTACAGTTGCGGCAAGCCGGGGCATCGGGCGAAGGATTGTTCTACCAAGAAGCGACTGGTAGCTGACACGCGCGCTATTGTACCGAGTACAAATGAGCGAACTCCGGTGAAGTGTTTTAGATGTGGTGGTGAGGGCCATTTCGCCAAAAATTGTGACAAAAACAGTTATAGTGTGATGGGTGGTCAAGCTATTGTAGCAGGTAGAGAGCTGCCAACAAAGAAAGTGAATATTTACGGAAAAGAATACACGGCTCTGATCGATACCGGGAGTGAAGTATCGCTCATGGGTTGGGATGTGTTTTCTGAACTTCCACCGCGGTGTAAAGTGTGGAACCAGTCAAACCAAATTTTAAGGGGACTGGGAGGAGTTTCACAAAAGGGGCTGGGTGAAACAATACTCGAAGTGAACATAGACAATTGGGTCTACCAGGTGCAGTGGGTTTTGGTACCGTACGAAACAATAAGGACTCCTTTGATTTTGGGGATGGACTTTTTGCGAAGTGTTAATTATAACATTAACAACAATGGAATTTGTATTGAACCACGTAGAAACGAAGAGGCGACGGGTGTTCGAGAGATAGAGGAAAGGGAGGAACAACAACGGGGAGAGGAAAATAGGATAAGTGACGTGTTGAATACGGTGTGTGTTCCCGAAACAAACGATCCAGTTATCTCGCCTCAATTTTGTAACTTGTTAAGAAGAGTCAGCGTGCAAAACGGTAAAGCCAATGGCAGTGCAGAAATTATTATGAGTGATGTGATGGACGCGGTGTGTGAAAACAAGACAAGGGAACCGATTGTGTTGGAGAACAAAGCGTCTGAAACCGTTGATGGGCCCGTGAACAAGTGGTTAGGAAAAGACGGAAACATTCAGGATTACAATGATCGGAAAGTGATGACTGTCGCGAGTGAACTAACGGCAAGGGTTCGTACGAAGCAAAAACAGGACGAAAAGGTGAAAACTGGTTGTGTAGTTTCTGTGGATAGGTCTTGTGAGTCGCAAAAACTAAATCGAGAACATTTGAAAAGTGTGGTTAATCAAACTGAGACATTAGTCAGCTTGCTGAAGCAAATAAGCAAGAAGAAGAAAGTGCTGAAACGACAAAAGGGTTGTTTGAGATTAATAGAGAAGAAGAATGCGGCTTTACCCACAGGATGTCAGGACCATTGGGGGTCGATGGAAGACGCTACAAAACGATACAGGTACATGTTAACAGATGGTTACTCTAATTTTGCTTGCCTCTTTTCCACCAGAACGACGGAATCGGGAGGAGACATGCGAAAGTGCGAGACTATGTCGTCGATATTTGGATATCCGACACGAGCGACTACCGATAGAAGAACGCCGGTTAAGGCAAGGACGTTCGTAGAATGTACGAAGGGCAAGAATAACGAGCAAATTCTTTCGGTAACGGAGGTACTACGAGGAAACGGTCGGCCGGAACGAAAAAATTGGACGGAGTTATCAATCCGAGCAAGATCGTCATTGGATTCGAAGCCGGGTGTTATAATGAAAAGTGGGTCCGAGGGTTTGATCGAAGAAGTGTTTGATCGCCATGGGCAGGATTTAGGAAAAGACGGAAGAAAGAAGATAAAAAAGGAACAAGGTCGATACAAAAAGTATTTTGATAGGGGAAGAAGCAAGAACGCGAATGTGGTGTTAGATAGAATTCAATTATGATAAGGCGTAAAGAGTTTCACAATCAAATTCAGGAATTGGGATAGGATAATGAATAAGAAGGCTAGAACTTCGAGGATCGAAGTGCATCAGGAAAGGCCGAATGTAAGAATAGTGGCAAAATGGTATTGCCTGATGCGAATCGGAATATTGTTATAAAGAAGAGAACTTGGGCTGAGCAGTCAGTCGTTGATCAGAACTCAATAAAGCAACACCGTCAAAAGAGAAAAAGTCTGTGTCAACGTTCTCCCTCATTCGGTCCACCTCCTCCACCCCCTCGGTTGGTTTTGCAGTTGTCGTGATCCGGTTGTGTCGAGTATTGTTCTCCAGTGTTGGAGTATTCGGCGCCTTCCCTCATTCCTTTCCGCTCTCGTCTACCCTTTCTTACATACATGTCGTATATGTCATCAGCGTCATCATACACTATTGCATGCACCCGTTCATACGCCTAGCTCAACGGTCGCGATGGCTATTCAAAACAATGATGGTATGGTGTTTTTGGAAACGGCTCTGCTATACATCGTTGACGGATACGGAAAGAGACATGAAGCAAGAGCACTTCTCGGCTCGGGTTCGAACTTTGTCTCTAACACGCTTGCTCGGAAGCTTCTCGGGACGACTCGCAACAAGGTCAACGTGTCCGTCACAGGTATCGGAAATGCGTCACAGCTGATGAAAGGTTCGATCGTTGCAACCGTCGAATCGAGGATCAACACTCATGCATCTCAGTTGGAGTTGCTCATCTTAGACTCTCCCTTTATGCACATACCAACGACTCCAATTGATGCATCATCATGGGAAATGCCGAGCTTGCCGCTTGCTGACCCTTCGTTCTATGTACCTGGCAAGATCGACATCATCATCGGTGGAGATACATACTGGGAGCTTCATTCCGGTAAAAAACGTTCCCTCGGCGAAGGGAAACCTTGGCTTGTGGAGACTGCTTTCGGCTGGGTTGTCGTAGGAAATGCATCGTTTGGTGGTTCTCATGGTTCGCAGCTATGCCACTTATCTACCAACGTCACGCCTTCACTGGAATCGATAATGGAACGCTTTTGGGAGATCGAAACAGTCGCTGAGGATCCGATACTATCAGCGGAAGAGAATGCCTGCGAGAAGCATTTCGTAGCCACTACAACCAGAGATGCATCTGGCAGGTATGTTGTATGTTTGCCACAAAGCTCTAATCCTTCTGTCGTTTTAGGATCGTCAAAGTCAATTGCTGATCGTCGACTCTTAGCTGTTGAGCGACGTTTAAAGGCTGATCCTAAAATGAAGGAAGAATACATTAAATTTATGAAAGAGTATGAGCGTCTAGGTCATATGAAACGGCTTACCGAACCGGTCGACGATTTATGCGAGCACTACTACCTGCCACATCATGCGGTGACAAAGGAGACGAGCACAACTACTAAGGTGCGAGTTGTATTTGATGCATCTTGCAAAACCTCGTCAGGGTACTCATTGAACGATAAGCTATTGGTGGGACCGGTAATCCAAGACGACCTCTTCTCAATCATCGTTCGTTTTCGATCACGTGCAATTGCGCTATCTGCCGACGTGGAAAAGATGTACCGCCAGATTCTCCACGATGAGCGAGACCATCAGTACCTCCGTATACGTTACAGGGAAGATCCGTCAGAACCAATCCAAACCTTCCAATTATTAACTGTAACATTTGGCACCGCATCCGCACCATTCTTGGCAACGAGGACATTGAAGCAAATAGCTCATGATCACCATACTCAGTACCCACTAGCAGTAAATGCAGTACTTCGTGATTTTTATGTGGATGATCTATTATCGGGAACAGAGGAAATCTCAGATGCAATCGAAATACGTACACAGATTTCGCAAATGCTTAATTCGGCTGGCTTTGCGTTAAAAAAATGGGCATCCAACGTACCAGAAGCACTCCAGGGCGTCCCATCAGATGATTTGGCAGCTCTACCAACACAAGAGTTGCATGATCCTCAAGTTGTGTCAACACTGGGACTTGTTTGGGAACCAGCAGTAGATATGTTTCAGTTCCGGATTGATCTGCCACCCACTGCAACCGTCTTAACAAAGAGGCTGACATTATCGTACATTGCCAAAATCTTCGATCCGCTTGGTTTGCTGAGCCCAATTATCGTTATTGCCAAAATGTTCATGCAACAATTGTGGTCCTTGAAGGTAAACGGGAAGCCTTGGGACTGGGATAGCGAGCTTCCATCACATCTCCAAAGGGAATGGGCAGCGTTTCACTATAAACTGCCATTGCTGCGCGAAATACGCATTCCTAGATTCATATCGCTTAGAGGGGCTACACGCCTGCAATTGCATGTCTTCGCAGATGCTTCGCAAAACGCATATGGTGCGTGTTGCTACGTCAGAGCAGAAGCTCATTCAGGGGTCTCGGTGCAACTTATGGCTGCTAATTCAAAGGTTGTGTCGTTGACGAACACCAACTCAATCGCTAGGCTTGAGCTCTGTGCAGCGAAATTAGCAACGCAACTATTCCGGAAGATCAGCCAATCACTCCCCGGTACATATGATGCATTTGGTTGGACAGATTCAATGACCGTGTTATACTGGTTGCAATCTTCACCACGACGCTGGAAGCCCTTTGTGTCGAACAGAGTGGCGCAAATTCAAGCTGAAACGGGGATTAAATGCTGGTATCATGTTCCTGGCGTGGACAATCCAGCAGACGATGTATCGCGTGGTCTTCTTCCGGACAAATTGGAATCATGTCATCGGTGGTGGCATGGGCCACGTTGGCTTAGTGGCATGGAAGACGACTGGCCAAAAAGAGAACCTGCAAGAGAAGAAGGTGAATTAACGGAAGAGGAACGAGTAGTAAAATTACCAGTTGCTGCAGTAGCCACCGTCAACAACTTTAACAGCAGATTATTTTCACGGTTTTCTACTTACCTAAAACTTCGTCGAACTGCTGCATACTGTTTACGGTTCATTCAATGTTTGACGGCAAAGAAATCATCGGAAAGGCTTACAACGAATGGCACAATTCAGGATCTGATTGCTTCAGTTCCGCCACTTACAAGCGATGATTTAGATCATTCCGAGTTATGGTTGTGTCACTTAGCCCAGCAGGATTCGTTTGCAGAGGATCGACACCATATCGCAAATGGTAAGGAGCTATCACGTAGCTCGAAGCTAAAATGGTTATCGCCATTTATCGACCAAGCAGGAATCATGCGTGTTGGGGGTCGACTTAGCAATGCAAATTTACCCGATTCAACCAAGCACCCAATCATACTGTCTTCGAAGCATCAGCTGTCCACGCTATTGGCAGAGGCATACCATCAGAAGTACTTGCATTCCGGACCAGAACATTTACTATCCATCCTTCGTCAGCGGTTTTGGATAATCGGTGGACGCAATCTTACGAAGGCTGTTTATCATCGGTGCCACAGATGCTTCAAGGCCAAACCCACGCTGGTGAAACAAGCCGTAGCCGATCTTCCTGTTTCAAGGGTTTCACCAACAAGGCCGTTTTCGGTTACTGGCATCGACTACTGTGGACCGGTTTACCTAAAATCACCTGTACGTAATCGAAGTCCGACGAAAGCATACATCGCTATTTTCGTGTGCTTTGCAACTAGAGCTGTCCACATCGAATTAGTGAGTGACCTCACTACAACAGCTTTTCTGGCAGCATTACGGCGTTTCGTGGCTCGCAGAGGGAAGGTTGCTGAGCTGCATTCTGATAACGCTACCACCTTCAAGGGAGCTGCACACGAGCTTCATCGCCTCTATGAAATGTTCAAGTGCAGTGAACAGGAGCGTAGCGAGGTGTTTAACTGGTGCAGCAACAACGAAATCAAGTGGAAATTCATTCCACCTAGGGCACCCCACTTCGGTGGTTTGTGGGAGGCGGCAGTACGGTCAGCGAAACAACATCTCATCCGCACGCTAGGTAGCACGAACCTTACTCAGGAAGGAATGGTCACATTGTTAGCTGAGGTTGAACTGTGCATGAATTCTCGACCTTTAGTTCCACTATCGAGTGATCCTTCAGATACGGAACCGCTAACCCCAGGACATTTTTTAGTTGGGTCAAACATGTTGTCACTACCGCGAGTTGATAGAAGCCAGGTTCCAGCGAATAGGTTGAAGGAGTTCGACTTAGTGCAAAAACATTTACAATCCATTTGGTCGCGTTGGTATCCGGAATACCTGCCTCAGTACCCGCGTAGCAGGTACTGAGTAGTAAGCTTCAGGCCCGCGCAAAACATTCCATGGCTCAACCGGTACAGCTAAAAGAGGGACAACTGGTAATAATCAAGGAAGATAATGTGCCACCTACCTTATGGCCTATGGGAAGGATCACAAAGTTACACCCATGAAAGGATGGTATCGTTAGAGTTGTAACACTATACACAGCAGCAGGAAAACAGATTGTTCGAGCCACAGCTAGAATTGCGATACTTCCTAACCTCGATTCGTGCAACGAATGAAATGATAGGCGAAATAACACGAGGATACAAATGTAAACAATCACACCGCACATACACACGACACTATTCACTCAGTGACAGATCAACACATGCACAACATTTACTGATCAGGAGAATTTAGGCAGAACTACTTCCTTTTTCTTATTGCTTTACAATCTAATTTCGCAGATAATTTAAAGAAATACTTTCTTTGGTGGCCGGAATGTTGGGAATTGAATTAAATTGAATTGTAGTTAGTTTAGAAAATTGGAATAATTGAACTTGCAAGTTTTCATGAATTGTGTCAAATGGTGAAATGTTTCAATTGAATTAGATCAGTTACGGATTAGGATGAAATGAACTATGAATGAACTATGTAAATAAAAATGACAAGTGAATAAACAGTAGCAAATTGATTGGCGCAAAGGACACAACGGCCTATTCATTCTCTTCGGTTTTCGGTAATCCGTATATCACAACCAGCTTTTTTTAGTGATAATTTATCACAACAACTTCGAAACCGAAGTCGGTTATTTTGCTTACTGAAAGCAAATTTGTAGTGAGCATAGGTACATGATACACATTTCCCAGTGTTACGTTTACACGAGTACCTTTTCCGTTTACAGAAACTATTTTTGTGTTTCCTACACCAGCCGAGTTGATCGACTGTCCATTAGCTAAACTAATTGTTGATCTTTTCGTTTCATCAATATTTACCAGAATGGACGCATCGCTTGTCATGTGGGCAGTTGCTCCTGAATCAAAACACCACAATCGTTTATCAGGTGTTTTTCCGGTAAACAGACACAAGTCTTCGCTATTGACTGCACAATTTGCGTTTTGGTTAGTTGTGGATGTGTTGTTTCTTTTATCGGCCATCAATTTACGACATTCTTTACGGATGTGTCAATCCTTTTTACAATAGTGACACTGCTTTCGTTTGTTCTTTTCACGTTTGTTCCTGTCACTGCCAGACAGTAGCGCCTTCTCCTCATCCGAACCATCCGCACGACGTCGTCCTTCGTCGAGCAGTTTTCCCTTTACGAAATCCACTGTAAGGTCAGCATCCGGCCTACTCTCCAACGCAACGATCAAACCGTCGTACGATCTTGGCAGGCTGGATAGCATCAAAGCAACAAAAGAAAGATCCTTCATTTCCTCACCCAATGCGATCAGTCGGAGCCGCAACGTTGATAACTCTTTCAAGTGCTCATCTATGTTTCCACCTTCCGGCATCTTGGTAGCAAACATTTGGCGCATGACATGGATCTTGCTTGAAAGGGAGGATCGCTCGTGGTAGCTCTTCAGTGCGTCCCACATTTCTTTTGCTGTAGTCGTCTGCATCACATGAATGAGTTGGCTGTCGTTCAAAGATAGGCCAATCAGTGCTCTTGCCTTTTCGTCTTCGGCGAGCCATGCCGTAGTAGGTGCTTCGGGCTTTGCTTCCGTCACCACAGACTTTACTTTCTCCCGTGACAACAGAAGTTCCATTTTGAACTTCCATATGGAGTAGTTCTTATCATTCAGCTTTTCCAAAGACACATGAGATTCCGCCATTGTGCTTTTTCTTTCTCCAAAGCACGCTCAAACGCGGGCAAATCGATTTCGCAATCTCGGACACTCGCCTTTCATTATCAAGGAACCTCTAGACAATTGCGTCACCAAAGCCCTGGGCCCATAACCTGTTGGGCAGAGGTATTTGCACAATAAATGAATAATTACAGAGCGTTCACAATACAAAATAATAGGATCGAGTTTATTCACGTCTTAACGCTGATGATAGTTCAAAGCAAAGTGAGAGAAAAAAGGAAGAAGAAAATGATGCACACTTTAGGCGCGTCACACCACATTATTTATCTGTCAAACAGATGATGTTGGCAGCTCTGTTATGGCAATCAGGATTATGGCAAAGATCAGTTGTTTCAACAATTCTAGAATGCTCGTCGGTTGCTGACAGGTACTGCAACATTGCTGGTAAAAACAATCGATGTGGAAAAATATGCTGAACTTAAGAAGGAGCTTCTTAAAACCTTCGCTAAAACTCCGTCAATTGAAAACGTGTACCGGCAATTGAGAACACGTCGGCTTTCTTGCAATGGGTCAGTAGCAAGATATGTTTTAGAAATGAAGCAAATAGCCGGAGATGAAATCGTCGAGGAAGAACTGATCAACATAATAATTGATGGCATTGGTGATCCCATAAACACCGCTACTATACGTTATTCAGCCAAATCCGAGCTGATACGCCCTCAACAGAACTCAGTACAACGAGTGAACATCGCTTCATCCGTCGACATCCCGCCGTAATGTTTCTCTGGCCATGAACAAGAACGCCATAGAAGAAATCCGTTGCTACAATTGCTACAAAATCGGTCACTACCAAAGTACCTGCCTTTCACCTCGTCGACATGCAGGATCCTGTTTTTTGTGCCAGCAAATGGGTCACAGTTATCAGAACTGCCCTAATGAAGTGACGAACATTTCTGCTGCTATCACTGCACAGGGCAGGGAAATTGTAAATTCAGAACAAAAGTGTAGGAATATAAATAGAGAGAGAGGATATAGAGAGAGGGAGATCGAGACGTACTTATTATTATTTATTATTTACGTTATCTGGCAATAGGCCTAAATAACAGATACACATTCTTAATTAGTAAACAACTTAAACATAAATAACACTAGCTCTTTACAACTGACGAAGGTGAGAAACAGGGATATGAAAATCTGCAGATGATTCAAGTCTATTGTAGCTGACACACATTTTAATTAAAGGATCGTTAGCGCCAAATGAGGAAGATCGAAATGTGATCCTGATTAAAGACCTGCTTCTAAGATCCCTAGTAGGTGCAGAAAAGCTGATGAGATTTAAAATTTCAGGTGCGTCAATAAGCCCATTTAATAATTTATGCATGAAAATACATTGAGCATTCTTTCTCCTGTGTTCAAACGTTTCGAGACCAAATAACTGACACCTGACATGGTACGGGGGGCGTGGCATTTGGTTTGACCAAGGAAGACGATAAAACATAGCGCGTGTCGCCTTTTTCTGAACTTTTTCTATCATGTCTATATAGGTCACTTGGTTTGAACACTAAACAACGCAAGCAAATTCTAGTATAGGACGGACTAGGGCACAGTATAACGATTTAAGACAGAAAGGATCTTTAAAGTCGGAAGAAGCACGTAGAATAAAACCTAACATATTTAATGCTTTTGAGACGATTGTGTGGAAATGGCACGATAATATAAGTTTACTGTCTAACATTATTCCTAAATCACGAGCTACAGATGACCGCGGCACACTGTCTTGACCTTTTTGTACAAGGCTTAGTGTGTGCCGAGCGCCATACAGGCAGAGTGTGTTAGCGAGCCGATCGAGCAGGAGCTCTCGGCAGGGGCGCTCGGTGCGGCTGGTGCGCGGCCACCGCACTTGCGGTTTTAAAGTGTTAATTGTTTGTTCATTGTGTCTTTTATTTATTATTGTTCGTTTATATGTGTTTGGAATAAAAGCAAAAGTATCAAACACAACAGTGGCGACGAGGATGGGATCCTCCTCGCGTAGGGGGGATCTCAGCAAAAAGAACCCACGGCCGCCATCGCGATTGGAAACTGTGTCCTGCTGCATCATCCAAGGGAGACGCCATCGCGATCGCAATTGCAAAAAAACAACGCTGTGGAATTTCGGGCCGGTGCCGCCCCAACAACCGACGTTCCGACTGCCGTCTCATCACGGGGACCGTTTCGGCAGCAGTTACACACACACTCTCCACGCAGGCTATAGCTTCCAGTCCGGCGCGATCACTTTCCGCCGCTACTGCAGCCCCGTGTAAGCGACGTCAAAGTCGCCCGCTTCAACTTCCAGTCTGGCGCGATCACATTCGGCCGCTACTGGAACCTCGCAAAAGCGACGTCAAAGTCGCCCGTTGCAGCCTCCAGTCAGGCGCGATCACATTCCGCCGCTGCTGCAGCCCCACATCAGCGTCGTCAAAGACGCCCGCTGCAGCCTCGTATTCAACCTGCTGCAGTTTTCTATCCGGCAGAATCGTGTTCTGCCGCTGCTTCAGACCCGGGTACAGCGACATCACGGTCGCCGACTGCAGCTCCCCCCTCGGCACGGACGCAAATAGTTCGCCGCTGCAGTTCTTCTTTCAGGGACAGATGCAATCTGCATTCCGCTAACGCTGCAGCTTACATTTAGACAGCTACTTTTCGCCATCGCTGCAGATCCCATCAAGCGAATCATATGCCGCCTAGAGTACCAGTTTCGTCAGGCGATGTTACGCGCCACCACCTTCCACCGCACCGTATCATCGATGGAAGCCGATGGGACCATCAAGCACCGTCGCCACCCACACATCTCTGGACACCTCGCAACGCACGTAAATTTGGCCGGAGGGTGTCGCCACGCCGATATTCCCCAATGGAATATCCCGCGTTGGCAGGACCCCTCCGGATAAATTAAAAAGGGGAGATGTTGTGGATGATAGGCGACCCCTGTTCTCACCGCGACAGTCGTCCTGTCGATGGTGGAGTCCCAGGGAGGATGCCAGTGTGCGCACGCACACTCCTGCGCATCCATAAGCACCGCAGGATCAGAGTGTGTGGAACAGCCGATAGAGCAGGAGCTCTCGGCAGGGCACGCGGCCCGTTTTACTGTGATTTGTATATTGTTTTATATGTAAATATAAAACGTTCTTGTTATGTATGTGAACGCAGGATAAGTGACAGACGTCAACAGCTGTCATCCAAGCAGACCACGCCGCTTGCGTCCGCGTTTTTTGGACTCTTTCTTTTCTCTCCGATTGCCATTGTTATCGCGTATAAAACGAATTGTGTAAACCCGAAGTATTGTTCTAATAAACCAGTGAACTCACAACAGTAAATACAGAACATTTGGTGTCAGAAGTTCCGGATTTACGGTCCACAGTCTGTAACGTACATTACCCTTGTGAGAGATTAACTGTGAGAAGAAAAACTTACTTTAAAATGACGACACTAGATCCATCGTCTATGGCTGCGCTATCCCACATGATCGCGGAAGCCCTAAAAACACCATCGGATCAGCGGCAGGGGAAGCACCCCAAGATGCAACACCCTCGACGTCACGGGCACCGTCATTTTCTCATCCAGCTTATCGCACCACCGAAGGGACCGTCTGCGACTATTTCGACCGAATGGAATGGGCCCTGCAGCTGAACGGTATCCCTACCGAAAAGTATGCCGATTACGCGAGAGTCCACATGGGAGCCGAGTTAAACAACGCGCTAAAGTTCCTGATTGCACCGAAACTACCGCAAGAGATTCTGTACAAGGATCTCCGGAAAACGCTCGAAACGCATTTTGACAAACAGCGCAATAAATTTGTCGAAAGCATCAAGATCCGGCAAATTACGCAGCAGCAAGGAGAAAGCATCGCACAATTCACACTACGCCTGAAGCAGGGAGCTGCTCATTGTGATTACGGAGAGTTCTTGGACCGCATGCTCATCAAACAATTGCTACACGGACTAATGGAACGTGGTATTTGCGACGAGATTATCGCAAAGAATCCAGTAACATTTAAAGATGCATGTGAGATCGCCAGCACGCTGGAAGCAACACACAACACCGCGCAGGAGGTTAACGCAGGGATGCCGTCCGTCGAATCAACGAATAAGTTGGGTTACGAGCAGCCGAAGACAAAGAAGACACCTGCATCTCGTGCTACGTCGAAGCCCAGCAAGTCAACGCGGCGAGAAACGTCCCAAGGTAAACCAAAATAAGGTACAACAAATCCAGGTATGTGCAATGGTTGTGGTGGAAACCACCTCCGAAATCAATGTCGTTTTCGTGATGCTCGTTGCAACACGTGCAACAAAAAGGGACACATTTCTAAAGTGTGTAGATCTCGGAAAACTAACCACGATGAAGATTCTATTAATCCCGTAAACACCCGCCCAGAAGCCTCCATCGATTACGTACAAACGCTAAATGCACTACAAACAACTTCGCCATCCGGGAAGAAAATGGTAGAAGTTACGATCGATGGACATCCTTTACACATGGAGCTTGACACAGGAGCCCCATGCGGTATTATTTCGGAAGCAAAGTTAAAAACAATTAAAAAACAATTCCGCTTACTTCCATCCGAACGACAGTTTTCTAGCTATTCAGGTCACAGCATCACCTGTTTAGGACGTTTGCCAGTTAACGCAGCCATGGGGTCTGCAAATAGAAAACTAAACGTTTATGTTGTTTCGGGAACATCCGAGCCGTTATTCGGTAGAGAATGGATCGCGCAGTTTTCAGATCAGATCGATATAAATTCCATGTTTGCTCCTAATGTTTCTGTCCAATCAGTCACTGACACAGAACCATCAGCCATTCAAAAATCGAAACTCAATGATCTTTTGGAAAATTTTCGAGAAGTTTTTAGCGATACCCCTGGAAAGCTAATTGGTCCTCCGGCAAAAGTACATCTAAAGCCTGGCGCCACACCTATTTTTTCTAAGGCTAGAGAGGTGCCACTTTCTCTGCGAGAGCGTTACGCAGCAGAGATCAACAAAAGGATTGCAGCAGGCTTTTACGAACGAGTTGACTACTCCGAATGGGCTTCACCCACACACATCGTTGTTAAAAAGAACGGGAACATCAGAATTACGGGTAATTACAAACCGACTGTTAATCCTCGTATGATAGTCGATGAACACCCCATCCCGAAGGTCGAGGACATTTTAACAAACTCAAGGGAGCTGCCTTCTTTTGTCATCTCGATTTAACCGATGCATACACCCACCTTCCTATAGACAGTGATTTCAAGCACGTCCTTACGCTAAACACTGTTACACATGGTCTCATCCGACCGACCAGAGCAGTGTATGGAGCCGCCAATATCCCAGCAATATGGCAAAGGCGTATGGAAAGCGTTCTGCAAGACCTAAACAATGTGGTCAATTTTTACGACGACATAATCGTAGCCGCAGCCAATTTCGACAACCTGCTCGAAACCCTCAAAGGTACACTACAGAAACTGAAAGATAACGGACTCCGGCTTAACCGAGCGAAATGTGTATTTGCTGTTCCTTCGTTAGAGTGTCTTGGTCACAAGATTGATCGCCATGGGTTGCACAAATCCGACAAACACATTGCCGCAATCCGTGATGCTCCACGTCCAAACACCTCGGAAGAGCTGCAGCTATTTTTAGGCAAAGCTACCTATTACAGTTCGTTCATTCCGAACCTTTCAACACGAGCTCGTAGCTTACGTGATTTGCTCACAGCGCAGACATTCGAATGGAATGACGACGCGGATGAAGCCTACCAAGATATTAAGGAAGCGCTAATCTCACCGCAAGTCTTGGTACAATACGATCCTACACTTCCCGTCATCTTAGCCACGGATGCCAGCAAAACCGGTTTGGGAGCCGTACTATCACACCGATTGTCTGACGGAACGGAACGCCCTATAGCTTATGCTAGCTGCACGATGTCCAAAACAGAGCAAAAGTATCCGCAGATAGACAAAGAGGCGTTAGCAATCGTGTGGGCAGTGAAAAAGTTCTTTCACTATTTGTATGCACGTAAATTTACTTTAGTGACGGACCATAAACCGCTAACACAAATTCTACACCCCGAGAAATCCCTTCCAACGTTGTGTATTAGCAGAATGGCGAATTATGCTGACTACTTGGCACACTTCAACTTCGATGTTGTATTCAAGCCTACAAATCTCAACACGAACGCTGACTACTGTTCGAGAATTCCGAACAATTCTAATGTCAACCAATTCAAAGACGAGGGAAGAAGCTCAGGCGACGATTTTGAACAATTTGCGCATGTCCAAATCGAACAACTGCCAGTAAGAGCAGAGCACATTGCTCGAGAAACACGCAAAGATCCTCACCTAGGAAAAATCCTTCAACACCTTGAGCAAGGTCAAAACCTCGGACAATATGGATACAAAGCACCCGAATCGAAGTACACAATCGCAGCCAACTGTTTACTCTTTGAGCACCGAGTAGTCATACCAAGCACACTACGTCAAGCCATTCTTAACGATTTGCATGTGGCACACTTCGGCATCGTTAGGATGAAAGCCTTAGCCCGATCATATGTCTACTGGCCCGGCATCGACGCCGATATAGAGAAAACAGCTAAGGAGTGTCACGCATGTGCTCGTTATGGACCAACACCTCCCAGGTTCGACAGCCATCACTGGGAGTATCCGAGTGCTCCCTGGGAGCGCATCCATATTGACTTCGCTGGTCCCGTATGCAACACTATGCTGTTAATTGTTGTCGACGCTTTTAGTAAATGGGTCGAAGTCAAGCTCACAAACACTATAACTTCAGCAGCAACAATTAAAATTCTAGACGAACTCTTTGCAACGTATGGAGTACCGATCACCGTAGTATCCGATAACGGTACTCAGTTCACCGCAAAGGAGTTTAAAGAGTTCCTGCAAAAGAGTGGAGTCAAATATCACAAACTCACCGCACCTTACCACCCAGCGACCAATGGACAAGCCGAACGTTATGTTCAAACGGTGAAAAATGGTCTCAAAGCTATGGGAACAACAAGCGCTAACCTCACACGCAACTTAAACACATTCCTACAGCATTTCCGTAAAACTCCACACGCCGAGACGAAAGACTCTCCAGCCAAACTGTTTCTTGGACGAAACATTCGTACTCGACTCGACCTCGTGAGACCACAAGCTGTTCACGCCAGTGTCTCCGAAAGACAAAAAGCCCAGTTCCGGCCTGCGTTTCGAACTTTGCCACCTGGACAGTCCGTCTACGTACTATCAGGCAACACGCGCATGGACAAGAGGATTCCGGCTACCATCTTCGCCCGATTGGGAGACCTACATTACGATGTGTTGTACAACGGTCAACATTTGAAGCGGCACATTGATCAAATTCGACGGTTTGAAATGAAGACCAACGATGAAGAAGAAAGTTCTTCAGCTGCAATCGCACCACCGGTTGCAACGACTACCACATCGACACCACTAGCTGTATCTTCAAGTACCGCTACTAGAAGAAAGTTCTCGCTTCGAAAGGCTTCGTTTCTATGGCCACGCAGCACCGTCAGCCCCAGCAGAACCAGAGCAGGTCGTAACAGCTGATAACGATTTGGAGGATGAGACCTTCTCAACACCACCTTCCAGCCCACAACCACCAGGAAACGTGTCAACAACTTTGCGTCGTTCGACCAGACTCCGGCAGCCTCCCAAGAAATTTTCTCCCTAGAAGCATCTTTATTAAAGCAGGGAGGAAATGTTATGTATGTGAACGCAGGATAAGTGACAGACGTCAACAGCTGTCATCCAAGCAGACCACGCCGCTTGCGTCCGCGTTTTTTGGACTCTTTCTTTTCTCTCCGATTGCCATTGTTATCGCGTATAAAACGAATTGTGTAAACCCGAAGTATTGTTCTAATAAACCATTGAACTCACAACAGTAAATACAGAACAGTTCTGTTTGTGCCGTGTAATACTTCAATACTGTGTATTATCTCATTTGCTTGGACACAACAATATAATAAATAATAATGGCCCTAATATGCTTCCTTGTGGAACACCAGAAAAGTTACAGAAAGGGTCAGAAAAAGTTTTTCCAATTTTTACATTAATGCAACGGTTCATTAGGTAGCTTTCTAACCATGCTAAAAAATTTGAGTGTACACCATATTTTAATAATTTAGCAAGCAATAAGTAGTGGTTGACCTTGTCAAATGCAGCGCAGAAGTCGGTATAAATGACATCAACCTGGAGGCCCTTGTCAATATTGGAGTAGCAAAATTGAAGCAAATGAAGCAGGTTAGTTTCATGACCATGTGGCGGAACATAACTTTTTCAAACAGCTTACTACAAGCACATAACATAGAGATTCCGCGATAATTGCATATATCAGATTTGTCTCCTTTTTTAAAGACAGGAAACATGTAAGAAGATTTCCATATTTGCGGGAAGCATTTCGACTGTAAGGATTTGTTGAAAAGTTGAGTCAGAATGGGCAAAAGAGCAGCCTTACAGTGAATAAGAATTGCACTGGGAATGTTGTCCGGCCCAGAGGCATACGAAAGCTTCAGTTGCGATATGGCAGCATCGACTTCATCTTCACTGATAGTAGATGTGGATAAGTCAACTGCGTCGTTGATTGCGGATAGTGCTGAAGATAGGTTGAGAGGTTTCGAAGAATTGCAGGTGTACACAGAAGCAAAATATTCTGCAAAATCTTTGCAGAGGTCATCTTCACCCGAAATGATGTTTCCCTTGAAGTTCATTACAGCTGGAAGACGGTCGCAAAATTTCTTATTTCGTATGAATTTCCAGAATGCTAGTGGATCCTTTTTGAATCTGAATTCGATCTTTCTAACGTAGTCAGCATACGCAAAACGGTTTAAATGTTTGTAAATCCGAGCAGCGCGAGCAAAGTTTGCTTGGTTGGTGCTGTTTCGAAGACTGCGCAGTTTTTGTTGGGCATTCGATCTCCGGCGTTTGGCGACGCGTAGTGCATTATTAGCCCACGGTGGTTTCGATGGAGGATTAAAGCAGGGAACAAACTGTTCCAATAATCCATTTAGATGATTTGTGAAGCTTAATACGCTATCGTTGATGTCGTGGTTAGACTTTAATAATTCCCAATTGGTTTGAGTTAGCGCTATTGTTAATTCATCAAATTTCGTACGTCTAAAGTTCAAATCTCTCCGTTCTGGGGACTCAGAAGACGACAAATTCTGTTGCGGAACCATGAAGCTGGTAAGTAGAGCAGGGTGATGTGGATCAGGTTCAACTATGGATTCTAAACTCAGTTCTAATGGGCTCAATCGTTCAATGGTCTGGTCATCCACAAAAATTAAATCAAGTATAGTATTGTTGCAGTTGGTGATTGAATTAACTTGCTGAAGGCCGGCCTAATTAATTTCATCGAGGAGAATTTGGCAGGTAGGATGTATTCGGGAGTTGCTGAAGTCAAGCGAAGGAAAATCGTTCCGAGTAATCCATTTAAGATAGGGTTGATTAAAATCACCGAGAATAATAAAATGATCGTCTTTATATTTTTCCCTAGTTTCATGTAGCGTAGTACAGAAAGTATTTATAACATCGGGGTTGGCAGCTTGGTCAGGAGGGAGGTAGAATGAGCCGATGACTAGGGAAACATCCAAAACTTTTACACGCACCCAAAGACACTCAATTGATGATGTATTAGTAGTGCACAGCGAAGCCGCATATTTGATATTCGTGGCAATGAGAACTCCTCCACCAATACATTTATCACTATTTATGGCAGAGCGATCCAATCGGAAGGTATTGTAGCGGTGGCTGTCAAACAATAGAGAAGATGGGTAACTATCGGTGAGCCAGGTTTCGGTGAGAACGATCACATCCCACTCGGAAATAGCTGTACTGGTAAAGTAGAAAGGATCCTTTGGTGATACATCGTGTCGGCGCGGACACGTTATTGTTTGTGTAAAAAAGGTGATCCGGAAGAGTTGCCAGCAATATTTATTTGCGGTTCTGTTGTTGATGCAGCGTTTGTTTGTATAACCGCGGTAGAGATCGAGTAAGAAGTAGACGGCTGTGGTGATGTGATAGTGTTGGTGAGATTCATGTCCTGGTGAGTAGTGTTTGTTTTCGCAGGTTCCCGAACAGCTGATTGAGGATAAAGCGGTGCAGGTAAGGTGAATCCCGAATATGGTGTGGATATTTTGGGAGCGCGTGGGCGAAAGTTAAACTCTCTGTAAACAAAACCACACGGCCAAGTCGTGGGAGAGAGCGCGATCTCTTTTAGTTCAGGAGGGACACCAACTTTAAATGATATGTATGTGAGAGCGTTTGGATCGCGGCCGTTGGGCAAAATACGTTTCACGGAACAGTTAGTGCGATCCAATCTCCCTTGAATAAATGTTTTCATGCTTTCTTCGGTAACTTTTGATGCAACTCTCGTAATAAAAATCCATGTTTTTGGTTCTGGTGCTGGTATAAACTGTATAGCGCTGTTCATGGTTAAGTCGTTAGAAGTGCCAATGTGAAGAGCTGGGTGAGAGAATTCAGTGATTGACATTTCGGTACGCTCTGATGGGTGTGTGCGTGAAATAGTGTCTAGTTTAACGGATTCAGGCGTGGATGACTCTATATTGTCAGGATCAGTGTGGTATGCGTTAACGGATAATAAACTTGTAGTGAGGATACCAGTTTGCTTTGGTGCACTTGTAGCTGTATTTGTAGGTTTAGTGGATGGTAATTTGGATGAAGGCAAGTGAGTGAACCGTTTATCTAGCTCATGAAACAGTTCATTTCTCATCTCATTTTTCAGATCGCTCATCAAATCGGAAATAAAAGAAATGAAGTCGGCTCTAGATTCACGCCACTTTTCACACATCCAGCAAAGGCCACGATTACGGGCCATCTCTTTGACACAAGCTGCAGCAATTTTAATGCATTCTGGACGAAACGCAGCCTTGCATTTCAAATAAGGCAAATTTCCACAGCAGAGAACCGGATCCTTGGTGATGGTAGAAGAGCAGATGGCACAATCCATTGCGATAAGAGAGAGCGTGTTCTACGCAATGCGTGAGGTGTAGTAGTGAGAGCGGTCTCGGGGCAACGACACCATCAAGAGATGGCGAACAGCAACCGAACGCACGAACGCACAGCAAATTAGCAGCTTTTACAGAATTAAATTCACTTGAGTGCAGGAACAGCAAGCTCACTAACAGCAGCAACAATCCGTTTCAACGGTGACTCTTCAATTCACGATCCACGCACGCAAAAACAACCAGTCCAAAGTGCAAAGCAAGAGCGGCACAAAAACACGTCTAAACTCCTCGATGAGTGGAGAATGAAATACTTGACAGGAGATAGTTCGGACACAGAGCAAACGGGGCAGACAAGCGTGAGCGATCGAGCGCAACGGACGTGTGTGCTTCAGCGGCGAATTATACAAGTGTTGAATAAGCGACAGAATAAACAGTGAATTCTACAATTGGCACAGCCGGTATTCCTTTTTTATATACACATACATAGAACCCCGACGAGGTATGAAAGTAAGTAACGCATGATCGTAATCATCCTAATCACCGGTGAAATAGCTAGAAATAGAGTATACATGTACAAAGTGACAATGGTTGCTAGGAAAACGGAAATTAGGAAAGTTTGCTATGCATTCGTAAATTGTTCATACGGGTAAGTTAATGCTTTGGAAAGCAGTAACATCGTAATGGTGAGACCAGCTTGGCCGTAGCACATGCGATTAGTCCGGTATTACTCGCAGCAAAAAAAAAAATGCTCTGAGTGAGCCTTGTATAGGTGAATGTGAGCGCGCACAAAAGACGAGGTGATAGCCGTAGCGTCGGGAAAAGAAGGTAACGAATTTCGAGAAGTGAGCCCGGTATGACCTGTTATGTATGTGAACGCAGGATAAGTGACAGACGTCAACAGCTGTCATCCAAGCAAACCACGCCGCTTGCGTCCGCGTTTTTTGGACTCTTTCTTTTCTCTCCGATTGCCATTGTTATCGCGTATAAAACGAATTGTGTAAACCCGAAGTATTTTTCTAATAAACCAGTGAACTCACAACAGTAAATACAGAACAGACCGAAGCACAAAAGACGAGCCCGGTGGTACCCGTAGCGTGCAAGTGGAAAAAACAACTTAGTACAAGTGGAAAAACAAACTCCAAAAGACAAGACCGGTGGTACGTACCCGTAGTGTTAGAGAAAAAAAGTTTCCCGAAGTGAGTCCGGTTCAACCGAAGCACAAAAGACGAGCCTGGTGGTAACCGTAGCGTCGAAGCAAACGAGGAAAAGAAGAAGGTAAATAAGAAGCAGTAAAATCAATCTACCAAGAGACGAGCCCGGTGGTACCCGTAGCGTGCAAGTGGAAAAAAAGAACAATCATACTAATACTACAAAAGACAAGACCGGTGGAACGTACCCGTAGTGTCAGAAACAAACGATTCTCGAGAAGGAAGTCCGGGTCAACCGAAGCACAAAGGACGGGCCCGGTGGTAGTCGTAGCGTCGACGTGAGAAAGCTCACTCACAAGTGAGCCCGGTACTATCAAAGTAAAACAGACGAGCCCGGTGATAGTCGAAGCGTAGAAGTGAGAAGGATTATTTAGAAGTGAGAACTGTTGGTTGAAGCGAACTGTCATTGTAGGTTAGTTGGGTCGAACTGTCATTTGACAGATGTTGGGTATTGTCCAACCCGAAAGCATGAACTATTATATACACTTGTAAATAAACTCTCACTCTATTATCTGAACTCGAACCATCCAGACGTGTGTTTCCAATAGGTTATGGGCCCAGACCCAACGCAGTAAAACAAAATGGCTACCAGTTCTGCAAATAATTTACCGTCGATTGAAAGGCTTGTTGGTCGCGAAAATTGGCCAACGTGGAAGTTTGCTGTAGAAACTTTCCTTGAGCTGGAGGACCTGTGGCAGGCGGTAAAACCGGAAGATGAGACGAAAGTGGACAAGCAGAAGTGCCGGAAAGCGAGAGCAAAAATTATTTTGCTGTTGGACCCGATCAATTACGTCCATGTTAAAGATGCGGAAACTGCGCGGGACGTGTGGAAGAAGCTGGAAGCAGCGTTCGAGGATACGGGACTAACGCGTCGTGTAGGACTTCTAAGGAAACTCATCAACACAACGTTAGCATCGTGTGCGTCTATGGAAAGTTTCGTGAACGACATAGTGGGCACAGCACACCAGTTGCGTGGTATTGGTTTCGACATCAGTGAAGAGTGGATCGGCACGTTACTTCTCGCCGGGTTACCTGATGAATACAAGCCGATGATCATGGCGCTAGAAAATTCTGGAACGGCGATAACTGGCGATATCATAAAAGCTAAGTTGCTGCAGGAATACAAATCGAGTGCGTCATCTGAAAAGGCGGTCTTTCTTGGAACGACGAAGCATCAATGGCAGCCGAGAAATCAACAAGGTGTACCATCGAAGCAGACAAAGGGACCGAAGTGCAGGCGTTGCGGTAAGTTCGGCCATATTGCCCGAAACTGTACAGTGAATGCGTCTTCGTTAAGCATGGTGCTGGGAACAGTGGGAACAATGAGTGGTGCGAATAACGATACGTGGTACTTTGATTCAGGTGCGTCTGAACATTTCACGAACAATCGTAATTTGTTAGAAAACGAGTGTGCGGCAAGTGGTACTGTAAGAGCAGCGGATAAACAAGCGATGGAAGTTATTGCGAAAGGCTCTATCAGGTTTAACACAAAATGCATTCCAAAGGGCACAACGGTTAACGTAGAAAATGTGAAGTATGTCCCGGGAATATCAAACAATTTATTATCGATTAGCCAAATAGTTCGACAGGGCAAAGAAGTTCATTTTACCAACAAAGGAGTAAAAGTGACTGGACCAAACGGCATTGTTATTGCAACCGGTAGTCACGACGTTACGAATGGCTTATTCCCGTTAGAAGAGAGAAAAGATAGTTTTGCGATGGCGGTTACATCTAAAGCTGTAGATTCAGCTACATGGCATAGAAGAATGGGACACCTTAATTATAGCAATTTAAAGATGTTAAAAGATGGATTAGCATCCGGTATAACGTTTAATGGGATTGAGTCTGAAAATTGCGTAATATGTGCGAAAGGAAAACAGTGTCGTCTCCCATTTCCTAAAATAGGCAGTCGAGCCGAAGATATATTAGAAATCGTTCATTCGGACATATGCGGTCCAATGGAAGAAACGTCATTAGGAGGAAAGCGATATTTTATAACGTTCATAGACGATAAAACAAGAAGAGTTGCTGTATATTCCTAAAACAAAAATCAGAAGCGGAAGTATTAGGAGCTTTTGAAGATTTTCGTATCAAAGCGGAAAGAGAGACCGGGCGCAAACTAAAAATATTGCGTAGTGACAATGGAAAGGAATATACGAACCAATTATTACAAAACAGGTTAAAAGAACTAGGGATCAAACATCAAACTTCAACCGAGTATACCCCAGAACAAAATGGCCTAGCGGAAAGGTTCAATAGAACAGTAGTAGAAAAAGCGCGTTGCATGCTGTTTGATGCAAATTTACCCAAACCCTTTTGGGCGGAAGCTGTTCTAACGGCCAAGTATCTCATCAATAGATCACCCACGAAGGGGCATAATCTAACTCCGGAAGAAGCTTGGAGTGGTCGCAAGCCTAACCTCACTCACATTCGTGTGTTTGGATCAAAAGCGATGGCACACATTCCAAAGCAAAAGCGATTGAAATGGGATAGAAAATCTAAGGAAGTAATACTCGTAGGATATGACGAAACTGCTAAGGCATATAGGCTTTATGATCCTGAAAGGAAAGACGTTATGAGAAGTCGCGACGTTATTTTCATAAACGAATGTAGCAGTCACAATCAAGAGATGCTCCCAGACAGTGAACAAACCCGAAATACGTTTGTTAGTTTAGATTATGATCCTACGCTTTCCGATAACCTGGTTGAAACATCTCAAACGCAACATACAGAAACTTTAAGACGTAGTGAAAGGCCTCACAAGTTACCAACACGTTACAACGACTATGTAGGACCAGAAATAGCAGTTCGTTGTATTTCTGGTGTAGACCATGAAACTGAGACCCTTGTTGATCCTCCAGATTTACATGGATTAGTTGCGAATCATACAACCAGCCAAGCCATAATGCATGATCCACGTACTGTAAATGAAGCTTTACATAGTGAAGATGCTAGTAAGTGGCGAGAGGCAATGGATGAGGAATACCAATCACTCCTTGATAACAACACCTGGGACTTAGTCAAGTTACCAACCGATTCTAAACCAATAGGTTGTAAATGGGTTTTTAAAACCAAAGTAAATGAGGATAACAATACAACTCGTTACAAAGCTAGACTAGTTGCGCAGGGATTTACACAAAAATTCGGAACAGATTATGATGAGATATTTTCTCCAGTAATGAAACAGACTACTTTTAGAGTACTGCTAACTGTAGCTAGCCAGAAAAATATGATTGTTAAACACGTTGATGTAAAGAATGCTTATCTTAATGGAGATTTAGCAGAGACCATTTACATGAAACAACCCGAAGGGTACGCTATAGGCGATAAAGACACGGTATGTCGATTAAGGAGGAGTTTATACGGATTGAAACAGTCCGCGCGTGTTTGGCACCAAAAGGTCGATTCTACTTTCAAAGCAATAGATTTTGTACAATGTAATTCAGATCCTTGCCTTTACACAAGAAAGCACGGACAAGCTTTTGCTTATGTACTGGTATACGTTGATGATTTGATAATCATAACTCAGACAAATAGTGAATTTGAAGCTATTTTGGAACATCTGAAAAACAACTTCAAAATGACCAATTTAGGGGATATTCATCATTTCCTAGGTATTGAAATTGAAAAGGATGAGCAAGGATACAAGTTAGGACAATCTGGATACATTCAAAAACTTGCGAAAAGATTCAACCTGGAAAATGCCAAAATGACTCCGGTACCCATTGAATTAGGCTACTTAAAGCAGAAGGAGGAGGATTGTGAGCCACTTCCAGATAACAAAAATTATCTTAGTCTCATTGGAGGTCTGCTTTACATAGCCGTGCACACTAGACCAGATATCGCTATTAGTACATCAATATTAGCTCAAAAATCCAGTAAACCAACTCAACAAGATTGGATAGAAGCGAAAAGAGTTTTGCGATATTTGATAGCAACTATTGATCATAAGTTGCAGCTAGGTTCAACAAACCAACAAGTACAAATGTACGTAGATGCCGATTGGGCAAGTGACTCCAACTCAAGAAAATCTAACTCCGGTTTTCTAATCCTGTTAGGTGGAGGAGTTGTTGCATGGGGTTCTCGAAAACAAACCTGCGTTGCTTTAAGCTCTACCGAGGCCGAATTCGTAGCATTAGCTGAAGGTTGTCAGGAGCTTATATGGGTTAGACGATTGCTAGAAGAAGTAGGACTAGAAATTAAAGAGCCTATAGAAGTGTTTGAGGACAATCAAAGTTGCATTAAAATGGTTAATAGTGAACGTATAGAGCGACGTAGCAAGCATATCGAGACACGTTATTTCTTTGTGCGCGATTTGCAGCAAAAGGAAGTCATTAATATCAGATACTGTCCTACAGAAAACATGTTAGCAGATTTGTTGACGAAGCCGCTTGCGCGTATTAGACTAAGTAAATTGCGTCAAGAAATAGGACTGGTTACGATTTAGGAAAGCCAGTTCGAGGAGGAGTGTTGGTTGAAGCGAACTGTCATTGTAGGTTAGTTGGGTCGAACTGTCATTTGACAGATTTTGGGTATTGTCCAACCCGAAAGCATGAACTATTATATACACTTGTAAATAAACTCTCACTCTATTATCTGAACTCGAACCATCCAGACGTGTGTTTCCAATAAGAACGAGTATTGAGAACGAGTGAGAACGGCATGATTGAAATGGACAAGACGAGTCCGGATATAACCGCAGCGTCGAAGTGAGATGGAAGTAACACAGAAATAGTGAGACCGGCTTAACCTCAGCTTAAGAAACAAGCCCATGTAATCAATTAACCCCTATAATGTTGTTGAGATGAAACTAGTTGAAATTTTGATAATCAAATAAATGGCCAAACACAATCGTACGTCGATCGTACCAAAGGTTTCAACAGTACATATATTTAACAATGCTTTTCCAGATCGATCCTGAAAAATTTCCGCTAGAACCCTTCAATTCCGACGTAAAATGTTCTGATTTACGTACGGAATGGGAAGAGTGGTTGCGAGCTCTTCTCCTAATATTGGAACTAAAAGGGCCACTTTCACAGCATGAGAAATTCGTGTATAGGCTGGCCCGATGAGGAAGAGATCTTCAACGCATATATTTCAACCTAGGCCAAGCTGAGGACGAGATCATCCCATCACAGGTGCCATTTGCGGTTCAAGAAACACCTGAATTTGACAACGCCATCAAACGCCTAAACAAATTCTTCGTAGGAAAACGAAACGAACGCATAGAGTTGGAGGTGTTTAGAAATATTAAGCAGGCAGATGAGCCCTTCAATCAGTTCATACTGAAACTACGCACTCAGGCAAAGAAATGCGATTTCGGAATGCGCGAAGAGAAAGAAATTCTTCATCAAATTACGGCAGGTGCTAGAGACATTAAAGTCCGAGATAAAGGGCTTGAAAATGTCATGAAGTTGGACGAATTAACCAATTTGCACTCAACAGGGAAATCCTTGCAAAGCAGAAAGCAATTTCTAACAATGAGCACGAAGCAGCGTCTGTTTCACACATTAGACACGATCGCACAGGAAACAAAAGGTCGTCCACAATGTCACCGGAATGTGATCGGTACGGATCTCGTGAGCACACAAGAGAATCCACCGGTAGTTTTGCCCGGAAAGCCCGATGCAACGAATGTGGAAAGATAGGACATTTTGCCCGAAAATGCAGCAACAAACGACGACAGCCTTATTCTCCCTATGTTTGGAAGCAACCAAGATCAACAAACAACATACGAGAGATGGATCGTTCTACTGCACAAGAGACGCGTCTTACAAGAGAGATAAACAACATGATAACGTAAGTACTTGACGGAGGGGGAATATCTGATAAGATAATTGGATAAGTAGAAATGATCATATGAGGGCTAGTAGAATCCTAGTAATATGTTAACCTGAGTTTCGGCACGACTAAGCTTGATGAATTCACTAATTATATGGAAATAACTTATACCCCACCACAGGCTAATCGCAGTGACAGCTGTATAATAACTTGTAAAATTGATTCATACCCAGTAGAATTTCTTATTGACTCTGGAGCAGTAATCAATACGGTTACGGAAATCGTATGGAAATCCCTTCTTACTGCTGGCATCACAATTTTCAAAAAGAAATATGGCTGCGATCGCCAAATAACTGCTTACGCCAGTCATAAACCCTTGGAGGTCATTCTCATCTTCGAAGCAGTCATTTCTGTTAATGAAGCAAAACCAACAGCTGATGCAGAGTTTTTTGTAGTAAAGGGGCGCACAAGTTTCTGTTAAGTAAACGAACAGCGGAAGAACTAAAAATTCTTAAAGTCGGTCTAAGCGTCAACAGCTTACACAGCAAGTGTAATCCTTTCCCCAAATTTCCAGGCATACAAGTAAAACTTTGCATTGATACATCTATTACTCCAAAAAAATTGCTTATCTCCGAATCCCAGCGGCTATGAAAGAGAAAGTAGATGCAAAAATTCAAGAAATGTTGGAACAAGAAATTATAGAACCCGTTACAGGCCCACCAGAATGGATCTCGCCCATGGTGGTGGTCCCAAAAGGGAAGGACAACATCAGACTTTGCATAAACATGAAATACCCGAATCAGGCCATACAAAGGGAACACTACCCGTTACCCATGATCGACACGCTTCTAAACAAACTAAAAGGGTCAAAGTTCTTCTCAAAATTGGACATTACATCAGCATTCTATCATATAGAGTTACACCCCAAATCTCGCGGTATAACTACATTCATGACAAGTAGAGGGCTCATGAGGTTTACTTGGCTCATGTTTGGCATTAACTGCGCACCCGAAATATTCCAGAGAGTGATATGCCAAATGTTGGAGGGCATAAGCGGAGTTATCATATACATTGACGACATAATAATCGCAGGTGAAACCGAAGAACCACATGACCCAAGAGTATCGGAAGTGTTGTCGATATTAAAGGAAAACAACGCGACCCTCAACAAAGAGAAATGCGTTTTCAAAACTAATTACCTCGATATTCTGGGATACAATGTAAATGCTGACGGTATTAGCCCCTCAAACTCAAGCCCCTCAAGCGATAAATAATTTTAGAACTCCGGCTACCAAGGAAAAGGTTCGTAGCTTCTTGGGTTTGATAAATTTCGTGGGGCAATTTATTCCCGATTTATCCACTCGTTCAGAACCTTTGCGCCAGTTTATAAGAGGAGACGTTGAAATATTCGATAAAGAACAAAAAGAGGCATTCATCAGCCTTCAAAATGAACTTTCGGAAAACGTCCATCGGTTAGGCTTCTTCGACCCAAAGGACTCGATAGAACTTTACGTTGATGCTTCACCTGTGGGACTTGGAGCAGTACTATGTCAAAGAAACCCTTCGAATATACCCCGAATAATAAGCTTCGCGTCCAAAGTACTCACAAAACCTGAAAGAGTTTACTCCCAAACTCAGCGAGAAGCCTTAGCAGTAGTGTGGGCCGTAGAAAGATTTTATCTATATCTATATCTATTTTATCAGACCATAAAAGCCTTGAGTACATATTCGAAAGGAAATATCAAGATGAGAAAAGAGCGTGCTCGAGAGCTGAAGGGTGGGCACTTCGCTTACAACCGTACAAATTTCATGTGAAATACATTCCCGGCAAAATTAATATAGCTGATAGTTTATCCCGTTTATGCTTCCAATCTCCAGACACAGAAAAACCGTTTGACGAGGATTCAGAACACTACCTTTGCAATATTAGCGAAGGGGCGTCAGCAATTACCTTAAAAGAAATCCGAGAAGCAACACTCTGCGATGATACATTAAAAGATGTTATGCAAGCTATAGAATAACTGGCCTCCAACGCTTGTTAGATACCAAGCATTCTCTAAAGAGTTAGGTGTGATTAATGGCATCGTAGTTAGAAACGACAGGATAGTTCTTCCTATCATCCTGCGTAAAAAGGCCCTGGACATAGCACATAGAGGACATCCTGGAGTCGTGAGTATGCGTCGATACCTTGGGGAAAATGTTTGGTGGCCTTACATGGACCGTGATGTCACCTAACGAATCCAAGAATGCGCGGGTTGCCCTGCCGCTAGTTCCCAAACTCCAGCCGAACCTATGCTAAGGAAAGAAATGCCTGACTGAGCGTGGCAAGACCTCGCCATAGATTTTTTCTCCGCGAAAGAGTTCGCTACATTTCTTGTAGTCATTGACTACTATAGCCGCTTTACAAAAGTAATCGAGCTGAAGCTAACAAATGCAGCAAAAACTATAGAAGCGCTAGAATCAGTATTTTCGGAACACACGTTCCCAGAGACAATCCGTTGTGATAAAGGCCCTCCATTCGCTAGTGAAGAATTTAAAAATTACTGTACAAAAAAGAATATTCGCGCGGGACTTCAGCGATTCCTGCGCAGGCCTGCGCAGGGTTAGCGCCATCTGTTGGCGAAATGGACGAACTATTTATGGCGGCAGAGCAAAAAAAACGGTCAAAAAATCTAAAAATATTGGCGCCCATTTTTTTCGTCCGCTTCTTCTCCCTCCCTAACCCTGCCTTGCCTTACTTGCGCTTCTGCCCGTGCCTTCGCCGCCAGCTGATTGGGTGTTGTGGTGTATGCGTTGATTCATATATGTGCATTGCGATTGTGTATTGTTATTGGTGGGTGTTAGCATTTATTAATTTGTGTGTGACCTTGAGACGCTGTGGGAGAAGCTGGATTGGGATTCAAAGTGTTATCGGTGTATTGATGTTTTATTTTATTTCGTGCCGCTGCTGATGAGACCATTTGATGGCCGTGGCAATCGAGGGTGACGAAGCCTATTTAAAATAAGCGTAGGAGAACGTCTAACACTAATCTAATTTTTTTTAATTTGAACATATTTGATGCTTCAACGACCTTGTAAGCATCATGTAGCACAATGTATAGTGGTAATAATTTTTTTGTTTAATGTGCCGAAATCTGTCTCGAGTTTTCGGGTCTCGATACACACACGCACACACACAGCGCGGGGAAAGTGACCGTTCACTCTATAATGTCGCGATTCCCCACCCCGCCCGGCGCTAGGGATGAGGATGCGCTACATGATAGCTGAACAAGCCTTTCTTCCGATAAGGTAGCCGTACTCGCTCGTGTGGGAAGGGGGGGGGGTTGGTGGAGAGTGCGTGATCGCGTGCGCGACTTCGGGGGCGCGTGCTCGCGCGCGCGCTTTCGTGAGTGCGTGCTGTCGTGCGCGCTTTCGTGTGTGCGTGCTCGCGTGCGCGCATACGTGCATGTGTG
Source organism: Anopheles arabiensis (assembly GCF_016920715.1). Taxonomy (NCBI): domain Eukaryota; kingdom Metazoa; phylum Arthropoda; class Insecta; order Diptera; family Culicidae; genus Anopheles; species Anopheles arabiensis. Next base: position 57,863,623 of record NC_053517.1, on the reverse strand, counting down.
CGTGCGTGCGTGCGTGTGTGTGTGTGTGCGTGCGTGAGTACGTGCGTGCTGGCGTGCGCGCGTTCATGCATGTGTGCGTGTGTGTGTGTGTTAGTTTGCGAGCGTTTTTGTATGTGTGCGTGCGTTTGGAAACCCCAAAACTATTTGATTCTGATGCGTACATTTTCATTCGCTGCGGCTACAAAGTCCATGCTATTTCGATCTCGCTACCTGAGAGACAACACAACCATTGGCATTGGCATCTTTGCGATCGGCTCTGCTGTTGGGGGTATTAAAAAGACACATGATTTAAGCAAACGTGCGTGTGATTTGTTGCACATTTATTTCTAATTCAGCTAGCGGATGCAAGTGAAAACAACATTTTGAACTGAATCCATACAAAAGAGGATTCTGGATTTGTTTATTACGGTGCGCGTATGGTGCTGCACCTGTCCGTCCAGAATCTGGTGGCTTGTTGGTTTGGAGTAGTTATCATGACGCCGGTTGACCGGCAATGCCTTGGCATGGGTTCGGATCGGTAGGTTCATGTTTTGGTCGAGTGCATTCCGTGTATTTATCTCGTCACAGCGGTAGCCCGGCAGCAACAAAGTCAAGACAAACTCTTACCCGGATGTGGACTGCTGTGCTAAGTTCTTTTTATTATTATTATTATTATTATTATTATTGGCGTAATGGCCTACGCGATCATGCCGGCCTTTTCAGGACTTGAGTACCACGTAGCCAGATAGTCACCTCTTGCTACGGCGGACGGTTCATACGCGGTTAGAACCCTAGACGGGCATGCAGATGTGAGGAATGATGGCGATGCCGTGGGACCGCTCCTATCCAGCGTGCAACTTGCATACTGCCACACTGTCTCCTGCTCGATGCATACGCTGCAGGCAGGGGGAAGGATGCACCTCCACGATAAAAAAAACACGGCCATGAACCAGCGGCGGACCTAACGATAGGCGGACTAGGCGGTCGCCGAAGATCTCTATAGTATACCGTATGTCTACAAGTGGACAGATTATTAGCGACAAGGGCCCCCGGAAAGATGGTCTTTAGGGCTCCGTGGCTGGAGAACCATTTGCACCTCCCCTCCCCCCATGGCGACTACAATTTTAGGGCGTGTGACCAGTGGCGTATTTAACGGTAAGCAAAGTAAGCAATTGCGGGGGGCCCCGTCAATGAGGGGCCCCGCAATCTTTAGTACATAATCCATAACAGTTGATAGAATATGGTACTGTATTAGCAAGGAGGGCCCCGTGGGTTATGGACGTTGGGGCCCCGCGCTAGACGAAGCACCATAAGGCGTGTGTTCCGAAAATACTGATTCTAGCGCTTCTATAGTTTTTGCTGCATTTGTTAGCTTCAGCTCGATTACTTTTGTAAAGCGGCTATAGTAGTCAATGACTACAAGAAATGTAGCGAACTCTTTCGCGGAGAAAAAATCTATGGCGAGGTCTTGCCACGCTCAGTCAGGCATTTCTTTCCTTAGCATAGGTTCGGCTGGAGTTTGGGAACTAGCGGCAGGGCAACCCGCGCATTCTTGGATTCGTTAGGTGACATCACGGTCCATGTAAGGCCACCAAACATTTTCCCCAAGGTATCGACGCATACTCACGACTCCAGGATGTCCTCTATGTGCTATGTCCAGGGCCTTTTTACGCAGGATGATAGGAAGAACTATCCTGTCGTTTCTAACTACGATGCCATTAATCACACCTAACTCTTTAGAGAATGCTTGGTATCTAACAAGCGTTGGAGGCCAGTTATTCTATAGCTTGCATAACATCTTTTAATGTATCATCGCAGAGTGTTGCTTCTCGGATTTCTTTTAAGGTAATTGCTGACGCCCCTTCGCTAATATTGCAAAGGTAGTGTTCTGAATCCTCGTCAAACGGTTTTTCTGTGTCTGGAGATTGGAAGCATAAACGGGATAAACTATCAGCTATATTAATTTTGCCGGGAATGTATTTCACATGAAATTTGTACGGTTGTAAGCGAAGTGCCCACCCTTCAGCTCTCGAGCACGCTCTTTTCTCATCTTGATATTTCCTTTCGAATATGTACTCAAGGCTTTTATGGTCTGATAAAATAGATATAGATATAGATAAAATCTTTCTACGGCCCACACTACTGCTAAGGCTTCTCGCTGAGTTTGGGAGTAAACTCTTTCAGGTTTTGTGAGTACTTTGGACGCGAAGCTTATTATTCGGGGTATATTCGAAGGGTTTCTTTGACATAGTACTGCTCCAAGTCCCACAGGTGAAGCATCAACGTAAAGTTCTATCGAGTCCTTTGGGTCGAAGAAGCCTAACCGATGGACGTTTTCCGAAAGTTCATTTTGAAGGCTGATGAATGCCTCTTTTGTTCTTTATCGAATATTTCAACGTCTCCTCTTATAAACTGGCGCAAAGGTTCTGAACGAGTGGATAAATCGGGAATAAATTGCCCCACGAAATTTATCAAACCCAAGAAGCTACGAACCTTTTCCTTGGTAGCCGGAGTTCTAAAATTATTTATCGCTTGAGGGGCTTGAGTTTGAGGGGCTAATACCGTCAGCATTTACATTGTATCCCAGAATATCGAGGTAATTAGTTTTGAAAACGCATTTCTCTTTGTTGAGGGTCGCGTTGTTTTCCTTTAATATTGACAACACTTCCGATACTCTTGGGTCATGTGGTTCTTCGGTTTCACCTGCGATTATTATGTCGTCAATGTATATGATAACTCCGCTTATGCCCTCCAACATTTGGCATATCACTCTCTGGAATATTTCGGGTGCGCAGTTAATGCCAAACATGAGCCAAGTAAACCTCATGAGCCCTCTACTTGTCATGAATGTAGTTATACCGCGAGATTTGGGGTGTAACTCTATATGATAGAATGCTGATGTAATGTCCAATTTTGAGAAGAACTTTGACCCTTTTAGTTTGTTTAGAAGCGTGTCGATCATGGGTAACGGGTAGTGTTCCCTTTGTATGGCCTGATTCGGGTATTTCATGTTTATGCAAAGTCTGATGTTGTCCTTCCCTTTTGGGACCACCACCATGGGCGAGATCCATTCTGGTGGGCCTGTAACGGGTTCTATAATTTCTTGTTCCAACATTTCTTGAATTTTTGCATCTACTTTCTCTTTCATAGCCGCTGGGATTCGGAGATAAGCAATTTTTTTGGAGTAATAGATGTATCAATGCAAAGTTTTACTTGTATGCCTGGAAATTTGGGGAAAGGATTACACTTGCTGTGTAAGCTGTTGACGCTTAGACCGACTTTAAGAATTTTTAGTTCTTCCGCTGTTCGTTTACTTAACAGAAACTTGTGCGCCCCTTTTACTACAAAAAACTCTGCATCAGCTGTTGGTTTTGCTTCATTAACAGAAATGACTGCTTCGAAGATGAGAATGACCTCCAAGGGTTTATGACTGGCGTAAGCAGTTATTTGGCGATCGCAGCCATATTTCTTTTTGAAAATTGTGATGCCAGCAGTAAGAAGGGATTTCCATACGATTTCCGTAACCGTATTGATTACTGCTCCAGAGTCAATAAGAAATTCTACTGGGTATGAATCAATTTTACAAGTTATTATACAGCTGTCACTGCGATTAGCCTGTGGTGGGGTATAAGTTATTTCCATATAATTAGTGAATTCATCAAGCTTAGTCGTGCCGAAACTCAGGTTAACATATTACTAGGATTCTACTAGCCCTCATATGATCATTTCTACTTATCCAATTATCTTATCAGATATTCCCCTCCGTCAAGTACTTACGTTATCATGTTGTTTATCTCTCTTGTAAGACGCGTCTCTTGTGCAGTAGAACGATCCATCTCTCGTATGTTGTTTGTTGATCTTGGTTGCTTCCAAACATAGGGAGAATAAGGCTGTCGTCGTTTGTTGCTGCATTTTCGGGCAAAATGTCCTATCTTTCCACATTCGTTGCATCGGGCTTTCCGGGCAAAACTACCGGTGGATTCTCTTGTGTGCTCACGAGATCCGCACCGATCACATTCCGGTGACATTGTGGACGACCTTTTGTTTCCTGTGCGATCGTGTCTAATGTGTGAAACAGACGCTGCTTCGTGCTCATTGTTAGAAATTGCTTTCTGCTTTGCAAGGATTTCCCTGTTGAGTGCGAATTGGTTAATTCGTCCAACTTCATGACATTTTCAAGCCCTTTATCTCGGACTTTAATGTCTCTAGCACCTGCCGTAATTTGATGAAGAATTTCTTTCTCTTCGCGCATTCCGAAATCGCATTTCTTTGCCTGAGTGCGTAGTTTCAGTATGAACTGATTGAAGGGCTCATCTGCCTGCTTAATATTTCTAAACACCTCCAACTCTATGCGTTCGTTTCGTTTTCCTACGAAGAATTTGTTTAGGCGTTTGATGGCGTTGTCAAATTCAGGTGTTTCTTGAACCGCAAATGGCACCTGTGATGGGATGATCTCGTCCTCAGCTTGGCCTAGGTTGAAATATATGCGTTGAAGATCTCTTCCTCATCGGGCCAGCCTATACACGAATTTCTCATGCTGTGAAAGTGGCCCTTTTAGTTCCAATATTAGGAGAAGAGCTCGCAACCACTCTTCCCATTCCGTACGTAAATCAGAACAGTTTACGTCGGAATTGAAGGGTTCTAGCGGAAATTTTTCAGGATCGATCTGGAAAAGCATTGTTAAATATATGTACTGTTGAAACCTTTGGTACGATCGACGTACGATTGTGTTTGGCCATTTATTTGATTATCAAAATTTCAACTAGTTTCATCTCAACAACATTATAGGGGTTAATTGATTACATGGGCTTGTTTCTTAAGCTGAGGTTAAGCCGGTCTCACTATTTCTGTGTTACTTCCATCTCACTTCGACGCTGCGGTTATATCCGGACTCGTCTTGTCCATTTCAATCATGCCGTTCTCACTCGTTCTCAATACTCGTTCTCACTTCTAAATAATCCTTCTCACTTCTACGCTTCGACTATCACCGGGCTCGTCTGTTTTACTTTGATAGTACCGGGCTCACTTGTGAGTGAGCTTTCTCACGTCGACGCTACGACTACCACCGGGCCCGTCCTTTGTGCTTCGGTTGACCCGGACTTCCTTCTCGAGAATCGTTTGTTTCTGACACTACGGGTACGTTCCACCGGTCTTGTCTTTTGTAGTATTAGTATGATTGTTCTTTTTTTCCACTTGCACGCTACGGGTACCACCGGGCTCGTCTCTTGGTAGATTGATTTTACTGCTTCTTATTTACCTTCTTCTTTTCCTCGTTTGCTTCGACGCTACGGTTACCACCAGGCTCGTCTTTTGTGCTTCGGTTGAACCGGACTCACTTCTCGAGAAACTTTTTTTTTCTCTAACACTACGGGTACGTACCACCGGTCTTGTCTTTTGGAGTTTGTTTTTTCCACTTGTACTAAGTTGTTTTTTCCACTTGCACGCTACGGGTACCACCGGGCTCGTCTTTTGTGCTTCGGTCTGTTCTGTATTTACTGTTGTGAGTTCACTGGTTTATTAGAAAAATACTTCGGGTTTACACAATTCGTTTTATACGCGATAACAATGGCAATCGGAGAGAAAAGAAAGAGTCCAAATAACGCGGACGCAAGCGGCGTGGTTTGCTTGGATGACAGCTGTTGACGTCTGTCACTTATCCTGCGTTCACATACATAACAGGTCATACCGGGCTCACTTCTCGAAATTCGTTACCTTCTTTTCCCGACGCTACGGCTATCACCTCGTCTTTTGTGCGCGCTCACATTCACCTATACAAGGCTCACTCAGAGCATTTTTTTTTGCTGCGAGTAATACCGGACTAATCGCATGTGCTACGGCCAAGCTGGTCTCACCATTACGATGTTACTGCTTTCCAAAGCATTAACTTACCCGTATGAACAATTTACGAATGCATAGCAAACTTTCCTAATTTCCGTTTTCCTAGCAACCATTGTCACTTTGTACATGTATACTCTATTTCTAGCTATTTCACCGGTGATTAGGATGATTACGATCATGCGTTACTTACTTTCATACCTCGTCGGGGTTCTATGTATGTGTATATAAAAAAGGAATACCGGCTGTGCCAATTGTAGAATTCACTGTTTATTCTGTCGCTTATTCAACACTTGTATAATTCGCCGCTGAAGCACACACGTCCGTTGCGCTCGATCGCTCACGCTTGTCTGCCCCGTTTGCTCTGTCTCCGAACTATCTCCTGTCAAGTATTTCATTCTCCACTCATCGAGGAGTTTAGACGTGTTTTTGTGCCGCTCTTGCTTTGCACTTTGGACTGGTTGTTTTTGCGTGCGTGGATCGTGAATTGAAGAGTCACCGTTGAAACGGATTGTTGCTGCTGTTAGTGAGCTTGCTGTTCCTGCACTCAAGTGAATTTAATTCTGTAAAAGCTGCTAATTTGCTGTGCGTTCGTGCGTTCGGTTGCTGTTCGCCATCTCTTGATGGTGTCGTTGCCCCGAGACCGCTCTCACTACTACACCTCACGCATTGCGTAGAACACGCTCTCTCTTATCGCAATGGATTGTGCCATCTGCTCTTCTACCATCACCAAGGATCCGGTTCTCTGCTGTGGAAATTTGCCTTATTTGAAATGCAAGGCTGCGTTTCATCCAGAATGCATTAAAATTGCTGCAGCTTGTGTCAAAGAGATGGCCCGTAATCGTGGCCTTTGCTGGATGTGTGAAAAGTGGCGTGAATCTAGAGCCGACTTCATTTCTTTTATTTCTGATTTGATGAGCGATCTGAAAAATGAGATGAGAAATGAACTGTTTCATGAGCTAGATAAACGGTTCACTCACTTGCCTTCATCCAAATTACCATCCACTAAACTTACAAATACAGCTACAAGTGCACCAAAGCAAACTGGTATCCTCACTACAAGTTTATTATCCGTTAACGCATACCACACTGATCCTGACAATATAGAGTCATCCACGCCTGAATCCGTTAAACTAGACACTATTTCACGCACACACCCATCAGAGCGTACCGAAATGTCAATCACTGAATTCTCTCACCCAGCTCTTCACATTGGCACTTCTAACGACTTAACCATGAACAGCGCTATACAGTTTATACCAGCACCAGAACCAAAAACATGGATTTTTATTACGAGAGTTGCATCAAAAGTTACCGAAGAAAGCATGAAAACATTTATTCAAGGGAGATTGGATCGCACTAACTGTTCCGTGAAACGTATTTTGCTCAACGGCCGCGATCCAAACGCTCTCACATACATATCATTTAAAGTTGGTGTCCCTCCTGAACTAAAAGAGATCGCGCTCTCTCCCACGACTTGGCCGTGTGGTTTTGTTTACAGAGAGTTTAACTTTCGCCCACGCGCTCCCAAAATATCCACACCATATTCGGGATTCACCTTACCTGCACCGCTTTATCCTCAATCAGCTGTTCGGGAACCTGCGAAAACAAACACTACTCACCAGGACATGAATCTCACCAACACTATCACATCACCACAGCCGTCTACTTCTTACTCGATCTCTACCGCGGTTATACAAACTGATTCAACATTTTCCGACACAGCGACGCCATTTTATTCGTGTCGGTACTGCGCACCATTTTGTGTCAATCAGTTCAGCGCGCCATTGTGTACGAGCGCCATTGTCTTCGGAACCCTACAGCGGCATTTCGGGTTTTCAAAGCACCGTGCAGCGAAACCACGATTTTACACGTGGCGTAAAAGATGATGCAACACAGCTCCGACCTGCAGCGCGATTCCCTAGCATTACCGCTCGTCCCAGGGGCGGCTGAGATGAGACCGGCTGATGTTAACGACGCGGCTGCAGCAGCACCTACGATGGAGCCCACCGCAGAGCGCCAAGTGGACACATGCCACGCCATACGACTGAATGTACTGGAGATGGACACTAACATCCTACCGTCGTTTTTCTGTGCTTTAGAACATTGGTTCGCAGCGTCCGGTATCACCGCGAAAATGGACAACCGACGTTTCCATATAGTGATGGCTCAGATATCTCTTCGTTTGTTCTCGGAGCTACAACCACTACTAGCAAAAGTGCCTGCGACTGACCGATACGATTTCGTAAAAAAAACCATCCTCGCACATTACAGCGAATCTCAACGCAGGCGACTAAATCAGTTATTGTAAGCGACCGAATTAGGAGACCGCAAACCGTCCCAGCTACTTGCGGAGAAACGTCGTGCCGCTGGCGATACGATTATCGAATCGCTCCTGGTGGACCTCTGGATCGGGAAGCTACCTCCACACGTGCAGTGGGCCGTTATCGCCGCACAAGGAGCGACAGCAGACAAGACCGCCGTCGCCGACGCTATAATGGAATGCATTTCACCTCTCGCCACGACCAGTGTTTGCAACACCATGGCCGAGGTACGTACGACGAACGATTTCGAAGCACAAATGACGCGGAAAGTGGATGACCTTAGCCGCCAGCTCAACGAGTTCATGCGACAGTGCCGCCAAAGCGACCGCTTCCGGACTCACCCTCGTTCACAGCTACCGACACCGCCACGTCGTGCCACTGACGCCACCGATGGACAGTGCTACTACCACCGCCGTTTTGGAAGAGCAGCACGATCCTGCCGACAGCCTTGCTCGTATCCAGCCCCCGTGTCCCCGAGCTCGGGTCAACCGCCGTCATAAGCATGAGGATGCGCCGGGAACATCGGATCGCAAGTGAACACCATCTCACCTGTCAGCAACCGGATGGTGATCTTCGACCGCAAAACACAACACCGCTACCTTATCGACACTGGCGCTGATGTTTCCGTCATCCCGAAGTCAGCTAGCTACATTTCCACGAAGCCGGCTACGATGCGGCTATATGCAGCCAACGGTTCGCCGATAGTGGTATATGGTGAGTCCCTCCGTACAATTGATCTTAGTTTACGCCGTCCTTTTTTGTGGAATTTCGTTATCGCGGACGTAAGCTCTGCTATCATAGGAGCTGACTTTCTGCGCCATTACCATTTACTTGTAGATCCACGCCATCGCTGTTTAGTTGACGTGCAATCTAACCTTCGCGTAGCCGGTCAGCCGGACACAACCCGACAGCCCACCGTCAAGGTATGTGACGCGTCTTCACCCGTAGCTGAGCTGCTAAATGATTTCCCCGATCTCATTACAAACTCACCTCGAACGAAAAATCCGTCTGAAGTATTACACCGCATTGAGACCACGGGCCCGCCAACGTTCGCCCGCTCACGGCGTCTACCACCGGACAAATATGCTGCAGCCAAAGCAGAGTTTGAGTCCCTTGTACAACTCGGGATTTGCCGACCGTCTAGCAGCAACTGGGCCAGTCCGCTGCACATGGTGCGTAAAGCGGATGGTACCTGGCGTCCCTGCGGCGATAACCGCGCTCTCAATGCACGCACCAACCCCGACCGGTATCCGTTGCGGTATCTGCAAGATTTCACCATGCAGCTGGAAGGGAAGACCATCTTCTCGAAGGTGGACTTACAGAAGGCGTACCATCAAATCGCCATCCATCCAGACGACATCCCCAAGACGGCGATCATCACTCCCTTCGGACTCTTCGAATACACCACTATGCCTTTCGGGTTGCGAAACGCGGCCCAAACGTTCCAGAGACTGATCCACAACGTCCTACGCGGTCTCGACTTCGTATTCCCGTACATCGATGACATCATAGTCGCCTCAAGGATACCGGAGGAACACCAAGACCATCTCTTTTTTAGGACACCGCGTCACTGCCGAAGGCATCCGACCACTAGAAGATAAGGTGGAAGCTATTCGTCAGTACCCGAAACCGACCACCGTCATGGAGCTGAAGAGGTTTTTGACCATGACGAACTTCTACCGACGCTTCATCCCTCATGCCCTACGAGCACAAGGGCCACTATTGGACATGGTACTCGGCAATAAGCGGCGCGACAAAACACCGCTTTCCTGGACGCACGCAACCGACGCAGCCTTCGAAGACAGCAAACAGCAACTTGCCCAAGCCGCCTTGCTTGCGCATCCTGTGCAATCGGCGGAACTATCTCTCTGGTGTGACGCTTCTGATTTCACCGCACTACACCAGGTTGTCGATGGGCAGATGCAACCGCTTGAATTCTTCTCCAAGAAATTCGACAACGCGCAACGCAGATACTCCACTTACGACCACGAGTTGACCGCAGTGTACCTCGCAGTTCGACACTTTCGTCACCACCTGGAAGGACGCTCGTTCTACATCTATACGGATCATAAACCACTGGTTTATGCGTTCCAACAATCGCTGGACAAGGCATCTCCAAGGCAAGCACGTCACCTCGACTTCATCGGACAGTTCATCACCGACATCCGTCACGTGGAAGGGCAGGAGAACGTCACCGCCGACCTACTGTCCCGTATCGAAACAATCCAGTCCTCTTCGACTATCGACTTCAACGAATTGGCTGAAGACCAGTCCCACGATCGCGAACTGACTGACATCCTCAGCGGTAAAATCAGGACGGACCTGGTCCTTCAACGCGTCCCAATTCCTGGCAGCAGCAAGACACTGTTTTGCGACTGTCCTACCGGCATCATCCGCCCGTACGTCACGAGACCTTTCCGACAACAACTACTTCGTGCCGTCCACAGCATGAGCCATCCCAGCGCGAGAACCACTATTCGACTGATGACCGAGAGATTCATCTGGTTGAACATTCGCCGAGACACCAGAGAATTCGTCCGCAGCTGCTTAGCCTGCCAAACAACGAAGGTCCATCGTCACACACACAGCCCACTCGTACGATACCCGTCACCAGACACCAGATTCGCCCACATCAATCTGGACATCGTTGAGCCGTTCCCGATAAGCAATGGTTACCGCTATTGCCTTACCATCATCGACCGTTTCACCCGCTGGCCGGAGGCCATTCCCATCACCGACATCGCAGCGCTAACGGTAGCGTCAGCCCTGCTTAGCGGCTGGATAGCCCGCTTCGGCGTCCCAGCTGTCATCACTACCGACCAAGGGAGGCAGTTTGAGTCGACCCTCTTCGCCGAGCTCACCCGAGCGCTGGGCACCAAACACCTGCGAACGACAGCTTACCATCCTCAGGCCAATGGTCTGATCGAACGCTGGCATCGCACCCTGAAAGCAGCCATCTGTAGCAGAGATTCTACCCATTGGGCCGATCACCTGCCTATTATCCTGCTTGGATTGCGGACGGCATTCAAAGAAGACATCAAAGCTTCCCCAGCAGAACTCGTTTACGGCAGCACGCTGAAAATACCGGCCGAGTTCACGCAAACGCTTAGAAAGGCTATGGACAACATTCGACCAACGCAGACCGCTTGGCACGACAAACGAGCTTCCTTTGTCCATGCGGATCTGAGGACATGCATCCACGTTTTCGTCCGCAACGACACCGTACGCCCCGCCCTTACGCCACCATATCAAGGGCCCTACGAGGTGTAACAGCGTTCCGGTAAGTCGTTCCAGATCCAAATTAACGGTAGATCGACCAACATCTCCATCGACCGCCTGAAGCCCTGCTATTCGCTACAAGAGCCGACACCTGTGTCGCAGCCAACGCCGCCACCACCTGTCCCACCACCACCAGATACATTGTCATCTCCAAACGATTTCTCGACCGGTGTCACTCGTTCACAGCGTCGCGTCATTATCCCGCTTCGTTTCCGGTAACACCAGTCTGATGGGGGAGTACTGTGGCGACCACGGTGTGGCCCTACCACTGTTCGGAGCTGACCTCCGGCTGTACACACCGCACACGGATTATCCAAGAAACGTCAACCTGACATACACCACGCACGGATTAACCAAATATGTCAACGTGACATAAGCCACGAGGCCACGCAATACACTTCCGTCTCATCTGTTATATTTTCGTTTTCTTTCGAAGAACGCTAAGAAACGTTAACGCGTTACTTCCTTCAAAACGATGGGATTGGAAAGTCCTTGTTTATTATTCTTTACTTTAAACGATTTGCTACCACTTTGTTACCACGACCTTTCTCAAGCGCGCGCCATATCTTTCTCCTCGATCGGCACTCACGCATCGTGCCGAGCGCGCGTTCGCTGACCTCCCGATAGATCGCACACACACACACTTCGATCTACGCCCGATGAGTGTCCTCGGTAGCGATCTACGGGATCATCAGGTTGGCCCATAACATCTCCCCCCTTTTTATTGCAGCAGGTACCCATCAAGCCTACGCGGGAATCGTCTGGACCTGTTGGATCGGCGTGGCGATTGTACCGGCTGCTGACGTCTTCTTCGTTGGACAGGTACTGGTCGTGGAGAAGGTAACGGCGGTGAGGAGGTCATACCACGGACCCCGTCGGATGATGATGGTAGGAGCGGTGAGGATATCAATGTAGGGTCCTCAACTGGCACGACATCTCTTGGCCCTTCGATGAGCAGATCTAGCGGCAATTGCGTACGAGCCGCGAGATTGGTTGACTGCTCTGAACTGCCGGTGTCCCGTTTCCGCAGCTGGTTTACGTGACGGCGATGCATACGGCCGTCATCCGTCTTAACCTCATATATCACATTCCCTATCATGCGAACAACCTGCGCGGGAACCCATTTCCAAGAGTTGCGCGAATACCACTTCGCGTAAACGCAATCACCACTCTTGAAGCCCCGACCATGTTCCTCAGGCAGCGTTTGAGTGGTTTTTGTGCATAAACCTTTACCGTGGAAAACAGCTGGAAATTTCTTCTCCCATTTTGCAGAATCGCTCGCTATTCTGTTGGAAAATTGGTTCATCGGCATGGCTGCAAGCGAAAAAATAGCGATTACATCGGCTCCTAATAGCTGCAAATCTGACGGAATGACTCTTATTATCGCCGTTTCAGTCCTTCCGTTAATCGTGATATCCGCTTCAAATTCGCCATCCAGCTGAATATGTGCACCAGTTGCCGTTTTCGCGTGCATTTGCGCTGGAGATAGAGTTGGCATGCCGAGCTGTTTCCAGGTCTTTCGTCCTATGATCGTAATGTCCGAGCCAGTGTCAAGCTGTAACCTGGCCGATTTCTGCCCAATGTGGACAGTCACGTATTTCCGGTTTTGTTGTACGCTAAAAATATTAACGGAAACTACCCTTGTCGCTACTGAAGAGCGCTTGTAGAAATTATTTTTTCTTTTCTTCCGCCCTGCAGTGTTACAATGCCCTTCGCGGTGCCCATACTTGCCACAATCCTCGCACTTATGCGACCGGTACGAACAATCTCGTATCCAATGATGATCGCCGCATAACCAGCATGGACCCGGTGGTTTCGCTGCTGGTGCGCTTCGGTCTGCTTGCTGAGGATGCTGCTGGTTGCTGAAGCTGCGTTGTGTCTGCTGCGCGTAACGCTGCTTGTAGTCACCGCGCATAGCGAAAACTCGCTCGTTTCCCTCGGTGGCTATCATCGCGCTGTCCACCTTCAAGCTTGTGAGGCGCTGAGCTTCGGCAGAAAGCTGCTCCTGCGTGAGGTCTGCCTTGTCCTCGATGCGAGCAAGAAGCCGTGTGCGGATTTCAGCATCGCCTTCCCCTCTCAACCCACAAATAAGCATTAAGCATTTGAACTGCTCCTCGGTCATAGCGCTGAATTGGAAATCAACACAAGCGCGATTAACCCGACATGCGAATGTCATCAGGTCTTCGTTATGCGCTTTCACAATTTGCAAACACTTGTATCGCTTGCTAAGTAGGGACTCCGCGCTTCCAAATAGGGCCTTCAGTTTGCTAACTGTATCGTCGAACGTGAGGTCGCGGGGAACACGGGGAAGGATAAAGTTGCAGTACCGCGCGTGTTCCGCTGTGCCCAATTTGCGAATGAGCAGCCGCACTTTCGCTGAATCCTCTAGTCGGGAGGCGTCTTGCACGAACAAATTCTCGTAACGTGCATACCATGCAGGGAACGGCACGCCGGATTCTGCCTCGAACCGAAACTCGTTGATGCTTCCTGCCAAAGCATCCATAATCAACTCTGGATTCCTTGGTGCTGCGGGCTGCTGTGCGTACTGTTGAGCCTGCTGGGCTTGTTGTTGGGGCTGCGCTGTCGTGTGTGGTGTTTGTTGCATCATGTGTGCCATCATTTGTTGCTGCTGAGATAGCTGTTGCTGCTGCTGCTGCATTTGCTGCTGCATAAGATTCAGCATTTGCAACAACATTCCCGTTTCAGAACCGTTCATGGCCAGTCCTGCTTGTGCCGATGAAGCAACGGGATTTTGCGATGGCGGTTGTGCTGGTTGCATCGATGCACTTTGCGTTGGCTGAACAAAGCCCGGGTTCAGAGCCCTTGCACCGTTCAGAGACAAACGTCGCTGCTCTTCCATCTCGGCATCGCCTTCGGGATTAAACATTTTAATGCCGCTTCGATGGAATTGTCTCTCTTTTCCGGATAAAGATGCACTTCACAAGCGAACACTTTAACAATGCCTTTCGTACTAAACTGCAGTGTACTGAAAAAGTCTTTTTTTTTTTTCAACTCGTCGCCACTGTTATATTTTCGTTTTCTTTCGAAGAACGCTAAGAAACGTTAACGCGTTACTTCCTTCAAAACGATGGGATTGGAAAGTCCTTGTTTATTATGCTTTACTTTAATCGATTTGCTACCACTTTGTTACCACGACCTTTCTCAAGCGCGCGCCATATCTTTCTCCTCGATCGGCACTCACGCATCGTGCCGAGCGCGCGTTCGCTGACCTCCCGATAGATCGCACACACACACACTTCGATCTACGCCCGATGAGTGTCCTCGGTAGCGATCTACGGGATCATCAGGTTGGCCCATAACATCATCGTTTATAAAAACCCAGCGAACACTTCACGCGCTCTCTTTTCCCTTTATTCTCTTCTCAAAGACACATCCAATTTTGTAAACCATTCGACAAAGTTAAATAAATCTTGGCAATCTCAAAATATAAAAATGGTCTACCGTTTATTCTTGTGATATAGAAATGATGACCACACCGTTTGGTTGTCTTCTGTCTAATGCCCGTTTATTTCACCTTCATGCGGTTTGTCGCTTTGACAGATTGACGTTGTCGGAGCTGTCTGAACCTGCACGTCACTGATTAAAGTGCAGGGCTGCCAAACACCACACGCCCCCATGATGTTCTCATCACTTAATGTCTACAACAAAATCTGCCAGTGCCTGTGGCGGCCGTCGGTTCCGCGCCGGTCGACCTTCTTTCATTTCTATGGGTTGCTCATCAAACTGGGCAGGAATTTCAGCATATTGCTCAACGCTTGTTTCCTCTTGCTCCTCATCAACTTCGACATAAGCGTCTATAGAATCATTCGGGTTTGACCTCGCATCAAGAAAGAGATCTATCTCGTCCTCAGCTGCAGATGATGGTAGAGCAATGTGTGAGGTTGTCAAAAAATCTCTTCCCCCGTATGTACTCGGAGCTCTTCGAATGTCAAGCACATGTCTCGGCGTGCCTTCCACCTCTACAGTGTTTCTTGATATGACACCAGTCACTGTACCAGGCTTCCATTTGGTTGTACAGGTTACTTGGGGTGGCTTAACGAATACTGAATCTCCTGGCTTGAAGGGGCATTCCTCGATGCCTTTTTCTGAAGGCTCTCGAGGTTTTGCCGAAGGATGTCTCCATTTGTAACGGAAGATGGCATCTGCTGGAGATTCCTCTCGACTACAATCCGACGCCAGATTGTACCAAAACACGGCCTGGAGAGGTGACGTGGCACTTCTGGCAGCTATTCTTTTAATTGTTCGATGGTTACGTTCGACAATACCATTACCGGATGGGCGATAAGCTGCTCTATATCGCCTCACTACATTCCAGTTCCTACACAGCAGTTCGACATAGCTAGAGCGGAATGCCAATCCGTTATCCATTAGCAATTCATCAGGAGGTCCTCTTTCACGAAATACTCCTTCCAACACCTGACTTATTTCTGAGCCACTCTCTGTTTTTATCTCGCGCCATATCGCAAATCGTCCTGGTCCACAATCTACTATTGTAAGATATTTACTTGATTCAAAGTGAGTTACGTCTACAGCTAATCGTTGCCATATTCTTTTTACTTCGAGATCACCTTGCTCGTGTGTGGTCGGTGCTGGGTCGATAGATTGACACTGTATGCATTCGCGTACGCACTGCGATATTTCATTTCTATTTATTGTTGGATCTACCAGTCTTGCCAGATAGAGTGAACGATCTACGCCAAAATGATGCTGTTCATGCAACCTCTTCACGTTTGCTGCGCACGCCACGTGTAACTCACGTGTGATCGGTTTAGTGAGCCATGATTTTTTCACTCGCGTCAAGGCATCTGCTTTGTTCTTTTCAGACTGAACAAAAATCACGTTCAACTCCAGTGCATATTCGTTCATGAGTTCTCGTATTGTGCCCAAACGTCTTCTGATCAACATCTCTGAAGCACCAGAAACCTTGGCTCTTGGTCCCAAATCACAGGCCGATCGAAGCCAGCTAACCACAGTAGCCGAATCACACATCACTTTCAGCTTACTCAAGCCCCATTTCAGTGCAAGGTTGATTCCTCTCATCACCGCGTCTAGCTCCGCAATGTTAATATAGCCAGCATCTGCTTCTTTTCGCAACCACGCTGCGTCTTCTACTATCTCGCCACCAATTTCCAAGACTACACCGTATGCTACAGAGCTAGCGTCACACCAAACAATGCCTTCCGCAGCATCTGGTGGCACCATCCAACAACCTCTAACCGGATCATCGCGTTGCACTCTTTCTAATATTTCCCGGAGGATCATCATTGCCTTTTCTCCAACACCATCATCCCATCGCTGCCCCTGACAATGCCTTTTCGAGTAGCTGCACGCGACGCGCAACCAATTAGCCACTGGGTAGTGTCCCACCAGGCGTCCACACACAGAGAAAAATTCCCTCCTCGTCAACTCGTGATCAGGGAAAGTCGGCAGATCATTCCCTCGACGAAACAACACTTGCCTTTCGTTCTCGCTAAGTTCTAGCCCAAGAACTCGCCCTCCATGCAAATGTACTGGTGGCTTCGCTTCTAGCCCATATCGCTTCAGGTGGTTGACAACTTCGCCTGCTGAGACCACACTTTCATCCACGATAATATCGTCAATGTAGCTACCAGTACCTCGTCTGATTTTATCATTTTGAGATAGTACGTATTCAACTATTTTACTCATGATTTTTGGTGCGCTACTCAACCCAAAGCCCAAGCGTGTTAAGCAATAAGATTGGTTTTTGAAACATACCTGTTGAAAGTCCCAGAGGCTAGGATCGATCCGTACCTGAAGATAGGCAGATCGCAGGTCCACCAACTTTAAGGGTCCCTTCATTCTCCGCCACCTTCGAATCGTTTCATCGCAAGCAGGAGCATCCAATCCAGGGTTCGATTGAACAAAGCTGTTAAGCTCACGATAGTCAAGAACCGGTCTAATCTTGTTCTTATTCGGTTGTTCTACCGCCATGAGTGGCAGCCTACCGTATACCTGTGACTTCCATGGTCGCAGCCAACCATTCTCAATCCATGTTTGAACCTCTTCATCGAACCGATCTTTCTTTACAGGATCATCAACGCTGCCGTAACTAGCGGTAGTGTTTCTCAGCACCGCAGGGTCTTTTTTCCATTTCCACCGTGCAGTCCACTCCTTCCCGTCAAAGCTCGCCTCAAAATCTCTATCGTCTATTGTCACTGCTGTTGGCACCGCTCCACATGCTCTCCACATGCTGCACCACACGATGGCTTCGAGGTTAGCGCACAACTTTGTCTCCGGATCGCAGTAGTGGTTCCCAGAAAAATTTCGGTGCTCGTAATCATTACGCCACCGAACAATTCTATCGCGTCCATTCCAAGCACTACATCAACGCCATCGACCAGCTTGTCCAAAACAAGACACTCGATGCGGGCTGACATTCCAGAACATTCGACCAGTACACGTTCATAACCTTGGCAAGAAACCCTGTCTCCATTAATTGTTACTATCGTTGCGAGCGGTCCAAACGCCGTAGATGTGGAGAACCGGGGCGAGATGATCGATTTTCCACAGCCAGTGTCGATAAGGGCCCGCGCCTGTACACCGTTTACGACAACTCGAACAATAGGCAGCGCCTCTAAGCATGTCGTGGGAGATCCGCTGGCGCCGTAGAACTCCCTTGTCCGTTTCCCGCAGGGCAATTACGCCGAAAATGCCCTACCTGCCCACACGTCCAGCATAGAGGTGGTTGCTTTGGAGTTTTACACTTTTTTGCCGAATGCTGTTCCCCGCATCGCGGGCATACCTGCATTGTTTCTCCTTGTTGTTGCCCTGTATACCGCCGGTTAACAATAGCTGCTGCCGCCATGTTGTCGTTCACGCGCACTCTTTCATCTGCTTGCCGCTTCCCGTACTCGCGGAGAAGAGATCGCGTCGCATCTAGAAGCTTCTCGGTGTCGGTCAAATTTTCTGTCATCGCATGCAGCGCGCTTCTGACCGACAAGGGCAACCCGTGGCAGTATTGTGCACGTAACACCTCGTCGCCTTTGATGCCTGCGTCTTTCATTAAACGGCATAACTTTTGATGATACTGTTCGGGTGGTTCGCCAGCCCACTGTGCGCCAATGAACGATGCGTAAGATTCAGCCGGATCCGGACCAAAGGCTTTTCTGAGCGCCACCTTTATTGCCTCTGAATCTTTTCTTCTTCTCATCGCTCAAGCGATCGTACACCAGGGCTGCTCCGCCATCTAAAAACAGCGGCAACAGTTCTGCAACATTTTTCACTTTGCGCAATTCTGCAGCCCTATCAAAGCGATCCAGCCAACCGACGATATCACCATCGCCTGTAAAGGGCTTTACGACATCCACAAAGCGAATTTCTGCAGATTCCACCATTTTGTATCAAACGCCGAAATAGCTTGTGATATAGAAATGATGACCACACCGTTTGGTTGTCTTCTGTCTAATGCCCGTTTATTTCACCTTCATGCGGTTTGTCGCTTTGACAGATTGACGTTGTCGGAGCTGTCTGAACCTGCACGTCACTGATTAAAGTGCAGGGCTGCCAAACACCACAATTCTAGTAGCCAAAGTTTCAACACCAACACGCGCATATCCGTCCGGCTTAAGGCCCGTGTCTGTGCTCCATCGCATGCGATTTTATCGCACGTGCTGTCAAACGCTTTTTCGTATAATATTGCGATTATTTGGATGATTTTAATAATGTAACGATTATGAAAAATTAAGTTGAGATTGTTCCTACAAAACACCACACATTTAGTTTGACAGATAAAATCGGATGCGACGTCCGACGAAATCAAAAAAAATTGATTCCGTCGTACGACGAAATCGCACGTCCGACGTTATCTGTCAAATCCCATATAAAATTTTGACAGGCCTTCCGATAAAATCGGATCCGATGGAGCACAGACACGGGCCTAACCAATACACTCTCTTCTCCGGCAACTCTCGATCGAGCAACAGCAATTTTCGCGTCTCTCCCGAACTCACCGTTCCGCGGCTTAGTAAAAAAAAACGAATAAACCGAACTTTAGTAAAACGTAAACGTAGTTCGCAAAGCGTGTTGCGTATCATTTCTTTAAAAAATTAGGGACCACATTTGTGGCGCCCCTAAAACTGGTGACCCCGACGTGATTCGCAACCCGCCGCGGCATGCCGTCGCAATCCCCTAAAACTGGTGACCCCGACGTGATCCGCAACCGACGCCGCGAATTCGTACGTGAGTGTGTGTAGGGGAAAGCGGGGCAAAATGGGCATGTGGGGCAAAATGGGCACCCTCTATTTAAGCATTGTTTGACTACAAAGATACTTTCCAATGCTCAAAATGTGTTCATTAGAGTGTTCTATAAACACCATGTAGTTTTCATAACCCTTACATAACAAATAACTAAGAAAAATGCAAAATAAGGTTTAGCAGCATATTGATGTAATTTTTGCCACTTCGAAAATAAGCTTAAACTAGTGTCACAGGGATGCGTTGACGTTTTTCATGATATATTTTTAAAGATATGATATTTCTTTACAATTTGTCTGAAGAAAGCAAGGCGATTGAATGCGTATTTTTTAAAATATAACAAAAAATACAAAAATGCTTCACGTGGGGCAAAATGGGCAGTTACGCTTGGGGCAAAATGGCCAGATGCTTTTGACATACGGCGCTTGGTGAGGGTATGGTGTTGTATTTGTCGCCTCAAAATGATAACAGACACAGCTTCATAAGATGCGATTTTGTATATTTAAACGTTTAAAAACTGTTTTAATCTTGATAACATATTTTTGGAAGAATTTTAAGGGCTTTTCTGACCAGCAAATCAAAAGATAGAACGAAAAATACATTTCACGAAACGTGCGCAAAAGCATAGACCATTACCTAAGCGCAGTTGTTGTGGCCCAAATTGCCCCAGTGTTTTGACGTTTCACAGTTTGTTTACATATAACCATTTTGCCCCAGGGCTATGCCCATTTTACCCCGCGTGTCAAAATAGCTTCTCGTAAAACATCAACTTTTATTTTACATTATTTTCATGTTTTTAAGTTGTTTTCATTCTATGTGGCAATTTTAATCCATAGATAAATGGTTGAGGCATACATTTATGAAAGAAAAATTGTGTTTTGTGGAATATTCAAAGGAATATTCAGTAAACTGCTTAACATGCCCATTTTGCCCCGCTTTCCCCTATGTAATACGCATCGCAAACTTTTGTTCCGCGTTGAACGTGTTCAAACGTGCCACCGGCATCGGAGATCGACGCAGAGGAGACAACCGGGGCGACTATGGGCTTCGAACGACGAGATCCGTTCGCCGCGGTTGTCAGAAGGCGCTCACTTGGCGCTCAGTTTTAAAATAACGTACCATTGAGAGACCGTAAGAAGCGCGCGAAAGAATGAGTTCTACCTGCCGGGGTCGAACGTTCCCGTTTGTATGGGGAGAAATCCGCGAGGTTTTGCGCTGCGGATTTGGAACGAATGTTGTTTTCAATGTAACGTTTTGCTTCAAATTTTGCTTTAAATAATTGAAGTGAATTGAACTTAGAGGTATGTCATATTTTGAAAATGTTTTGTGATCTTTTTCCAATAAAAAAAGTTTTCATCAGTTTTGAAAATGTATATAAAAAACATAAAATATATCGGAATATAAATATACATACAAATATCTATAATAAAAAAGTTATATAAATATATATATAATATATATAATATATATTTATAAATATATATATATATATATATATATATATATATATATATATATATATATATATATATATATATATATATATATATATATATATATATATATATATATATATATATATAATATATAATATATATATATATATATATATATATATATATATATATATAAATAATATGTAATATATATAATATATATAATATATAACATATATATATATATATTTACATATATATATATATATATATATATATATATATATATATATATATATATTAATTCATGAATATTCATGTAAAGGTCAAATTTAATGTTTTTCATATAAATTTGTTACACTGCTGAAAACTTTATAAAAAATTTCGAAAAACATTTGCTCCATGTAAATAACGTTTATAACTCTTTAAAATAAAATCAATCAGTATTTTTATACTTTTTTATAAAGCAAATCCAATCCTGTCGTCCCTCCTAAATTTGAAATAACTTAAATTCAAATTTAAAGAAAGTGAGTAAAGCTACCTTATGATTCATAACAAATCATCCAATAATGATGTAACGAATGAAATCCAATACCAACGGCCAAAAAAATCAAAATTCAAAACTTAACCATCCTTGGATCGTAGTTATAAACGTCTTTAAATGCTTGACAGTTGTATCTCATGATTCTCATTCTCTCATGAGCGTCGAACGGATTTCGTCGTTCGAAGCCGGTACTCGCCCCGAACGTGTGTGTGTGCCGACGACCGGGAGTACTACCAGCGTTAGAGGTACCGGCCACGCGGCTGGCCTCCTCCTCCCTTTCCCTGTAAAGTGTGCAACGAGCGCCCTTTCATCATTCACTGGACGTTGAGTGCTGGTCGACGAAAAACGCAGCAACGCCGTTGTTAGGGAAAGGCAGTGCTATAGATGAGTCCAACTCGGACGTATAAACGAAGTGAAGTGCAAAGACAGCTAAGGAAAGTGACAGTTGAATTGACAGGGAAACGGTAGAACGCGCTTCAAGCAGTGGCGAGAGAAGCGAGCAGCAGGTGACACCGTTTTAAAGTGAATCGGGTTTTTTTGATTGCTATTTTATTTGGATTTATTTGTATTTGTCTTCAGGAGAATAAATAGTTAAAACTTAAACTTTCGCCTTGTGGCTGTTCGCTCTCGCACTCAAAACTGTGTTTACAGCCGTGTTAGTGCGCCCGTAGCTACACGGAGCGTTTCTGCATTCGGCGAAATCCCGCCGAATGAACCACCCGCACACGCGCGCCGCCTCGAAGCGGGACAAGCGCACACATCATCGGCGCAGCAGAAAATTTCCATCCAACTTTCGACGGCTGACGCAATCGACGTAATTCCTGCCCACCGGTCACCAGCACTCAGAGATCCGCTGAGATTGAAGCTGGCTTTGAAGCTGAGTTGGCGAAATTATTCAACCGATCCGTCGGGTCCCGAAGCCGAAGCAAACCCGAAGCCGAAGCAAAACCCGAACGGGGTTCGGCACGACCCTTCGTTAAAATAGCCCCCTCCCCCTTTTTTGCCAGGATTTCTTTCCGAAATGATACAGTGCACAGAATTATATCACAACAATTCTATTTATTGAATTTAATAACATTAATCTAACAAGTTTCACAAAAATCAAAAACATATGCACTGCGAACACTGAACTTAATTTCACATTAACGCACATTCAACGCAATTCAACACACACTTTCCACACTCGCACAGTGAATAAAATCACAAAATCGTCACAACACATTCAGCTCTTCCTCGCTGTTGCGCCTAGTTCCTTTCGTTACACTGTACGGGCCACCATTTCGAACACTACGACACAGCCACAGGTTTTGTTGTCTCCGTTCGCCGTGAAACACTCATGAAATGGAAGAAAAATGATATTAATTAGAAGGGGGGATGTTGGTTGATAATTTTAATCACTTTTACTTACCTTAAATTAGAATGATCTCCATTTTTACGGGGTTTATCCGCTGACCACCAAGAGCTGCAACACCACACAAGCACCAACCTCACTGGACTGAAAGTAAAGCCTACTGCGTGAATGTGTGTATGCGCTTCTGCCAAGCCAACAGCGCCGTACTGCGTGTGTAGCCAAGTGCGTGTGTGTGTATATTTGCACCACTGGACACAGAACACAAATCTCACCGCACAGCAGAGCGTGTGTCGCCAAGTGTATGCATGTGTGTATTTGCACCACTGAATTCTGAACGTCCACCGCACCGCACCACACAGCGTGTATCGCCAAGTGCGTGGCTGTGTGTAGTATCACCGTGGACTGCAGATAACTACCTGCACTAGAACAGAGCGCTGGTGTGGCCACATGTGTGCATGTGTGTGTGTACTTGCTCCACTGAAAGCCGGTATCGCACCAAATTTCGGGTGTCGCCTTGTGCGTGCGTGTGTGCTATTGTCACAGCACACTCGCTCATCATTTTTTCGTTTTTTCGCTTGAGCCACTCGATTTCGTTCTTCGCTGATTTTGACAGCGCACGAAGGGGGTTCGGTTTCAACTTCCAACAACAACAACCACACGAGGAGGCTCGGGGACACTCATCAGGGGAAAATCGCTCAAATTAGAGCGAGAGACAGATAGAAAAAGTGAAAGGTCAATATAAAATCTTCGGCTGTTGACCGTTGGGTGGAAGCGGATCGACGACATTCTCCGCTGGTGGTCTCCTCGACGCCGATCACCGCCTCGCAAGCTGTTTCTACACCTCGTGCTACTGGGATTTTTTTTCCGTTTGTGTGCGCTTCCACCTACTGGTGCGATCAAGAAGGAAGACACCAACGTCGAGTTGCGCACGCAAAGTATCCAGCCGTAGCAGTAGTGACACATCGCCGCCATCACGATTTTTTCGCTTGAAGGCGAACCCGCTTGGATCCAGCCGACAAGAAAAACGAAGCCGCCATTTTGTCTACACAATTCCGCCGCAAGTAAGAAGACGCCAATTGCTGCTCGAGAAAAAGGACGACGCACACCATCATGCGAACCGACGCACTTCATCGTTCTCACCTCTACCCATGTATGAACGTGGAGACTGTAGGAGTTGAGAGGCGTATAGCAGGTATTAAATATCCAAGCGTCGCGGAAAGGTCAGAAAATAGGAGACGGGAGGAAACAGTATTACCTAACGGGCAGCGCATAGAAATTTGAAATAAGGCGAAAGACGGAGAGAGAGAGAGAGACCAAACAAAAGGAAAGAGACCGAGAGAGAAGCGAGCGAAAACAAAAAAGCGCGGAATCTGACAGGAGGAGTTCAGGAGTCAGTCTTGTGATTAATTGCGTAGAGGAAAGATCGGCAAGTGCAAACGAAAAATAAAATTGAAAAATGAGCGAAAATCACGATAGAAAAAAAAGCGGAACAAAAAAGCCCACACAGTCACACATAGCATCTTGATATCGTAGAGAAACGGCGTTGATTTCGATTATCCGTGTTTTCCGCCGCGCTTAAGGCGGCGCTCTACCAGCAATCGAACACGACATCCGACACGAACAAACCCATATAATCATATGGAGGTGCACTGTCAGACACAAATCAACAAACAAGACAAACATGTCATATACCATACATTTTCACGTTCGATGTCGTGTTCCATTGGTGCTTAACCGTAGAGTTAAATCAAACCAACAAGAATTGAACCAAAAGTTATGGGGTTTTAAA
This sequence comes from Anopheles arabiensis, assembly GCF_016920715.1. Lineage (NCBI taxonomy): Eukaryota > Metazoa > Arthropoda > Insecta > Diptera > Culicidae > Anopheles > Anopheles arabiensis. The sequence goes on along the minus strand of NC_053517.1, from coordinate 57,838,851 downwards.
GTTGACAACTTAAAGGTTAACAAGAGCCGCACACGTAAGAAACAAAATCCTTAAGAGTTGGGCTTACTACCAGTGAGCCGGGAGGGTTCGAGCAGTGCACAAAATTAGGATTACTTAGAGACATAATTTCTGATTTTTGCGTGTTTGCTATTTAAGGTTAGAGGATGTGCTAAGTGGAATATTTTTCATAGATTTTTATCCTCATGAAATTGTAGGTGGTATTTTTTAAAGGACCATAGATGTGTCAATTATTACTTGCATTCCGTTTTTATCCTTATTTATATTTTTTTACCATTTCCAAGTTTATGAATTATGAAATAATAATGTATAAACAAATAAATAAATTAAAATAATTTAAAATGGTAATAATTATAATTAAATCAATACAATAATAAATAAATAACATTAGATTCACCCAATATTGGACACTCATCATACCTCAATATTGCTAGACAATCTAGTAAAGTACAACGTTGAAATATTATACTCACATAAATCAAGTAGCCGAACTTAGTAACATATAGGGCAAAATATAACATATACATTGCCAATATGATAGCTCCTAAATGAGTGGCACAACTATTCTCAGCGATGATTTTCATCAATTGCGGTGTTTTTTTGTTTTTTTTCTTTGGTGTACTGCTAAACATTGATTAATTCTTCTGTTTTATCCTTGAATAACCGTACGTTAATTATATTTTCAGTAGTAACAATATTTTGCACGCCGAAGCCTTAACTATGTTCAAGGCATTAATGGCAGAGAAGCAGAGAAACCGGTTTCTCGAAGCACAGATAGAAGCAACACAAAAACGGCCTAGCCACAAGAACGGTTGGTTTGAAGAAGATTCTGACGCTCAGTCTCTGGAACCTCTGCCATGTTTTACTTCAACAACACGTGAGGTTACCTCAAATCCACATGGAGAACTATCAACAATGACGGCAATGTCCTTTGCAACCTTACAAATGTCAAGCTGCATCCCAAATCCAGGAGAAGAGGAAATTGATAGCAGTACGTTTCAAAGATGGAAAGGTCAGTTTGAAGCAGCTATGGATTTTGCTGGAATTTCAGATGAAACCATGAAAATGAATGCATTCAAAATGAAAGCTGGGTCCAAGCTTTTGGACATGTTGCTAATGACACCTTCCGATAGTTCACTTAAAGATGGAAAAGAGTTCCCATATTCAAATGCAATAGAGCGATTGGAAAAATACTACTGTTCGCACGATTATGTATTTTTCCAAAGACAAAAACTCCGATCTTTGGTGCAGAACAAAAACGAATCCGACTCATCTTACGTGAAAAGAGTAATTGAATGCGCAAAAATCTGCAACTATAAAAAAGACCAATTACTGGAGACAGTCGTCGACGTTACATCCACACACGCTACAAACGCAAAGGTGCGAGCAATCGGCAGAAAAGTTCTTCGAAAGAGCGGGTCACTCGTCGATTTTTTAGATCGTGTGCGTGCCTGCGAGATTGAAAGCATAAATGAAGAGACATTCGCTATAAAACATCAACCAAACAAAATAGGAGAAATAGCGGCTGTGTCTTATGGATCTCGCCCAATTGATTCGTACAGAAAAAGATACCAACACAGTAATTCGTATCGGCGGAGCTACTCGACCAGGCAACCGTCCAGCAGTTGGAACAAAGGAGGGTCATCACAACATACAACGGATCGTTTTTCTTCAAATCGTCGCGAGCGTTGTTGGAGATGTTCGGGAAATTATCATTTACCAGAGGATTGCCATGCAGCTAATAAAAGATGCCACAACTGCCAGGTCGTTGGCCACATCGAGAGAGCATGCCGGTTGATCCCGCAACACCTTACAAAACGACGGGCGACGGAAACAACCGAATCAGCCCAGACAACGAAAATTCGGAAAATTGCGGCTATCTCGGATAACAACTGTCTAGATGGGTCGGAACACGAAGAAGGAGCAACGAATTTTAACACCCAGCCTGAGGTCAGATAATTATCTGTTTTTCTATCACTAACACAAATTCTTAACATTCAAGTTAGAGCTCTAACATATCGAACAATACAACCATGAATAACGTTTACATAAACACTTCTTAAAAATATAAAGATATATAAATGGTACAGTGGAACTTTAGCAGTATAAACATACAAATAGTATTTAATTGTTTTCGGCCTTTTAATTGAAGTTTAATCGAATTAATCACTTATTCAATTTTCGATTTTAGAAACATAAATCCAATGAATTGACAGACTTGGAGTCAAACAAAATAAAGGATCGAAGTGTTTTAATAAACACAATGGTACAAAAGGAGTATGACGAATGCTGCGTAGTAGGCTATGTGGCTGGAATGCCGATCAACTTTTTGATCGACTCCGGTGCAGACGTTAACACGATCGACAAGACCAACTTCGACTGCTTGATCGGAAGCAATCTCCAAAGAAACCTACTATACAGTAAAAAAACAGGCACAGATAGACCATTAAAAGCTTACGGTGTACAAGATGAAATTCCGGTAATCGCATCCTTTGTGGCGGAACTATATATTTCCGAGGATCGACCTCGTCTTATGGAAAAATTCTACGTGATACCAAACGCAAGAGCATTGCTAAGAAGAGGCACTGCGATAAGGTATAGCGTATTGCAATTAGGTATGGAAGTACAAGTCCAGAACCGAGCAAGGAGTAACACTATAAATCTTCGGCCGGGTGAAATTTTAGCCGCGTTAAATGCGAGTGAATTCCCTAGATTCAAGGTCGCCCCCGTTATACTAAAATACGATAAGGAATTACCCCCGTCACGGAACGTCTTTACGAGCATACCCCCAGCGTTTAGAAACGAAACGGAAAGACGTCTAAAAGACTTACTGTCGGCTGGCATAATAGAGCGCGTAACGGAACAGATGGATAGGTCATTTTGTTCCTCACTATTGGTGGTTCCAAAAGGAAAATCGGATATCCGACTCGTGGTTGACCTCAGAGGCCCGAATAGAAATATAATAAGGACACCATTCAGAATGCCCACACTAGAAGCTATCCTAGCAAAACTCAATGGATCACGCTGGTTTTCGACAATAGACCTAACAAGCGCATTCTTTCACGTTGAGTTGCATGAATCTTGCCGACATTTAACGAACTTTTTCGCTGGAGACGGAACCTATAGGTTCAAGAGACTTCCATTTGGCCTTTGCAACTCTCCGGATATTTTTCAAGAGATACTCGAAACTATCGTTCTGGAAGGATGCCAGGGAACCATCAATTATCTGGACGATATATTAGTGTACGGAAAGAGTAAAGAGGATCACGACGAGAATCTGCAAAAAGTTCTCCAGCGTCTGAGTGATCACAACGTCCAGCTTAACACCACTAAATGCATATTTGGGACAAAGGCTGTTAAATTTTTGGGTTTCAACCTATCCGGTGACGGGTGGAGGGTCGAAGACGACAAAAAGAAAGCTATAGAAAACGCACGTAGACCTGAAACGATTGCGGAGGTAAAAAGCTTTCTAGGGTTGATGAACTTTACCGAACGGTTCATTCCCAACAGAGCAGATAAAACTACAAGGCTAAGATCTCTGGCTAAAGCAGATTGCTTTTACTGGGAGAAAGAAGACGAGGACGAATTTAACTACCTTAAAAAGGAAGCCCTAAACTCTATCACAAGACTCGGTTATTTCGATCACAAGGACGTCACTGAACTATTTGTAGATGCATCCCCAGTAGGCATTGGAGCAGTATTAGTTCAATTCTGTAATAGCAGTAAACCACGAATAATTGCATGTGCGTCCAAAGCCCTTACATCCACCGAGCAGAAATACCCTCAAACGCAAAAGGAAGCGCTCGCAATCGTTTGGGGTGTTGAAAGATTCTCGTACTACCTCATTAACATTTTCTTTACAATAAGGACTGATTCGGAAGCGAACGAGTTTATTTTTAGTGGTTCACATCGTATGGGGAAACGAGCTATCACACGAGCAGAAGCATGGGCGCTGCGCCTTCTGCCATATCAGTTTAAAATAGATCGAGTTCCTGGACATTGCAACGTTGCCGACGCATTGTCTAGATTAATTCACAGATCACAGATAGACGACCCATTCGACGAAAGTAACGATAAACACGTTCTGTACTCACTGGACGCGGGAAGTATGAGTATCTCGTGGGCCGAAATCCAAGAGGCTTCAGAGAAGGACGAAGAACTTTCCGGAGTAAGATCGGGGATTCGCATTGGAAAATGGCAAAAAAACCTCATACGATACGAGTCAGAGGCAAAAAACCTGAGAGTTCTAGGTCCGTTGGTATTCAAAAATGATTTAGTCGTGCTTCCTTCCGCTCTTCGCCAAACAGCTCTCGAGGCCGCTCATCGGGGTCACATAGGATGTGGAGCAACAAAACGAATATTAAGAGAGTTTTTTTGGTGGCCTAACATGGCAAAAGAAGCTGTTAATTTTGTTAATAGCTGCGAAACATGTATTTCTATTTCAAGAAAGAATCCGCCTATACCATTAGCAAGTCGCGAGCTACCGGACGGACCCTGGGAAATTCTGCAGATTGACTTCTTGTCTCTTCAAGGCTGTGGGACAGGGGAATTCTTGTTAGTTGTCGACACATATTCCCGTTACTTGCAAATTTCGGAAATGAGATCAACAGATGCCAAGAATACTAATTCTGCCTTATTTAAGCTCTTTTTAGTCTGGGGTTTACCCTTGATCATCCAGAGTGATAACGGACCACCATTTCAGAGCACAGAATTTATAGGATGCTGGGAAGATAAAGGAGTGAAAATTCGAAAATCCATTCCCTTGAGTGCTCAGTCAAATGGGTCCATCGAGAGACAGAACCAAGGCATAATTAAGGCGATGGCGGCGGCGAAACAAGAGGGAAGAAATTGGAGATCAGCGATGAACGAATACATACACGTGCATAACACACGAAGGCATCATTCTCGGCTAGGCGTCACCCCATTCGAGCTTCTAGTGGGCTGGCGCTACAGAGGAACTTTCCCTTGTTTATGGGACACTAAGGAAGCATTGGACCGAGTGACGGTACGCGAAGATGACGCGGCAGCAAAACTGGTCAGCAAACAATTCGCCGACGAACACCGAGGCGCAAGAGAGAGACACATCAGTGCAGGCGATCGCGTCGTGGTGGCTATCCCACAAAGAACAAAGACAGATCCAACGTTCACCAGCGAAGAATATACCGTCCTTAATAGGAATGGAGCAAAAGTAGTTCTCGTTAGTGATACAGGCGTAAAGATAGCAAGGAATGTTAACGACGTTAAGCTGAAGGTAGATCGATTCAGGCACTACTCTCAACGTGACTCGGAGGAAGAACAATCGCTAACGGATTCTATACCAATACAAGATACAGATAAGGAGGTTAGAAAACTAGACAGACCAAAAAGGCTCGTGCGGATACCAGATAGATTCAAGGATTCAGTTATGTACAACATCACATAGGTTAGGAGATCGTTTATTTCTAGAATTAAATTGCGTATAACGTCAAAAGTGATATTTTTACTATTTATATAAGTTCCTTAAGATACAATTCATTTTTTTAAACATAGTTTTAAGCAAACACTTGAAGAGTAGGAAAGGGGAAAGATGTAGGAGTTGAGAGGCGTATAGCAGGAATTAAATATCCAAGCGTCGCGGAAAGGTCAGAAAATAGGAGACGGGAGGAAACAGTATTACCTAACGGGCAGCGCATAGAAATTTGAAATAAGGCGAAAGACGGAGAGAGAGAGAGAGACCAAACAAAAGGAAAGAGACCGAGAGAGAAGCGAGCGAAAACAAAAAAGCGCGGAATCTGACAGGAGGAGTTCAGGAGTCAGTCTTGTGATTAATTGCGTAGAGGAAAGATCGGCAAGTGCAAACGAAAAATAAAATTGAAAAATGAGCGAAAATCACGACAGAGACAACCAGGAGTGTTCGCGTCATCATCACCGCTTAACACCATAGACGAGAGAGCCGCTGCCGCCATCATCGTCATCATTCGCGTGGATCTACCCGACCGGGAGAGCCGCTGACAGCAGGCCCCGCGAAGACGCTGTAGGAGTTGAGAGGCGTATAGCAGGAATTAAATATCCAAGCGTCGCGGAAAGGTCAGAAAATAGGAAACGGGAGGAAACTGTATTACCTAACGGGCAGCGCATAGAGATTTGAAATAAGGCGAAAGACGGAGAAAGAGAGAGAGACCAAACAAAAGGAAAGAGACCGAGAGAGAAGCGAGCGAAAACAAAATAACGCGGCATGCGGAATCTGACAGGAAGAGTTCAGGCAGTCTTGTGATTAATTGCGTAGAGGAAAGATCGGCAAGTGCAAACGAAAAAATGAAATTGTAAAAATGAGCGAAAATCACGACAGACGCCACTACGCACGCCGTCACCACAACAACGATCATACGTCATCATCATCGTGCTATTAACCCGCTTGGCAAAATGTCGCGCGACATGCATGCTTGAAATCGATGCTTGTTAACATTTTATTTCAAGCATCCTGAGTGACCCAGCGTGAGCGCTGAGCGCACCTCCCCTCATTCTCAATGCCGCGTTTTTGGTTAATCCTCGCTCCCACCCTTTCTTTCCTTCTCCTCAACGAACCCACCATTCCCGCGAGCGTAGACCGATCAAAAAATTCCAGGAAATTCCGACAGTAAGTGTGCAGTTTTTTATTCACAGTACTGTTTGGCAAAATATCAATTCTTGATGGCGCGTACTGGCGATCAAATCGTTGGCTGCTTGCTCCACCGATGGCGCGTGCTGTTGGAAGAGAAACACTTGGTGTTTGATGCGTTTGCCTGAGGAATGAAAGATTAATCGAGCATTAGAATGGTGAACAAAACTAGTACTGTTTAAAACTTACCGATCACGAAGATATTTTAAATTAAACGGCGACTCTGTATGCCCTATCCATCTGCTTTGATCTGTTATCAGAAGCTTTGGTGATGAAATAGCTACGTGTGATGGAAAATAATAGAAGAATAAACAAACATTAAAAGCAGTACGATTGTTAGAACACAAATATCATTTGCAAGATTCTTCTTCTTATGCATGCACTTACCCGTAGATCATGTAACAAAACAAACTGCAGTTACTCCTGCGTTGATTGGCTATGGAGAGGTGGAGGAGTGCGAGTGTGTGTCTCATGCACACAACGAAATTTTGGTCAACACCTCGATGGTAGGAGCGTTTTTCCATGGGATGGGGTAGTGGAGTGCGAGTGTGTCGCATGATTCCTTCAAAACTAAGGCCAGGGGTAGCGAGAGGCATTAAAATGAGTTACTCTTTGCCAAGCGGGCGGGGAACAACCTACCGACCACTACCTATTCGGTCAGGAGGCGTTAACTGCCGGTCTCTTTGCTCGTGCCACCATGGACCGCAACGAGGCAGTACGCAATCGACTTCCTAACCACGAACCATCGAAAACTTCCGACGATAAGTATCAACGGCAAACGATCGCCTTGCCGCGTTTCCTCGTCACTACCGATGCCGACATCTAAGCGATTAATCGAATCGATACCGAATCTGCCGCACAGCGGCCCAACCGAAAATGCTACACGCTACGTATGCCGACCTCGAAGCAGAATCCCAACATCCCCAAAGCGAACCCCCTAAAGCTCAACCCCTAAAGCGAAATCCTACGCCAAACCGATGACTCTACGATTCGTTTGGCAGGACCGCAAGGGGGACCAGGATTCGTCTGCTTTTATCATTCACTTGCCCAGACATCAGCGGATACTTTTCCGCTCAGCCAGGGTAACCGCTACCGACGAGCACCAATCTGCTTACCTGCTGACCCGAACGATATCAAACCGAAACGTATCGACACTTGTTTCAACGTTCCTACAGGACACCGTCTGGCACTTTGACCGATTGGAACAGTTGTTCGCCCATAGCAACATATCATTCGACCGTCGCCGCAACAAACGTATCACGCTTCATACCAAGCACTTACACGAATTTTCGAAGTCGTTTCAGATCTTTGTAACGGACAGCAAGGCTAATCTCCGTCAACCGCCTGAAACCAACCCAAACAACGAACGACCACGACCATATCGGCCTCGTGACACCGTCACTCGATCGCCCGCCGATGACCGGACGCGCACATAACTCCGATGTCCCAACTGCCATCGCCCGAACAACCGTTGACGAGCCGGCAAAACACGACTTCGATGTCCCCGCCGTCGACACCGACCTGAACGCCGAAAGCCCGAAAGTGCACTTAATCGATTTCGCATGCACCGTCGCTACCTGCAGCTACGTCGACCGCCAGCAGCATCGACCGCCAGCTGCACCAACCGCCAACTGCACCCCACCACCACCAATCCAACGACATATGGAATCGATCATATCGACCGGTGTTACCAGTAACACCGCTCTAGGTGGGGAATCCTGTAGCGACCAGAGCGCCATCTGGTGCGCACACGTAGAACTACCGACCAAAATGTTAAACGGGCTAGTTAGGCAGGGACTGCACACAAAGCTAGAGCAGGACAAACAGTGGTAGCATGCTTCACCGGTGGCTTGCTCCATACACGTTCTCTCGCGTCCTAAACGTTTCAACACCGACACGCGCATATCCGTCCGGCTTAACCAATACACGGAGCCCAACTACCGCTTCTTCAATTGCTCGAATTGAGGCGATTCAACGTAAGCTCACGAGATATGCCCTACGCCTACTTCCCTGGCAGGATCGCAATAATCTTCCTCCGTATGCTGCGCGGTGCCGTCTTCTAGGCCTTGAACCTCTTTCGGTTAGAAGACGCAATGCACAGTGTTCTTTCATCGCTGGATTGCTAAATGGCTCTATCGACTCATCGCCATTGTTGCATCGAGTCGATATCTATGCACCATCCCGAACACTTAGGTCTAGAGAAACTCTACGGCTCGCTCAACCCCGTTCCAGTGCTGGTCGGTCAGACCCTATGTTCCGCATGTCGGCTGTCTTCAACACTGTCTCGGATTGCTTCGACTTCGACATCTCAACTCAGTGCTTCAAGGAACGTCTCCGGCTTTTGCCGTGGCCGCAGTGAATTGCGATGCAAATCTTGTTTTTGCTATGTATTTTTTTTTTTATTGAACTGTTACATCTTAATTAGGCCATACGGCCCGTTGAAGATTAATAAATAATAATAATAATAATAATAATACACTTTCTTCTCCGGCAACTCTCGATCGAGCAACAGCAATTTTCGCGTCTCTCCCGAACTCACCGTTCCGCGGCTTAGTAAAAAAACGAATAAACCGAACTCTAGTTCGCAAAGCGTGTTGCGTATCATTTCTTTAAAAAAATAGGGACCACATTTGTGGCGCCCCTAAAGGTTAAATCTAACATTCTTAGTGGCTTGCAATTAACTTATAACCGGTAGTCTCAGTTTACTTAAAGTTTAAAAGTTATCTGTTTATTTTATTAAAAAAATTCTGTTACACATGTGGTTTTGGTTAGATTTATTTATAAAGATTAGTAATACGAATGAATTTTAAACGTTTACGCTGGCAATCGCTGTCTGGTGAGAGGATGGAGTAGATGCTGTGGTCCAAAAGTTGAAACTGCATAGTGGATTGTCGGATTTGTCCAAAACGAAGTCGTGATGGAATTCTCTAGTCTTGGTGTGGTCTCTCTGTGGTGGAGTTGAGGTCTTGATAGTTCTCAGGAAAGAGCGACCACTGCTAACCCAATAACCATTCCAACTTTCGGCGATGATGATTTTACTAAGGCAAATTACGTATCGGCGTGGAAGTGTTATGGCAGCAGGCCGGGTTATTACGCCCTGCGTTGGTTAGTCAGTCTGCCTTTTCGTTTCCCTGAATACCAGTGTGACCAGGACTCCAGCAGAATGTGACTTGAGGTGAATTCGATATATTGCAGAGTTGCTGGATGTTCGGGTTGCGGGTAGTTCTAGATTCAAGTGCTTGAAGGACACTTGCACTCTCGGTGAATATCACGTTGGGTTTGTGACTGCATAGGCCTTCGTCACTGTAGTTACGGTGTACCTTCATCTTTAGGCATAGTAATTGAAAATTTAGTTAATGCTGGAGAATTTTCTGTGGCAATAGGTACACTCGATGATTTGGATGAAATGTTTCGGCATAAGTAATGTGTTTTATGGCGTTTATAACTGCTTCCATCCAAAAATCTGTCACCACAATTTTCACATGTAAACGGACGCTCTCCAGTGTGTATACGCCTATGAACAGTCAATTGGCCACCCTGACTAAATCTTTTATCGCAGAATTCGCAAACATATTTTTTTTCCCCTGAAAAATAATTAGAAACAAACTTAATCAATTGATTACATACTCAACATCATATAAACTTATATTTTAAACCCCGTACGTGAATTTATGATTCGTTGAATTTAAGGTACAACAAGACCACATCATATAACAAAGACCACATCCAAAAATTGTTGACACATTCAAAAGTGAACTTAACCAAGTATTCCTTAGGGTTTCGATTCATATGATGGATTAGTTAACGGGAAGAGGAATGTTTCAAACCGCTAGTGGAATCGTGCGAGCATTATGCGGATGTTTGCAATCTTACAATGAAGTGTTGCAACTGAATAGAGGAATTTTGCAAGTGAAGCTCCATTATTCCATTATACAATTTCGAATCATAGAAACCCTGTATCAATGTTCATTAATGTGATTAGCTGATCTTTGCATACCACCTTTGTTTAATGCTTGTTTAATTTTGGCTCAACAACCGTTAAGGCCTGCCTGTACCACTTGTGGGGCTGGCTTTCAGTGACTTTTGGATTACCCCCCATAGCAGGATAGTCAGTCCTACGTTTGGCGGCACGGTATATTTGCGGCTTGTACCCATGACGGGCATGTTGATATGTCGTGCGAGTTGACGACTCTATCATGAGACCGGCTCTGGCGAATTTGCTTAATTAGCTTTGACATTTGTTTAACCGTAGTGTCTATGACCAAAAAAATACACGTTGTTCTACGACCGCCTAGCCGGGTAGGACCATACACTTTGTATGGGAGATTGCTGTTTCACGGATTCAAAAGAATTTCTTATGATCTGCTCGTCGAATTATTATTGCATGAAATTATTATCAAAGCTGCATCTTCTTGTTGGTTTACTGAAAACATTTTTCTGGAATTTTGAAAATTGTCTCACAGTATTTCTACGACCGCCTATCCGGACATTCAAAAAGATTCTGATAATCGGACCAATAGCACGGTTAGCAATGTACTTGCATCACCATCAGAACCGTTTTTCCTCCAGCCATCTTCCTGGTCCTACATAAATATGTCTATCTTTCCAGAAATGTTTCTTTGGCTTAGGATATCGTATCGTCATCAAATTGATTATTCTATTCCACATCACATCTTCTTCTTCTTCTATTTGGCGTAACGTCATACGCGGACATACCGGCCTATTAAGACATTCGAGACTTAATTCATTACCACACATCCGGATAATCAATCCGTCCATTCTACGGTCTAAGGAGACGGTCCATTATAGGTTTGTCCATGACGGGCATGTTATTGAGTCGTAGGAGCAGACGACTGTACCACGAGACCGCCCCTTTACATAACATGTGATGTTTAATATGCTACGCATATAAAAACAAAATCGGTTATGTTTGCTAGAGTTTCGGCTGCATTATCGATGTACTTATAAAATTACGACCAATGATCAACTCTGACGAAAAAACGGCTGAGAGCAACATCTCCATCTCCAATTTATTTGAAACGAATTGGATCTGTAAGGAGTTGGATTGGAATAGCACCTGTTTACGACGTTTTAGTAGATTCTCGTTCCCCGTTGCTTCCAATCGCGTATCGTCACTTGCGAATCGATAATCTTCTTCTTCTTCTTTGGCTCAACAACCGATGTCGGTCAAGGCTTGCCTGTACCCACTTGTGGGCTTGGCTTTCAGTGACTAATAGATTTCCCCCCATAGCAGGATAGTCAATCCTACGTATGGCGGCACGGTCTATTTGGGGCTTGAACCCATGACGGGCATGTTGTTAAGTCGTACGAGTTGACGACTGTACTACGAGACCGGGTCGCGAATCGATAATAACGTGCGATAAAATGCGGAGCATTCGACGGACCAAATGACGGACTATTTTGCTACGTAGTACATAAAAAATTGCGAGATAGTTTTAAGACCGGCATTCGAAAAAAATGAAACATTTTATTTTGCGTTGCGTAGCAATAATTAAACTCCCCCTCTCCTCTATGTAACAAATCGTATTGTTTGACAACACCCCCTCGCCCTCTCCCTTAACAGCGTTACATAATTGGTGGAAGACGCCTTAACCGAGTACAGACAGGCCTGCCCACGCCAGAATGCAGATCCGATTGCATACGATTCTATCTTCACCATAAACATGAGAGGGACAGAGCTTATACCCCGAACGTACCCGAGAGGTATGCATGCTTCACTCATCAGGATATAAAGGCAAGGAGAAGGCAAAAGAGACACAGAAAAGTTTCCTCGCGGCTACACATGTCCTCAAGATGCGATGTCTATGCGTCTCGCTCGGTATCACAGCGGGATACGGCAGGTAAGGAGTACAAAAGCTGCAACCTATTACGCACACATGTTTATCGAACACAACTATTCGGTGTGGTTCGGTAAACTTCACGAGGACGCCGGAACAAAAGACTTTTTCATGATTTTGTATGACTTCGGCTGTTTTGGGCCGAAAGTGTGGATGCAGACATTTAGGTACCATGTATCTGGATAATGATTACTCTTCCCTTGTTCGAACCCCCTTTATCCACCCACACCCACACACACACACACACACACACACACACACACACACACACACACACACACACACACACACACACACACACACACACACACACACACACACACACACACACACACACACACACACACACACACACACACACACACACACACACACACACACACACACACACACACACACACACACACACACACACACACACACACACACACACACACACACACACACACACACACACACACACACACACACACACACACACACACACACACACACACACACACACACACACACACACACACACACACACACACACACACACACACACACACACACACACACACACACACACACACACACACACACACACACACACACACACACACACACACACACACACACACACACACACACACACACACACACACACACACACACACACACACACACACACACACACACACACACACACACACACACACACACACACACACACACACACACACACACACACACACACACACACACACACACACACACACACACACACACACACACACACACACACACACACACACACACACACACACACACACACACACACACACACACACACACACACACACACACACACACACACACACACACACACACACACACACACACACACACACACACACACACACACACACACACACACACACACACACACACACACACACACACACACACACACACACATGGTTGCTTGGAGTTGAGGACACGATTCATTGGAGTTGAGTCATGAAGGACGTGCTTTTGCTGTCGCTTCTGATCGAAGCTGTTTTTTATTGTGTTTAGGTGCGATTCACTGGTGCTTTTCCTGGACAAGGAATTTGGTTCTGCCTGTGATTTCCGTGCGTGTAGCGGGTTCTGGCCGCGGGCCTTTTTCTGCTGAGGGGCAGAAGCGCGGAACGTGCTAATCTTGTGCAACGCGGGTGAAGCCGCCACTATAGAACAAGGTCGTGTTATAAGGAAGTGCGGTTGTTTGTAGTGGTGTTGCCGTGGAAAGTATCTCGTGCATTTAGGATACACACTGTACCACTTAAATATTGATAGTGCGCGTGAAGTATAGTTCGGTATTACGGGTGCCTCTACGCACACTTGAGTTTAGCGAGTAGTGTAATTGTGCTGGTGAAGCTAGGAGCACCCAGTGCGTGAGTGACTCGAACGTGAGTTCTGTGAGTTTCAGTGACTTATCGTTGCGTTCGTTGCGTTGTGTGTGGTATCCAAACATCACCGGTATACTGTGTGCGTAGTGAGTGTATTACGATCATCGAGTGTGTGAGTGCCTTTGAGTTAACGTGCGGAAGAAGCATTAAGGTGCGCATACACGTACCGTGCGCGGTTAGCGTCTTAGGGTGCGCATACACTCAAAGAACTAAATGCTGGACTTCGAAACTAACTATCTGGATTCGCCTGACGGAATGAACGGAAACGAATCGCTTCATCCTCGTCCGCTAGGGTCTGCCCTTAAGGACATAGGCGCCTTTTTTGGTCGTAGCAGCAAGACGCCAAGATCGCCTCCGAATGATAATGTGCAGGGTTCTGTTTCACCGGCGGTGGATGTCGTTGAAGTTACGCCGGAAGAGCAGACTTCAGCCAGCATGGAGTGCCAGGAAACTTCCCATCCTATCAAGGAACAGGGTTTCGAGGTTAGTGCCAGCAAACTGCAAGAAGCTCTGATGGTAGCAAGGGAGCTGCATACGTATACGAAGGATTGGAACAATGTACATGCTCCGATCAAAAAGATGTCAGTGAGCATCCTCTCGGCGTTATCGTGTATCGAACGGGAGCTGCTGACTATGAAGTTGAGAGCGGAGAGGGTTGAAAAGGCGCTTCGCGAGGTCCAATCGGAACCTCCAGAAACACCTATGACTGGGAAGAGAAGTAGGAAAGTGAGAACGCCAGAGGAAGCAGAGGACGCTAAACGAGCAAAAAACGATGCTCCCTCTTGTAACCGTCCAGATGCAGAGTACAGCGAAGGGGGTAAAAACTCAGAGAACGGTGAGCTATGGAGCACGGTTGTCAGCAAAAAGGCCCAACGCAAGAAGAAGATGGGAACCATGGCGGGGGTAAGCAAACAAGAGCGGGTGAACACAACGGCCCAGTTGTGTTTACGACCACCCGTACCGCGACGACCAAAAACGGAGGCAATCCTAGTTGAGACAACTGAAGTATCAACGCACAAAGACATCCTCCGCAAGCTTAAAGCTGACCCTGAGCTACAGTCGTTCGGCAAACAAGTTGCTCGAATAAGAAGCACAAAAAATGGAGGATTGCTATTTGAGCTTAAGAAAAGTGATCAAACGGAGTGCGAAAGCTTTTCCGGAAAGATTCAACAAGCCATTGGTGAAGCTGGCAACGCAAAGTCTTTGGGACAAATGGAGACAGTAGAAATTCGTTTCATCGATGAAGAAACGGAAGCAGCTGACGTAGAGAGGGATCTGAGAAACCAGATAACTGGCCTCGAAGGCTATAAGGTGGAGGTAACGATGAAGCCTTCCTTCTCTGGTATGCAGACCGCTCTAGTGAAACTCCCGGTAAAGCTAGTGTCGGTGGTTACAGGAGCAGGAAAAGTGCAAATCGGTTGGTCAGTCTGCCCGGTGCGTATAAATATGCCGAGTAGAAGATGTTATCGCTGCTGGCAAACCGACCACATTTCGCAGGACTGTTGTAGACCAGACAGAAGGGACTGCTGCCTGCGCTGCGGGGAAAAAGGGCACTTCGCTGCTACGTGTCGTCAGCCACCACGATGTGTGCTTTGTCCAGATGGATCCAACGCGCATCACTCTAGTGGAGCATTCTGTCCGGCGGCTAAGAAAACAGCACCATGGAAGTAGCCCAGATAAACCTAAACCACTGTGAAGAGGCACAGACACTACTGAGCCAGGTGATGGTGGAGGAGATAGGAGATATAGCCATAGTCTCTGAGCCATACAGCGTTCCAACAGGCTCTAGTAGCTGGGTGGCAGATAAGACTGGGAACGCTGCAATATGGGTGACAGGCAGGTACCCAATACAACGGGTAGTATCTAACACCTTCGAGGGTTTCTGCATAGCTGAAGTAAATGGACTGTTTTTCTGCAGCTGTTATGCTCCCCCAAGTTGGGAGCTAGAGAGGTTCCATGTTATGTTAGACAACCTCGTAGCAGAGCTGGATGGGCATAGACCACTTGTAATTGCCGGTGATTTCAATGCTTGGGCTGTTGAATGGGGGAGCAAGCGAACTAATAGCAGAGGTGATGCTGTTCTCGAAAGCTTCGCCCGGCTGGGAGTAACGCTGGGAAATACCGGCACAACCCCCACGTTCAACAGAAACGAGAGGACATCAATCGTTGATATTACGTTCTGCAGTCCCACCCTCTCGGAGAGATTGAACTGGCGAGTTAGTGATGCACTCACTCTCAGCGACCATAATGTTGTCAGATACGCCATCATCCAAGGGCATAGGCTAACATCATCATCAGCGCATGGGTCCCGAGTTGGTGGTAGAGGCTGGAAAACCGAATCCTTCAATGAGGATTTCTTTAAGGAGCTTTTAGCTTTCGGAGATTTCGGCGAAGCCGTGAGCGCCTCTCAAATCGTGATAGCCCTTACCAAAGCCTGTGATGGCGCTATGCCAAGAAGAAAACCTCCTAACGGGCGACGACCACCTGTGTACTGGTGGAACGCGTCGATTAAAAGACAACGGGCTGAATGCGTAGCAGCACGGCGCAAAATGCAGCGAGAAAGATGCCCTGAAGTAAAACAACAACTCAGGATCGTATACATTGCGGCTAGGTCAGAACTTAAAAGAGCGATTAAAGCCAGTAAAAGGCAACACTTCCTCAAGCTATGCGACGAAATCGCTCGGAAGCCCTGGGGACTTGCCTTCAATACACTCATGAATAAGGTAAAGTCTTCGGAACCTGTAGAACAGTGTCCTGTAAAACTGAAGAGCATTATTGAAACCCTGTTTCCAACACATGCACCACCGAACCTCAGTCCTACGATCAACAAGCCAGAGACTGACCCTGTGCCTATAACGAGACAGGAGATTATTAACCTGGCCAATCGTTTAAAATGTGGCAAAGCTCCTGGGATAGATGGCATCCCCAATATGGCGATCAAGGCTGCTATGTTGGCATACCCTGATGTATTCAAAAACGTGCTAATGAACACCCTGACAACCGGCCAGTTTCCGTCAATGTGGAAAAGACAGAAATTAGTCTTGATACCGAAACCAGGTAAACCGCCAGGCCACCCGTCAGCTTTGAGGCCCTTGGGACTTGTGGATAACCTGGCCAAAGTGCAAGAGATGGTGATTTTGGACCACCTAACAAAATACACTGAGGGACCACACGGTCTGTCTGATCGTCAATTCGGCTTCCGGAAAAAACGATCTACAGTGGACGCGATACTGGCGGTGCTGGAAAAAGGTAATGCGGCGTTTCAACGGAAGCGATGTGGAGCTCGATACTGTGCGCTCATCACCATCGACGTGAAGAATGCCTTCAACAGTGCTAGTTGGGAGGCAATTGCGGCAGCGGTAGAGCGCATGAAGATTCCCCCGCACTTGTGCAGGCTGTTGAGGAATTATCTTGACGGTCGCGTGCTGCAGTATGATACAGCGGAAGGAGTGAAAACCAATGCCATCACCGCAGGCGTACCCCAGGGATCAGTGCTTGGTCCCACCCTGTGGAACGTCATGTATGATGGAGTACTGACCCTCGCCCTCCCTCCTGGTGTCGAAATCACTGGTTTTGCAGACGACATCGCTATCACTGTCTCAGCTGTGTCTATTGAGGAGGTAGAGATGCTCGCCACCGACGCAGGTGGATGCGGGACGCAAAGCTAGTGATGCGCATGCGAAGACTGAGTTCATCGTCATCAGCAGCCACAAGGTGCACCAAAAAGCATCGATAATGGCAGGAACTGTACAAGTCGAGTCTACCAGATCGCTGAAGTATCTTGGGGTAGTCATTGATGACCGACTGAAATTTAAGAGCCACCTCGAGGAAGCCTGCAAAGAAGGCCATGAAAGCAATAAATGCACTAGCGGCATTCACTCCAAACATTGGCGGACCGAGTAGCAGCATTAGGCGCCTTCATGCTAACTGCGTCATCTCGGTGTTGAGGTACGGAGCGCCGGTTTGGGCGCATATACTAAAGGAGAAGCAGCACCAGAACACCGTGAATAAAGTGCACAGGAAGTTGGCCATGCGTGTTACTAGCGCGTACCGTACCATTTCGTACGAAGCGGTATGCGTTATTGCGAGCATGATGCCTCTTTGCATCACCCTCGAGGAGGACTCGAAGAACTTCCGGAAATCGCGTGCGGGGGAATCTTTCACTGAGACTGCCAAGAAAGCCTCAAGGCAAGCATCGATGCGGCAATGGCAGAACGAGTGGAGTAACTCGTTGAACGGAAGATGGACCTACTTGCTGATCCCCGACGATGCAGCATGGCTAGACAGGAAACATGGTGATGTGGACTACTTTGTCACCCAGGTTCTTTCCGGCCATGGCTGTTTTAGAAGCTATCTGCACAGGTTCAATCGCGCCTCTTCATCTCGGTGCCCTGCGTGCAAGGATGAAGATGAGACGGTGGACCACGTCATGTTCCACTGCCCTCGATTCGCCGAGGAACGCCTGCAGTTGAACGAGAGTTGCAGAGTAGAGGTGGGCCGTTCAAACCTGGTACAAGTCATGCTGCAGCACACCGACTCATGGGAGGCAGCGGCAACAACAATGCGTCTGATCCTGACCAAGCTGCACCAAAAATGGAAGCAAGACCAGCAGCTCGGCGATATTTAAATTCGTCGTGAGTGTATGTGTTAGTGAACGCGTGAGTGCGCGGCGGAAAAAGTGTCGTTTAGTGCCTAGTATTTCGCGTAGTCATGACCAATTTTTGTGTTTGCGTGATACCTGTCAATCAGTCTCGCGAACTTTGATTCATCGTGCAATAGCTAGGATGAAATGCTAATGCATAAGCCCTTCCCCAAGAACCATACCGAAAGGTGAACCCATAGCGAAGGGTATATGGCCCAAGGAGGGAGTATTCTGGGTAAGAATCCCGTGCGACAACGGGAGTCTTTCGAAGATTCCCCCTCCTTGTAAAACAAAAAAAACACACACACACACACACAGCGCGGGGAAAGTGACCGTCCACGATATCATGTCTTGACGGTAGATCATGTCAGTACGTCATGTCAGTACGGTAGATCCGAGAGCAACAAAGTCAAGAAAAACTCTTACCCGGTACGGATGGCAATCCAAAGTTCTTTTCTTGTTATTATTGTTATTGGCGTAATGGCCCACGCGATCATGCCGGTCTTTTAAGGATTTGAGTACCAGGTAGCCGAATAGTCAGCCCTTGCTACGGCAGACGGTTCATACGCGGTTAGAACCCACGACGGGCATGCTGTTAAGATGTGCGGAATGATGGCGGTGCCGCTGGCCCGCTCCTATCCAGCGGGCAACTTGCATACTGCCACACTGTATCCTGCTCGATGCATACGCTGTAGGCAGGGGGAAGGATGCAGCTCCACAATAAAAAAAAACACCGTCATGAACACCTTCCTTTCTTTGACCGATGGATCATAACATTACGGAAGAATACACATTTGGCGACAGTGTTGCACGCACACTCACACCCTTGCGCAGACGGCTTAGCTTATCTATGTAATCTACGACATACGAAAGGAAAAGCATAGTGTCACATAAAGTTATGCTTAATGCAATTAGGTTTAAGCTTTCCTATGCACGGCCATGGCCACCTGTGTTGCGTGCGCTACTTCGAAATAGAGTTCTGCGCGTTGCACAGCAAACCCTCCAGCGTGAAATAGCGATTCGTTAGTTATTTTTACATTGCAGCGATTGAACTCATTGCGCTGTTTTGGTTTGATTTGTGAAAAATCTATTTCATTTCCGCAATGTTTGTTAACGGTTTTTTTAAGCACCACAACAGCTCGCGAGCATTGACCACACGCGAGAAAGAGATCGACTCTCTTCATTCCATAAAAATACGATTCGCCCGCTCGCATACAAAAATATAAAAAAGCTCGTTTATAACTAGTTGCCCTGAGAAAAAAAATCAAAATCTATAATACTGTTGGTCTTATACGGAAAGTAAATAGCCGCATGTAAAAACAGCAAATATTTTTATTATGGTTAAAACTAAAACTCAAATTAACGTTTTATTTAAAAAAAACATAAACAAGCTACTGTCGTCGACCCACACTGCCTATTCAAAATACACGTATAAAACATCGTAGAGCGCGAGCGCTTCGTATGTGCAAAACACACAGAGAAAAACAGCCTGGCTTGCAAGCGCACTGCTTGTACAAAATACGTAGCGAGTAGATCAGGGTAGCTCGCGAGCGGCCTGTATACTTAAAATCCATGCAGAAAAAACTGCCTAGCTCGCGAGCGCACTGCCTATCCAAAATCCATGCAGAAAAAACAGCCAAGCTCGCGAGCGCACTGCCCATCCAAAATACGTAGCGAGAAGAACAGAAACGAGAAGAACTCGCTCGTGATTCGCAGTAAGCAAAAGAGCCTGATCGCTCGAATCGTCACAAAGAATCATTTTGCCCATGTCTAATCCAAACCTTCGACAGCACGCTCAGGCGAGGGGTATGAGGCGGAGCAAGGGACGGGTAGCTCGACAAGCTGCTTGACAATTTTGCCGTAGGAGGGAAAAAGAAGGCATGAGAAAATGCGCGAAAGGCAATGAGTTCTTGCATCGCTTTGCCGAGCGGGATAGTGAAATCGCATATACCGCGTATATAGGGGAATATCTGTATTCATTAGTGATGGGAAAAATGAAGTTTTTGACAGAATCGATTCCGACTAGTTTCGCAGTTTTCTTGAATCGATTCCGGATAGTAGGTCGGGTATCAGTTTCCGGAATCGATTCCGGATTCGGCTCGGGAATCGGAATCGGATCCCAAATTGGTTCCAAAATTGGCTCCATAATTGATTCCGGAGTTGGCTCCGGAATCGGAAACGGTTTCAGAATTGGCTCCGGAACCGGAATCGGTTCCGGAATCGACTCCAGAATCGGAATTGGTTCCGGAATCGGAACTGGCTCCTAAATTAGAATCGGCTTCCAAACGGAGTCAGTTTCGGCATCGCCATAAAAATAGGCGTTTGGCGTTTTGATAACCGCAAAAAATTAAAAATAAATACTTGTAAAAGATCCATTCTCATGGCGATTCCCGGACTGATTTAGCTTCTAACACTTCTTCTGCGATTCCCAGGTCAATTCCGATTCCGGAGTCAATTCTGATCGCGGAATCGATTGCAGAGCCGACTCGGGCCGACCGATTCCCTGTTCGGAATCAATTCCAGAGCCGATTGCGATGCTGGAATCGATTCCGATTTCCGAGCCGATTCCGCACATTTCTAGGTACTTACCTGTATGAGTAGTAAGATGCTTTGCAAGATTCGAACTAGATGTAAATTGCCGATTGCATATCTTGCAATTATATGTTTTGTACTTCTTACCAGTGGGACCAGCTTCTGGTGGGATTGCTATTGCATGAGCGTTCGGTATGTATAATTTACTTTGGGGATTAAAGTGGGATGTGTAGTGTCGACGCATTTCCTTCTTATCAACAAACCCTTTCTGGCATAGCTGGCATGAGAATGGACGTTCACCAGTATGTATGCGACGATGTATCGTCAGCGATCCTTTTTGTGTAAATGTTTTTCCACACAAATCACACATATATGGTACAGGTTGGTCGGCATGCATTTTAATATGGCGAATGAGATTTTTGTGATGTTTAAAAATACGATTGCAAACCTTACATGTAATGATACCATGTATTGTATGACGAAACTCATGTTCAACCAACGATTCTGCCTCCCGAAATATCAAATCACAATAACGACACTTTTTATCCGTTATGTTCGATTCGTGAGAATTCTTTACGTGTTCCAGTGCAATAGAAAGATTATCGAAAGTTTGCGCACAGAGCACACAGTAGCATGGTTGACTAGCTTCTGCACCAAGACAGTTTAGTTTATGTTCGCGCAATACCTGTTGCGCTCGGAAGGATTTTCCACACACCTCACAAATAAACGGTTTACCTCTATTGTGTGTAAGATGGTGATCAATAAATTCGTCTGTTTGTTTTAGTGGGTTTCCACAAACATTACAACCATGCACACTATTCTCTTTTTGATTTCTTTTTTCATTAATTATCAGTGTGGTAGATTTTTGGCGCACTTCACCACAATATTTACATTCTAATTGATTTTCCTGCTCATGTATGGCCTGATGACGCCGTAGGGTACTAAGCATTGTGTAAGATCGATCACAGATCGGACATATAAATCGTTTGTGCCCTTCTATTACCCTAGTATTGTGTATTTCAGATTGTGTTTCAGCTTCTTGATGTTCGTCTTGCTGGTTCCCTTGAGAATGTACCTGTCCTTCATGGTGCTGACAGTCCGCTAGCGCCACAAAACGCTTCTCACAGTAAAAGCATTTGATAGCTAAGCCTTCCGCATGTTGACGAAGATGGTCTTGAAGCACTCTTATCGAGCTAATCATTTTGTCATCACACTTACCGCACTGAAACGGCAGCGAATCGGAATGCAATACGAGATGATTATTAAGGTCTTGATGCGATTTTCCAATGAAGTCGTTACATATGTAACAAATCATCTTACGATTTTCTTTTTTTTTAATTTTTTGTACGTGATGTTTTTTTTCGTGTTTATCTAGATCAATTTGATTCGAAAATGTTGTTGCACAGTATCGACACACAAACCGTCTACCCTTATCGGCATCGATGTCGTATTTCTGCTCATGTAAATTACGCATATGTCTGCTTACAGCTCGTCCACAAGAAAAGCGGGCGGGACAATAAAGGCAGCGTCGGTTTAACGCTGGATCATGCTGCTGATGATGCATATTTAAACGATGCAAATTAGTAATCGTTTCCGATACACATATATTACAGTTGAATGGAATGTCTTTCGCATGCTCATTTTGGAGGTGTTGACGCAAATCCATGCGAAACCGGAATCTTTTTCTACAAATATAACACTGCGTTATATTATTCGTTTTCATATCATCTGTCTCTTCATTTCCGTTTGTATTTTTACGGTTTAAACATGCCATCTTCGACATTTTGTTCATTTCCAAGCTTTCCTTCCGTAGTCTGCTGACATTTTTAGGTTTTAAACTTTGTTGCAACAACTTCTTTAAGTCTGTCGAATTGTACTCTTCGCTAATATCAGTTTCAAATGTACATTTTTGATGATCATTTGTACTATCATGTTCGGTTCGGGCCGGATAGGTTTTAGATTCTACATACTCCGATTGATCTTCACTTTGATCTTGTCTATCATATTCCATCGACGAATATTTTTTTACACGCTCTGAGTTGCCTTGAAAAGCGCACGTTATGAGAGAGGCTGTGTTATCGCCTAGTATTCCTGAAGTATAATATTTATTATTTGCACGCCATTCGACGTTCCGTGCGTTTTGTTCTACTCTTTCCGTAGGTTCCTCTTTTGATTCATTAGTATGATTCAAGATGTCACTGTGTTCCGCACCACTATTATTGCTGTAATGAGCATTTCCAGAATCAACTTTGATTTCCACATTTTCGTTCACAAATACTGCTGAAAGGCATTCTGAGCTACTTCCAGAATCTATAGGCTTGTTGTCAAAATCCTGTAAATTATCATCTTTTTTAACAATATAGATCTCTTCTACATCGTTATTCGATGGGATGATATGACTGAAATAATAATTTAAAAATATATTGATTTATTAATAGATAATTTGGAAGACGTGAATTTAAACAGTATAATGTATTATTATCTACCGAAGCAACATTTTTTCCTGTTTACAGTAAGGTACATGAATATAATAACGCGATCAGAATAAATTGACACTATACGGCTCAACCAAGGTGGATTAAAAATATCAGGTGGAGGAAAAGGATTTTCGGGGGTTCGCCATTATTTAAAAACTGTCATTTAAAAACCGTTAAAGCGGCGCTCTGCGACCAATTGAACGAGACAAACAAACACGACTCTGTCTATATCAAAGTGAGTGTATATATCAGGTTGGCTTAAAGTGTTTTTCCTCACATCGACACACAGTTAGATAGAATTAGAAAAAAAACTGTATAGAACAATCATCAAAGCACCCAGTTTGTTATGGATCTAACTGTCAAACCAGGTTTTCTTCCTATTTTCGTTTTAAGACGTCAAATTGCACTGGATAAGCCCACCTGATATATCAACTCATTTTTATCTATAGGCTCTGTCAGCTGTTCGATGTCTTTTAAACCTGTCATGATGCAAGGCAATATGCCTATTTTTTCTTCTCGAAAATGAAGCATTTTCATAGTTTAAATGCATATCCATCTGCAGGAGGAAGATTCAACTCATAATTTACCTGTTATTCTCATCAATAATAAAATAAAAATCTTTCAAATTTAACATTGAAAAATTAAAACAAACGTCCGTGCCAAAACACATACAGTGCAAACACATGTATTATGTACACGTAATAGTTTTATACGTTTCAAACCTGTATATTTCATATTGTAATTCATTGAGAAGCATTACCGTAATTATTGATAGTGTAGAAATTAAAAATTCGAATTTGTTTATACCTCACACATACACCTTGAAATCCTCACACATGCACCTTTTCTTTATGTACATCTTGTTTGTGCGATCACACCTAGGATTAAGTATCTCAGGCAATACTGTCCAATAGAGATGTCATTCGTGATTGAGCCAAGGATAATGTATTTAGAAGGTTGATTTTTACCGCTTTTGCTGGGCGACATTGTGGGGGACATCTGTCACTCTCTGCATACAAATTTCATTACCCCGCACCAGCCCTCCGCGATTTTTATACCGGAGCCCCAGGAAGAGATGTGTCAAGTCGAGAAATGTCATTTTGCTCTGAACAACTTCACCTTGTCATTTATAACACCTTGGATTGAGCGCTAAAACTGGAAACACGCAATTCTTCAGCAGTCAATTAATTCTTCCGAAATTAAGAGAGATTACAATAGCCATTTTAAAAAATTTGCACGCAATTTTAAAGCCGAAAATATTCGGGCCGGAAATTTGCGACCGCAGAATTCCGCCTACTGTGAAACACATATACAGTAGAACGACGATTTTCCGGAGACGGATAAACCGGCGGGCGGCTTAACCGTGCGCATAAATGTGACAGCTGTTCAAACATACGGCGAACATTTGCAGCGATAGTCAAGTGGGCAACCAGTTTTTTGTGCAGCTCTGTAGTGTCTAGTGGTGTTTTCGAAATTTATTTTTGTTCATGAACAGTGGTTCAACCTATAGTTATTGATTAAAATAATATTCTACTAACGATTTTTCGATGGATTCAAGGTGAATTAATCATAAAACTAGTCGATTATTAAATTTTTATATGAATTTGACATTTCTTGGACCATTATCCGTGCAAATCGATTAACCGGCAACCGCCCGGTCCCGAGCTACCCGGATAATCGACGTTCCTCTATATTTTCATTATTTTATATTTTCTACACATGGAAAATGTTACTACAGTTAAAAGCTTTAAGGATGTTTACGAACTTCTAACTTTAAGACCATTTTTCATAACCCATAGTGCAAAAATGAAAAATATTAAACTTGTGTTTTAATTATAATTGCAATTTCGCCTTTCTGTGGTCTAAATTGATTTTGGAACATTTCAGCACACAAATCACATTTTTTAGACAATCTCGACGATACAGTACAAAAATGACTTTCAAACGCGATATGTTCGAGGCCGCTCCATAGTGCAATGTCAGAGAGAGCGGTACCCCGGATGACAATTTCAGCACGGAAAATCGGGTTGACATTTGATGCAAGTCGCTTTCCGTTCCGCTTTTCAGACGAAAGCGATCTCACTATGAGCAGCGTGCTGTGAGAAAAAAGGAAGGGGAAAATCAGTGCAATCATCGTCATGGTAGTCATGGCGAAAAAAAGGTATTCCCCTCTTTCACTTTTTCCACCGTTACATCCCTAGTACACTCTGACTCTTCCTTTCTATTCAAGTTCATCTGTTGATTTGTTGTATTGCCGTGGTTGGATTTGATCCGTAGTACATCAAGTCAGAACATCTCAATTAAACATGTAAACCATTGAAGGCTTCGAAATTTGGATCGTTGTAAAGGCACTAGTAGACGCATCGAACCTTGAAGCAGAAATAGATCCACGCACAAGTGAAAATATTGACGATGATATCGTGTTGCCTTTGATGATTGCATGGTGTTCAAGAAACAACAAGGAATGATGAAGAGCAAACGATGGGGAGTGCAAGTAATGAATTTTGTTTTCGTGAATTGTGGAAACTAAATTTGATTCTTTTTGAATGGAAGCTGCTGATTTAGGATCCAAGCTAGACAAAGAAAAAGGATTTGAAGAAAAGAATTGAAAACAGAATGTATAAATCCTCCAAGTGCAAATTATGACTAAAGCAATTTCAATATGAACAGCAGTGGAAAAGCAGTGTACGCTCTCTAAGCATGGATGAATTTGAAAATAACGGAGGATGTAAGAACACTGCAAAACAGCACATGTTATGTACATGTGGCCAGCCGGCTCTGTCAATCAATTTACACTACAAACCATTAAAAGCACGTGATTTTATTCAGCTTTTTTAGGGTTTGCCGCGTGTAATTTTCAAGCTTATAAGGCAGGCTTTTAGGCTTTAGGCCTTTCTGTAATTCAAAGGAATGTTTAAGAAATGTTGTTGCAGGTCAAAACTACAAAATACATCACGAATCAATACAATTATACTTTTTTTTAAGTAATTGATTAGATGTGTATTTCTCTCAGTTTTAATGTGTTCCATCGTATTCAGTTGTTTAGGTGTCGAACATCTGTGTCGGCCAGGGGCCCCAAAAATGGCACCTACGCCCCGCTCACAAGTAAAATTGCTACTCAATCTCCGGTTAGGACATTTGATACAAGCTTCAATTAAGCCTCTAATTTCGTGTGATCGCTTAGGGCCTCCACTCGTCTTAATCCGCCACTGCTAACAATCACCCACAATCCAAAAGATGGCCTTTTGTGGACGATTTTTTACGTTCTAAATTCGACTCGATGCGGTATTTTTGGGTGTTTCTAGGTAGGTTCTAGGCTCTCTAGGTATTTTCAATCCATATAAATTTTTTTTCTTGATTTTCAACGTTAACGGTTAATGGTCATCGCACAACTGGGTATCTTCTTTATCGTCAAACGCTGCTTCAATTTTTGTTGATGCCTGTCATGGAGAAAGAATCACCCTCTGCAATTTAAATTTTTTTTTTACATTGACAACAGCACTTTGTTGGGTATTTTACACTTACCTAGAGGCTGTAAATCAACTATTAGTAAAGGAAGATGTTCATCATCTTACCATGTTTGATTTTATGTTTTCTTGTAAGCATCGTGTGTCCGATACAACATTTCACTATATTTTAACTGATTTGGGATATTTGATATGCTCTTTCAACAAAAAAATTGAGAAATGTAGCCCACGGTCAATTATTGCACGTTTTACAAATGAAAACTATTCGTAGGTGATCCAATGTTCTTCTCAAACCACAACACAATGGCGGCTCGATGTGGGGAAGAAATTTTTACTCACTCCAAAATCCGACCTCATCATGATTTCATCATGTGAGCGGCTGTTGCTTGATCATCTCATTAGATCGGCAATCATCGGCGATAGATCTGCTCACCATACAAACAAAATCATCTCGCCTCAGCGAGGGGAAAAAACAAGCTTGCTCAGATATGCAGGAGGAAACGATGATAGCCTCTCAGTATGGGTTGAAGCTGCTGTCATTGAGCTCGCCATAGTGAGAGCAGGCTGGATTGTCATTTGGGACTTGTTCCGACGCAATGCGTTGCGATTTTACCAAAATGTATGGGATTTGACAGACGCATGCGTTAACGACGCACGACGCAGCGTCAAAGTAGAAAAATTTCTATTTCGACGCACGTCGTGATGCGTCTGTCAAAATGGTTCAATCATATCGGGTGAAAATCGATATTTTTTCACGTTAAATTGTTTCGAGCGCAATTGGACGTGTAATTGGACTACTAAATAATTTTATTAACAAAACAAAATAAATGTAGAGAAAGTAATTTCGTAATTGCTGCAAAACAGGTGTGTGCGGGTCAGTATGCAATGTGCAATAATAAAGCGAAAACATGCTTTGCACTGTTTTGAGCAGAACTGGAAATGATTTTACAGTTGTAATTTAACATTATAATCACATCAGAACCTATAAATAAGAGGCATTATTGCTGTTTGTTGATGTTTTTCTTTGTAAAATGTGTTGACATATCCATGCAGAACGCAGCGAACAGATACCAGCGTGCGTCACGCAATGCGTTGCGATACGCTGCGTCGAAACAAGTACCAAGCCCTCACCCAGCAGAAGCGATAAAAAGAACCTTCTAAATGCGTACACCTTGATTGCATCTATTTCACGACCTTGAACGATTCTACCTGGTCTACATACACTTTGCTTATACGTAAACAAATAATTCTATCATTTCTCTTTTAATATTTTCTTAACAATGCATAAAGCATCACAATTTGATCTTAAATTTATTGACAGTCATCACAGACGATGTGTGAAAGTGTTATTTCCTGTGGTACCATTACCGATTAACGTTGAGAATGTAGGAGTACGCAGTCAACAATATTTTTACATGATTGTTGAACAAATAGATCTCCAACACCTTATTGTATGTTTGAGTTTGAAGTATCTTTAGTTGAATTTAAGTTCTGTGTTTTTAAATGACTGATGGATTAACCATGTATTTAATTCTTCTAGCAAATTCGAATGATTCAAGTAAACGATCAATCTAAAATGCTCATCAGTACCATTGACAACGCGGCATACGAACGCATAAGAGCAGAACAATCACTGCACGTTACATTCCAAGGGTTTGTCGACCATTTGATCAAAATTCTCGACAGTTGCAAGCGGGAAGAATTGCATTTAGCACTTTTATCTGAAAACAACTGTTATATGTTGCAAATTTTCGAGAAAAGTTCATTTAAGAATTTAACCCATTTGTTTGTTCCGATGGAAAAAGCAACAACCGATATCGTACTCTTTCATATAAATCAATCGCTCCAAGCTCTGCAAGAACAGGCAACAACACACTCATCTCAAGTACAGCAGTTTCAGATGGAGATAGATAAGAAAAACAATACAATCGACAAACTAAAAAAAGAAGTGAAATCCTTAAGTGACAAAATGGAGGAACAAGAAAATTTAATATTTAACAGGAACACGGAAGAAGTTAATCGCCTGTTGCAAACAATTAAAATGCTCAATGAAAGCAAGGACACTGAAGAGTGTCGACTTAAATCAATCATCAGTAGCATGCAAGAGAAAATAGACCAGTTAACGAAGGAAACCTATGAGCGCACAGAACGCATAGTTCAAGAATCAAAGCGTTTTGAAGCATATCGCGAAGAAAATGTAAAGCTACGGGGACAAACTGTTCAATTGAAAGAAGAATTAGATCGGTTACAAGCTAATATTACATCACAACAGTGTCGAGAATCCCGTTCCGAGATAGTAGTAACGGATTTAAAACGACAATTGATTGAAATGCAGAGTAAACTAAAGATAGCCGAGAAGCAACGGTCCGAATTAGAGGCAGAATTGGAAGCGGAAAAGAATATATGTCAAACAAAAAAGCATGCTCTACAACTGACGACTGATGAACTGGCAAATGCTTCTTTAGTGATAAATAATCTTAACAAGGAGAATATTAAATTAAAAAGCAAACTCGATTTGCGAACAGATATCGCAAAGCGTCAAGAAAAATTGTTGCTTGAAAAGGATAAAAGAATAACGGAATTGAGCAATACTGTAACAGCTATACAACAAGAACATATGAGAAACAAATCTTGCAATGAAGAATATGCTGAAATTGTTGGGCGCATTAAAGAAACTACAAATATAATAGAAGAAAAATATCGCAAAAGTAAGTATTTCCATGCCTATTCAATAGTTATGCATTATACAAATGCTTTTATTACTGTAACTTTAATTTTCTTATAATTAACATAATTTTGTTTCTTTTTTCACTTTACAGAAATTAACGATATGATACTCATGCTGTCCAATAATCCTAACGTAGAAACAGCGCCCTGTGTAGCATGTAAATATGATGATGAGTAGCTCATCATGGAATAGAAGAAATGTTGTTGTTTTATTCAACGATAAATAATGTGATGCTCATGATTGATGCCTTACACATTTAGAGACCGTTCAGGCTTTAGGCCACGTAACCGGCTATTTGGGCCCGTAAGTCCGTTCAGACACGAGGTGACGATGAAGATGGTAATCACACTACGTCCTAATTATTCAGGAACTCCATCGTGGCTGAATTGTAATGTTATACAGTAGGAGTAATATGATGACACATGTAATATATTCAGTATCTGTTAACTTAAGAAATTGCAACACTTACATTGTCACTCAATCCTATCGATAAAAAATTATGTTGTTTAGGGCCAAAATAAATACTTAACTTAATGCATCATTTACAAGGCAACAATTTAAACTGTTCCTTTATTAATTGTCAGTATGATTTTCATTTAATGCAACGGAGGGGGCTGAGGTAGCCACATTTACTGCTTTTAGTATATCCTGCTCTTGCCCGGCTATGAGCCGATCGCGTATAATTTCTGCAATGGCTTTTTGTGTTTTACGATCTAATTTTTCCAACTTTTTAGAAACATCTCTTTTCAAATCCCAGTCAGGTTTACGTGGGGCAAGGTTAACAATGTCAATCTCATCAATGACAATAGGTGTTGTCATCATCTCAAGCTGTACGTCGATTTGTTTTTCAACAATTCCAGCTTGATTAGCGATAGCTGAGGATTCCTGGATTTCATATTCAGTTACATGTTTATAATTCCGAAAAACGGGCCTATAAAACAAAATACTGTTAGTTGTCTAGTTAAAATGTGCCAAATAAAAGGTACTCACTTTGGTATATTAGCACTCACTTCGTTGACCATTATCTGCTGTAGTTCTTCGTGATTTCGTTTGTAGCGCAATTCCTTTAATCGATTCTTACGCTTAAGTGCTTCTTCCTGAAGCCTTCCAATTACATTGGCCATTTAAAATGTTATTTCATTTATCTTTCATTTCATGAGAACTTATTTTAAAAATAATAGCAACACTGCTTCAACTCAGCTTACAACCAAAGTGGGAAGGAGCTTCAGTAAATTGTACATTTCACCAAGGTGGAATATAGAGGAGGTATCTTCTTAGCGTTTGGCGTGTTGCTATCAAGATTTTTGGATATGAGGAGGTGAAGTGCTTCAGAGCAAATTGACATTTCACCGTCCAAATAGACATAGAGCGGCAACGTCGCGCGCGACGAAAAATAGCTCAAAATTTCACTCGGTGTAGATCAAAGTAGCTCGTTTGACTTAGTCAACCAACTTGTTTTTTATTTGAAAACACACAAAAATAGGTTAAAATGTGTTCAAATCTATTTGTTGCGTTTGGCATTAATCTGGATTGTAAGCAAAGTAGATAATTCGATAATTTAGGATGAAGCAAAAATGTCGCGCGAGACGAGTAGCTATGTTTCCAAAATTAAGCTACTTTTTGTCGCGCGCGACGTTTTCGCTGTATGTCTATTTGGACGGTCAAATACAGTGGAGCGCCGTTTATCCGGGCTTCTCGGGACTTGACCTCGACCGGATAAGCGAATAACACGGACAATGAGTCAAATGATATATTTTATCATCAATTTCTGATTAGTTCTTTAAAAAATTCCTATTTTTTGATAAAAATAACCCAGTTTTTATTAACTTCATGTTTTTCCCATGAGAATATTTGAAATTTGCCATGAATTATAGTGTTTTTTGTTATGATAATGTGCTCTTATAACCGCTTTTTTAAATATTCTCCTCATAACGCAATGTCACCTTTGTATTGAACTGTCATTTCTCAACAGCACGGATCAACGGAAAGCCGGATAAAAGGTACCCGGATAAACGGCGCTCCACTGTACAATAGAGCGTCGATTATCCGGGCAGCTCGGGACCAAGGTGTTATAAATGACAAGGTGAAGTTGTTCAGAGCAAAATGACATTTCTCGACTTGACATTTCTCTTCCGGGGGCTCCGGTATAAAAATCGTGGAGGGCTGGTGCGGGGTAATGAAATTTGTATGCAGAGAGTGACAGATGTCCCTCACAATGTCGCCCAGCAAAAGCGATAAAAATCAACCTTCTAAATACATTATCCTTGCTCGGGACCGGACGATTGCCGGTTAATCGATTTGCACGGATAATGGTCCACGAAATGTCAAACGCATATAAAACATATCAAATTCACTAGTTTTATTATTAATTCACCTAGAATCAATCGATTAATCGTTATGTAAACCTCGAATTTTACTGATTTGAATTTAACGTTGAACGTATCACAAAAGGACAAATACGCAAGGCAGAAGAATAAACCGAAGGCTGAAGGTGTTGTCAGTACAACGATCCGTAAACGAATGATCTTTATTTTTGACATTCAGATTTTCGCACAGTTGTCGCGGTGATGGTCATGTTCCGATCCGGCACTATGGTCTAATTAGGGGTCAAATCTCCACAATACTACAGTTAGTAGAATATTATTTTAATCAATAACTGTAAATTTAACAACTGTTCATGAACAAAAATGAATTTCGAAAATATCCCTAGACACTACAGAGCTGCACAAGAAACTGGTTATCCAATTGACTATCGCTGCAAACTTTCGCCGTACGTATGAATAGCTGTCAGATTTATGCGCACGGTTAAGCCGCCCGCCGATTAATCCGTCCCCGGATAATCGACGTTCTACTGTAGTTCATTTCGCTGTATATTTCACCTCACCGTCCAAATAGACATACAGCGAAAACGTCGCGCGCAGAAAAAAGTACCTCAATTTTGCAAACAGAGCTACTCGTCGCGCGCGGCAATTTTGCTTCATCCGAAATAATCGAATTATCTACTTTGCTTACAATCCAGATTAATGCCAAACGCAACAAATAGATTTGAACACATTTTAACATATTTTTGTCTGTTTTCAAATAAAAAACAAGTTGGTTGACTGAGTCAAATGAGCTACTTTTATCTACTTACTTACTTACTTATCCGGCGCTTCAACCGCTTTGCGGTCTTGGCCTGCCTCAGGAGTGTCCGAAACCGCTCACGGTCTCGCGCCTTCGTCTGCCAGTCCGTTATCCCGGCCTTAATGGCGGACGCCTCCACGCCATCTTGCCACCTCAATTTGGGCCTACCACGCCTCCTCTGTCCTTGTGGACGGCCCTAAAAGACTTTACGGGCTGGGTCGTCCGTTTCCATGCGTACAACATGGCCAGCCCACCGGAGCCTGGCGAGCTTAATACGCTGTACGACAGTGAGGTCGCCGTACATCTCGTATAGCTCGTCATTATAGCGGCTCCTCCATTGTCCTTCCACACATACGGGGCCAAGTATCCTTCTGAGCATCTTCCTCTCGAACGCGGCTAAGAGGGCTTCGTCAGATTTGGACAGTGTCCATGTCTCAGAGGCTTATGTGAGCACTGGTACTATATAGGTACTATATAGTCCCAGCTTCGTCCGTCGCGACAGGTTCTTTGAGGTGAACTGCTTTTTCAGGCTGTAGAATGACCGGTTGGCAGCCAGCATCCTTGCCCGCAACTCAGCTTCCATGCTATTGTCGTTGCTGACCTTTGATCCCAGATAGGTGAATTGTGGGACGACTTCAAAAGTGCGTTCACCTATCTGCACGTCACGCCTACGTAGATTCTGATTATTTGTTGGCGGGCCCGCTGATGTTGCCACCATCAGTTTGGTCTTTGCCTCGTTTAAACTTTTATCTACACAGAGTTGAATTTTGAGCTATTTTTCGTCGCGCGCGCGGTTGCCGCTCTATGTTTATTTGAACGGTGACAGCCCAAGCAAAATTTTTCGGGGATAATGAACATAAACTCATGCCATCTCTTTCTATTCATCAGCTCTACTCTCTCACACGCATAGAAGAACTTTTACGCCAGGACTCCACAGAGCATAACACGGAGCGCAACATAACAACTGACAGCTGCCAAACGCTTGAGAAAACGCTTGGGAAAGGAGGTTAAGCGTTTCATTAACTATCGGTCATCGCAGTAGGTTGGTAGCTTTTCAACGAAAAATGAGCGGCCTACTAAGGATATTCAAAACATGGTACCGGCAATAAAGCGTTTTATGAAGCGTTTATCAGCTGTCAGTTGTTATGTTGCGCTCCGTGTTATGCTGTGTGGAGTCCTGGCGTTAGACTTCTCTTTGTTCATTGTGCTATATTTGAAGGGTTTAAAAATGATAGATAACGATTCATATTCATGAACTAGTAATGGTCAAATGGTAATGGTGTAATGTTTGCACCACGGTCGACATGAGTTCAATTCCATTTTGATTGTTTTCATTGATGATTTAAAGTTTTGATTTTTTTTAAACATGCAGCTCCAGTAACTTCAGACCCCTTTACTAATTGTTAGAAATGCGTGTTTAATAGTCAATCTATTATTTTTATTGTTTTGTTTATTTCTTTTACTTCATTTAGTATCAGTACCCCTTCATACAACAAAACAAGCAAATAGCACGATCATGAATAATAA
Source organism: Anopheles arabiensis (assembly GCF_016920715.1). NCBI lineage: Eukaryota > Metazoa > Arthropoda > Insecta > Diptera > Culicidae > Anopheles > Anopheles arabiensis. The sequence goes on along the minus strand of NC_053517.1, from coordinate 57,804,412 downwards.
TATGGTGGCGCAACTGGCAAAGTGATTCGAAGTAGAATTAGCGATGTGGTTGGTAGCATCTAGGATGAAGCATGAGCATGAATTGGAATATGAGGGAAGGGAATGAATACGAATGTTCATTTCTATTTTTAGCTCTTTTTTGCATGGGTTCATCCTTCACGTGTGTTCACTATCCCCGAAAATGATCTGTACTTCGCTGGTCTTTGGGGGAGACACAACATCCGCTTTCGAAAATGAATCACTACCAGTACAGGCAAAAGAAGTTGCAAAATATACATTGAAAGACACTACAGTGCAAGAACTAGTACGGGCATTGAGGACAGGCCGGACAGTAGAGGGTCGATTTAGATTCGGAATAGATCAAACCGAATTCAGCTTGCAAAACGATTGTTTAATGCGCGGAATTAGAGTTTACATCCCAATACCTTTGCGTAAAACAATATTAAAGGAGCTACACATGGGTCATTTCGGAATCTCACGAATGAAATCCTTAGCTAGGACATACTGTTGGTGGGACTCTATAGATCGTGACATAGAAGAAACAGCGCGTGACTGTATGCACTGTGCGAAAGTTAGAAAAAACCCACAAAAGGTGCAAGGATATAGCTGGGAACAACCAGTGGAACCGTTTCAACGCATACACATAGACTTTGCAGGGCCATTTTTGGGACTTAATTTCCTTGTAATTATAGATGCAGGAACAAAGTGGCCGGACAAAGTAAACAAAGTAAAAATAATATCAGACACGACAACTGAAACCACGATAGAAAAATTAAGAGAATTCTTTGCCACATTTGGGTTACCAGCCATGCTAGTGTCAGACAGAGGTACACAATTTACATCAGAAAGTTTTCAAACGTTCCTAAAGAAAAACGGAATTTTACACAGAATGGGTGCTCCATACCATCCGGCAACAAACGGTCAGGCAGAGAGGTTTGTTCAAACATTTAAACAGAAGTTGAAAGCGCTATCATGCTCTAGACCCGAGGTACACCTACATTTACAAAATATTTTATGGGCATATCGTAGGACGGCACATCCCAGTACTGGGAAAAGCCCTGCTATGGCCGTTTTGGAAGGCAATTAAAATCAAAATTGGACCTAATGATTCCCGGATCCGAACAACATACATCAGATAAAGAGAGAAAGAACAGTTAGATCATTTGATGTGGGTGATAGGGTATCAGCCCGTGATTTTATATCCAATAATGAGAAGTGGAGGTTTGGAAAAATATTAGAGAAAATAGGCACACTCCATTACAAAGTACAATTAGACGACGGAAGGGTATGGAAACGACATATAGATCAGTTGAGCCCCGGACCAGGAATGCAGTGGGAGGAGAATAATCTTGACTCACAGCAAAGAATACTTTTCGATATGTACCCTCCAATAACAGAAAACAATATACCCCAAAACATCAGCACAACGAACCAACGAACAAGAGACACACCCCTAAACGAGACTCCAACAGATAGCACAGAATATTTACGTAGATCAACAAGAGTAAGGAAAGCGCCTCAAAGGCTAAATCTATAATTTCCTTAGGGAGAAGAGTTGTTATATCCATTATTGTAGATTTAAGATTAGATTATAGATTAGATTAGATTAGACTAGATTATAGCATATTATAGCATGTAACTGTACGGAGAGAAATGAGGAATAAAACCCGGCACTTCTCGTTGAGCCTTGCAAGTGAATGGATGGTGTGATTATAACAACAACTCATCATTATATTGCTATCCTTTTCTTGCAATGTGTTTCGACAAGTTTCATCTGTCACCTATATAGCCTTCTAACTTTCTGAGCAAAAATCTATATGAATGGTCGTGTGGTCAGATACGTGGGTATCAACACCAACGACCATTACTCAAATCTCACTTGCGTCATTGCTGGTGGTTTCCATTGGAGTTTAGTATTTAAACAATCGTATCGCCGTTCTAGTTCTAGCGATGCATAACTTCAATGCGAAACCATACAACAGTACAGAGGAAATGAAAGCTCTCCTCCAAGCGATGAAGGTCAACTGGTTGGGGTATCGCACCCCGCGCCACCAGCTTTTTCGCTATTTTTAGAATGCATGAGTCGTTTGCCGTCTGCTAAACGAAGTCTTTCTATATTCCGTTTAGGTAGAGAACTTGAGTTGTTTAGAAGCCGTTTAGTGGTCGTTTAGTGGATTTGTGGCACTTAGGAATGCATTAAGAACATTAAGGAAATCCAAAAAGAGCATAAAATATTTCAAAGAATGAAAATATTTACATAAAACACATGAAGCTTTCAAATTTAGAGGAATCGCATACTGCGAATTCGCGTATATCGAGTATCGCGTCCTGCGAATAATTTCTGTAATAGACTCTTTCAGCGAGATATAGAATTGTTCGGAAGTAGGCGTTGACATGTTCAGCGATTCTGTAGTGTTGTCATTTGTTTTGTTTACACCCTCTACCGCAGCATTCAATTTTTCTTTCTTAAATACCATAAAAGTAGCAAATAATCATTCCCCAAGCTGTTTAATACATAAATTAGTTGAAAAAAAGCATATAACCGAACATGTCAACGCCTACTTCCGAACCATTCTATATATCGCTGAAGGAGTCTATAATATGCCTGAACGAATCTACAACTCGCTGAACATGTCTATATAATCCTCGAAAACCCTGTATTTTTAAGTGAATTTCGAAAGCGGATGTTGTGTCTCCCCCAACCCTGAATCTGTCCGATTTAGCTGAATCTGCCCAAGCTCGTTAACGAATTATCCCCGAAAAGACCAGCAAAAACCAGCGTGGTCGGGAGCTTGGGCAGATTCAGATATTCGTTAACGAATTCGTTAGATTCGTTAACGAATTATCCCCGAAAAGACCAGCAAAAACCAGCGTGGTCGGGAGCTTGGGCAGATTCAGCTAAATCGGACAGATTCAGGGTTGGGGGAGACACAACATCCGCTTTCGAAATTCACTTAAAAATACAGGGTTTTCGAGGATTATATAGACATGTTCAGCGAGTTGTAGATTCGTTCAGGCATATTATAGACTCCTTCAGCGATATATAGAATGGTTCGGAAGTAGGCGTTGACATGTTCGGTTATATGCTTTTTTCAACTAATTTATGTATTAAACAGCTTGGGAATGATTATTTGCTACTTTTATGGTATTTAAGAAAGAAAATTGAATGCTGCGGTAGAGGGTGTAAACAAAACAAATGACAACACTACGAATTCTATATCTCGCTGAAAGAGTCTATTACAGAAATTATTCGCAGGACGCGATACTCGACGCTTCGAATTCCAAGCTTCATGTTTTAAATACATTCTTTTTTTAATGCATTCCCAAGTGCCACAAATCCACTAAACGACCACTAAACGGCTTCTAAACAACTCAAGTTCTCTACCTAAACGGAATATAGAAAGACTTCGTTTAGCAGACGGCAAACGACTCATGCATTCAAAAATAGCGAGCTGGTGGCGCGGGTGCGATACCCCAACCAGTTGACTTCATCGCTTCTCATTTCTCTGTACTGTTGTATGGTTTCGCATTGAAGTTATGCATCGCTAGAACTAGAACGGCGATACGATTGTTTAAATACTAAACTCCAATGGAAACCACCAGCAATGACGCAAGTGAGATTTGAGTAATGGTCGTTGGTGTTGATACCCACGTATCTGACCACACGACCATTCATGATTTTGCTCAGAAAGTTAGAAGGCTATATAGGTGACAGATGAAACTTACGAAAAGGATAGCAATAATGATGAGTTGTTGTTATAATCACACCATCCATTCACTTGCAAGGCTCAACGAGAAGTGCCGGGTTTTCCATTTCTCTACAGTATGCTATAATCTAGTAATCTAATCTAAATTAGGATACAACTAATGATTATTTTGATCGTTGATCTACGTAAATATTCTGTGCTATCTGTTGAGCTTGTTGGTTCGTTGTATCGAAAAGTATTCTTTGCTGTGAGTCAAGATTATTCTCCTCCTGCATCTGTCATTGTGTCGTCTAAACTGTGGTGTATTTTCTCTAATATTTCCAAACCTCCACTTCTCATTATTGGATATAAAATCACGGGCTGATACCCTATCACCCACATCAAATGATCTAACTGTTCTTTCTTTATCTGATGTATGTTGTTCGGATCCGGGAATCATTAGGTCCAATTTTGATTTTAATTGCCTTCCAAAAACGGCCATAGCAGGGCTTTTCCTGTAAATGTAGGTGTAACTTCTGTTTAACTTCTGTTCTGTCTGTAGCAATATAATGATGAGTTGTTGTTATAATCACACCATCCATTCACTTGCAAGGCTCAACGAGAAGTGCCGGGTTTTATTCCTCATTTCTCTCCGTACAGTTACATGCTATAATATGCTATAATCTAGTCTAATCTAATCTAATCTATAATCTAATCTTAAATCTACAATAATGGATATAACAACTCTTCTCCCCTAAGGAAATTATAGATTTAGCCTTTGAGGCGCCTTCCTTACTCTTGTTGATCTACGTAAATATTCTGTGCTATCTGTTGGAGTCTCGTTTAGGGGTGTGTCTCTTGTTCGTTGGTTCGTTGTGCTGATGTTTTGGGGTATATTGTTTTCTGTTATTGGAGGGTACATATCGAAAAGTATTCTTTGCTGTGAGTCAAGATTATTCTCCTCCCACTGCATTCCTGGTCCGGGGCTCAACTGATCTATATGTCGTTTCCATACCCTTCCGTCGTCTAATTGTACTTTGTAATGGAGTGTGCCTATTTTCTCTAATATTTTTCCAAACCTCCACTTCTCATTATTGGATATAAAATCACGGGCTGATACCCTATCACCCACATCAAATGATCTAACTGTTCTTTCTCTCTCTTTATCTGATGTATGTTGTTCGGATCCGGGAATCATTAGGTCCAATTTTGATTTTAATTGCCTTCCAAAAACGGCCATAGCAGGGCTTTTCCCAGTACTGGGATGTGCCGTCCTACGATATGCCCATAAAATATTTTGTAAATGTAGGTGTACCTCGGGTCTAGAGCATGATAGCGCTTTCAACTTCTGTTTAACTTCTGTTCTGTCTGTAGCAATATAATGATGAGTTGTTGTTATAATCACACCATCCATTCACTTGCAAGGCTCAACGAGAAGTGCCGGGTTTTATTCCTCATTTCTCTCCGTACAGTTACATGCTATAATATGCTATAATCTAGTCTAATCTAATCTAATCTATAATCTAATCTTAAATCTACAATAATGGATATAACAGTTGTAATACGCCATCTATTGATCAAACCAATGAAGCTGTGGAGCTTTCATTTTTTTTCTATGGATATTCAATTTTCCAGTCGTTTAAGCTTAATCTGTGGCGCTTGGGTTTTGCATTAAATTTGTGCAAAAGATACCTGTTTTACAACAAAAAACATTAATGCATAATTCTGTGGCGAAATTTTTCAACCCTCGAACCGGTAGTGTAAACTATTTTTCCATAGGAATCCGCTATACGCGAAAACTCGAGATACGCTATTTTGCTCGGTCCCGTACGATAGCGTATATCGGATATGCCTGTATATGCCTGAACGAATCTACAACTCGCTGAACATGTCTATATAATCCTCGAAAACCCTGTAATATCTTCTTAAACAGAACATTCACTAATTGGAAGAAATTATGAACTGTTGACTGAAAATTCAAGAAGTACTCGATATTGAAGCTCTTTATTGGATTTAGTTACGATTTTGTGCATGTTATTTGTTTAGATTGCACATCAGCTGGTTGCTGTGATGCTTAATCCGTCAGATATTTCGCCTGTCAAATAGTTCATTTCGCTGTATTTTTCACCTCATGTAGCCTCGCGGTTAGATTTCATAAAATTAATAGTTATAAATAATAAAAAAGTATCATGAATCACGACACCACCGAAGTCTCTTTCCGCTAAAAATTCATTAAAACAACACTCTATGTTCTTATTTACAACTTTTTAATGATAACAAACAACAACTTTTCGTATCGCTAAATTACTCCTAAATTACTGTTGTGGCCGATAGAAAACTGCTCACATGGGTAAATTAACAAAAGGCTGTTTGGCTGTGTTGTATAGAGAGCGAGACCTAATGCGAGCTCGCAGACTGAAAATAATTTTGTTTTGCGGAACATATCCACAATTTCTGGCGTATCGTGTAGTGGTCGAGCAGATATCAAAAAAACAATTTCGAATAAATGTACAGTCTGTTCCCGAGTTACGCGGTTTCTGCGTTCCCAACAAATCCGCGTAACTCGAATATCCGCTTAAGTCGAATTTCACGTTTTTTGACTAAAATACTATTGATTATTCTGAGTTTTTTTATTTAATTTAGTACTTTTATACACTTTATCATTTATTTGATACGATTCGTGCATAAAATTCTAATATTTCCGGCTTTTAAGCGGTTTCAATTTGTTAGCAAAAATGCAATTCATACCGAACTTGAAGCAAATTGTACTGAATTGACATTTGATCTGTCAAATTTAGAAAACCGCGTATCTCCGAATCCGCGAAAGTCGAGAACCGTGTAACTCGGGAACAGACTGTAACTTGGTTTTCCATAATTCGGTCCTAGGGGCGGTGGCAACGCTTTTTCGCATGCGATTTTATCGGACGGCCTGTCAAATTTTTATATAGGATTTGACCAAGGTGCAAGGACCGTAAAGATAACAGGTCAAGTTATAAGCCCGTTTTGACAGCTAGGTGGAAGAAGAATCGATGAAGAAAACTGACAGTTAGTTTTCCGGGTTTGGCGAACGTTTCAAGTTCTCCAAGGAAAATTTTCATTGGAAATCACGGGCTTTGTTCTAATCAACTAAAATATTCACCCAAATTGATCTCCACCAAATATGGACCATGCAAAACGTAAAAAAACCCATCAATACATATACCAGCGGAAAACCATCTGTCAAAATCGGAGCCCAGGGGGGGATCGCCAAAAGCGCTATAACTACACCTCATTATACATTCCACCTTGCTACATCCCGCAACTACATTTGACATTAAGAACAAAAGAAATTGGTAGCTGTCATTTGTAGCCGCATACAAGTAGCTATCATCTAGCCGTAGCTTTAAAAATCAACCTACTAAATACATTATCCTTGGATTTGACTGATAACGTCGGATGACGAAATCGCACGTCCGACGTTAGGCGGCGCTCTAGCAGCAATCGAACACGACATCCGACACGAACAAACCCATATAATCATATGGAGGTGCACTGTCAGACACAAACAAACAGACAAGACAAACGTCGAGTCGACATGTCAGTTGATTCTGTCTGTGATGTTCGATACCCACCTGTGCTGTGAGTACCTTGGCTGTCAAACGCTTCACAGCTACAGTAGATAGAATTCAATTCGGGACATTTTTAAGTTTGTTTACGTAGTTTGTCTCTTTTTCTTCTTAAAATTGCGTGCAAAATATTTAAATTAGCTATCAATAATTATTGTAAAGCTTTACAATCAATTATAACATCAAATATAAAGGATTGAAGCGTATTAAATTATAGTATGTACATAATCCATGTGTATGCACTGTATGTGTTTTGGCATGGACGTTTGTGTACATTTTTCAGTATTAAATTTGAATGATTTCTATGTTATTATAGATGTGAATAACTAGTTAATTATGAGTTGAATCTTCCCCCTGTAGGTGGATATTCATTTAAACTATGAAAATGCTTTATTTTCGACAAGGTGTTATAAATGACAAGGTTAAGTTGTTCAGAGCAAAATGACATTTCTCGACTTGACATTTCTCTTCCGGGGGCTCCGGTATAAAAATCGGGGAGGGCTGGTGAGGGGTAATGAAATTTGTATGCAGAGATTGACAGATGTCCCCCACAATGTCGCCCAGCAAAATCGATAAAAATCAACCTTCTAAATATATTATCCTTGATTTTCGAGACGAAAGGAAAGGCGTATTGCAGTGCATCATGACAGGTCTATAAGACATCGAACAGCTGACAGAGCACCTATCGAACAGAGTCGTGTTTGTTTGTCTCGTTCGATTGGTCCCAGAGCGCCGCCTTATCTGTCAAATCCCATATAAATCTCGTCCGATAAAATCGCATCCGATGAGCGTTGCCACCGCCCTAATACACCTTGGTTTTGAAGTAGGGCTTATTTCACGCATTAACTATGTCATGCCAATCATTGCCCTCGGTGCCTCAAACTCTACTACTTTGTCAGAAGACTTCACGTAAAATCAAGTATTTTTTAGTATTGACCAATAATTACGCTGATGTACGTATTTTGTGAAGTCTGTCACGAACAACGAACCGCTGGAATGTTGGATTTCTACATAACATCCTGTAGTCATATATTTTGCCGAAAGTGCGCTCGGAACTCAGAGGATTGTACCATTTGTGGGAAACTGTGCTGTACTATGCAAATGAATCAGGATTTACCATTGAAAGTTAAAGAATACTTTTTGAACCATGCACATCAACTTGGGAAAATTGGAAGAATCTACCAATTCCAAAATGGCAAAATGGATCATTTTATAAAAAACAATTGCTCTATCTTCAAAGAGTATGAAGCAAGAAAGCATCGAATTCAGAAGCTGAAGCAAATGTATGAAGCATACAAGAAAGGGATCGCCGATGAACAACATCTAATCATTCAGTTGCTGCAAAAGAAGAAAAAAGCTATGCAGTACACCTCCCCAATTTATTTACAAGACACAGTGGAAGAAGATTTTCTGCATAATACGTCCATATAAGGATTATAGCGTTATTGTTATCTTTGATAATTGATATGAACAATACACTTTAGTAAGATATGCTCGTATTGCGACTTAATCTGCCTGGAATACGGAATAATACTCTGCCTGGAATAATACGTCCATATAAGGATTATAGCGTTATTGTTATCTTTGATAATTGATATGAACAATACACTTTAGTAAGATATGCTCGTATTGCGACTTAATCTGCCTGGAATTAAATTAAATTAAATATTAGACCAAAAAGAAGGATACGCGAAAAACTGTTTTCACATAAAAGTAATTATTTTGAAGTTCGGTAGTTAATTAATTCACTAGCCAAAGCCTCGTTGGCTCTAACGGGCGCAAGCCATTTTCGAGTTAGGCCCGTGTCTGTGCTCCATCGCATGCGATTTATTCTTAAACTAAAAACTAACTCGAACAACTTATTTTTCCTATGCACTATACCAGGGGTCTTCAAACTACGGCCCGCGGGCCGCATGCGGCCCTCCAGAGCTTATAATGCGGCCCACGATGACTTTGCCAGAGTGAAAGTAAATATTACGTTATTTTGACTTTTTCAAATAAAATTGTAGTTTTTACTTTTCTTAGACAAAAATCAAGCTTTAGTAACATGAAGCTGTACAAGTATAGCTAGTATTTTGTTATAAAAACGAGATTTAAACTCATCAGTTAAATGTAGCGTCAAATGGCCCTCAACATAGTTATTTTTGAAGCAATGCGGCCCGCGAGCTGAAAAGTTTGGAGGCCCCTGCACTATACCAATGATCTCCTAACTTTTGAGTTTGCGGGGGCCCCATTGCTTCGTATTCATCAGTGTTGAAGGCCATGTTGCCATCCGTTGCCTTTCGCTAATTATTATAAATCAGTTATTCTTCGACGGGCCATACTGTCTGAATAAGATGGGTAACAGTTTAAAATGTATATAGCAAAATCAAGCCTACCACTACAGTTCACAGCGGCCACGACAGAATTCGGAGACAAATTGAATTTACACGTTCGATCCGGTGAACTTTCCCGTACGCCGGTGACAGGCCCTGGGTTGCTGTTGTTTGGATAGTTTATAGAGGCTTTGGCTCCAACGGAGTTCTTTCGCCTCTTAAACAGGCACTGGGGCCTGCCATTGGTCTTTTGCTAATGAAACATACAACATTGCGAACAACTGTACTGTTCTCGCATGAATAGCAGCAGTGGGTAAGTAAAAGAATGCTGTTCTAAGAATTATTGCGGTTGATGAAAACCTCATCCCTTATCACATAACAGTATTGATGAATAAAGTAGAGTTGAAATTATAGTGGAGCGCCGTTTATCCGGGCTTCTCCGGGCTTGACTTCGCCCGGATAAGCGAATAACACGGATAATGAGTCAAATGATATACAGTGGAGCGCCGTTTATCCGGGCTTCTCGGGACTTGACTTTCGGGGCGACTATGGGCTTCGAACGACGAGATCCGTTCGCCGCGGCTGTCAGAAGGCGCTCACTTGGCGCTTAATTTTAAAATAACGTACCATTGAGAGACCGTAAGAAGAGCGCGAAAGAATGAGTTCTACCTGCCGGGGTCGAACGTTCCCGTTTGTATGGGGAGAAATCCGCGAGGTTTTGCGCTGCGGATTTGGAACGAATGTTGTTTTCAATGTAACGTTTTGCTTTAAATTTTGCTTTAAATGATTGAAGTGAACTGAACTTAGAGATATGTAAGGCCGCAAATACACGACGCGCGTTTCCGCGGGCGCGTTCAAACACGTATAACAGTTCCGCAGAGATATCCAGCTGTGCATATCTGCGTTTCCGCGGTAGCGCGTTCGAATGACATTTCATTTCTATGGCTGGATTGTTATACGCGTTTCCGCGGGCGCGGAAACGCGCGTCGTGTATTTGCGGCCTAACATTTTGAAAATGTTTTGTTATCTATTCCCAATAAAAAAGTTTTCATCAGTTTTGAAATTTTATATTAAAAACATAAAATATATCGGAATATATATAAACATACTTGAATATTCATGTAAAGGTCAAATTTTATGTTTTTCATATGAAATGTCTGAAAAATTTATAGAAAAATATCGCAAAACATTTTCACCATATAAATAACGTTTATAACTCTTTAAAATAAAATCAATCAGTATTTTTACACATTTTTATAAAGTAAATCCAATCCTGTCGTCCCTTCTAAATTTGAAATAAGTTAAATCAAATTTCAAGAAAGTGTGTCAAGCTGCCTTCTGATTGATAACAAATCATCCAATAATGATGTAACGAATGAAATCCAATACCAACGGCAAAAAAATCAAAATTCAAAACATGACCATCCTTGAATCGTAGATATAAACGTCTTTAAATGCTTGACAGTTGTATCTCATGATTCTCATTCTCTCATGAGCGTCGAACGGATTTCGTCGTTCGAAGCCGGTACTCGCCCCGCTTGTCCGGATAAGCGAATATCACGGATAATGAGTCAAATGATATATTTTATCACCAATTTCTGGTTATGTTTTGGAAATTTATCTTATATTTTGATAAAAATAACTCAGTTTTTATTAACTTCATGTTTTTACAAAGCGAATATTTAAAATTTGCTATTAATTATAGTGTTTTTTTTGTTATGACAATGTGCTCTTTTAACCGCTTTTTCAAATATCCTCCTCATAACGCAGTATCACTTTTGTATTGAACTGTCATTTCTCAACAGCACGGATAAACGGAAAACCGGATAAAAGGTACCCGGATAAACGGCGCTCCACTGTATTTTATCACCAATTCCTAGTTATTTTTTGGAAAATTTTCTTATTTTTTGATAAAAATAACCCAGTTTTTATTAACTTCATGTTTTTCGAAAAAAAGAATTTTTAAAATTTGCCATGAATTATAGTGTTTTTGTTATGACAATGTGCTTTTATAACCGCTTTTTCAAATATAGCTCCTCATAACCTAATGTCATTTTTGTATTTTTGTATTTTTGTATTTTGAACTGTCATTTCTCAATAGCACGGATAAACGGAAAGCCGGATAAAAGGTATCCGGATAAACGGCGCTCCACTGTATACCCAACTGACATTTTATAGCACGAATAATCGGGAATTCGAGCAAATTCCCTTAAACTGGAGCCTTAAACTTCCCTTAAACTGCACCAGTTTAAGGGAATTTCGAAAAAGTCCTTTAAAATCAAATGTGATGCGGCTGTTTCGTTACTTTCTTCTAGATTCGCCCGGAAACGATGTTTGCTATCGTTATAGTTGGTCATGTGCCCATTTTATAATAATACCCATTTTTATAGAATAACGTCACATAAAATTAGTTTTTGTTTTTCATCAAAAAACCATAGTCATGAATGAAAAATGAGCTCGACGGCATCCTTCATCGATAGAGGAACGTCTAATTTACGATCACGCCAAATCTTGGCGCTTTCAACACACTTGATCACACACAAATCCACATTTTCAGGCGTATCGAGCACTAATCGAGCAGATATGGTAAAACAATTTCGAGCAAATGTCACTTGGGTAGCGAAAAAAAACTCATTTTTTGTACAGTCTGTTCCCGAGTTACGCGGTTTCTGTGTTCCCGGCGAATCCGCGTAGCTCGAATATCCGCGTACGTCGAATTTCTCATTTTTTGAATAAAATACTATTCATTACTCAAAGTTTTTGATTTTATTTAGTACTTTTATACCCTTAATCATTTATGTTAGGTTTAATTTTTGCTAGGACGTGCCGCTGTACAAACGTACCGTAGTAAAATGTACCACAGGCAAAGTAGAAAGAAACAGAGGGAGACAAGAGTGAGACAGTGATAAGCAAGCGACCAACAAAATGAGTATAAAAGGAGATGGATTTGGAATAAAAACAGGAGAATTGTTTTGGCTGCAAGAGGAACAAGTGTCTGTGTTGAGCGTTTTTACTTTTCGATTCTTTACATTTATTTCATATGATTTGTGCAAAAAATCTAATATTGGGGGCCTTCACGATTCTAGTTAGTTTTTTGTATGGAGTTTGACAGTTGGAGGCTCAAATCATGTAAACACTCTGTGGCGACCACGTTATAGCCTCACCACAGTCCGGAGCTGACGTCAACCGTCAATTCAAAATATCGGGCACTCTAATTCGAACACCCTAATTCAAGCACCCTAATTCGAGCAACCTTATTCGAGTACCATTTTTTTTTTTTTGTTAACGAAGAGTGAGCATATTCCATCCCCCTCTCCGACTCACCCATCTCCCGCTGCTGCATCTCGTTCCGGATCCGATCGAAACGTGGACAGTGGAACAGCACGTGTTCGACGTCTTCCACGGCGTCCCCACATTCGGGGCAGTTGGGCGAGCCTTCCAGGATGCCTTTCTCGACGAAATAGGAGCGCAAGAACCCGTGCCCCGTGAGGAGCTGGGTGAGGAAAAAGTCGACTTCCCCATGCTTGCGGCTGACGCAGAGATTAATGTCTGGCATCAGCCTCCTCGTCTTCAGTCCTGGTGCTCCTGGTTGCCCTGCACCCGTTGTCCACTGGTCCTGCCAGCGCCTCATCGTCTCCTCCCGTTGTCGCTTCCGTATGTCTGATTGAACACCACCACTCGCTACCTTTTCGTCGTGGCAGCGGATATCCTCCTGCATGAGGAGGACTAACGGGGTGGTGTTGGCGACAACGCAAGCGGCATCATAAGACACGGTCTGGAAGGCGCTGGCGACTCGGAGAGCCCCCGGTCGATGCGCCCTTTGGACCGATTTGCGATGGGTCTCTTTGTCGAGCACCCATCGCCCCCAGGTGGCAACTCCGTATCGGATGATACTGTTGCCGACGTTTACGAGCTGTCTCCTACTGCGGCTCTTAGGACCACGCTTATTCGGCATTAGGCAGGTCAAGGCGTTCGTAATCCGTGAAGCCTTATTGACAACCTTCTCCAGATGCCGGCTGTGGTGCTGTTTGCGGCAGAGGTCCACTCCCAGGTACTTCAGCGTTTCCGTGGATTGGATCGAGTGACCGCCCGCTTGAAGCTCTGCGAGCTGCGGGACATGATGGGTACAAAAGATCATGAACCCGGTCTTTTGGTGGGCAAGTTCCAAACCGACTCCTTGCAGCCACCGCTCGATTCTTTCCAGGTTAGCCGTTGCTAATGCGCTGACCTGTTCCGTGGTCCTTCCCAAAAATGTGAAGGCCACGTCGTCAGCAAACCCGATGATGTCCGCTCGTAGTCCCTCGAGCGGCAAGCGGAGTAGGTCGTCGTACATGACGTTCCAAAGTGTTGGTCCTAGAACCGAACCCTGAGGAACGCCAGCAGATACAGTCCTCGACACTACTCCTTCATCCGTATCATAGTGGAGCGTTCGGCCAATGAAATAGTTCCGCAGCAACGCCTGCAAATAAGGCGGAGTGTTTTTACGCTGCAGAGCTTGGCCGATCGCTGTCCAGTTTGCCGAGTTGAAGGCATTCCGGACGTCCACCGTTACCACCGCACAGAGACGATCCCCCTTTCGCTTTTTATTCAGAGCGACTTTCCCGTTGTTCATCACCCGAGTGATGGCATCAACGGTTGAACGCCCTTGACGAAAACCGTATTGGGCGTCCGAAAGTCCCCGGTCGACTCCAGGTGGGTTGTCAGCCTCCGCTGAATCAACCGCTCCAAAATTTTCCCCAGCACACTCAGCAGACAAATTGGCCGGTATGACGAGGGCTCCCCAGGTGGTTTCCCCGACTTGGTAAGCAGCACCAGTTGTTGCCGCTTCCATGCATCGGGAAAAGTGCCTGCACCCAGCAGCTGCTTGTAGCTTTTGCCAAAACGTTTCATTCCATGAAAATGGCTGCGCAACCGATCAATCTCGGACGTCCACCAATAAACTGGCCGCCGGCCCTGTCGCCTTGGGGGTTGCCTAGGCATGGTGCCATCACAGGCCACCGTAATGGCCTGAGTCAGCTCCTCTGGCGTAGCAACATGCCCAAAAATGTCCTGGTCCCTCAAGATTTCAACGAACAAATCCTTGTCGAAGAATCTTGTGGACCACCTTCCCCCATTCACTGCTGAGTGTACCTCGTTGTTGGCGCGCTGTCTCGGAACCCTGCCGACCACAAACTTGATAGTGTTGTGGTCACTTGGGGTTTCGTCACACACGCGCCAATTGTTGTCCCCTACCAAGGAGGGGCTGCAAAAGGATACGTCCACAATGGAGTTGCGACCATTTGCCCCAATCCAAGTGCTCTGGTTGCCCTGGTTCAGGAGAACCAATCCCAGAGCAGCCGCCGCATCCATCACAACTCCCCCCCTAGATACCCTTTCCCCATCGTTTGGCCTCCGCTCCATCCCCCTAATTATTCGAGCACCCTAATTCGAGCAATAGTTACCAACTTAGCCAGACTAAACTATTTCCCGTTAAAAAGATTATAAAAAGCCGTCGTTCCCACCACGCGTTCTCTTCTCTTTTCGTTCTCATCCGCTAGTGGACGTGCTCACGTAACTGCGTAACGCGTGATAAAGACATTGTAAAAGATTGTATTTTGTGACATTTTGGGAATCCAAATAAAAAGTGGTCTACCCACGAGGTAGCCAAAACTCCATACAAAACCACACAAAAAACTAGCCTGCGATTTTCAGTCTAGAAAATTTTAGCCTAAAAGCTAAAATTAGATTCAAGTACCTGCTCGAAAACACGGTGTTGTTTACGTTTATCCCAAGGTGCATCAAAGAGATCAGGTGGTGGAATCTGGAATCAAAGTGTATGTAGTCCAGGCGGTCTCATAGCATTTTTTCATAACCAATTTTGAACATCACTTTTTGACAGAACGAGTGAAAACTTTTGCTGCAACAAGCTTTCTGGAGGCTTGACGAATACTCAAAACACTCTTACAATCTTCATTCAGAAGCAGAAGCGATAAAAATCAGCCTTCTAAATTCATACACCTTGGGATAAGCCCACCTGTATACCCAAGCGCCACAGATTAAGCTTAAATGACTGGAAAATTGAATATCTATAGAAAAAAATGAAAGCTCCACAGCTTCATTGGTTTGATCAATAGATGGCGTATTACAACTCATCATTATATTGCTATCCTTTTCTTGCAATGTGTTTTGACAAGTTTCATCTGTCACCTATATAGCCTTCTGACTTTCCGAGCAAAAATCTATATGAATGGTCGTGTGGTCGGATACGTGGGTATCAACACCAACGACCATTACGCAAATCTCACTTGCTTCAGTGTTGGTGGTTTCCGTTGGAGTTTAGTATTTAAACAATCGTATCGCCGTTCTAGTTCTAGCGATGCATAACTTCAATGCGAAACCATACAACAGTACAGAGGAAATGAGAAAGCTCTCCTCCAAGCGATGAAGCTCAACTGGTTGGGGTATCCCACCAACAGAGAGCGCCACCAGCTTTTTCGCTATTTTTAGAATGCATGAGTCGTTTGCTGTCTGCTAAACGAAGTCTTTCTATATTCCGTTTAGGTAGAGAACTTGAGTCGTTTAGAAGCCGTTTAGTGGTCGTTTAGTGGATTTGTGGCACTTGGGTATTATACTCAATCAGATAGCTGCTCGAAAACTGCTATACAATGCAAACAGCTGACAGGCTGAAATTTCAGCCTATGAATTTCAAACGAAAAGGGCCCCATTTCTGGCTTTTAAGCGGTTTCAATTTGTAAGCAAAAATTAATTTTTACCGAACTTGAAGCAAATTGTACTGATTTGACATATGGTCTGTCAAATTTAGAAAACCGCTTATCTCCGAATCCGCGTAAGTCTAGAACCGCGTAACTCGGGAACAGACTGTACATGCAAGTTCCAAAATCCGCCGTTCCAGATGCTGGCGGAACGGAAAATTCGTGAAAATCAACGCCGGGCTGAACGTGTTAACCTTTAAGTTGGCAACCGAATACCAAGGTATTTTTTCAACTTAACCTTTAAGTTGGCAACCGGATACCCGGGTATTTTTTTCAACTTCGAACCGCTATAACTTTTGATTCATTGCTTTTATTGTCCTGATATTTTCCGTAGCCTCCCAACTTTTAATTTATGATTTTTTGGTGCATAAGTTGTAGTTTTAAACAGCCTGTAAGTGTTTTATTTTGAATTTTTTTCAACTTTACCACGTAAGTTGGCAATCCGCGTACCCGGGTATTCCATACATTTTGTATGGAGAATGACGTTTTTCTTCTTCCTCTTTTCGTATTGTGCTTATTTTCGAGTCAAATTCAAGCGATTCCAAATTTCAATTTGACCGTTATTTATATAATAAAATGAAAAAACTTAATGAATAAATGAAATAGAAGAGAATATATGGTCGGCATTACTTGCTTAAAGCATTAAAATATAGAAAGCATTGTTTACCTATGAAAATCGTTAATTTATTGCATCAAAACGTGTGGAATACCCGGGTATGCCGGATGCCAACTTACGTGTGTAAATCTGGTTGCCAACTCTACGGTTAAACCGTCTTGTGTACAACCAAAAAAACTCTACGTACGTAACCGTACAACTGCCCACCCGGGTAGGCCATACATTTTGTACAGGCGGTCCCCGAGATACACGGTTAATGGGGACCGAAATCCGCCGCAAAATACCGCGTATCTCGAATTTCCGCGTAAGTCGAATCTTGTGATTTCCAGCTAAAATATCACTAATTTTCGTGCAATTTTGCAAGAAGGGGGTGGTTTTAGCCACCAAATTAATTATTTCATATGTTTCTAATGAATTGTACAGTTTTAAACCGTTTGAAATGGTATTTTACATTCGATCAATACGGAAATTATTTGGTATTTCACAATGGATGTGTCAAATCAATACAATTTGCTCAAATAACTGTCAGATTTGGAAAACCGCGTATCTCCGAATCCGCGTATAAGAGGTACCGTGTATCTCGGGGACCGCCTGTATGGAAGAATGATGTTTTTCCTGGTTAAAAACGTATATCTTTTGAATTACTTGTTAGATTTTAAAGAAAACTGTCTTGTAGGATCATAATAATGTTTTATAACATAGCGTAGTATAATTATAATTTTAACCGTATTAATACACGATGCGCAATCTCAGATTGCGCATATATTCGTTTTATCCAAACATATGTCATTTTGTGTTGCCAAACCTGAGCTATAAACGTCATTTCCATACAATTTCAGATTTCGCCAAGATTGCGCATAAATTTTCAAGATTATATGTCCGAGATATAATTTTTTTTTGACAGATAAATATATCAAACCGACCCGTTTCACACATAAATATATGCGCAATCTGAGATTGCGCATCGTCTATTGCTACGGTAAGAATCCTATCAATATTTGTTTCAATCAAAAATGTGCTGTATGTATGTGTCGCCCATCTACATCAACGACATACGACCGTGAGCTAAGACGTTCAGAAACATATCCAGGTGACCATTGTTTTGTTATGTCTGGTGTTAGCTGCACAAAAACAGGTGAACCTATTTCGAGTTCTGGTAGTGTCCTTGTTTTCTTGTCATAATGCCTCTTTATCTTCCTCCGTTGGTTTTCAATAGCCGCGGGTACGTTTGTGACCACTTTTGGAAGCAGATTGTTACTCGTGATGGGAACGCCACATTTGGTCGATCTTGAGAAGAGGCGAGCAGCAGGACTTGATCCTATCTTATTTGGAATGTTTCTCCAGTTCAGTAGCGCTAACCAAAAATCGATTCCTGAATCTTGAGCCTTTTTAAGTAACCGTTTTGCGATTTTAACAGCTGCTTCCGACTTTCCGTTTGCCTGTTGATGGTGTGGTGCTGATGTTACGTGTTCAAAATCCCATTCTTTTGCAAAAGATGTCATTTGTTTGTTGACGAAATTTGTTCCATTGTCCGTAACAATTCTCTGTGGTCTGCCATGTCGAACAAAATTTCTTTTACATGTAGCAATGACAGACTGTGGTGACATCCCAAGTGCCACAAATCCACTAAACGACCACTAAACGGCTTCCAAACGACTCAAGTTCTCTACCTAAACGGAATATAGAAAGACTTCGTTTAGCAGACGGCAAACGACTCATGCATTCTAAAAATAACGAAAAAGCTGGTGGCGCTCTCTGTTGGTGGGCCCCAACCAGTTGAGCTTCATCGCTTGGAGGAGAGCTTTCTCATTTCCTCTGTACTGTTGTATGGTTTCGCATTGAAGTTATGCATCGCAAGAACTAGAACGGCGATACGATTGTTTAAATACTAAACTCCAACAGAAACCACCAACACTGAAGCAAGTGAGATTTGCGTAATGGTCGTTGGTGTTGATACCCACGTATCCGACCACACGACCATTCATATAGATTTTTGCTCGGAAAGTCAGAAGGCTATATAGGTGACAGATGAAACTTGTCAAAACACATTGCAAGAAAAGGATAGCAATATAATGATGAGTTGTAATACGCCATCTATTGATCAAACCAATGAAGCTGTGGAGCTTTCATTTTTTTTCTATGGATATTCAATTTTCCAGTCGTTTAAGCTTAATCTGTGGCGCTTGGGATATCCTTTAAAATTTCTTCTTCGAAAAAATCGGAATAATGATCAACAGTAACTAGAAAATTTCACTTGTTTCCGCGATATTCCGCAAAAAATACATCCATGGCCACTATTTGGAAAGGATGTACTGGAATGAGATGGGTCATCATTGGTGGATCGCGTTGTGAGTCCGCAAACTTTGCACACACATTACACTTGCTTATCACTTCCTTGATTTGACAGCTCATTCCGGGCCAGAAAAGATTAGCCCTGGCTAACTTCAGTGTAGCTTCAATGCCATTGTGGCTCCAGTGGCAACGATCAATGAGTTTATGACGTAATCTTTGGGGAACCAAAATGCGATCTCCTTTAAATATTATATCATCTTGTACTGCAAGTTCATTACGAAATCCATAATATTGTTTAATTATGTCTGGCACTTTATCTACTGTTTCGATAGCTCTTATTTCGATGAATTCTTTATTGCTACTAAAATTTCATAGGTTTCAATATTTGATCTTTAATGTCTCTACACAGCCGAAGTTCTTCTCTCCACAGCCGAAGCTCACCTCTCTACAGTTCATTCTCTATTCTAGAAACTCTCCAAATTCCCGTTAAACATTTTCAACCTGCTTCCCCAAGATTATGCGTAACATTCCGGCCACCAAAAACGTATGTTTTTAATTATTGTTTGTTACTGGTAAAATGGCAATTTTCGTAACAGGTCTCTGGACCTCCTTTCTATTCGCAAACCTCACAGTTACAACTCGTGTAACGTTATCAGCTCCTGGATGAATTAGACTGATTCGTGCTAAAGGCCATTTACAAATTGGTACATTTTCCTCCTTGACTATCACTAAAATTCCCACTTCAATCTCACATGCAGAATTATTCCATTTTGTTCGCTTTTGCAAAGAATGCAAATACTCTTGCTGCCATCTACGCCATATCATTTGTACATATCGCTGAACTTGTCTCCAATGATCTAACCGATTAGACGGAATATCTGTTACATCGACCTGAGGTACGCACTTTAGATTGGTTTCCACGAGAAAATGTCCAGGGGTTAAAGCTTCCAGGTCATTTGGATCGTTGCTGGCGGGTACCAACGGCCTAGAGTTTAAACAAGCTTCGATCTCTGCCATTAAAGTTGACATGTCTTCAAACGTCAACTCCCCATTCCCTAAGACGCGAATCATATGATGCTTTGTAGCATATCTGCTATACAGAACATATTGTAATACACACTATCAGCCATAGACACATTGTAACACACTTTGGAAAGCCAAACCACACCATTGTAACACATTCATTATAACACACTCAGTAAATCAGATCATACCATACACACCCGGAAGTCTCAGGCCACACCGTTCATATAAAAACAATTGTGACACACTTATCAGAACCAACCGAAACGTACAACATAAGCAGGAACAGTTTATGCATTTTAACCCAAAGCAGGAACAGTATATGCATTAAACTCAAAACAGGAACTTAGTGACAAGAACCATCGTTCTTGTCAACAAAAGACAAACGTAACTAGCTGAGTGAAAACAATAACTTTCCAACATAAAAACCCGGAATCAAATGTACGAAACCCTTAACTTCATTTGAGTATAAATAAAACCAATTCCGACCGTGGCAGGCCAGATTCGTTCGGACTGCCAAGATAGGACATTACGCTGCCTAAAACCTTCGCCTTCCAACTTATTTCAAGAGTTTAGTTATGTCCCCCTTCCCAAGGTAAGGCTTCTAAACTCCAACGTTTCCAGTAAGGGAAACTCCTTTTGGGTTTCTATGATCGCCTGGACGATCAAGTGTTGAAAAGTCCGCTTCGAACAAAGTATGATTCTACATCGATACATGTCAGCGAAACACTGACCTATCGCGACGCTACTCGAGGTACAGTTGTACGATCGTCACATTACAGCTTCATGGATTTTACGGCGGCCTCCCACAGTCCTCCGAAGTGTGGTGCTCCAGGAGGGATGAAAGGCCATTTGATGCCTTGGTCCGCGCACCATCTAATTGTCTTCTCCCGATGTTCATCAGAGTTTAGCAGTTTGTAGACTTCCTGCAGCTGGCTACACGCGCCCTTGAAATTCGTACCATTGTCCGAATGTAGTTCAGCGACTAATCCTCTTCTGGCAACGAAACGTCTTAAGGCGGAAACAAATATAACCCTTTTTCGATGCTCTACGCCGATGTGTTCCCTTCATCATAATAGGCCCCGCGTAATCAACTCCACTGATGGAAAACGGCCTTGCTTCCTCTTCGGTATCTGCACCCGTGATAAGATCATCGACGTAAAAATCTTCCTTTCTTGAAGCAGCGAGCGGAAATTGCACTCGATGATCTTCGATTATGCTATTCAGTGCTCGGATGGCTAGGAACGGTGCTGCTGCAGTACCGTATGTGACGGTATTAAGCTCAAAGGTTTCAATCGGCTCATTTGGTTTAGATCTCCACAGGATTCGCTGAAATCGACGATCTTCAGGATTTATCCACACTTGCCTATACATTTTTGCCACGTCAGCTGTGACTGCAACTGCTCTTGTTCTCCATCTTATTAAGATGTTGGTAGTATCCTGTTGAATGGTAGGACCAACCTTCAAAACATCATTTAACGATAAACCATTTGATGTTTTACATGATGCATCGAATACTACCCTGCATTTTGTTGTTAGACTATCCTTTTTGAAGACAGCATGATGTGGCATGTAATAGCCCTCACTTTCGGTCGCCTGTGTGGTAACTCTACTCATGTGTCCCATTTCTTCATACTCCTTCATAAAAGCTACGCATTCTTGAAGCATTTCAGGTTCTCTAGCAAATCTTCTCTCTAGCCCAGTAAATCTCCGCAATGCAATTTGTTTTGAATCACCCAACTCTAAATTTGACTTGAATGGCAATCGCACAATTATCTTTCCGGTAGAGTGTGATAGTGTGCGACACACTATCCGTTAGGATTCGGATACGATCATTTCCGAGTACACTCTTCGTTAGGATTCGGATACGATCAATTCCGAGTAAGACATGAGTTACCGTGAGTGGCATATATAAGCCAATTGCCGAAATAATAAATGCCTTTTTTCTTTTCTCTCGAACTACGATAACCAAAGCGTTGCGTATTACTCTCCTGGTACCCACATTTTTAACATGGCGATCCTGCCAGGAGACAAGAAGCCAACAAGACAAGAAGAATTAGCAACGCACGGCAAAAAGTAAAGTTCGAGTCGATATTTTCTGAAAAGTTTTCGCGCTGTCGTAGAACATTACGTTACGTTAAATGCTGATTGATTTTCAACGAGCATCAATGCTGCTGGACGGACGGAGCAAATCCATCCTCTAAGTGCTGATCGATTATCGGCGAGGATCGACGCTGTTGGACGAACGCAGTTTGGCGAAGAAGACTAAGAAACTGGGAGATGTAAAAGGAAGCGGTACAACGGTTACGGAACAACTTTAACACGATATACAGCAGACGCATTTGGAGCACGTATAAGAGAGAACGAGACACGATACGCTACCGGTTGCAGATCACACATTATCCGGCTACACATCCGTTGTAAGTATGCGTGTCACGTGGTATGCGTAAAAAGCGAACAGAAAACGAACAAAGGAACGATAAGGCTGTGGTATAAGTGAAAATAGTGTAAGCACGTAGTATATGTAATCGAACAATTGAAACGGTGGTGTTGAGAATAATATAATTAGAGCAGTGGTAAAAAAAAAAAATTGTTAGGCTGTCAGTGAAGTGATTAGGTTGTGGTTGTGCTCGTTATGATGGCTGTAAGGTAGTTATTGCGAAAAAGAAAAAATCTTATTCAATGTGTTCCTTGCCGTTACCAACCAGGCCCTACTAGATAAAAAAAAGGAAAATAGCTGTATTAAAAAAAAAAATTAGACTCACTTTTCTGCATTACATAATGGCATGAATCTATATATATACATATGTTTTTCAATATAAAAGTGACTGTTTTACTTAAATTTGTAAAAAAAAAGTTCAAAATATTAATAATATATTAATTATTAATTCCTACCTTTCCACGTATACCTTTTCCACATAACCTTTTATTTATGTACAGTGTGCGTTATACAAGTGCCTTGCATGTACCTCGCATGTCCACCAAACCACGTGGTAGACCAAAGGGTAAAACTGTAAAAAAGATGGCGAACACTTTAGACTTGAATTTAGCACTCAAGCTAGTTAAACCATTTGCAGGTAATCCTACAGATTTGTCTAGTTACAAAGAAAGTGTCGAACTTTTGAGGGATTATTCGAAAGATGTTAGCGAAACGCACATCTTAAGGTTAATGAAAGTTACACTAACTGGTGCTGCACATGGTGCTATTGACGGTGCCACGACTATCGATGAAGCATTTGTTTTTTTGAAAGCTAGATTCGGTATAAAAATTTCACCTAACGCGGTCGAGAGTGAAATTAAATCCACTAGGCAGGCAGGAAAATCAATAACTGATTAAATTCCTATTATCCACACCGGGTTGAAAATCAAAATATGCGCTATGCATATCCCCCTAGGTATTCTCAATACAACCGACGTGGAACATAAATAATGCCAATTTAGCAGTGTTAGCACAGGTACCAGATAAAAATGAGGCAAACGAAACAGAAGTAAACGAATCCACTTCTCAATTGACTGATCTTTTTCGTTAGTTACAGTTTAAACAGTAACATATTGGCAAATTTCTTTCTTTTTAATAATCCGATTAAATTAATAATTGATAGCGGAGCATCTTATTGTATTTCAAGCTCAAAAAATGTCCCTGAATATATAAACATAAATATTAGCCTTCAATTATCTGTACGAGGCATAAGTGGTTATACGAAAACAATAGGATTTATTGATACTTTTATTACTTATCAATCTATTCAATATCCGGTTAGATTTCACGTTTTAGAAAATGTACCATCGAATGTTGAAGGATTAATTGGCACTGATTTTCTTAAGCAAGTAGGAGCAACTTTAAATTTTCAAAATCAAACTCTTTCCTTAAATAAATTACCTTATTCTCCAAATTTAGAAAAATCTAATAATCAAATATTGATACCAGCCAGGACAGAAATTGTCGCCTATGTTGAAACCAGCGAACAAGAGGCTTGTGTCGTATGGAATGAGGAATTATTACCCAACGTGTTTATTTCCAACACTATTTCAACCCCCTTAAATGGTAAAATACCAGTGAAAATATTGAATGTGAGAAACAAAGCAGTAATAATTGAACATCTTAGACCCACTATACGACCCTCCAAAGAGTATTTCATATTGACTGTGGAAACGAATAAGCATGATGCTGAACATGCAAAACAAACTCTTAAGGAACTTAAGTTAGATCATCTTTCTGAAAGGGAGAAAAATATTGTTGGCACGATATCGACCGCGTGTGATCGGACAGGGAACAACATTATTTACAAACATTAAGCTGACTTGACAACTCGATCAAATACCCAAAATACCCGGCAGATGGCGTACAAGATTCACAAAGAGAGATAACACGATTAGATTGTGCGACAACCAGATCTCCGAAATAAGGGCCAATTCGCGAGCAGGTCAAATAGGGTCAAATAGCACAGCTGATCGAGGAACAGGGCGCCATCGCCAAACGCAGTTAGTAGCAAATATTAAGCCAGAAAGGACAGACGAATTTTTAAACTGTGCAATAAATCCTACAAAAGCCAGTTCTAAGAAAGTCTACCCAGCTACTCATTTACTGTTACACACGTAACAACATTTAAAAATTCGTGCGAAACTTTCTAACGCAAGTTATTTCTTATAAAAGTGTTCGCGATGACCAAGCGCGGATTTGATTGTAGTGGCTGCGAGCGGCATAACACCGTGGAAGATATGGTGCCTTGCGAAAAGTGCAGAAAGTGGTACCATTACGGGTGTGTCGGCGTCACTGTGATGTTAAAATCTTGGTGCAATTTGTGTGTGATGAAGGTGGCAAAATGCGAAGCTAAGGAGATGGGCCGTCTAAAGTCCTCTAAGGAAGCCATTGCGATGACTGGGGTGCCTGCTGTAAGCTGCGAAGGCGACAAAAGAGCCAAAAGAGTAGCACATAGCGAGGGCGAAGCCTCGGCGAATAAGCTGGCTACAGAGGAAAAAGAGCCCACTACATTCCATGCTGCAAAAAGGCCTCCTACCGCAAATTCACCGACAACAGCGCAACACAAAAGGTCTAGGCAAGCGGCACTCGAAAAGCTTATGGAAGTGCAACAGCAAGAACGGGAGATGGCCATAAAAGAGTACGAGCTCAAAATGGCTAACCTCAAGCTCGAACATTTAAAGATTCGGCTTCAGCTCGAGGAAAAAAAGGCATCAATTCGATCTGCGACCGATGCACGGATCAAGCATCAGCAGCATCAGCAGCAGCAGCAGCAGCAGCAGCAACAGCAGCAGCAGCATCAGCAACAGCAACAGCACAAGCAGAAACAGTGTACGATAGCAGTGAGTGATGGTGAAATTGGTGAGCCCGCTAACGTCGAAATGGTAAATGTGAATCCTGCGACAGTAGCAGTCGTGGACACGTCAATTTTTGCCAAGTATCCTGAGATGGCGCGGCGATCGACGCAATCACATAACCTTCCGTCGGATCACGTACACTCCCTACTAAACTGCCATGTGCGACACAATACATTTCTCCATGAGACGGTCCAATCTGGAGGAATAAAATCGTTGACAAAAACTTGTGCGTCGAGATCCACGGTGCCGAGGGTACCAATCCGCGAAGTGTCCGTCACGATTTACGAGCATGGACAACAAAATACCAACACATTTGACCAAGAACCAGCGACCGTACTGAACTGCGAAGTGCGAACAGAACTGGCACGAAACGTCGGTGTAACCAGAAGGCCAGGATCACAGGAGAGCAGCTGCGCGGTAGGCGTAACGAAGGACGATTCGTTTGGGAGACGGCGGAACTTGGCAATTTCGGCGAGCGGCAACTGCACACAACACGAGTTTGCCAACACTCGTTTCACAACACAGCTAAGTTTGCCACTTGAAGAACCGTACAAAAATCCACTAATCATTAATTTTACTCACTTTCAGGAACTGTCGATTCTGCCGTTCCTGAAAGGGGAGTCAAGGTTAATGATCGGGACACAACACACCGATTCGATGGCACCAACAGGCAACATTGGTGACCCTGTAGCTGAGCGAAGACGATTGAGAGGGACAATATTTGGTACCGGCAACCTCAGCGGGACCGAAACTATTTTCACTACCTTGTTCAAAGATAGATCGCAGCATAACATGCACCGCATTACATTCGTCGATAGGGTTTGTCTAAAAGAAAACAATAAGCAAGTTAGAAACCAGTCTACACACACACTCACCTATACTGATACAAATGAGGTTAGGTTTACACCCTACGCATTGCGTGCTAGGGATCAACTATATTTGCGTATTAACGCCCCTCTAGATAGCGGTAGAGTAAACAAGCCTAAAGTCGTAATATTTTCAGAAAATCAGCTACAGTTGATTGAAGGTTTGATAGTAGGGAAGCGCAGGCGCGACCGTCTCAAAGGTGCTGTGAGGAAGGTACACCAAGCGCACGATGTGCCAAACAATGGTGAGCGGTGTAACCAGCGCTTAATCAGGCGACCTTTGATAATATTTTATGTCTCCACAATTGTGTCGAGACATAGGGGACAGATATCGTGCAGAATTTAAGTAAATCCTGCTTCACGAAGGATTCACGGGGTGGGGTGTTGGCACGATATCGACCGCGTGTGATCGGACAGGGAACAACATTATTTACAAACATTAAGCTGACTTGACAACTCGATCAAATACCCAAAATACCCGGCAGATGGCGTACAAGATTCACAAAGAGAGATAACACGATTAGATTGTGCGACAACCAGATCTCCGAAATAAGGGCCAATTCGCGAGCAGGTCAAATAGGGTCAAATAGCACAGCTGATCGAGGAACAGGGCGCCATCGCCAAACGCAGTTAGTAGCAAATATTAAGCCAGAAAGGACAGACGAATTTTTAAACTGTGCAATAAATCCTACAAAAGCCAGTTCTAAGAAAGTCTACCCAGCTACTCATTTACTGTTACACACGTAACAACAAATATGATAGAAGCTATTTGCCTTAAATATAATGATATCTTTTGCATAGAAAACGATCAATTGAGTACAACGAAATTACTACAAGCATCTTTGAATGTTAAATATAACGAACCTCCATCTTATTGCAAACAGTATAAATTACCTTACTATCAAAAAGAAGAAATAGCGAAGCAAATCCAAAGCATGTTAGACAACAAAGTAATAGAAGAAGCTCAATCCGAATGGAATAGTCCGATACTTCTTGTACCCAAAAAGTCGTCAACCGATAAGAAAAAATGGCGATTAGTAGTTGACTATCGGAATGTTAACAAGGTACTGAAAGACGATAAATTCCCGCTACCTAATATCGAAGAAGTTATTAATTCTCTTTCAGGCGCGAAGTACTTCTCACACTTGGATTTATCGCAAGGATATTACCAGTGCGAGCTTAGGAAAGAAGATCGAAACATCACTGCTTTCACTACTTCGCAAGGACAATTCCAAATGACCAGGTTACCTATGGGATTGAAAGTGAGCCCATCAATTTTTTCACGTCTCATGACTGTAGCTATGTCTGGATTAAATTTTGAAAAATGTTTAATATATTTGGATGATATTATTGTTTTCGGCGATTCCATCGAACAACATAATAAAAACCTCATGTCAATTTTTAACCGATTACGGAAAGTATCTCTCAGACTTAATCCCAGCAAATGTAATTTTCTCCAAAAAGAACTTGTCTATTTGGGGCATTTAATTTCTGCTGAAGGTATCAAACCTGATCCCAGCAAGGTATCGTGCATTAAAGAATGGCCAATTCCAACTACCGCAGATGAAGTCAAAAGATTCATAGCATTCGCTAACTATTATAGGAAACACATACCAAATTTCGCAAAGCTTTGCATTCCATTGAACATATTAACTAGAAAAAAAGTACCCTTTGAATGGACAACTGAGTGTCAGAAAACATTTGATATATTAAAAGAAAAGTTTATTAATCCTCCAGTGTTAGAATTTCCAGATTTCAGTAATAATATATTCGTACTTCATACAGATGCATCAGGAAAAGCTATAGGAGCAGTATTGAGCAATAAAAATAGAAAACCCATAGCTTTCGCCAGTAGAGCTTTAAATAAAGCAGAACAAAATTACGGCACAATAGAAAAGGAGCTACTTGCTATAGTATGGGCAATCAAACATTTCCGGCAATATTTGTATGGAAAACAGTTTGATATTTATACAGACCATCGACCACTGGTTTATCTCTTCTCGATGAATGACCCATCTAGTAGACTTACTAAGTTCAGGTTAGCTCTTGAAGAATATTCATTCACAGTTCATTATGAGCAAGGTTGTGAAAACGGAACAGCGGACGCGTTGTCACGAATTCACATTTCTGATCTAAAGCACCTAAACCAGCAAGTCTTTGCTGTTACAAGAGCACAATCAAGAAAGGCAAGAAGTGCAAATCCGGATATGGATAAAGAGCAAGAAGCAAACAGTGTCGGAACAATGGGAACTGATCAGCCCAACGTACCAACTGTATTTGTGGAATTGCAAATTTGCGATTATATTAAAGAAACTGAGATAGGAAAATAGATTATTAAAATTCCATCGATCATTATTTAGTTCACCTACGGGGAACTTTGACACAGATCAAGAAACATTTAAAAAACAAAAAAGGGAAGGTGTGTCTGGTACTAAAAAATGAAAATTAAAAGGAAGATACATTCATGAAGAAACTAAAACAATTAAAGATAAAAGGATTACCGAGGATAATAGTCATCAACAAAAACATTAAAGTGCTAAAAGATGAAGAAAAACATAAAAAGCTTTTAATACTGAATGAACATCATATTTTACCTACAGCAGGTCATGCAGGAATTCATCGCACTTTAAATACCATAAGACAAAAATATACATGGAAAGGTATAGAAGCAGATGTAAGGAAAATGGTCACAAACTGTAAAGAATGCCAAATGTATAAAAAGAGAAATGAACCTAAAATACCAATTCGAATCACAACAACAGTTAGCGAACCATTTCAAAAAATTTATCTGGATCTGGTGGGACCCTTGGTGAAATCAAAAGGATACGAATATATAATAACAACGCAATGCGACCTTACATGGTCGACCTTATGAATTTGCGTACAATAACACGGTGCATTCAGCGACAGGATACACTCCGTTTTACTTAGTTTATGGTAGGCAATCCAATGTTCCATCAACTCAAAAATGTAACAATAATAGAATAAGCTATAATTTAGAAAATTATGTTGAATTACTCAAAGCAAAACTAACCATCGCGCATAAAGAAGTAAGAGATAGATTATTGAATCGGAAATCGGAAACAAAAAGTAAATATGATGTGAATTGTAAACGGAAGGAATTTCATGAAGGAAGCAAGGTATTAATACGGAGCGAAACGGCCAAGAAACTCGAGCCTAAGTATTTAGGGCCATACGACGTAATCAGTGATAGAAATGAAAATGTAGAACTAAACATAAACGGAAAATCAGATATTGTACATAAAAATAGAGTTGAAAGGTTTCATGAAATGTAAAAAAAAAAAAAAAGGATAGGGCGTGTGATAGTGTGCGACACACTATCCGTTAGGATTTGGATACGATCATTTCCGAGTACACTCTTCGTTAGGATTCGGATACGATCAATTCCGAGTAAGACATGAGTTACCGTGAGTGGCATATATAAGCCAATTGCCGAAATAATAAAGGCCTTTTTTCTTTTCTCTCGAACTACGATAACAAAAGCGTTGCGTATTACTCTCCTGGTACCCACATTTTTAACAAGAGTCTCGTGTGCTGTTTCAATTAAATGCTTCTCGCACTCTTATTCTTCTTGACTCCAAACTCGTTCTTCACCAACTTCTTCAATATTGAAAAAGTTCTCCAATAGATTATTTAAGGTAGCGGCTTCATCTTGAGTTGAGATTTGCAGTATTAGGCTGAGATTTGTACGGACCTCCAATTATCCATCCCAACTCAGTTTCAATTAAAGTTGGATAATCATCAGCTAGTTTGATCTTTCCGCTCTTTACAATCTCTACGAATATTTCAACTCCTAGAAGCATATCAATTTGGTTTGGAGCATAAAACTCAGAATCAGCTAGGTGAATGGTGTTTGGAATATTCCAGTTACTAATGTTAATAGTTTGCGTCGGTAATTCTGGTGTGATTTTGGGCAACATAAGAAACTCTGCATGCGAATGATAGTTCGATATTCTTGATCGTATGGTACCAACGACTACTCCAGTTAAATTCGTAATCCATCCTCCAATGCCACATACAGGTTCGTTCAATCTAACCCCCTTTAATCCGAGTTGTCTTGCCAATTTCTCTGTGATAAAGTTTGTTTGAGAGCCATTGTCAATTAATGCCCTGACAATACATGGTGTTTTGTGAATATTATCAATATATATCAGTACGGTTGATAACAACGCCCTTTTGCGCTTAGCCTTGTATGCAGTTGCTGTTACCGAGAGAACTGGGGGCATCGATATTCGTTTGGCATCGATATGGTTCGTTTACATAATTTGGAATGGTGTTTCCCTTTACAGTGTTTACATACGAAGTTAGATTTGCAGTATCGCACTGAATGGCCCACTTTTAAGCAGTTGAAGCAAAGCATTTGGGTTTTTACTAACTCTTCTCTATTAGCAATTGTAAGGGCTTCAAATTTTGGACAAGAGTTTACATTGTGCGATTCACCACATACTACACACCGGTTTATGTTCTGATTACTCTCATAGACTTGGATAGGAAGAGCTATGTTGCGATTGGATTTTACCTGCCTACCGGCCACCATGTTAACCTGATTTGTACGATGATTTATCTGTACACTAATGCGTTTTTCGAGAAACTTGATTAAATCATTATATTTATCTTCGGTGAGATCAGCAGCATGTTGAAATGTGGAATATCCCACTGGTCAACTGGCGCCTTCAATCGTTGAAGTCCCCTCACTAGCCTTATTACTTCGTTTACAACACGCTGTAGCTCGTGCACTGAATTGTTACTCATGCGCTTCAAATTGTGTATACCCAGAAAATACTCTCGTTTAATACGCTTGGTGTTATCGAATCGTTTCACTAGTGCATCCCAAGTTGTTGTATGCAGTAATTGGAGTATGTTCAAATTGCGTTGCTAAAGGCTCTGTCAAGGACGATAATAGGTATTGCAGCTTGGTCACTTCTGGAATATCACTTGCCTCATGTACCATTGACTCGAATCGATCTTTAAAAGACAAACATTTTGTTATATCACCATTAACAATGATGGCAGATCTACTTGCGGAAGCCGTATAGATGTATTGAATGAAGATGTTTGTTGCATTTCAGAACAAGGATTTATGCGAGTGGATTCTAGATTAGGGCTCCTTGGGGGATCTTGAAGAAAAGCTTTCATCTCGTGATATTTGCAATCAAAATTCGTCGTATCATTTACTATGCCTTCTAACACTTCTTCATTTTGTATTTTTTTCATATGCCTGTTCCTTCAATTCATCAAATTGTATGCGAATGTTTTCTAATGATTGCAGTCTACCTTGTTTTTCACGAGCTTTCGAGTTATCATACGTTCGCAGAAAATCGGCAATTAATTGAAGTTTCAAAAATATATCGCGTTTCTTAAACTCAAAAATCTTTACAGCTGGTTCACTCATTTTGCACTTTGGGTTTGACACTCCTGATAATACGATGAACTCTCGGTCTAATGCGATGGCGGATTATAAGATGAAATGATCGTAGCTTCGCACCACTGTAATACTCACGCACACGTTGCTGGTACTTGAAGCTTGTAGTATGATCAATCTGCACACAAACGTTGCAGGAATATCGTGGTGGTTGCGTGGTTGCTGTAATGCGATGAAGTTGGCGCCGATCTGTGTTATACGATGAAACACTCACACACGATCAACGCGCAGGATGATGAACGTGCGGGAGGATGAATTCGCAGGAGGATGAACGCTCAGGATGATGAATGCGGGATGATGAACACAGTGGCTAAAACGGAGACTCACACAGATAACGATAGAATATGGCGTTGCAGCTGATGATATTTCACACACGTTGTAGGAGCAATGCGATGGTATTAATATCGTTGAATACACGTACAATCTTCAGCGAATACTTATCTGACTTTAACAGGTTTGATTTATCTTCTCCACTCGGCGCAGCTGGTTGAAACACCCGATAAAGCAAGATGATGAATGCGTTTGGATGAAGATTCACGAGGATAGCGATGGATGAGCCAATAAATTCACTGAAGTCTAGATCACACGTTATCCCGTGGTAGGGAGGATATCCGTATCGATAAAGCGATGAAAGTGCACAAGCGTAATTGTGGCGATGCGATACTGTAGTTGTTGGAAAGCCAGGGTACTGTACGCGCGTGATTGCGGCGGTACGTTGAAGTCTGTGTCGGTGAGACGAGGATGCTGCACACGCGTGATTGCGGCGATGTGTATGTCGATGTGTCGGTAAGGCGAAGATGCTGCACACGCGTGATTGCGGCGGTGCAAGTGTCTCGTGTCGGATAGGAACTGATAATTACGCACGCGCGTGGTAGCGACGGTGCCACAGATGAGACGAATATTCTCCAATTCACGTTGAGTAGCAAATGTTAAGAGCACTAATTTTAAATTTAACTAATTCGGATATATCCGGCTCGAAGGACTAATGTTTCGATAGCTCTTATTTCGATGAATTCTTTATTGCTACTAAAATTTCATAGGTTTCAATATTTGATCTTTAATGTTTCAGCCGAAGTTCTTCTCTCCACAGCCGAAGCTCACCTCTCCACAGTTCATTCTCTATTCTAGAAACTCTCCAAATTCCCGTTAAACATTTTCAACGTGCTTCCCCAAGATTATGCGTAACATCTACGTTATCAGGCCACCCTTTACGAATAAACTGTATCAATAATTGCATAGCTTGATCTTGTTTAGTCTCCTCTTCAATTTCTTTGAAACGAGTATCTGATACTTTCAAGAACTTCTGTAATGGGATATTTTCTATTTCGTCAAATATTCGATAGATATTCAGTTTCTTGTATTGGTCCCAAAGTTGACATTCTACTTCTGGACCTCTTGACAACGCATCTGCAACTACATTATCCTTCCCTGTGACAAATTGTATCGTGAGGTTATATCTTTGAAGATTCAACAACATTCTCTGCAATCTACGGGGAGCTGTAATAAGTGGTTTTTTGAAGATGTTGATTAGCGGTTTATGATCGGTCTTTACTATTGTGTTTTGATTACCGACAATTAGTTGATCAAAGCGAATGCATGCGAACAAAATGGCTAATAGTTCTTTTTCTATCTGAGCATATTTTTTTTCGGTTGAGGTTAACGTTCTTGATGCATAACCAATTACTGCATTGTCTTGATACACCGCTACGCCGAGCCCAAAACCACTTGCGTCACATTCGATTACTAACGGTTGGTTCACATCATAGTATTTTAGAGTGCTGATATCAGATACAAGAGATTTTACATAGTCAAACTCTTTTTGTTCCACTTTCGTCCATCGCCATGGTTGATCTTTTATGATAAGTTTTCTTAGGTTCGTTAAATTTGTGCTCAAATTTGGTATGAATCGACATAAATAATTCACCATTCCAATGAATCTGTGGACTGCTTTGCTATCAGAAGGTGTTGGATAGTTTCGGATTGCCGATATTTTTGCTCCATCTGGTTGTAGACCTTGGTTAGTCAAAACATGACCAAAGAATTTAACCGAAGTTTGGCATAAATTTAACTTATCTCTGTTAAGTTTAACGTTACGTTCTGCTAGTCGGCAAAATAGTTTCTCTAGACATCTGTTATGTTTTATCAAAGCTTCCTCTAACGTTTCTCCTGTACCATAAATAAGCTAGTCGTCTGCTATGCACTCGACATTTTCCAAACCCTCTATTACTTCTTTCATTTTTCTTTGGAAAATTTCAGGTGCTGGAGCGATTCCGAACAGCATTCTCAGCCAACGATATCTGCCAAATGGCGTCCAAAAGGTAGTCAATTTGCTGCTATCTTCGTCTAATAAAACATGCCAAAATCCTTTCCTTGCATCTACCGTCGAGAAAACTTTTGCTTTTCCCAACTCGGGAAGTATTTCATCAAATGTGGAAAACTGGAGATTGGGTCTTAAGAGAGCTTTGTTCAAAGGGATTGGGTCTAAGCACACTCGAATATTTCTTTTTTCTGGATCACCATTTTGAATAACTACGATATTACTCACCCAATCTGTATGGGCTGTTTCTTTTGCTATTATTCCATCCCTTTCTAGAGTTACTAACTCGGTTTTGAGTTTATCCCGCATTGCGATTGGAATACGTCTTGGTGGTTGTATAGATGGTGTGACGGACTGATCAACTTCTAAAGTGATTTCTCCTTCTAATTTACCATATCCCGAAAACAGTTCCTGGTGATCTTCGGCTACCTTGTGAGCTTTAGCTCGATAAATCCTGAGTAAATTCTTTGTATTAGAAATTGATTCATGTACCGTAATACTATTACAGTATTTTATCAGACCTAATTCTCGACAAACCTTGGCTGAAAGTAATGGACAATGATCACCTTCCACAACTTGAAACACGATGTTGTAACATTTCCCGTATCTACGGCATGCTATTTTGATTTCACCCATAACCTTCATAGGAAATCCACCAAACGCGTTTCTGTGACGACGATATGTTTAAGCTAGATTTCCACAGATCCCTAAGATGATCTTGACCAATAAGACATGTACTTGCTCCCGTATCAATTTCGCACAATACCTTTTTCCATTTGTTATCATATTTAAAAAGTAATTCAGCTTGTACATTCCCTCCGTTGTAAAAATTATCAATGACTTTACCAACCATGTACAGTTCTTCATCCTCAGATGAGGTATCATTTATTGACGACATATCTTTCACTTCCTTGAATTCCACCTTGAATGAGCGTTTTCGACAAACTTTTTCAAAATGGTTTTTTCCGTTACAGTTACGACACTTTTTTCCATAAGCCGGACAGGCACCCTTTATAAACTCATGCTCATTTCCGCAGAATTTGCATTTTCTAAATTGAAGATTGTTTCCACGTTTATCGTTATGTTTGTTTATCTTGTTAACTGATGATTCACCATCTGTCGCATTTACTCTTTTCAATGAAATTTCTTCCACTCTACAAATGTCCAATATAGTTTGTGTTGTTAAATCGGTCATACAAAGCATTTTCTGTCGCAAGTGGGGCCATTTATTTGCAGTAGCGAGTTTATACATTATTAATTCGTTATTAATTTGGCCCAATTTAGCTACTTTTGCTAGAAGTTTCAATCTTGTGGAAAATTCGTCAAAAGATTCACTGTCCAATTGTTCTGCGTTAAAAAAATCCATTCGATCTAAAAGAATGTTCCTTTTCGGCACAATTTTCTTTCTTATCGCACTTAAGGCTGTTTTTGGAGAGGCACGTTCCTCCTTAGTGAGCTCAAAGTTAAAGTACTTCTTTTTAGCTTCTTCACCGATAACCGATAGTAAGTAGCTCACCTTTTGTTCTCCCTGCGTCGTTGGCCAATTGTTCATTCCCGTAGCCTTTACGTAGTCATTCCAGCTTTTTTCGAAGAAATCTAAATTCTCCTCTATATCTCCCTCTAACAATAGCGGTGATGGCATCGGTACTGATGGAACATGTAGCAACTCCTTGCTAGGGCCCGCTGTATTCTGGATGTTTAGTTGTTTCATCATGTTTCCAATCACTTTCGTCTGGTGATCCAAAAATCCAAAATGGCGTACTGTCACTACTTGATGAAAGCTTTTCTCTCAGCTTATTTCCTTTCTCGTTTTAAAACGGTTTACGACGATATAGATGACGTCGAACAATATTTCAACCGTTGACCACTTCTGACACCATGTTTTCTATTCTCTATTCGCAATGGCGCCATCGCTCCGCTGTCAGTTATGCAGCGCTCTGTCAAGGCACAGTTATACCGCGCTCTGACACTGCAACCTCGCACAACACAAACATCTATTTACAAATATACAACAGTGACTGATGCTTTTCTTTGTTTCTTTTCCTGTTTTAATCCACTGATGGTGTCGAGCATCGCCAAGGATGTGATCGAATGCGGAATATTCTAAACGAGGAGATTCATTCCGGATTTTGTTTGCTATAAGGTAAGTTTTGATAACACACAAAGCATACGGAAAAAGAGTGAGTAATCTTATTCTTAATCTTCATTTCTTCAACAGCGCTGAACTCATCCTCCAGCTTACAACGAACGGTCAACGGATGAGGAAGGAGAGGAGGGACGGCAAAGGTACACGCACAAACGTACACACATCAGCCTTGTCGGAGAACGAGAACACGGGAGGGAGAGCCCGGCAACGTATCGAACCTCTTCATTTACGCTCCCTCGTGCGTTCGTGCGTGCGTGCGCCCGCGCGTCTGTGTGTGTATGTGTGTGCATGCCTGCGTGTGTTCTTGCCGCTTCGCATAACGAGATCCTACGGGATCACCTTGCGAAAAACACCAAGAGAGGAGGAGGGGTAGGTGTATGTGTCTGTGTGCGCACACATACGCGTGGTTGTGTGTGTTGAGATACCAATTCAATACGTGGAAACCGTGCTTAATGTATTCACATATACAACTGTACACTTGTAAATATCTTGAACTAGAATGTAGAATAGTTAGTTAAACGTATATTTGTACTTTGATTTCCTTTACAGTTGATTTTCCAAGTTTTACAAGATGCAGCACGTATGCTTTACAGGTTATTTTTCTTATACGTCCTATTTTGGGGCTTCACTTTCTTGCTCTATTTTGATACACTCTAGTAGCTTGTTCTATTAATAGAACTGAGAGTTTTACCTTAACCTAATTATCCTATCTTAACCTAATCTACCCTAAACCTAAAAGAAAAATTCAAATAGAGGCGATTTCACGTACTGCCCTGTGTGTAGAATCTCTACATTTTTCAATTAGTTTTGTCGTTTGCTGTTGTATGTAGCTATCGAGTGGAGTTACTTCGCATATGTCATAAAGATCTGAATTTCTAGTGTATCGATCGCAATTTGCTATCATTCTTAGCATTTTGTTCAGCATTACCTGTATTTTTTGGCGATGTACCCTGGCACATGTTCCCCAAACCTGGCAACCATAGAGTACCGCTGGTTGAATGATTTGTTTGAAGACAGCTAGTTTATTCACAAAGGAAAGTCTGGACCTGCGCGATATCAGTGGGTATAAACTCATTAAGAGAGTTTGACCCTGTCGTAAGATACTCTCAACCTGTCCGTGGGAAAGCATCTTACTATCCAACGTGAGGCCCAAATATTTTACCTTGTTAGTCCATTCGACCATAACGCCGTTAACCTCAACCCTGCTGTGCATAGTTGGGATCAAAGACCGTTTGCGTCGGTGTGGGACAATCATGACCTGACTCTTGGCCACGTTGACTCGGGTTTTCCAGCTTGAAGCATATTGTATATAAGTATCAAGGCAGCGCTGAGCACGACGACTTACCTCTGTCAGAGATCTACCCTTCACCGCAATGGCAGTGTCATCTGCGAATAAGAAAATTTTTCCATCACAAGGTAGTGCCGGAATATCCGCAGTGTACAGGATGTACAATAGTGGACCCAGCAGACTACCCTGTGGCACCCCGGCCGGAAGTAAGTGTACGTCTGAGAGCGTTGTACCCAAGGCTACCCTGAACGTCCTTTGTTGTAGATAGTTTGAAATTATCTTTGTAAGGTACATTGGAATGCCAAACGTGACAAGTTTGTGTATAAGTCCACCATGCCAGACATTGTCAAATGCCTTTTCGACATCTAACATTGCGACTACCGTGGACCTGGCCTCTCTCTTGTTCTTTTCGAAAAGTTGTTTTAACCTAAATAGCTGGTGAGTAGTAGAGTGTCCGGGACGGAAGCCAAATTGCTCCTCAGGGATAAGATCAAGTGTCTCCACAGTATCCTGAAGGGACTCAAGAATCACTCTTTCAAACAACTTTCCTAGCGAGGAAAGGAGACTGATTGGGCGATAGCTTCCGGGATTCGTGGGGTCTTTACCGGGTTTGAGAATGGGCACTACTCTTGCGCACTTCCATGCATCAGGAAAGTAGCCCAACTCAAGACACCTGTGAAAGATATTGCTTATCAAACAAATGGCCCTCTCTTGGAGGTGCTTTAGTAGGATGTTAAGGACCCCATCGAACCCCGGAGCCTTCATGTTCTTCAGCCGCCTTAGCGCTGTCCTGATCCGCCCAGTTGTTACTCTACCTTCTGGGGGTACCGTGGACTGCGCCTCATCGACTAGGGATAAGCTAGCTGCTACTTCTGCCTCATGTGGGCTAGGCATATTTGCGCCTAGCGTGTGCGCACTGGCAAATTGCTTTGCAAGTGCATTCGATTTGGCTTCAGGTGTAACCGCCATTAGGTTGTCAACAGTATTGACTAAGGGAGGGATAGGCTTAGGCCGTTTCCTCAAGACCTTGGTCACTTTCCAGAATGCCGGGGCCCTTGTGTCCATTCTTGCCATAGAGTGTCCGAAATTTTCATTTCGAATCACTTCCAGACGAGCGGATATTTGCCTTGCAATAGCCGCAGCTAAACTTTACAGGTCACATCTCCAGTGTTATGATACTGGCGCCTAAGTCGATTACGTTCCACGATAAGCGCACGTGTATGGGGATCTAGCTCAATGTACTCACCTCGTACAGGATATTCTCTAACGCAAGCTGCTTCTGCTTTTTTAATGGCACGGTCAAATTCATTAATTGCCCTGTCTATGTCTTCCACAGTACGGACGTTTGTGTCCGTAACGTCGTTATCAACTAGCCTACCAAATCGCACCCATTCAACGTTGTGGTAATTTTTCCGAAAGACGAGAGGAGCTTTAGATATGGAGCAAACAACCTCTGTCACAATCGGAAAATGGTCTGAGATTAACTCATCTAGAGTTGTCGGTTTGTCAAGATCAACGTTTGACAGGAAAAAATCAATAGTAGACCCGCTCCTCGGAAACGTTGGCGTATCAGGGAAATGAACAGCGTAGTGCCCTTCTTGCGCATACTCGAAGAGAGCCACACCATTCATGTTGCTTCTGTTGTTGTTCCACGCCGGGTGACGTGCATTTAAGTCGCCTCCAACAATGAATCTCGATCTAGATCTCGTGATGGTGATGAGATCTCTTTTGAATGCAGCTGCAAGTCCATTTCTGCGGTTGCACTGTACCGGACAGTACGCCGCAACAAGGATAATGCCGCCACTCGATGTTTGTAGTTCTATGCCGATCGCCTCAATGATACCCGTCCGGTAATGCGGCAATTGCCGGAATATGATCCCACGGCGAATGATGATGGCCACTCCTCCTCCTCTTCCAGGGTGTCCAGTTGTACGATCCAATCGAATTAGATGATAGTTGGCGAAAGAAAGATTGTCCTCGGGGCGGAGGAATTTTTCAGATATCATTATAACGTCGATAGCCCGTCGTTGAAGAAAATCCAATAACGGGATTTTCTTAGCTTTCACCGAACAGGCATTCCATGTTGCTATTCGGAGTTTAGCATCCATAGCGAATTATGAGCTCTCCGATAACGGCGACTTGTTCTCGACGGGAGCGACAGCTATTAAGCCGTTCCACCATCGTGGAGAAAATCTGCATAAGAGTTGCAGCATCATATAGTGCTGTTTCCTCGGACGATACATTTGGCTGAGAGGCAGTTTGGTCAGTTCCTGCCATTCTAAGCGCTGTCGAATATTGAAAACCCGGAGGAATTCTGGGAACGATTGCTGGAGTCTTGTCTCGAACAGGAGCACGTACACCGGCAGCGGGTGCTGCTAGAGCGGCTGAGGCGGCATTCGAACCATTTCGTCCGATGGGCGGGTAGGAAGATAGTGGTGGTGGGGGCACCATGTTCCTTCCGTGCGCTGATGTTTTAGGACGACGTTGCGTCGCCTGTTGCCGGATCGTTTGGAAACGCGCCCTTTGAGGGCACTCCGGATCATTTGCTTTGTGATTTCCATCACAATTAGCACATTTCGGTACTGTCGGGGGGACCACAGTGCAATCCGCGACGTTGTGGTTTTGTGCGCAGTTTAAGCAACGTTGACGCATGCCGCAGTGCCGCGAGCCGTGGCCAAAGCCCATGCACCGTAAACATTGGGTCACACCTCGTCGTCCACCTCGGAATGCCTCCCAATGGACACGGATGGATAGGAGGGCACGAATTTCTTTTAGGGCAGCCAGCGTTATGGTACCCTTCTTGAGATGAACGAGGTATAGACAGCTTCCACTATCTCCGTTTCCCTCATGACGCCGTTTGATGCGGTAGACTGCATCTACTTGGAGCTTTTCAGCTTCCAGGGCATCTCGAATGTCCTTCTCGTCGGAAAGGGGGAGCCCTCGCACTACCACTTTGAACGGACGATCTCGGGGCAGATCATGAGTATAAAACTC
This sequence comes from Anopheles arabiensis, assembly GCF_016920715.1. Lineage (NCBI taxonomy): Eukaryota > Metazoa > Arthropoda > Insecta > Diptera > Culicidae > Anopheles > Anopheles arabiensis. The sequence continues at coordinate 57,763,732 of NC_053517.1, read as the reverse complement.
ACAATCGGCAGTTTGCAGGAACGTGAGAATGGCCTTGTAGTCTTCCTCATTTCGTGTCCAAACTTTTGTGCCAACACCAACAATTTGGTACTCAACCTTTGCGATGTGGGCAAGCATTTTTTGCAACTCTTGGAAACGTGGGTTGCTCACTACGATGGGTGGTAGCCGCTGAGACAGCTTGTGTGGGCCTGCTGCTGGTGATGGAGCAGTTGAAGGTGGTGGGGAGACAGTCCGTCCCTTTCTACGCTCCACACAGACGAAACCATCGTTATCTTCCACTTCATTTTCTTCATCAGTGTTTTCACCATCAATTTTTGCGCGTTTGTCCGGCGCGTGTTTCGCCGAATTAACGCCTTCATCGGAGTCGGTTGGGCTGGTATCTTCTCTCTTCTTCTTCTTCGCCTTCGTCATGGCACGCTTTTCGTTTGCTATTCACTTGGTCGCACGATACAAGAACACGTCTGTACGCGACGATGGTCACAAGCGAACTCTCTAGAATGTAGAATAAAAACCTCAGTTGAGCATTGGCAATCGACAGCAACGGTTGTGTTTACTGCGCTCGCTCAATACGCTCAATAGGTTATGGGCCCAGTCCCGCCTGAACACGTTTAATCCAGTACTGCGAAAACGAATACCGGCTTCTTTTGTGAAGTGATTGTTTAACGGACAGTGCAGTGAAAACTGGTGGTGTTGAACCATGGAAGATGATAAAGTTGTGTTGTTACCATTGCTTAATGGAACGAACTTTGCTTCATGGAAATATAGAATGTTAATTCTATTAGAAGAAAAAGGACTTTCCGAATGTATCCAGAAAGAACGAAAAGATGGTGATGATCTTAGTAAAAATGGCAAGAAGTGTAAACTTTTACTGATTTCACGTATAGCAGATTCGCAGTTGGAATATGTTCGCGATAAACATACTCCGAAAGAAATGTGGGATAAACTCCATAGTATTTACGAAAGAAAAAGTTTAGCGTCCCGAATGTTCTTGAAGAAAAAGTTGCTTGCGCTGAAACACCAAAGTGGCTCGCTTCGAGAGCATTTCTTGGAATTCGACAATTTGGTGCGCGATTACAAAGCAACTGGTGGAAAAATGGACGATGAAGATGTGATTTGCCATCTTCTTCTTACTTTGAATTCGTCGTATGCAACGCTCGTGACGGCTTTGGAAACAATGCCGGAGAATAGCTTAACTGTCGATTTCGTGAAAAGTCGACTGCTTGACGAAGAGACAAAGCATCAAAGTGGTGGTGTGGTGGACAGCTCGAGTTCGGAACCAGCGGCGTTTTCTAGTGCAAACGGTTGGCAGCGAAAACCACAGCAGCAAACGAGAACAATAAAATGTTTTGTGTGTAAAAAGAACGGCCACAAGGCAAATCAGTGTCCAGAAAAGAACAAAGCAATGGGAAGAAACCCAACAAAGAAATCCAGCGCGTACCTTGGTGGTAACGATGACGATTCGCGTGGTGTGTGTTTCGTGAACAATGGGAAATTTCCGATGAATTCTGACGGAACCAAGGTGTTATAAATGACAAGGTGAAGTTGTTCAGAGCAAAATGACATTTCTCGACTTGACATTTCTCTTCCGGGGGCTCCGGTATAAAAATCGGGGAGGGCTGGTGCGGGGTAATGAAATTTGTATGCAGAGAGTGACAGATGTCCCCCACAATGTCGCCCAGCAAAAGCGATAAAAATCAACCTTCTAAATACATTATCCTTGGACGGAACATGGATTGTCGATTCTGGGTCGTCGGAGCATATATCGAATAATAAGAGTTTATTTCGCGAGTTAAGGAAATTAAGTTCACCAGTGAATATTTCGGTCGCGAAAGAAAATCAGTTTATTACAGCTTGGCATGAAGGTGATATAGTATTTGATCGTGGTGGTAGCGATGAAATTCCAGTTACCTTGAAAAACGTTTTGTATGTGCCGGAAGCTCCTACAAATTTAATATCCATACGGAAAATAAAAAATAGTGGTTTTAAAGTTATTTTTGATGATGGGTGCGTAGAAGTGTTAACAAAACGAGGGAAATTAATAGTGAAAGGAGAGTTACGTGGAAAACTGTATTGGTTGAATTTCAACAATTCGAACACACATGAGGCGTATTATTCTTGTGGACAAATTCCACGGAACCTAGAACAATGGCATTGTCGATTTGGCCATCTTAGTTTCAAAAATTTGGATAAGCTGATGAAAGGTGATATGGTTCGCGGTTTGGATGTGTCGGACAAAAGAAGCCTCGGAAACGAAAATGTGTTTTGTGAATCATGCAATACAGGTAAGCAAACTCGGAAACCGTTTCACTCGCGAGAAGAAAAACAATCACGTCGTGTGCTTGTATTAATACATTCCGATGTATGTGGACATAATAGTCCAGTGGACAATAATGGCGCAAATTATTTTGTTACATTTATTGATGATTGGAGCCGATACACAATGGTTTTTCTTATGCAAAACAAAAGTGAAGTGAAAAAGTATTTCCAAAAATACGAAGCGATTGTTAGTGCAAAATTTGGTAAAAGAATATCCAGAATCCGATGTGATAACGGTGGAGAATATAAAAATGAAAGTTTCTTGAGTTTTTGCTCTGACAAAGGAATCCAAGTGGAATGGACTGTACCTTACTCGCCCGAGCAAAATGGTGTAAGCGAACGTATGAATAGAACATTAGTTGAAAAGGCTCGTTCAATGCTTGGCGATAGTGGTATCGGAAAGGAGTTTTGGGGAACTGCAGTGCAGACAGCGGCATACTTAACTAATCGCAGTCCTTCAAATGCGATCGATAGTGGAAAGACACCGTACGAGATGTGGGAAGGTGTTAAACCCGATGTTCGTAATCTGCGTATTTTCGGTTCTACACTACATGTTCACATTCCGAAGGAGTGCCGGAAGAAACTTGATTCGAAATCATGGAAAGGACTTTTAGTCGGTTATAGTCATTGTGGCTATCGCATTTGGCACCCTCTGTTGAAGAAAATCGTCGTGGCAAGAGATGTCGTTTTTGAGGAAACCCAACGAGCAACATAGCTAAAGGTGACATCAAGTTCTATAACTAATTCTCCAGTTAATATTTTGCAGCACATCTCTGACGATGAAAACGATGATGACGAACCAAATGTGCAAATCGAGAAATCTGGTGAAACATCTGAACCGAGCACAGTAGACGAAAGTTTCCGGACATGCGACGAAGAAGAAGCGATGGATGATCGATCTGATGAACGCGAAGAAGCAGAATCATCGAGTCGTCGATCTGATAGAGAACGTAAACCACCCGGATGGCATGAAAACTATAAGGTGGATTATGTGGGGTTTGCATTAAGTGCAACAACTTTTGTGAACGATTTACCGCGATCTTTAGAATAAGCAAAGAATAGGCCTGATTGGAATAAGTGGAAAATAGCAGTCCAAGATGAAATGAATTTGCTTGAGAGTAACAAAACATGGTCTTTAGTACAACTCCCAAAAGGTAGAAAAACAATATCATGCAAATGGGTTTTCAAGATAAAGAGGGAAAATGAACAAGAAGTTAGATACAAGGCTCGTTTAGTAGCCCGCGGTTTTTCGCAAAGACAGGGTTTTGATTACACTGACACTCACTCCCCAGTTTCTTATTATGAGGATAATCAGTCCACAATACGTGTAGCTGCAGATGAACGAAACTTAGGTCGGCTGAAGCATATGAGTGTGAAGCATCTTTTTATAAGAGATAGAATCCAGAGCGGAAAGATCGTTTTAAAGTACATTGCTTCAGCAGAACAACAGGCTGAATGACGAAAGGTTTGCCTAGACAAAGTTTCACTATGCAAAGAATGAACTTAGGATTGTTAGGGATATTGAATTGAGGGGGAGTGTTGAGATACCAATTCAATACGTGGAAACCGTGCTTAATGTATTCACATATACAACTGTACACTTGTAAATATCTTGAACTAGAATGTAGAATAAAAACCTCAGTTGAGCATTGGCAGTCGACAGCAACGGTTGTGTTTACTGCGCTCGCTCAATACGCTCAATAGCGTGTGTGTTTTTTGCTGTTTCGCGATCTCCTCCGGAATCACCTTGCGAAAACACGAGGAGGGAGGAGTGGGGTGTGTGTTTGTGTGCTTGCCTGCGTGCGTGCGTGGTTTTGTGTGTGTGTTTTTGCGTTCGCGTTCTCCTACGATCACATTGCGAAAAACACCATGGGGAGGAGGAGGTGTGTGTGTGTTTTCTTTTCTTTGTCGTTTCGCACTCTCCCGCAGGTGCATAAAAAGAAAGTAAGAAATAAAAAAAATTGAACAACGGATTCGTAAGTGTGTCTGAACTCATTGCAATCCGAAAGAAAGCGACTGACCAAGCGATGGTCGCAAACATGTCATGAGCATGTGTTAGTCACACCAATCGTTCTGAGTATCCTCTGATTATCACAATAGAGTACGTGACGCTGATATGGATTTTGTTTCAGTCAGATTTTTTTATGACATTGATAGTGACATTTTGCAGCACTGACCAAGACAATCGACAGCAGAAGAGTTGCAACTTTTTTAGGCAAAGCAACTTATTATTCGGCAATCGCTCTGCGAGAACAAAAGTGCTGCGTGACATGTTACAAACAAGCAATTTTGAATGGTCACCAGAAGCAGACGAATCATACCGAGACGTGAAAGAAACATTAATATTACCACAGGTCCTCATGCAATATGACCCAACCTTACCGCTAATTCTAGCTACAGATGCGAGCAAACCTGGCTTAGGTGCAGTTCTTTCTCACCGTCTGAGTAACGGAACAGAACGTCCAATCGCCTACGCGAGCTGCATCAACCGAGCAACGCTATCCGGTCATTGATAAAGAAGTTTTGGAAATCGTGTGGGCCATTAAGAATTTGTTTCACTACTTGTATGCACGCAAGTTCATACTGATCACAGACCATAAACCGCTGACTCAAATTTTTCACCCGGAAAAATCATTACCAACCCTATGCATCAGTCGGATGGTGAATTATGCCGACTATTTGTCACACTTCAATTTTACAATTGAATACAGACCAACAAACCAAAATACCAATGCCGACTATTGTTCCCGTATCCCAAGTACATCTACGCTATCTGATGTCAATTGCGTTTCTCTTCATGAGGGAGGAAATGCCCAAGATGAGTTTGAGAGCTTTGTCTTGCACCAGATCCAACAGCTGCCAGTACGAGCAGAACACATCGCGCACGAGACTCGCAAAGATCCTCACCTCGGGAAAAATGGGGCGAAGTCTTGCACACGCTGGATACAAAGCACCAGAAGCAAAGTATACCTTGGTAGCTGGCTGCCTGCTATTTGAACACCGGGTTGTTATGCCAACCATCCTTCGCCCAGCGATCCTGAACGACCTACATACTGGGCACATTGGTATCGTAAAAATGAAATCGATGGCACGTTCCTAAGTCCACTGGCCAGGGATAGATATGGAAATCGAGCGAACCGCCAAATCGTGTGTACAATGCGCACAACAAGCGACAGCACCACCGAAGTTCAGTAATCACCATTCGGAGTACCCATCCAACCCTTGGGAGAGAATACACATCGACTACCCTGAATCAGGACCCCCGTATCAGGAGCGATGTTATTGCTGGTGGTTGACGCGTACAGCAAGAGGGTCGAAGTAAAAATAACGCACTCCACAACATCTTCGGCCACCATTGATCTGCTAGATGGACTGTTTGCTACGTATGGTGCGCCAATAACAGCCCGTCCGGCAAAATGAGTGTATTTTTTGAGTGATTTGAGTGACGCTGTCGAAATACAGTGTCCCTTCGACCAATGAGTTACCCACTCACGCGAGCCCTCCCCCACCCCACCCGTAACGCACGGTGCGCTCCGCTGTTGTCAATGTGTTCGTGTTCTTTCGAGCCGCATGCTAAGGTAATAGTGTGCGTGTCATTTCTACGCTTCCATTTTTTATTCCCGTCCGGCAAAATGAGTGTATTTTTTGAGTGATTTGAGTGACGCTGTCGAAATACAGTGCCCCTTAGACCAATGAGTTACCCACTCACGCGAGCCCTCCCCCACCCCACCCGTAACGCACGGTGCGCTCGGCAGTTCTCAATGTGTTTGTGTTCTTTCGAGCCATGCTACGAACACATGTAAAGATAGTTGTTTCTTTCGTTTCTCGTTTTCTTTCATGCATAGACACGATCGCAAATACGCACTTATTCTAACAACAAACACAAACACGGTCATTTTTTATTACATTAAACACTTTATTGAAACATAAAGTACACTTGCACAACACATTTAGAATCCTTTATACTCACGAATGGCGTCATAGTGTAAAGTACCGGGTCGAGCCAGGCTGCGAGAAACTTGTCGACAATCAGCGATGCCTCTGTTTAGTAAATTCTTACCTGTCAATCCACCCACTGCATATCCACGCAAACAATGAGACCCCAAATTTTGAGTGATTCAGGCCGAGGGGTATGAGGAAGCTTGAGGAAGCACGGAGAAACGCGCTGCGATGAGAGTTCGCATTCTGTTTTACACGCGCGCTTCACTAACACCAATACAAATACCGTGCTTTGACGAGCCGTCTGTGAATGTGTGTGTGTCTTCTTTCAGCGAGCTCAACTTGGAGCTGCTCGTCACATCGTGTTGTCTCGCTTACACTACAGCATCGAACCATCGCTCCGTATGTCCCCCCCCCTCCTACGCGTACAAAACCACCAGTACAGCGCGACGCTTTGACGGAGATGGTTGTGCGCGTTTTGTTCTCCCGCGCGCAGTGTTTGTGCGTTGATGCGCATTTCGTTCAAAGTCTCGTGCGCCGGTTTGTTTTGGTGAAGTGTGCAGTGAATAAACAGTGTGCACAGACGCACATGCAGTGCGTGGATCGACAGGTAAGAATTTGATGAACAGAGTCAACGCAAAATGTCGACAAGTTTCCCGCAGCCTGGCTCGACCCGGTACTTTGCAGTATGACGCCATTCGTGTATATGATAGATTCTGAATGTGTTGTGAAAGTGTACTTTATGTTTCAATAAAGTGTTTAATGAAATGAAAAATGAGCGTGTTTGTGTTTGTTGTTAGAATAAGTGCGTATTTGCGATCGTGTCTATGCATGAAAGAAAACGAGAAACGAAAGAAACAACTATCTTTACATGTGTTCGTAGCATGGCTCGAAAGAACACAAACACATTGAGAACTGCAGAGCGCACCGTGCGTTACGGGTGGGGAGGGGGAGGGCTCGCGCGAGGGTGTAACTCATTCGTCGAAGAGACACTGTATTTCGACAGCGTAACTCAAATCACTCAAAAAATACACTCATTTTGCCGGACGGGATGCGTCAGTACACACTGTTCACTTCACACTTCATCAAAACACACCGGCGCACGAGAAGGAGGCTTTTGCATCTGAATTGACGGTTGACGGCGTCAACAACCGTGCTTTGACGAGCCGTCTGTGAATGTGTGTGTCTCGCTTACACTACAGCATCGAACCATCGCTCCGTATGTCCCCCCCTCCTACGCGTACAAAACCACCAGTACAGCGCGACGCTTTGCCGAAGATGGTTGTGCGCGTTTCGTTCTAAGTCCCGCGCGCAGTGTTTGTGCGTTGGTGCGCATTTCGTCTAAGTCTCGTGCGCCGGTGTGTTTTGGTGAAGTGTGCAGTGAATAAACAGTGTGCACAGACGCACATGCAGTGCGTGGATCGACAGGTAAGAATTTGCTGAACAGAGTCAACGCAGATTGTCGACAAGTTTCCCGCAGCCTGGCTCGACCCGGTATGACGTCATTCGTGAGTATGAAGGATTCTAAATGTCTAAAGTACACATTTGTACTTTATTTGTGTACTTTATGTTTCAATAAAGTATTTAATGTAATAAAAAATGACCCGTCCGGCAAAATAAGTGTATTTTTTGAGTGATTTGAGTGACGCTGTCGAAATACAGTGCCTCTTAGACCAATGAGTTACCCACTCACGCGAGCCCTCCCCCACCCCACCCGCAACGCACGGTGCGCTCTGCAGTTCTCAATGTGTTTGTGTTCTTTCGAGCCATGCTACCAACACATCAAAAGTTTCTTGTTTTTCGCTTTCTTTCATACATTACCACGATCGCAAATACGCACTTATTATAAAAGCAAACACAAACACGGTCATTTTTGGTTACATTAAACACTTTATTGAAACTTAATGTAAACTTTCGTCACACATTTAGAACCTGACAAAAACACACATCATGTCGTCGTCCTGCTAAGTACGACCTCCATCCAGCAAACACATATCTGTGAATAAATGGATCCTTACCTGTCGATGACGCACTGCATGTGCGTCTGTCCACACTGTTTTTTTACTTCACACTTCACCAAAACACACCGGCGCACGAGACTTAGACGAAATGCGCACCAACGCACAAACACTGCGCGCGGGACTTAGAACGAATAGCGCACAACCATCTCCGGCAAAGCGTCGCGCTGTACTGGTGGTTTTGTACGCGTAGGAGGGGGGGACATACGGAGCGATGGTTCGATGCTGTAGTGTGAGCGAGACAACACGATGTGACGAGCAGATCCAAGTTGGTGAGCTCGCTGAAAGAAGACACACACACATTCACAGACGGCTCGCCAAAGCACGGTATTTGTATTGGTGTTAGTGAAGCGCGCGTGTAAAACAGAATGCGAACTCTCATCGCAGCGCGTTTCTCCTTGCTTCCTCAAGCTTCCTCATACCCCTCGGCCTGAATCACTCAAAATTTGGGGTCTCATTGTTTGCGTGGAGTAGTGTCGGATAACGGAACCCAATTTACATCCGCCGAGTTTAAATCGTTCCTTCAAAGAAGTGGTGTAAAATTCCATAAACTATTCGCACCGTACCACCCGAATGGACCGCGACGAATGGACAAGCTGAACGCTACGTCCAGACAGTGAAGCGGACATTGAAAGCGATGGGAACATCAAGCCATAACCTACAGGCAAACCTCAATCTCTTCTTACAACAATATCGTAAAGCACCTCATAACGAAACGGGAGAATCGCCAGCGAATCTGTTCCTGGGTCGAAACTTCAGAACACGCTTAGATCTAGTTCGACCGCAAAACACACACGCTAGACTCACTGAAAAGCAATATACGGAATTCAAAGCAAATTATCGCTCTTTCTTGCCGGGACAACAAATCTATTGCTTATCTGGTAACTCGCAAATGGATAAGTGGATACCGGCAACGGTGCATGCTCGCTTAGGAGACCTACACTACGATGTTTTATATCAAGGAAAACTTCTGAAGCGACATGTAGATCAGATCAGATCTTTCCTGAGCAACAATCAGTCCACCAAAGTAACGAACGAACCGGAGACAACCCGATCAGGTAGAGAAAATCAACACAGGCACTACTACGGCAACACCCAACCGACACAACTACGATCCAGCGGAGAAGATTCCCCAGACATGTCCACCGATGGAAACGAGTCATCCAGTACAGAGTATGCAACACCGATTAGCAGTCCCGAACCAGTTGCTAGAAACACTCCACCAGTACTACGTCGCAGCGACAGGACACGCGGCCCACCTCTGAGATACTCTCCGTAGTTCCTCTTTAAGAAGGGAGGAAATGTTATGTATGGTCCAACCTGCTGTTTGGAATTATTGCGCTACCTGGCCCAAAATGGGTAGAAAGGAGGTGTCGTCATACAGAACAATTGGGCATCGAGGCTTTAGAAAAAAACACAAAACCAGGATCGACGGCAGTTGTCAAATGCGACGAATGTTGTTGGTATTTGGATATGATAAATGAATTGTTTTCGTTTAATAAACATTTGTTTAGCATTAAAAATTTGTATTTTGCATCCACACTCCATAAATCGGCATTTTACACTGTAAACGAAGTAGCCGTGTAATCGAAGTAGACTTTAATATATGTAGGAACGATCGATTCATTTAGTTAGTCGCAAATCAACCATTGACGAGAACGGTCGCATAAAAGAGAAACTTGTTAAAAAAACTTCCAAAGTATTTCAAAAAACAGAGTTCCTTTAGGTTATGGGCTCCTCAGTAAAGGAAGGTGCTGGCATTCCCCAGCTGAATGGAACGAACTACGGAAAATGGCGTTTTCGAGTTCGTTTGTTCTTGGAAGCTTCGGAAGTTTGGGAGGCGCTCGAAGAAGACGTGCCTGAGGCGGTCGGAGAACCGCGGAACAAGTTTTTGCGAATGGACCGGAAGGCAAAATCCTTGCTGGTTGGATTTGTTGGAGCCGATTGTCTAGCCATAGTCGAAGAAAAGGGAACAGCCAAGGAAATGTGGAAAGCCCTTGAAGACACTTTTGCAAAGAAGTCGGGGGTAAGCCAGACGATCTTGCGCAAACGGTTGGCCACGTTACGTATGAAGGAAGGATCGTCAATGCGAAACCATCTTGCCGAATTCGACGACCTGGTGCGTCAGTTGAAAACTGCAGGTGCAAAAATGGAAACAAGCGATTTGGTCTCTCAACTCTTCATAACGTTGCCGAGCTGTTACGATCCATTAGTGACAGCTCTAGAAAACATGGACGATAAAGATCTCTCCCTAGAAATTGTGAAACATCGGTTGTTAGCTGAAGAATCGAAGAGAACAGATCGAGCAGACTACTGTGGCGAAGAAAAATCAACAGCTTTTGTCGGTGGAAGTTTTCAGAAGAAAAAGTTCAAAGGGAAATGCCATCGATGCGGAAAAGTAGGCCACATGCAAAAGGATTGTCGATCCAAAATGCAAGACAGAAACGCCAACTCTGTCTTGGCAGAGAAAACTGTGACCGTAAGGCTACACGAGGTGAAATATACAGCGAAATGAACTATTTGACAGGTGAAATATCTGACGGATAAAGTATCACAGCAACCAGCTGATGTGCAATGTAAATAAATAACGTGTACACAATCGCAATTAAATCCTTAAAATAACTTTAATATCAAGTATTTCGTCAATTTTCAGTCAACAATTCATCATTTCTTGCAACTAGGGAATGTTCCGCTTAGAAAGATATTCTTTTTAAGGGAATTTCGAAAGCGGATATTGTATCTCCCCCAACTCTTTAGCTGTATCTGTCAGATATTTCACCTGTCAAATAGTTCATTTCGCTGTATATTTCACCTCATGTAGCCGCGTGGTGAGTTTTATGGTGAAATCGCAGCTTACAATTGGAGAAAAAGAGCTCGCAGTAGACTCTTTCATCGTTGATTCTGGATGCAGTGACCACTTGATCAACAACAGAAAATATTTGAAGAATATAAGGAAACTTAACGAACCGTTCGTCGTGGACGTTGCCAAAGACGGTGTAACTTTGGTAGGCGAATACGAAGGTAGCGTTACAGGAAAAACCAAAGAAGGCATTACGGTGGAAATCAAGAACGTAATTTACCTACCGGATTTGAGAAGCAACCTACTTTCTGTCAAGAAAATGTCGGAATCTGGAATTGATGTTCTCTTCACTCGCGAAAATGGCTGTGAGAAGGCTATAATGAAACACAAGAAGGAAGTGATTGCTGTAGCTCATATGCGGCGAAACCTTTACGAGTTGCAACTAGAGCTGGAGACGACTGGATCATCTGCAAGTATGTGTACATCTGAGGTGAGTACACTATGGCACCGTCGTCTTGGACATGCAAGTCAACACTCTATGGACACTTTAGTGCGGCATAATATGGCAGTTGGTTTAGATCCAAAGCCTAAGCAGGTTGGTTTTTGCGACACGTGTGTTCTCGGGAAACTTTGTAGAGAACCGTTTGATGGCAACCGAGTACGAGCCACGCGCCCACTAGAGAGGATACATTCAGATGTGTGTGGTCCTCTTGATCCTGTTGCATGGAACGGATCCAAATATTTTGTTAGCTTCATAGATGATTTTACGCACTTTGCGGTAGTATATCCAATTAAAAGAAAGTCTGAGGTATTTGAGCGATTCAAAGAGTATGAAGCAATGGCAGCAGCTCACTTCGAGAGAAAAATAAGCAAAATAACCGTAGATCAGGGCCGAGAATATTGTTCCAGTGAGCAGCTAACCTACTACAAGCAAAAAGGAATTCAATTGCAGTGTACGATAGCCTACTCTCCACAACAGAATGGTGTTGCAGAACGATTTAACAGAACGTTGGTTGAGAAGGTCAGAACCATGCTTATTGATTCCAACATGCCAAAGCGAATGTGGTCAGAAGCGGTGTTGACGGCTACATATTTGGCATCCCTGCCTGTGTTTTGAAAAAATGTGACAATACCCTCACTCCTATTCTCACTCGTCTTTTTTCTCGCTCGCTTAGTGTAGGGATTTTTCCTAGTCAATGGAAACTAGCTTGGCTTGTTCCCATTTATAAGAAAGGTGACCGCACACTAGCATCAAACTACAGAGGCATTTCTATTATTTGTGCGTGTTCTAAAATCCTCGAGTCAATTGTCCATTTATCTGTAATGCCTTGTGTAAAAAATTATATTTCTACGGAACAACACGGCTTTATGCCCAATCGCTCAGTGTCCACCAACCTAATGTGTTTTTGTCTTCTCTATATCACTATCTGTCTAGTGGTAAGCAAGTAGACACTATCTATACCGATTTCAAAGCGGCATTTGACAGTATACCTCTATCATTACTTGTTGCTAAGCTTCGAAAACTAGGTTTCGGTGGCTCTATATTGCCGTGGTTCTACTCCTATCTTGAGAATCGTTCATATGCAGTTAAAATCTGTGGCTCTTTCTCTGAATGTTTTCTTAGTTCTTCGGGTGTCCCTCAAGGTAGTGTCCTTAGTCCCTTACTGTTCATTCTCTTCCTCAATGACTGTACTTCGATCCTTCCTCCTAACGGCTTCTTGCTATATGCGGATGACGTTAAAATTTTTCTTCCTGTATCTTCTAAAGCTGATTGTCTAGTCCTTCAATCCTGGCTCTGTAAATTCTCTACATGGTGTGCTTCTAACGGTTTAGTCCTGTGTCCTGAAAAATGTTCTGTCTTGTCTTTCTTCCGATCTTCTACAAGTATAACTCATGCTTATAGTGTCTGTGATGCCCCTATTCCCCGTGCGTCCTTGTCTAAGGATCTTGGCGTCTTCTTTGACCCGAGTCTTTCTTTCAAGGAGCACACGGACTATGTCATCAACAAGGCCAACAAAAGTCTTGGTTATATTTGTCGCATGTCCACTGAAATTCGTGATCCTTTTTGTCTTAAGTTGCTTTATGGTTGTTGGGTCCGTTCGGTACTGGAATATGCCTGTGTCATCTGGTCTCCTGTTCAACTATCTCTGCTCCAAATGATTGAGAGGATCCAGAGACGTTTTACAAGGATCGTATTTCGTAGGTCGCTGGGTCATCACTCTATTCTGCTTCCTTCGTATGACGATAGATGCACTCTATTAGGCCTTGCCAAGTTGGAGCACCGCCTCTCGGTCGCTCAGGCTTCTTTCGTCGCTGGCATATTGCTCAATACGATTGATACTCCTTCACTTCTGTCGCGCTTACATTTGTATGCACCTTGTCGCACTTTACGTTATCGTTTTCGTCTCCAGTTACCTATATGTCGTACACGTTTTGCTCGCAATGAGCCTTTTGTAAGAGCTATGTCGTCTTTTAATAGTACTTCTGATCTGTTCGATTTCAACATATCCTATCCTGTCTACCGATCCCGTCTTCGCTCCTTTTCCGTACCATAAACTCCTTCCAACTCCTTCGTGAATAATTGTATACTATAGTCAGTAAGCACTATTGCTGTAACCCAACGTGGCCGAGCAATTAATAAAATAAAAATAAAATAAAATAAATAAAATATTTGATAAACCGCAGCCCAACAAGCGCGTTAGAGGGCTATATGACACCTGCTGAATGTTGGCTGAAGGTAAAACCAGATTTTAGAAAGCTACGAATTTTTGGATGTAAGGTTTTTACTTGGATCCCGGATCAGAAAAGAAAGAAACTGGACAATAAGTGTGTTGAGGGAATAATGGTCGGCTATGCTCCGAACGGTTATCGTATTTGGGATCAAAGATCTGAGAAGATTATCATCGCGCGAGACGTTAAGTTCAATGAGAAGTGCTTCCCGTTTTGTGAAATGAAGGATGTTGAAAATCACGACAAACAAATTATTTCTATCCGTTTTCAGCAAGAGGGGGAAACGGAGGATTATAATAATGATGCTGTTAACGTAGAAGAAATCAACACCAACATGGACGAACACGATGATGCCGCCAATATCACGCAAGCACTTCAAGATGTCGCACGTAATGATGAAAACGAAACCACACCGCATGATGATTTTTATGAAAATAACGAGGAATATCGCGATGCAATATGTGATAATGAATCTCGCGAAACTGGCGAAAGCGAATAATCAATAGCAACAAGACATAGTGAACGAGAACGAAGGCTCCCGAGAAAATTTCGTGATTATTTCACTGGCTTTAGTGCAACAGCTGGTAGAAATAGACAGTTGTCAACTGAACCACCATGTGCGTACAGCGAAATCGTGGATCGGGAAGATTGTACATTATGGATGGAAGCTATTGAGGATGAATTGTTGTCGATGAAAACAAACGATGTTTGGGCATTAGTGAAGCGACCGACATCGTGTAGACCATTGAAATCCAAGTGGGTATTTCGTGTAAAGGAGGATGAGAATGGTAATCCAGTGAAGTATAAAGCCCGACTAGTAGTGAAGGGTTTTCTGCAGAAGCCTGGAATGGATTATCACGAAACATACGCGCCGGTGGCAAAACTAACAACAATTCGAACAGTACTGGCCGTTGGTATCCAAAAGGGATGTTATTTTCATCAAATGAATGTCAAAACAGCATTCCTTCACGGCGAGCTTCAAGAAGAAATTTATATGGAAGTTCCACATGGCGTAGAAGCTGCTCCGGGTATGGTGTGCCGTTTGAAAAAATCTTTGTATGGGCTAAAGCAATCCCCCCGTTGCTGGAATGAAAAATTCAATGACGCACTGTTGCAGCTAGAATTTGTTCGTTCCAAGCATGACTACTGCCTTTACACTTGGCTCAACAAAGAAGGTAACGATTTAATATATATTGTACTATATGTCGATGATTTGATAATAGCAGGCACAAACAAAAATACCATCATGGAGCTGAAATTGAAACTATTGGAAATATTCGAGATGAAGGATTGTGGAACTTTAAAATATTTTTTGGGAATCAAGATCGACTACGATAAAAATGCAGGAATTATGCAGTTGTCACAAGTTGCCAATATCGATCGACTTCTTGAAAAATTTGGAATGGCAGATTGTAATTCTTCAAGAACACCTATGGAGAAAGGTCTGAAACTTGGAACAGAAGATGCCGGTTAAACAGAACCTTACCGTGAGCTTTTGGGAAGTCTCATGTACGTTATGATGTCCACCCGTCCGGATATCTGTTATCCTGTTGGATATATGGGTCGTTTTCAACAGAATTATGGACACCAACACTGGATCGCGCTTAAGCGAATTGTACGGTATCTCCAAGGAACAAAGAATTTGGTACTGACTTTGAAAAGGAACGAACAAATCGAACAACTCGTTGGATTTGCAGATGCACACTGGGCAGCCGATACTGTTGATCGAAAATCAGTTAGTGGCTACATATTCAAGGTTTATGGAAACACAGTTTCATGGTCAAGCAAAAAACAAACAACTGTAGCCACATCATCCAGTGAAGCTGAATACGTCGCTTTAAGTGCTGCTACGGCTGAAGCTATATGGTTGAAGGGACTTTTGGAGGATCTTGGACTAAGATTTACAAAACCTGTCCCAATATTTGAAGATAACAGAGGATGTATCGGTATGTCGAAAAATTTAGAAGTCAAGTCGGGTCAAGCACATAGATATCAAATACCATTTTGTGCGGGACCATATTGCAAAAGAAAACATAATCGTTGAACCTATTCCAACTTTGAATCAACTAGCAGATATTTTTACTAAAGCTTTAGAAGCTGGTCGATTCGAAGTCCTCAGGAAGAAACTTGGAGTGAACGATCGAGAGGGGGTGTAAACAAAGTAGCCGTGTAATCGAAGTAGACTTTAATATATGTAGGAACGATCGATTCATTTAGTTAGTCGCAAATCAACCATTGACGAGAACGGTCGCATAAAAGAGAAACTTGTTAAAAATAAAAAACTTCCAAAGTATTTCAAAGAACAGAGTTCCTTTATACACGTTATAATGCAGCTGCTGCCTGTAAACAAATATCGACGGCTGTTGTCAAACTGAATCTCAAAATGGCAACATGCCAAACGCTAAGAAGACACCTCCTCTATATTCCATCTTGACCTGGCCAACCGCGTTTTGACGTCTGTCAATTTCGGGCGAGCCTCCGGGTTAAGCTTCGTTTTTTACGCACTCCCGCTCTATCTTGTTACCAAACATAACGTGAATAAAACTGGAACTGAATTTTTTTGCGTATATTTGTTCTGTCGACTGCGTGGAACTGGAACACTGCGTATATTTGTTCTGTCGTGTTACGCTCGATCATAGCGCTGTCAATGTAGTTTCAGGACGTTCCTCAGTTCGGGATAGCAATCTTATAGCCTGATATCTGCTTCGCAATCATCCTTCAATCCGCAGACAAATACGAGGCATTTGAGCTGTTCCTCATGGAGCGGTAATCGCTGATGCGGGCGTGCGTGCGTTTTCTGAAAATGAATGGAATTTGACAGCCGCAGAAGAGTCTATTTAACAGGGACTCCTTGGTGCCGAAAAAATCCGTGAGTTTGATGACTGTTTCTGACAACGAAAAATCATCGACGAATTCTCCGTTGGGACGATGACTGCATTTGCAATGGCGGTTCTCCGCCATTTTGTAACGGGTGTGGTGCACTTCGGTGGTGTAAAAACTGCACTAGGACGTCGTTCTTCATCACCACTGATGTTCATTTTCAACACGTATTAAAATAGCGATAGTCCTAAACAAAATAAATAAATAAATAGATAAAACGAACTGCACACAAACTTTTGGCTCAACCCAATGACGATGAACTTGACTTTTTTTTGTTTTTTTTTTAAACTTAAAAACGCATAAAACGTTGTTTTTATTTTCCACTTGTAACACTTAACCGGCTTGTGTACGACCAAAAAACTCTACGTAACCGTACAACCGCCTACCCGGGTAGGCCATACATTTTGTATGGAAGGATGATGTTTTTCCTGGTTAAAAGCGTATATCTTTTGAGTTACTTGTTAGATTTGAAAGAAAACTGTCTCATAGGTTCAAAATAATATTTACTAACTGTTATATCTTTCGGATATATTGAATGAAACACGACCACTCTGTTTGGTTGTTCGTACGCGAGAGAGCGTGCCGCCAAATCCCTCTTTGTATTTTCTTCTTCCTTCACTTCCATATCTGCCGCCGCGCGTCAACTGTCACAGCGGTTTACACATCGTGGTTGGATACGCACGGTGTGTACGCGGTGTATATAACATCTCTCCCCTTGATGACTGAAAACAAGGATCCGGATGATTGCATTGAAATCATCTTCCTTGCAATCTGCTCGAACGTCTCAGGTTCACTGCATCCTGACTACTTGTAGGTTGTGCATCTGTCAGATTGTTGTTCGAATCTGGTAGGTCCTCCCCCACACCCATCATTTGATTAGTGTGCCGTTCCCATACTCTGCCATCGTCGAGACGTACCGAATACCGCAGTTTTCCTAACTTTTCCATCACTCGTCCAAATTTCCATTTGTCCGACGATAGGTAGTCTCGCACTCTTACACGGTCGCCATCCGAAAATTGCTTCGTATGCAAATTTCTTCCATGATGTACTTCATTCGAAGGTAGCATAAGATCAATACGTGACCTTATTTGACGACCGTAAATCAGTTGTGATGGTGTTTTACCTGTGGAAGGATGAATCATTTTGGGGTAAGTGATTAGTATGTTGCATAGACTAAGATGCAACTCAGACTTTGAACATTTCAAAGCCTTCTGCTTTTGCTTGAACGTTTGCACATAACGTTCCGCTTGCCCGTTAGTAGCTGGATGGTATGGTGCTCCCATCTTATGGACAATTCCGTTCATCTTCAAAAATCGCTGAAACACATCGGAAGTGAACTGTCTTCCATGATCGCTGACCAATACCGATGGTAATCCATGACTACTAAATATCTCGCGACACATTTGTACCGTTTTTTCTGCTGTAGTAGATTTGCAAATTCGTATTTCCGGCCATTTACTGTAGGCGTCGACCATGATAAAGAAATAAGTATCCATGAAAGGTCCCGCAAAGTCTACATGAACTCTTTCGAACGGAGCCGTTGGTTTCTCCCAACAGTGTAAGGGAACTTTTGATGGTTCCGGTCTTGTAGATTGGCACTCAGCGCAGTTCTTTATCATTGTCTCAATAGCGATGTCGATACCGGGCCACCAGCAATAGCCTCTTGCTAGAGATTTTGTTCTTGTTACGCCAAAATGTGTCGAATGCAGTTCCTCTAGTACTCGCGCTCTCAATTTAGCCGGAACGTAAACTCTTACTCCCCGAAGTAAGCAACCTTGTTGTACCGTAAACTCTTGTTGTTCAATTCCGAATCTGTTTTCATTTGGTACTTGCTTCCCATGTGTGATACCTTGTATGAGTGTTTTTACTGTTAGATCTTCGGCTGTTGCTTGGCTTAGTTCTTTTACTGTAAGTGGAAGTGTTTCAATCTGGTTAATTTCAATACCCTCAGTTTCTTCAAAGAATGTAGTGGTATCTTGGCAACTTAATGGCAGTCGTGAAAGGGTATCTGCATTAGCATTATCGGCGGCTTTTCTGAATCGTATTTTGTAATCAAATGCTTGTAAGTAAGTTGCGTAGTGTTGCATTCGTAAAGCTGACATTACTGGAATACCTTTGTGCTCTCCTAGAATTTTAGCAATCGCTTGATTATCGGTAACCAGTTTAAATTGACGTCCGTATAAATATTGGAAAAATTTCTTCACCGCAAACATGATAGCGTATGCCTCTTTATCTACTTGCATATACTTTTGTTGTACCTTATTCAGAGTTTGTGACGCGAACTGAATAGGTCGTTCTGTGCCGTCGGGATATACATGGCTCAATACTGCACCAACTCCGTATGGAGAAGCATCTGTTGCCAACAAAAGTGGTAGTTCTGGTGAATAGTGCACTAAGCATTCATTAGATTGGATATGCTTTTTGAAATAATTTCTCTTCTTCTTTGTTCCATTTAAATGGAGTGTCATTCTTTAGCAAGTTATTTAAAGGATAGAGAATTGTGCTCAGATCTCGCATAACCCTTCCATAGTAATTGACCAGACCCACAAACGAACGTACTTCGTCTTTGTTACTTGGCCTACGCATATTAGCAATTGCTTCGATCTTGTCACGCATTTTGTGTATACCATGTTCATCTATGGTGTAACCACAATAATCTATTTGTTTAGCAAAAACAGGCATTTTTCTTTGTTAAGGCGTATGTTTCTATCATTTAGTCGTTTTAAGACTTCTTCTAGCCTTTGCTAGATTAGGCCTTTGATCATTAGGACCAGTGATTTTAATATCATCGAGAAAAACGCTTACCCCTGAAATTCCATGCAGGATTCCTTCCATTTGCCGTTGCCAAATCGTCGGAGCTGATGCAATACCATACATCAAACGCTTTGGACGAAACAGTCCTCGATGAGTATTAAGAGTCAGCATCTCACGATCTTCGGGTGCTACCTCCATTTGCTATTTTGTCGCACAGCACATCGTATGCTTCACCTCCCATGTGGTGAAGAAGAAGATTTCGCTTGACCCTTACATCCTTTATAGCGTATATCTCAAACGCTGTTTCGATTCTTTCCACCCATCGACTCCATTTGCATTTTGCCTTATCAAAGGCGTCGAATGCGAAATTTGCATGAGTGAAGGTGCGGCGGTCCTCAGCAGTATTGTTGTTATTTGTAGCATTTGCAGCATTTGCAGCACTTGTAGTCGGTCGAGGTTCCTCGTCGTTCGCCATACTGCGGGTTTTTACTCCGTCCCTCGTCGCCACTTTGTTATATCTTTCGGATATATTGAATGAAACACGACCACTCTGTTTGGTTGTTCGTACGCGAGAGAGCGTGCCGCCAAATCCCTCTTTGTATTTTCTTCTTCCTTCACTTCCATATCTGCCGCCGCGCGTCAACTGTCACAGCGGTTTACACATCGTGGTTGGATACGCACGGTGTGTACGCGGTGTATATAACACTAACATATCGTAGTAAAATTAGAATTTTAAAAATCCTATCAATATTTTTTTCAATCAAAAATATGTTGTAACTCCAAAACCCTAACTAGCCTTGCCGCAAGTTTTGAGTGGATGATTAGTCTTTTTCTAAGTTTTACTTAGGTTTCTTTCAAAAGTTAGATCTAAATCTTAAAATTTCAAAAAGTATACATCTTTTGGTTGTTTTACTTGTTGTTTAAAAATATATGTTGACGATCTGTAAGATATGCTTATTATTTTTTTTTTTAATTTTTCATATGTTTATTTCAAGTTTTTGTTTACTTCGAAAC
This sequence comes from Anopheles arabiensis, assembly GCF_016920715.1. NCBI lineage: Eukaryota > Metazoa > Arthropoda > Insecta > Diptera > Culicidae > Anopheles > Anopheles arabiensis. The sequence goes on along the minus strand of NC_053517.1, from coordinate 57,743,281 downwards.
ATTGTCAATTCATTTGAACATGATGCCAATATAATTCCTTTTACATAAAAGTTCATCTTTTTAATCACACGATTTACAACTAGTTTTAATAACACTGTGCAGCGTACAAATTGGCTTTTTACAAGTAGAACAAATTTTCTCGTTGATCGTTTTTTTTACACATAGATAGCAATTGCCTTTGTGTTTGATTCGTCCGGACATATCACGTTCTTCTACATCTTTAGTAGTATTTTTTTTAGATAATGCTATTGTAACGAACGTCAAAACACGAATGTCGTGTTAACGGTAATTTTGAAAACGATCCAACGTTGCAACGATCCAACCTTGCCGTGAATATGCGAGGAATGAGGACCGAGGAAAGACGCCAAGAAAGCAAGAACGCAAAAACGAACGAAGCGGAATTGTGAAGTTGTGGAATTAAGTATAAATAAACGACAATACATGTTTTTATCCGTCGATAAACTGGCGCGATCAAATTCATAAAGTGTGAAGTAAATTTAATTTCAAAGAGCTATCAATGGTCCTCCTAACATGCTTTCCACTCCGCTGCGTGGTCCAAAGTGTCGCATTATTTGCACATTTTCCGAACGTCTCTGAATCTCGGGCATCGTTAGTTGTTCGGACAATTGTCGCAAAAACATGCGCCTATAATCCGTAGATTGGCAGTTTTGCAAATTATTTTCCTTATATATCCTTATATGAAAGCAGCAAATGCAGCTATGTCCAAAATGTTGAAAAAAAAAAAAAATGCTAAAGGCCATCTATTCGTCTTCCTCTTGGTAGAATATTCAGAAAGGTATTTGTCTATGTTGTCGACTCCTCCCTTGAATTTATTATAATCAATTATCATTGCAGGTTTTTCTTTTGGACCTTGGACATCTTTGTCATAATGCATTGTTGTTCAACATAACAACGGACTTGTTCTTCTTAGGAATATAGGAACAAATGGAAATGTTTTAGCTAAAGCCATATAGTGTCGATTGGATTTCCCTACCATGAGGGTTAGCAAACATTGGCGGAACAAACGTTCGTCGTTTGTTTACTGTTCCTAAAAGTGCTAGTTTGAAATCTGACATTAATGATGAGGCCAAGTTGTAACTTGTGAAAAAAATATCACAAATTTCACTACGACCACTTCCACGAAATATTCTACATAAATCTTTTACTACACGCTCACCTTGGTGTCTTCCCTTTTGTCCTGATGGTGCTAACCCTGTAAAGGCCTTTGATGGGGTATGATGTGACTGCGTCACATGCCCACCACACTTTTATCCCATACTTCGCTGGTTTAGATGGTATATACTGGGTAAATCCTGTGCCACCACGATAAGGATATAACTGTTCATCAACGGTTACATGCAAACCTGCAACATAACATGCTTGTAAATTTCTATTCAACATTGCAAATATATCCGATATTGCTGCTGATTTGTCCATTTCCTTTCGATTTTCTCTCGTTCGTCCGTCGTCTAAGCGAATGAAACGATTGATTGACCGAAATCGTTGGAGACTCATTGTTGCACGAAATATTGGATGTGAAGATGTTTTCCATAGTGCCGTTGAGTGTACGTAATTAGAACGCATAACTCCGGCTAGTAATAAAATCCCAAGATATGCTTCGAATTCTGATGTGGTTAATGTTTTCAACGTATGCATGCTTGCTGATTTTGCTGAGTTTGTGACTTGCTCGCGTTCATAAATTTGTTGCGCTTTCCTATTTGTTTCCCGAACAATGATATGAATCATTTCGTCAGACATCAACAGCTTGAAGGTCTTTATTACAGGGTTTACCTAGCCAATCCGGCATCGTCAATGCGTTATCGGTCGCCGTAAATACTGTTTCGGGCGACGTAAACCCTCAATTGGGCACTGTCATTTCTATTCGGGCCTTGTGAAGTATGAATCGGGCATAGTACAGAATGAAAGCGTCCTACTCTTGAAGGTGTCAAATCGGTAGCTTCGGTGTGTTTGATCCATCAAGTTGTTTAAAAATACGTATTTTGCATGTTGTTTAACTTATTATGTATTATTTTAAAATTTTTACCTAATTAAATCACCAAATATATTATATTTTTTTAAATATAAAACCAAATTGCATTGTACGGTGTGGAATTAAAAATTTAAAAAAAGGAATTTGAATAATTTGTTATGTGATTAAACTTAAAAATAGTGAATTTTCTTACATATCAGTTCAACTACTAGCAAAAAAGTATTGTTTTACAGCTAGAAAGCAACAAACTATAAAGTAGGCCCAATTCATTCTGTACTTTGCCCGATTAATACTTCACAAGGCCCGAATAGAAATGACAGTGCCCAATTGAGGGTTTACGACGCCCGAAACAGTATTTACGGCGACCGATAACGCTTTGACGATGACGGATTGGCTAGGTAAACCCTGTATGCTAAGTCCTTCCGTTTTGCGCGTAGGACCTGACTGTGAAGACTGTAAAATATTGTGGGCTAAAATTTTACGGCGTATGGTTGGTTGACTTGACCAACTAGTTCCATCGTTAGTTTTATATGTTGCGCTTGAAGATTGGAAAGATTCTGCGTAATCGTCATCACTATCAGTTTCGAGAGGATTATACTGTGGTAGTTGTATTTCTTCAGCATCAGAATCTATGATCACTTGATCAAATACAGGAATTTCATCTTTTTCTACTACTGCAGAAATCATATTTTCATCTTCGCTATCGTATTCCATAAATTCATGTATTTTTTGTTGAGTATAAGCTTTTCTTTCTTCTTCAGTAAGATTTGAAAGTTCCTCTGGAGTTAGCCATTCAATGTCCTCCATTTCTAGAGTAAACAGTAAAAAATGTGATAAAAAACGATTTCGATCTCAACAATACATTAACTATATTTTTCCACTACTCACTTCTTTCGAAATATTGTTAACGCAAATTATTCAAACAATCTCTTGATCACTGTACTAACACAACCTTCTCGATTCGTTTTTGAACATGAAGTGAACAATATTCTTTGTGCGAACGAGCTGTACGTGCCGTCTCGTGAAGTCTAGTGTAGCGCCTGCAAGATAGGCAAAACGCGCACAGAATAATTATAGCTAGCTAGGTTTAAATTATACACATATACACTTACACACATACACATAGTTAGATTTTTATTATGCATATATATATTTACACACATACATCTACAATTAAGGTTACACGTAGGATAGAATAGAAAAGCATAAGATAGGAAATAGGAAATAGTAAAATAGGCGATAATTAGGATTAGCCAATGAGGAATAGGATTAAGGAATTTTGGCGCGAACGAGTGAGTATAAATTAAGGATAAGTTGAGGTTTAGGATCATTAACAAAAGTCCGATCTAAGAGGAAACGCTGCCCGAGTTAACATAGAAGAAATAAACTCCAAGTAACTACACAAATTCAAGCCACATTATTCTTTTGGGTAGTTAGAAGATTTCATATCACTACATGGCGACCGTGACAAGTGTGAAACTGTGATGCGAGAGAAAAAAAAAAACTCGCGTAAATACGAAGTTAATTCGCGAGTGCGTAATATTCCTTCCGGTCAGAAGAATATTCTAGTATCTGCGTTGATGTTTAGCGTGAAAGAGTGAGAGAGTAAAGACGAGAGTGAAGCGCAACGCTACAATTGTACGATAATTCGAACTATCGTTATTCAAACGCAGTGATAAAATATAAGGGTTTCCTGAAAAATCACGCAAATTGCACAAAAACTCCTGTCGGGTATCGTCAACGAACCAAGGCGCAGTGAAAGAGAGAGTGTATCCCGGTTATAAAAAAAAGTGGCCAGGAAAAGTTAAATGAATGCTAACAAACATTCGGTGTTAAAAAACAAAAAAAAAAGCAGCGATAGTTAACGGGACCGTGCGTAAAGTGATCTAAGTGCAGTGATCTCGATCGGACAAGATTATCGCACGTACGAGTAAGCCACATTTCGTACCATCGGCGATAAGCATCACAGTTTGAACCGGCATGACCTTTTGCGACAAGTGACCAAGTGTCGTTTGCACGAGAGAGATATAACGTTGTTGCGAGAAGAAGGAAGAAGCGACGGCGAAGCAGTGAACTGTGAGAGAGCGAGCAGCGATTTGCAGTGGATAGGAGCGACGGTGCAGCAGTGTGCTGTGAGAGAACGAGCAGCGATTTGCAGTGGATAAAGCGAGATAACGCTATACTTATCGATCGGGCAGCGGTACACGGAGTAAGGATCAAGCGAAAACAAAAAGGGAGAAAGTAAGGTAGGCTACACACTCAATATAGTTGCAATTTACTCATTTAAATATTTTTTGTAATTGCTCAATTAAATTCTTTTTTATGAAACGTACAATATTACCATTTTCCATTACAATATGCACATACTATTGGGGGAGTTACCATTGGTTAAAAAAAAAAAATAAAAAAAAATAAATAAATAAAAAAAAGTAATATTACCATTATCTGGGTATCAAAAAAAAAATTAAATTAAAAAAAAAATATATATATATATATATATAATATATAATACATAATATATATATATATATATATATATATATATATATATATATATATATATATATATATATATATATATAATATATAATACATAATATATATATATATATATATATATATATATATATATATATATATATATATATATATATATATATAATTACTATATATATAGCAAAACATCTCGATCACATCTCATTCAATGCTCTTAAAAATTAATCAAAAATACTATAAGGCTTAAAAATATTGAAAAAAAATTATCGTGTGATAGAAAGTTTCGCAGATGTTTGCTTGATCATTACAGCGGTTCCGCTAAATTTTGTTTTGATAAGATCAAGTATTACCTAGATTCAATTCAGGAAACTGAACCCGTTTCAGAGCTAAAACGAATTTTGAAGGAAGCGAGTGACATATACGCCAATATCCAATCGCGCATACAATTTCATCAAACAAACAAAATTCAAGTTAAGTTTAAAACTTTGGCAAAACTAGCTATCGTGTTCAACCGTTGGAATCAAAACAAAATGGAAACTTTCGATATCAAAACAGCCACCGCTTTGGTGCAAATATACGATGGCAATACAGATGGTTTGGAAAATTTTGTGGACTCTTCAAATTTATTAAAGGAATTATGTCCAAAAAATCCACAAATGTTGGTAAAATTTTTAAAAACAAGATTGATAGGAAAGGCGCGTTTAGGACTGCCGTCTAATATTGACGATTTTGACTCGTTAATAAATGATATACGGTCCAGATGTCAAGAAAAACTTAATCCAGATAAAATAATAAGTCAATTGAAATCTATTCGCCAGACGGATACTAAAGCTCTTTGTGATGAGGTTGAATTACTCAGCACAAAATTAAAAAACGTTTATTTGCAGTTGCACATTCCCGAAAAAGTTGCAAATGACATGTCATTAAAGCATGGGATTAATGCTCTGATTGAAAAAGTTCATAATCAGGAAACAAAAATTGTTTTAAAAGCAGGTCAATTCGCATCTGTTTCAGATGCTTCAGAGAAAGTATTAGAAAACGAAAGGAATAGCAACGGTTCACAAATATTAGCCTTCAACAGAAACTACTATGACAATAGAAAATTCGTTCGTAATAAATACCCGCCGAACACATACAATAGATTCCAGCCAAACACAAATAATAGATGGTTTTCCAATAGATCTCCTCTTGGTAATAATCAGGCAACTAGCAACAGATTCCAAAACCAAAGATATTCTAATAACTCTTTCAGAAAACAATTTCCAAATACAAATACTCGTAGAGTCTACAATACACAAGCTGCAGAAGAGGAACATTTTTTAGGGGTACCACAGGCGTTAGAAGAAATCATTCAACCTACAAACGATGGTCAACATTAGCGATAAACTTAAATGCTAATAACTTTATCAAAATTAAAGTAGAAATGGCAATGGGTGAAATAAGCATATTAATTATCGACACGGGAGCAGACGTGTCATTGTTCAAAGTTGATAAAATAAAACCAACACAGCAAGTCTACGCGCAAAATAGGATAAACTTAACAGGCATAACAACCGAATCGGTATCAACATTAGCAACTACTAGCACTAATATAACATTCGGAAATGCTTCTATTAACCACACTTTTCATATCATTCCTGCAGAAATAGATATCACAGCGGATGGTATTTTGGGAAGAGATTTTTTCACTAAACATAGATGTGTTATAGATTATGAGCACTGGCTTTTAAATTTCAATTGTTACGGTGTTACAATCAGCCACCCTATTGAAGATAGTATAAATGATGGTTTCATATTGCCTCTACGCAGTGAGGTTATCCGAAAGATAAATTTGCCCGACCTCGTTGAAGACTCTATTGTCCTTGCGAGCGAAATATTACCAGGAGTATTTTGTGGCAACTCTGTGGTATCAAAACAAAACCAATATGTAAAATTTGTAAACACCACTGAAAGTAATGTGTATATTGAAAAAGATTCATTTAAACCACAGATTGACCCGCTGAAAAATTATATTCAGAAAAATTTAAAATTTAAAAGCACTAAAGCAAATGAATCTAAAATAAAAACATTATTGAGCAAAATCGATAGTCAGAATGTTCCTAAATATATAATCCCTCATTTAGAAAAAATATTATCCGAGTACCACGATATTTTCTGCACCGATAATGATCAAATCCCAATTAATAATTTTTACGAGCAATCGATACAATTGAAAGATAACGTACCATGTTACATTCCGAATTATAAGCAAATATATTCTCAAAGTGACGAGATAAAAAATCAGGTTGATAAAATGCTTAAAAATAACATAATAGAGCATTCGGTTTCTCCATATAATTCACCAATTTTATTGGTACCAAAAAAATCTGGAGATAACGAAAAAAAATGGAGATTGGTAGTAGACTACAGGCAGTTGAATAAAAAAATAATGCCTGATAAGTTCCCACTACCTAGAATCGATGATATATTAGACCAATTAGGAAGAGCAAAATATTTTACTACTTTGGACCTTATGTCCGGGTTTCACCAGATACCTTTACACAAGAACTCTAGAAAATATACTGCTTTCTCAACTTCTTCAGGCCATTATCAATTTACAAGACTCCCTTTTGGGCTGAATATAAGCCCTAATAGCTTTCAACGGATGATAACGATAGCAATGGCGGGACTTACTCCGGAGAGTGCTTTTGTTTACATAGATGATATTATTATAACGGGTTGCACAATGCAACATCATCTAGAAAACTTAATGAAAGTATTTAACAGGCTAAGAAATTATAACTTGAAGCTAAATCCAGAGAAATGTAAATTTTTCCAAAACAGTGTAACCTATTTAGGTCACAAAATAACAGATAAAGGCATATATCCCGATGAGTCCAAGTTCGAAACGATAAAAAAATACCCAGTACCAATAAATGTGGATGAAGTTAGAAGGTTTGTAGCGTTCTGCAATTACTATCGCAAGTTCGTTAAACATTTTGCTGAATTGGTAAGACCGTTAAATAATTTACTAAAGAAAGGAGCTACATTCACGTGGTCTAATGAATGTCAGCATGCTTTCGACACTCTTAGAAGAAGCCTTGTATCACCTACTATATTACAGTACCCAAACTTTGAGAAAGAGTTTATCATTACTACTGATGCGTCCGATGTAGCATGTGGCGCTATCTTATCGCAGAAAACAGATGGTAATGACCTACCTATTGCATACGCGAGTAAAAGTTTTACTAAAGGAGAGAAATCTAAACCGACTATAGAAAAAGAGCTAACAGCAATACATTGGGCAGTAAATTATTTCAAACCTTATATTTTTGGAAAAAAGTTTAAAGTACGAACCGACCACAGACCATTGGTATATCTATTCAACATGAAAAATCCTACTTCAAAACTAACACGCATGAGGTTAGACCTGGAGGAATTTGATTTTGAAGTGGAATTTGTGCAAGGAAAAACGAACACAGGAGCTGACGCACTATCGAGAATTGTCATTGATTCAGACAAGTTGAAGCTTATGCAAAAGAATAATGCAAACGAAACAAATGATAAATCACTACTAGCAGTGAAAACAAGAGCAATGACAAGACTGAACAATTTCAAGCCTCCTCCAGAATTAAACGAAGATGAAAAAGATTCCATAACTAAACCTACACTTTGGCAAACAGAAAACCCAACAGAAGTAAACAAACTTTTGAAAATCCTGTCAAAAACAGAATATGGCAAAATCAAAATAACAGTTTTCAATAATAATTACAACAAGGAGTTAGGAAATACAACAATTCATTGTTATGAAGATGGAAGTCAGGCGCTAGAGTCTGCTCTTCTAAAAGTACAACAAATAGCAAAAGAATACAATCGTGACAAAATTGCAATTTCATTAGAAGATCCCCTATTCAGGCAATACTCTTTTTAGACCATAAAGGAAATCGCAGATAATGCCATTTCCGGTTTAGAGATCATTGCTTTTATTCCACCAAAATGGATTTCAAAAAAGGAGGAAATAGCAAATATTTTAGAAAACTATCACATGTCACCTTCGGGAGGACATGTCGGACAGTATCGATTATACCTCAAAATTAGAGAAAAATATAAATGGAAGAATATGAAGGAAGAAATTAAAAATTACGTTAGAGGCTGCAAAGTATGCAAAGTGAACAAAATCGTAAGACATACAAAAGAAAAAAGTGCTGTTACGACTACACCTTTAAAGCCTTTCGAAGTAGTCTGTATAGACACAGTGGGTCCCTTGCCGAAAACCAATAAAAATCATAGATACATCGTTACAATGCAATGTGAACTCTCGAAATACATTGTTCTTATTCCAACAGAAAATAAAGAAGCGAACACGATAGCTAGGGCCATGGTTGAGAACTGCTTATTAAAATACGGGAGGTTTCTTGAGATGAAATCGGATCAAGGCCTTGAATACAATAACGAGGTATTAAAAAAGGTAGCGGAGTTGCTGGGGATCAGGCAGACTTTTGCCACTGCCTATCACCCAGAAACCATAGGTTCCTTGGAAAGAAACCACAGAACACTCAATGAATACTTAAGAGCATTTACAAATGAGCATGGTGACAATTGGGATGATTGGCTAAAATTTTACGAATTTAATTATAACACAACACCTCATACAGATACGAACTATAGCCCATACGAATTAATATTTGGAAAAAAAGCAATTCTTCCCTAAGATTTATGCCATGGTAATATTGAACCAGTATACAATTATGATGCATATTTTAATGAAATTAAATTCAAATTGCAAAAATCAAACGAAATAGCGCGTAAAAATTTAATTGAGCAAAAAAAAAAGAAGACAGATTAGAGCAAATAGTAATGTAAACCCCCTTATCATAAAAATAGGAGATGCGGTTTATCTAAAAAACGAAAATAGAAAAAAATTAGATCCGATATACTTAGGACCGTACATAGTAGTAAAGTTAGATAATGTTAACTGTACAATAAAGAATACAAATACAAACAAACTAAGTACAGTGCATAAAAATAGATTAATTAAGGGATGAAAAGCATACGCTTTTCATTTCTAAAGGGGGGAGGTGTAGCGCCTGCAAGATAGGCAAAACGCGCACAGAATAATTATAGCTAGCTAGGTTTAAATTATACACATATACACTTACACACATACCCATAGTTAGATTTTTATTATGCATATATATATTTACACACATACATCTACAATTAAGGTTACACGTAGGATAGAATAGAAAAGCATAAGATAGGAAATAGGAAATAGTAAAATAGGCGATAATTAGGATTAGCCAATGAGGAATAGGATTAAGGAATTTTGGCGCGAACGAGTGAGTATAAATTAAGGATAAGTTGAGGTTTAGGATCATTAACAAAAGTCCGATCTAAGAGGAAACGCTGCCCGAGTTAACATAGAAGAAATAAACTCCAAGTAACTACACAAATTCAAGCCACATTATTCTTTTGGGTAGTTAGAAGATTTCATATCACTACACTAGTCTTATTGTGATTTTGTTCAATATTTTCCGAGAATCTTGGTTTTTCATTGTTCAACTACTTTACCTACTACCGAAATGAGCCAAAAATACGCAATTTGCTGGTGCAGGCAGACGCAGAGAGACACGGCAGAAAACTAGCGTAGGCCAGAGAGTGTTTCCGCAGAAACACTATAACAAAAATATGAATGTGTGTGTAAACTTTCAGCCAGAGTATTCTATTTCGTTTGCTAGTAGTGGTTGATATCATTTTAAAATGATTTTTGTGTTATTTTCAATATATTGTTACACAACAAGCAATAAAAATTCGAAGCATCTTCTCAAAACTTGCGGAAAGGCCGGTTGGGGTGTTGGAGTTACAACATATTTTTGATTGAAAAAAATATTGATAGGATTTTTAAAATTCTAATTTTACTACGATATGTTAGTAAACATTATTATGAACCTATGAGACAGTTTTCTTTCAGATCTAACAAGTAACTCAAAATATATACCCTTTTAACCAAGAAAAACATCATCCTTCCATACAAAATGTATGACCTACCCGGGTAGGCGGTAGTCATGGGAAAAATGATTCTTTTTAAAGATCAGGTGCGGTCCACTTCGCTCAGTGAAATGAACTGAACGCGTGCGGTGATTCTTTCGCACGCCCGAGGTGCAGTATGTTTTTAAATATCGATTTTATGCTGCAAGAATGTACACCCTATTTTATTTTTTATTTTTATATTATTAGATTTACAAGCAGAGAAAAAGGAAATCAAAGTTGTTTTAATGCTCAACTAAACTTTAAATTTATCACGATTTGTTTAATTGTCTTATATCATTATTTATTTTGTGTTCTACTCGTTTGAAGTATTTTTTATAAAAATGTAAATTTATCGCCGTTCAAGACCACGGATTCATAAGACTCATTCAATTAATCGTACAGTTAAAAAAAATCGCCGTTCAAGACCACGGATTCATAAGACTCATTCAATTAATCGTACAGTTAAAAAAAAAACTATGGTTAACTATAGTCCATGAGGAGAATATTTTTCATAAATTCAAAGCCGACATGGGGTGCTTCTAACATATGTAAAATTACCTGCAGTTTCGGTTTGGTGAAAAAAAAACTACTAGAGCGAGAGTGTATCGCTATTTTGCGGAACGGGAAAGAAGACACGGGAAAGAAGATAACAGAAGCTTTCTCGTTCTAGTCAACACACTATCAGATCGAAAAAGCATGCTGATTTTCTGAGTAGGAGAATGAACTACGCACCGCGTGCGGTGGTTTGTTGCACACTTTCATGATCGGTATATTTCCGGGAGAGTTTCCGCACGGATAATCGATACCGCACCGCTAGCGTGCGGAGATGTATCGCACACATTCATAGTCGGCGCGGAGAACGTCCGCACAAAGAATCAATACCGCACCGCTAGCGTGCGGAGATGTATCGCACACTTTCATAGTCGACAGGGAGAGCGTCCGCACGGAGAATCAATACCGCACCGCTAGCGTGCGGAAGAATCATTTACATTTATCTGGCGGTGCGGTACTCGTTCACTCAGTGTAAAGATTGGATTGAATCATTCAGTTCTGATTCATTTTTCCCATGTCTAGTAGGTGGTTGTACATGTGAAGGGTATATAAAGTTAAATGATAAAAAAAAATTCAAATATTTTTGAAATTTTTTATTTTTTAAACATGGTTAGAAAACATCTTTTCTGAGGCATTTTAAAAATTTGGAGTCGATACGACTTCTCAATTCAAAGATATTTTGAAATAAAGATGCAAAACTTACCCGGGTAGGCGGTCGTACACATGACGGTTAAGGCTCAATGATGAGTTTTTTTTCTGTTTTTAACACGGGGTATTCTGCGTAACGGTTTGCACGAGGGAAAAAACACGATGGAGATTTTTTTTATCGCGAGCTCGACTTAACGATGAGGTAAATCTCGTTGCCACTTTTATGTTTTTCTCGGTGCACACGAAATAAATAAAATGTTACGCCGTGTACTTAAGTTTAAAATATATATTCAAAATCTTTACACATAACAATAACACTTTAGATTCATACAAAAAACAACCCCCAACCGTACGCTACGATACTGGTTCTGTCCACAACACCACTATTCATGAAATACTCGACAGACTTCATTCTGGCCCGTTTTGCCTATTCCAAAGAATTAGTATATGATGATAGTTCCGAATTTGTAAAGCATTGTTGATTAATGCTATTAATCTCATCTACCTCCTGAAATGTATAACTGCTACTGAATTGGTCCAAAAAATTGTGTAGATAGCAACTAGTCAATATTATTGTATTAATATATTCTATGTTTCTTAACATCATAGGAGCCATCTTGAAACTAGTATCCCAAATACGTGACGAGCTCGAGAAAAACGAAAAATGAAAAAAAAAACTTTGGTAATTTAATTGTCGCTCATTAAAAGGTTTTAATTTTTTTACGGAGCGCAAAAGCTTCGTCACCTACAAAAACGTACGGCAACGGCGTTGTACTATCGTCCGGTTTTTCATCAGGAGGTAGATTCAGCTTCCCTTTTATAAGTTTTTTTTTTGTAAAAAGATGTTGCTTGTATGCATGCTTCATCTGAATCACTCCCTAAACCTCCTACATCACACATCATAAATCGATAATTTGCGTCTACTACAGCCATTAATACAAGATAATTTTTTTTTGTAATTAAAAAACTTTGTTCCGCTACCATACGGAGGGCGAGGTCCACACGTGGGGTCCAAAACAGCCGAAGTCATACAAAATCATAAAAAGTCTGCTCTCTTACGTTCCGGGGTCCACCCGACGTTTACCGAGCCGAACCAAATTATTGTATTCGTTAAACATGTGTACGTATGAGGTATCAATACTTCAGGTAGCGGTACGTACGGTAGGTACGTTTCTGAGTCTTTTTTGCCTTGTCCTTGCCTTTAGATTTTAGAACTCGTGGTGAAGGAGCAACTGGTTTAATAATTAAAGGAAAATAAATTATTAGTTCCAAAACAATCAGGATAGAGAGAATCTAATTCCTGTGAAACAGTTCTGAATCTTGTACTTGAGAAGTGGAAACCCAATTTAAACAACAAACTTATAACATTAGCTGTCTTTTTAGATTTGAAAAGAGCCTTTGAAACAATATAGAGACCTTTGTTAATTAATGCATTACAAAACTTCGGTATTGTGGGACAAGAACTTGATTGGTTAAAAAAATATTTAGAAGGGAGAACTCGCTTTAAAATCACAACATCGGAATCTCTTGAAAACTCATTGGGAGGCTTCCCAGGAAATGTGCTTGGTCCTATTTTGTTTATTATGTATATGAATGACATGAAAAATGTATTAAAATTTTGTGATATTAATCTCTTTGCTGACGACACGGTGATCTTTCTCTCTCGTAGCTCTATAAAAGAAGCAACAATGAAGCTAAATGAGGATCTGGCCTCGCTAGATCAATGGTTGAAGTACAAAAAAAAATGAAATTAAATGCAAAAAAAAACTAAAATGTTAGTGCTGTCACGAACCATGACCCACTTTGACTTACAGATCAATATTGATGATGAGGCCATAGAGAGTTAAAGAAATAAAATATCTTCGAGTCACAATAGATGAAGAACTGAAATTTCAAAACCACATTGATAACATCATTAAGAAAATGGCGTAAAATTGCGGGGTTAAAAAAAGACTTAAATGTTTTGCAAAGATACAGCTTTACAAGTCTCTATGGCTCCACATCTGGATTTTTGTCCGTCAATTCTTTTTATGGCTAATGCAGAACAAATGACAAGAATCCAAAAAACTGTAAAACAGAGCAATGCGAGCTATTCTAGCATGCGGATGGTATACGTCGTCATTGATTATGCTGGATACCCTAAAATGGATGTCGGTGAAACAGCGGGTAATGTACCCAACAATGATTTTTGTTTATAAACTCCTGAACAGTAACTTGCCTCAATATCTTTGTGATTGTTTTTTTCGAGGACCAAATGTGCACGACTACAACACAAGAAGAGCAGCAGACCCGAGAGTTCCTAAGGTTGAGACACCTTAGCAATGAACTCTTTGTTTTTCAAAGGCATACAAACTTTTAATATGATGCCCAGAGTGGTTTGTAATGCAGAGACTATACCTCAATTTAAGAGACTGTGTGCAACTCACATCAAAGCCACTATCGTATGAAGTATGACAGTTGTGAAAATAGTAAGTAAGTAGATTAATTTAGAAAAGACGAAATCCGCGAAAGCGTGAATGAAATATACATTGATAAACACATGTTTTAGTCAGTGTTGAGACCGACCATGACTGCATGAAGAGACATATAAGTTTTGTAGCCACCACGTTCTTGTAATACTTACTTGCCTTATTATTTGATTATTTGCTTTATTACTAATTTACAACAACACAATTATCGATAAGATACAATCGTTCCTCTCAATACTATATCGTGATAAAAGGTGGGACTCATCATCATCATCATCATCATCATCATCATAGATGAGTGAAGCATGAATACCTTACGGGTACGTTCGTGGTATAATTCCTCTTACGTTTCCAACCAACAATAGCCAAAGGCGTCACGTGTAAAAAAGATTTCCTATAAGATTGCCTTAAGTTTTTACACAAGCAGCAAAAATATAAACATTCAGCACGGCACAAACTGACCTTCACGCACATATTCAAATGCTTGGATTGCTGGTCCTGCTTCCGCATACAAATGTATTTATCCCACCCCCCGCACCCTATATTTTCGGATTTCTGGTGGTAGTAGTGACACTATTCTATTTGAAGTGCGCTCTTCTACAAAAGAGCTGTGTTGAAATCTGTTGATGAAAATTTACCAATAATGAATCAATGTGTTTTATAAAAAAAAACAACTAAACAATATTTTGCACACGTGATTATAGAAATGCTTACCTTAATATTTAAAAACCGGACACCGTTTTCTCTCCGTAGATCATTTTGCGGGATGTTGGTAAGACCAGTAGGTAGCCGTCGATTTATATGCGCGTGCACGTGTAACATTTTAGATTACAAGGGTTAGTTGATTGTACCTATTGAAATACGCACGACAACATGAAATTTACAAGGATAAATCATTCCATAATTGAAGAAGGAAAACGGCACAAAACGTGGAAGAGTAGTACAGGGCACAAGAATTCACATATCACTCCGGCACAATCTTCCACAGCGAAAGTTCTGGTCAGACAGAGGATGCCCAACCGGTATGAGGATCGAGAGATATGGGTCGTCTGCGAGCATCCAAACGTGTGGCCCAAAATAGCCGAAGTCAAACAAAATCATGAAAAAGACTGCGCCCTCCGAACCTGCAAAACCGAAGCTATTGGAAAACTTTCCTGTGTGCCAAAGCGAGAGAGCATGTCTTCTTTCTCTAGATTTTGGACGGCACAACGCCGATCGTGTGGCCTATGAACGAAAAACGGGAAAAGGGGAAACCGATATCCTTCGAGTGACACACACGCATGCATCTGCATGCGTATTCTGCTGAACCGAGACAACCCATCTCTCTCGATCTCCCATGATTTGTCTGCTATCGCACTCATCCGGGTGTTAGGCATCCTCAGTCTGTCCAGAACTTTCACTGTGGAAGGATGTGTAGGAGTGATGTGTGATTTCTTGTGCCCCGTACTTTACTCGTTTACGTTTTGTGCCGTGTTCCTTCTTCTTCAATTATGGAATGATTTATTCTTGTAAATTTCTAAGGTAAGTTTCTTATCCTTGTGTGTGCTTCAATGGGTACATTCAACTAACGCTTGTCGTCAAAAAAGTTACAGGTGCACTAAACATGCGCAAGTTAGCACATCGGCATCAAACTGCTGATGCTGCGGGTTTAATAACTTGGGTATCGATATGCTGATCGACATATGCATATCGATACCGTTAGCCGACCGGTCACATTACGCGTTGGTAACAATAATGGAAAATAAAGTCAGTTGGTTTCTAGCACTCGAAAGGTCCACTTCTTTCTAGCATCGAAGAAAGAAAAATAACTTGCGCCCGAATAGGGACCTGAAGAAATTTAACGGGAAGTGTATAAGTCAAAAAAAAAAAATCCTAAAATTAACAGTAGTTAAATTTGTGGTCAAAGGAGCCATTATTGAGACAAAGCGAACTTTGGGACACCGTGGTAAACACTCGATTGCTGCCAGCAGGCCCCCAGTAGTCGAAAGGAATAAAAAAGAAACCCTGCTGTAGCTGCCCAATTTTTCCCCGCTGAGAACTTCAACAATGGAAATCAACTCAACATTACTGTAAGTATTCAAACAAAAAAATCCGAAATAAGCATATTTTGGTGAACAATACAAAGCGTCGGTTTAATTAGTGATCGGTGAATTATAATTGTGACAGTGTAAAGTAAAGTGGAAGCTAAAAAACAAAAATGACCAATCCCAACTCCGAAATTGTTCTACGATCTTTTGTAGAGATGGGGAAAACCCCTGACTTTTTGAGGGACGTTCCAATTTTTGACGGAAACCCAAACGAAGTGATGAATTGGATCTCGGATGTAGAAGATGTTTTTATCATGTATAGGGATCTTCCGGACGATTCGTTGCAGTTCCATTTGGTTGAACGAACAATCAGAAGAAAAGTCCGCGGAGAAGCTTCCGACGTACTAAACGCAAATAATGTAACATGCGCTTGGCATCAGATAAAATCAACACTGATGCTATATTACAAAGATAAGCGTGACGTGAAAACCCTAGACTATGAATTAACGTGTATAAAAAAGGGTTATTCTGAAAGCCTTGCCGGATATTATAGCAGAGTTAATGAATTACTAACCGCTATGATAGCACAAGTTCAAACGGATAGCAAATATTCCCTCCACGCAAACGTTCATATAAATTATTTTAGTGAGAAAGCTTTGGACTCGTTTATTAGAGGTCTTGAAAAACCGTTATCTACACTGTTAAAAACTGCTGACCCGAAGACCCTTAGTAAAGCATATCAATTTTGCCTTGATTACTTTAATATGGACATTCGATCAGCACCTTATAAGAATCAGTATGGTAATCAAAATTCCTCCAATACTCCTAAGCCAAAAGATCTAGGGTACGAACAGCAACCCTCCAGGGTAGCACCTAGAAAAATTGTGTACCCGCTCCCAGAACAGCCCCTCCACCTCCACGTCCAGCTCCACGATACCATCCAGCTCCACATTACGTTCCGAATCACCAATAAGCCTCCCAGAGACAATACCCTGAGCCAATGGAGGTAGACCGAAGCACAAATTCAAGAAATATTAATTATGGAAATAGACCCTCGTATGGGGAAAAAAGACCAAGACCTGCATCAAGCCAGGAAGCATGGGTAAAGAGACAAGCTCACCCATTGCAAGCTCATCAAATGGATAGCAATGACTACCATTTACAAGAACAAATCAGGGTCCAGTTCACTGATGAATATGATATTACAGAAAACAATCAAAATATAAATTTACAGCACGACCATGATCCGCAAGAGGGATCAAGTAGAAATCATCAGAACCATTTTTTAGAGTGGGAGATGAGTTGGTAGTTCCCTGTCTTCCGTTTATTAAACTCAAAACTACCATTGGAACTTTTCCATTCTTAATAGATACAGGTGCTAATATTAATTTAATAGTTCCAAAATTAGCACATTCATACGAACACAGCAAGCCGTACAAATTTTCTATAGGCCAAATTAGTAGTGCAAACAGTAAATTTTCTCCCACATATGCCATTGATATAAATTTTTTCCATCCTAAAATTGATTTCGAAGATCGCTTTTTACTTCACCATTTTCATAATTATTTTTATGGTATAATTGGCAACAGCATGATGAAAGCTTTGGATGCTATAATAGACCTAGGAAAAGATCAAATAACATTAACTAGAAACGGCAACCGTTGTCGGTCAAGGCTTGCCTGTACCCACTTGTGGGCTTGGCTTTCAGTGACTAATTGATTCCCCCCATAGCAGGATAGTCAAGTCCTACGTATGGACTCGCGCGGTCTATTTGGAGATTGAACCCATGACGGGCATGTTGTTAAGTCGTACGAGTTGACGACTGTACTACGAGACCGGTGCTCCCAATTTCATATTATTCCTCGCTTAATCATTCTTCTCACAATTTAATCCAAACATCTCACCTCTCAAAATTAGAGTCAGAAAAACTAAAAAAGGTGTTGGAGATAAATAGCCATTCATTTTATAAACCAGATACTAAATTAACTTGTACAACTAATATCGAATGTGCAATACACACTACGGATAACTCCCAGTTCATCAAAGAGTTTATCCTTACCCTGCTGCATATGCTGACGAAGTAAATAAGCAAGTGGAAAAATTATTAGAAGATGGAATTATTAGACCGTCTCACTCGGCTTGGACATCCCCGGTATGGATTGTACCAAAAAAGTCAGATGCATCAGGGCAAAAAAAAATCCGAATGGTTATAGATTATCGCATGTTAAATGCCAAAACCATCTCTGAAAAGTACCCAATGCCTGAGATAAACTACGTAATAGACCAATTAAAAGGAAAAAAAATATTTTTCAACGTTGGATTTAGCTTCCGGATTCCACCAAATTAAGATGAAAGAATCGGATATCGATAAAACAGCATTCGCTATTAATAATGGCAAATACGAATTCACTAGAATGCCATTTGGCTTAAAAAACGCTCCAGCGATATTTCAAAGAGCGATAGATGATTTTTACGAAATTTTATTGGAAAGATATGCTACGTCTATATAGATGACGTTATAGTTTTTGGAGATAGTTTGGATAACCATCTAGAAAATTTAGATACAATTTTGAAAACATTAAATAATGCAAGGTTAAAAATTCAATTAGATAAGTCAGAATTCCTTCGTCAAGAGGTAGAATTTCTAGGTTTTATTATTAGCACTGACGGAATAAAACCTAATGAGAACAAAATCGACGTAATTAATAAATACCCCGTGCCCATAACTATTAAGGATTTTCGTGCATTTTTAGGATTAATGGGCTACTATCGACGATTTGTCAAAGATTTTGCCAAAATAGCAAAACCTCTGACAAACATTTTAAGGGGGAAGGGATCTGACACATCGAAAAAGAAAATTACTTTAGACTTACATGAAATTGAATGTTTCAATAAAATAAAACAAGTATTGTCAGCAAGCGATATTTTAATTTATTCAGATTTTAATAAGCCATTTATTTTAACAACAGACGCCTCAAATTTCGCAATAGGATCAGTTCTCTCTCAAGGTGAATTAGGCAAAGACAAACCAATCCACTTCGCCTCAAGAACCTTATCGAGGACAGAAGAGAAATATTCAGCTCCCGGGAAAGAGATGCTTGCTATTTTTTGGTCATTGCAAACGTTCCGTAACTATCTTTATGGAGCGAAAGTTAAAATAGTAACCGATCACCAACCCCTGACTTTTGCACTATCACCGAAAAATACGAATGCCAAATTAAAGCGTTGGAAAGCTTATTTGGAAGAACATGATCATTAGATTTTATACAAGCCTGGCAAAGGAAATGTTGTGGCTGATGCCCTCAGTAGAATAGTATTCTCTGTGTCTGGCACACAACATTCTGCAGAAACTAGCCAAGATTTCTACATTATCTCTACAGAAACCCCATTAAATGTTTTTCAGAATCAGATCATACTAAAGGAAGGGAAATTGAAAACAGTATTCGAAAACCCTTTCCCAAATTTTAAACGAACTATCATTTATACAGATACATTAACTGAATCCTCTTTTTTACAGATTCTTAAGGATCATTTCATATTAACAAAAATAAACGGTATTTTAACGAGCGAAGAAATTATGGGTAAATTTCAAGATGTTTATAGAAAGTTTTATGGAAATCAAAAACTCCTTAAAATCCGTTTTACACAAAAGCTCCTAGAAGATGTATCGGACGAAAATCTACAGATGAATATAATTACGGCAGTGCATAACAGGGCACACCGTGGAGCCCAGGAAAATAAGTCGCAAATTTTACGCAAATACTATTTTCCCAAGATGCAAGCCAAAATAAAAAAAAATTGTTTCTAATTGCAGTATATGCAATGAAAACAAATACGATCGTAACCCGATTAAATTTCCTCCACAAAACACTCCCATACCAAAAGCATCATTTGAGATTGCTCACATTGATGTGCTTTTTTTGGAAAAACTAGTTCCAGCTGTAAAGGAAATTTTAACAAAGTACCACCCGCCAAAAATATTAGTTATGGATGATGAAAAATCATTCGGCACTCAGGATTTAACCAACTTCTATAAAGTCCACAATATTCAGACCTACTTAACCGCTACTGGTCGAAGCGAGATGAACGGTACGATAGAAAGATTTCACACAACCTTACTCGAAATTTATCGTATTACAAAATCCGAACAAAAAGATATGCCCATCCCTGACCTTGTCCAATCCTCAGTTCATAAATACAATTCATCAATCCATTCCACAACTAAACATACTCCATATGAAACTATCCTACCTTCCTTCCGGTCATCTGATATTTGCGAGAACGTTTATAAGAATTTAAATGCCAAGCAGAAATACGATCTTTTGCTATACAATAAAAACAAAAGGGAGATAACAATACCAATTGCTAAAACAATTTATGAAAAGACTAGGGCTAGATTAAAACACAAACCAAGATACAAAAAGTTAAAAATGTTAATAGGAGCACAATTACAACCGAAGAATCTCGCAAAGTTCATAAAATGACCTAAAAATTAGATAACGGTTGATGGTACCTTTATACTAACTTCAGATAACTTTTACTTTTTTATTACAGTTTACTCCTTTCATTATGTTATCTCAACGGACAAAATATATCCATAGACAAGGTAGACAATCAACCGATAATAGGAATTGATGTAGGGCCTGCAAGAATTAAAATTGATAGTTATCATTATGTTCATCATTTCAATACCACTGCATACAAAAGTTATATTCAGACAATAAGGTACGATTTCGATAAAATAGCCCCAAGTCAGTTTACACCGATAATTAAAAATCAATTAGATCATTTGAATACCCTTCTTAGAAAGCTCTCTCCAGTCAATAGATTTAAACGTTGGGATTCCGTTGGTACTGTTTGGAAGTATATAGCAAAGAACCCAGATGCGAATGACTTAAGAATAATAAACAGCACTTTAAACGACCTGATAGATAACAACAACAAACAAATAACCATAAATAGACAGTTCAATAACAAAATTAAAGAGTTAGCTTTTAACACAGCCAAGACTATAGAGCAATCAAATTCCTTAGAAACCCATTCAATTGTTATATATTGTAAAAACTTACAATCTGAAAACATACCCTTCACAACGAAAGCTGAAGCTCTCACGTTCATCGAAACCTCAATCGCCACCAATAATCGCGAAATAGTTTTGCTATTGAAAACCCCTAAACTCGACCCCAGAATCTTCCGTAAAGTCAAAATCTATCCTGTGTTGTACCATCAAGGGCGAATTCACCTGGACCACAAATCATACGTCATTAACGGAAACATTAGCTACATGGTAAACACTCTCAATCAATACGTATATTCCATGAGTGAAGTCAATCAAGATCGAACAGAATGTGTACCAATGTTAATTAGAAGACAACAAGCTTCATGCAATTACAAAACAGCCACCTGCATTTGAAGCATTTCGAGTAGGCGAACAAGCCGTGTTGATCAACTCAATCCAAAATTTCTCGCTTTTCAACAATTGCGGAACCAGCAATAGAACGTTAAAGGGATCATTCGTCGTCAGAACAAACTCATGCGACGTATGGATAAATGATGTACAATTCTCATCGAAGGTGGTAGAAATGATAGGCGAGCTCTCGTTATATCAGTTGGACGGAATAGTCGTCAATAAGCAGCACGAGGTTATCAATATGTCTATCGAACACCTTCTAGACCTACACCTTGAAACAAGGAAAGAACTAGAGCACATTTGTTTAGAGAACCAATCGCTATCCATCACCTGGCCATCCATAAGCCTTTTGGTAGGAACGTCGATCCCTCTCGTCATATGCATTGTAATTTTGCTGTTATGTAGAAGAAAAGCAAAAGCTAGAGTTGATTTGACGATCGCACCTGCAAAACCTGCCTACACAACGTTTCCACACCGTAGCTATGTTCCGGGGACGTCAACAACATAAGGAAGGGCGAGTTAGCACATCGGCATCAAACTGCTGATGCGGCGGGTTGAATAACTTGGGTATCGATATGCTGATCGATATATGCATATCGATACCGTTAGCCGACCGGTCACATTAAGCGTTGGTAACAATAATGGAAAATAAGTCAGTTGGTTTCTAGCACTCGAAAGGTCCACTTCTTTCTAGCATCGAAGAAAGAAAAATAACTCACAGCACCAGTCCGTGACGTCATTTCCAGACAGGCGCCGGCTGAACACGCGCAGTCGAGGATATCCTAGCGCAGAGGGTAGAAGGAAGAACGAGAGGAAGGGTAACAGAAAGCAACCGCAGCATTTGGAAGGGGTGAAGCATCCTGCCGTATACAGAGTGTGAGTGTGCCAAAACGCATGTGGAAAGAGGAAGTCCAATAAATAGCATGCAAAAGTGTGCATAAAGCAAAAAGAAAAAGCGTTACGCAGCAATCCGAAAATATAAGGCGAGGGATAAATACAAATGTATGCGTGAGCAGGACCAGCAATCCAAGCATTTGAATGTGTGCGTCGGTTTGTGCCGTGCTGAAAGTTTTTACTTTAGCTGCTGCTAGTGTAAAAACTTATGAAATCTTAAAGTAATTTTTTTTACACGGGGCGCCTTTGGCAATTGTTGGTTGGGCAGATAGCTGAAGTTGTACTGCTTACTTGCCGCATTCCGCTGTGATACCGAGCGAGATGCATAGGAAACTCTTCTGTGTCTCTTTTACCTTGTCCTTGCTTTAGATCCAGATGAGTGAAGCATGCATACGTTTCTTGTACGTTCGTGGTATATGCCTCGCTCTTACGTTAATGGTGAAGATATAATCGTATGCAATCGGCTCTGCATTCGGGCGTGGGCAGACCCGTGGGCGTCATGTGTACGCGGGCTATCGGTCCAGCGGAATCCGCATGTTAATGCATGTGAGTGTGTGTCACTCAAAGGATATCGGTTTCCCCTTCTCCCATTTTTCGCCCATCATTTCTTGCCAGGCTACACAAGCGGCGTTGTACCGTCCAAAATCTAGAGAGAAGACATGCTCTCTCGCTTTGGCACAAGAAAGTTTTCCAATAGATTCGGTTTTGCTGGTTGGGTTAATGGTAATGGATTGGGCTGCGTGGTAATGAATTAAGTCTTGAAAGTCTGTAAAGGCCGGCATGTCCGCGTAGGACGTTACGTCAAATAGAAGAAGAAGATAATCGTATGCCATCGTCTCTGCATTGGGGCATGGGCAGACCCGTGGGCGTCGTCTGTACGCGGGCATTCTGACGTGTTCCCTATATACCACTCCAACACAATTAGGAAACTGCCATGTATCATTCAATGCTTTCCCATTTTTTTCCATTCGGGTTGAGAACGAGGAATCTAAAAAAATAAAGGTATGAATCAGAAAGAAAAATTCAATTAGATCATTCATCATTATATGTAAAAAATAGTCCAAATAATGTTAAATACCACATACTTGACAATGTTTTTTAATGATGTTGGACAATGAAGGTAGGGAAATATTGCTCGGAAATCTTAATTCGCTGTATGTCCCTCCGCTGATTATGAATCGTAATGTAGCACTGAACGTTTCATGAGCTTTTATTGCTGGACGCATTTGTGTATCTTTCTTTGAAATAATTGGCGTGACACGCTCCAGCAGCCAAAGATATGATGCTTCATCCATTCGCACATAATTGATTCAAACCGGAGGTTCCAGGCGTAACTCTTCCATTAAATTTATATGCGAAAAAGCATTACGCTTCGCATTCATTGCTACCACTTTCGTCTTTTTTCTTCTGGAAGCATCGTCACACAGAATAACACCTACAGCAAGCAATCTAGCGCTTTCTTTCTGTTTTCTTGTCTTGTTGCTTATTTTTCTTCTGTTTCACCTTTAACATTTAAATTCCTATCGATTACAGGAACCACATTGCTCAAGACTAATTCTCTTTTTCTACCGAGGTAAAATCTGTCGAGAGCAATTCGACATAAATTATTGAAATATCCCTCCAAAACCGCCAAATGTAATAGGGGTATTGCACATACGGCAGATTTTTTTTTTGTCAAAGTCTTAGTTTGACAGAAAAATACCAAACGAGGATGGCAGAAATTCCAATAAGCTTATCAGGTTTTTATATGACATTGATAGTGACATTTTGTTGCACTGTTTATGGGCGAATAAAATACTCGGAATGAGGATGTATACAAAACAGTAGCAATACGACGCTATCAGAAACAATAAATTGCAAAGCAAATTTATTATCATTCCAGCAATTTTTATTTATTATTTTCCTTTTTCTTTCGTTTAAATTTCGAGGATTAATTGGGTAATTTTTTTTCATGCCGGGTAAGTATGAGTATGAGATGTTCATTTTGGATGTGATTTATGGTGATTATAGTGGTTGAGCATTTTTTTACTTCTATTAATGAAGTAATTTAAATACAATTATACATTCATTTTAGCTTTAAGCACTACCTTACGTAGTTCACGGTTAGATCTGCAATACCCTTTTACAATATCCTTTTTCTAGTTTATGCTTTTTGTTTTATTAGTTCATATCATATTTGCAAGTTCTTCACCATCTCAAGCGCATCGATGATTTTGTTCTTTGTATTATTTCCTGTTCTATGCTGATCAATGCCCATACATTTTATTTTAGTTTTTCCTGTATTATCAATCATTTGGTAAATTAAAACATAAACATATTTTTAAACAATCATTTGTACGGCAAATTGATTTCTATATAAAGTTAGTTTTTGATCATAGCATAACTAAGATAAATTGTTGGGCCAGTCGCTTAATACAGTCGGAAAGTTGTACGACTTAATTGTTGTACGACCCGTCATAGATACAAAGGGCAATATATAGCGTTCGACAATCGACAAAACTCATTGGAACGTTCATTTAGTTCATGGGTACTCAAACTTTACAGTTCGCGGGCCGAATCGCTTCACAAATACGTAGTTGACAGCCATTTTCACATTTAGAATGAATGAAAGTTCATATTTTGTATTGATTAGACCAACTGAATATATAGAATTTCTAGAGTCCTCTTTTATTGAAGGTTGATTTCCGTCTTTCAAGAGTAAAAAAAAAACAAATTTTGAATAATTTATCAAAAAAGCAATTTATTTAAACATGTATAGAGTCATTACTGGCCGCATTAATTGGCTTACAGGCTCTTGAAGGCCGTGGGCTGTATTTTGGAGACCCTTGTCATAGAGCTTTACCATTATTAAATGGACGAACGTGTTAAATGTATAAAAAAATAAAATGAAAAAAAATTAAACACGTTTTATTATTTTATTTTGGTGTTAGTGCATTAAAAACGTACTTGCATTTTTTTTATTTTTTTTTAGTATTTCTTATCTAACTACGTTCCATATTTTGTTGAACGGATGGTTATGGTTTTCTGATCATGGTTACTAGGATCTTGTCAAGTACATTGCGCCAAATCCAAGAAATAAAGAAAGAAAACAAAGTTCATCCAAGGAAAGAATAGAAAAAGGGAGAGCGCCATCTAAAGCAAAAGTGCATTTGAGAGAGTTGGTGAGAATAATGCTCGCAAAACACGGCGATGTGACGACCATTTCATTTTCATAGCCAAGAGTAAGCGACTTCAATAAAAAACGTTCTCGCACGGCCTAACAAAATGTCCATATTGGGTTCAATCCTCATATCGACCATCCTTCATAGCAAAGACTGACTAACTGGCTGCGTAGTACTAAAAAAGTATCGAAGGCCTGTATTAATATAGGTCGTTAGGTCGTTACGGCAATAAAAAGAAGTAGAAGTCGAATTTAATTAAAGAAGCATCGAATTCATTTCTTAGCATTCACTCCACCCGTATTGGTTCAACCAACTGTTTAACACGATGAAACAAGAACAAAAAACACTCTTTTACTGTGTCTTCCATAGGTGTATGACTGACATAGGTGTATTGCTGATTGACTATTCTGGCCCTATCTCATTGAGGAATTACAAAATACAATTGGTAAGTCAAAACGCGTTTGACAGCCTTTACTTCGGTCAAAAAATGAATTGGTCTGGGCCAGACATGAGCAACCGTGGGCTCACGGTCTACATGCGGCCCACGGTACATTTTTGAATTATTTTATAATAATGAAATTAAAAATCTTAAATTGACATCCAAAAGGATCAAGTCACAAAAGGAAAAATTAAGCGATCAAAACTTTTAAACAGTATCAATATTTGGTTACACTGATCGTATCCAACATGTTGTAAACATGTTTGTAGTTTAGAGGTCGTGGTCCTAAGAGAAAGGGTACACGTCACAGAATTTTTCAGAAATACAGTATGTCATAACAATAACTGATATTAGCAATTAAATTAATGTATTACAGTAGAATTTTCTCTTCCCATTCGGCGCAACAATCATCATCGGTATAAGCGTGCCCTAACAGCTGATCTTCTGAGCACTAAATATGTGGAGAATAAAGTGAGCAAAAGCCTGTTGTATGATATTCATGATGTATAAATAGGTTTGAGAAGCCGACGAAGCCTTCATCGACTCTAATGGCTAATACATCAACAGGTCCATTATATTGCTCGAATGATATTCGATTCCGTTAGAAGCACTCGAGTCGAAGTTGTTCCAGCGTGTGTGACAGATGATCGAAGCAACCGGCGGACGGGATTAAAGCAAAACAAAAACGGATTCAGCACTTCTTTAAAATCAATTATTAGGCAACTTTCTATGGAACTATTGTTTGATGGCAAATCTTTACTCTCTGCTTGATTTTCTGCTCCGAACTTGATTGCAATGGGCCGTTTGACAGGAACGACGCTATTTTCATATTTTTTTGGACACAGGGAAAAATGAGTGATAAGAGTGATATTAAATTAATGTTAAACTCGGTTAAAATGAAGAGAGTGGCTTAAAATTTGTGGTATGGTTGAATTTGCGTATTTCCGGCAGCTTGAGGTGTCGGTAGAAAGCTGTACAATGCAGTCGAATCCCTGTTCGAATAATACAGTACCGATTTTTGATTCTTCGACTCGAATCCGCCGACGGGTTACTCGAACGGGAATGTCACTTGTAAAACGATACCAACATGAACATAATAAACGTGCGAATGGATTTTCTCGAATGCCGAGAGAAAATTCACTCGTACGTTCACTACGTTCATGTTGATACCATTTTTTTAAGTGACGTTCCCGTACGAATAACCCGCCGGTAGATTCGAGTTGACGAAGTAAAAATCGGTACAGTATTGTTCGAACGGGAAAGTACATTCGCGGGATTTTCGGAAACACTCAAATTTAACCATATCATGGATTTAAGAAACTCCTTACTTTTGTCATCATGTTTAACATTAGTTTACCAACACTCTTATCACTCATATGTATCCCATATCCAACAAAAATATGGAAAAAAAGAACAAGGACAAACATGTCGATGAAACCTTCACCGACTCGAACAGAGAATACGATACCAAATTTTCTCCCGTTCGACTCGAGTACTTCTGACGGAATTGAATGTCATTCGAGCAATATAATAGGTTTGTATGCATATCAATATTGTTTAATTATCAGGAAAATATAGCATCTATATAGTACCAGTACTCACATACGCTTGAGACATGGACACTGTCCAAATCTGACGAAACCCTCTTAACCGCGTTCGAGAGGAAGATTCTCAGAAGGATACTTGGCCCCGAATGTGTGGAAGGACAATAGAGGAACTGTTAAAATGACGAGCTATACGAGATGTACGGCGACCTCACTGTCGGGCAGAATGTCAAGATCGCCAGGCTCCGGTGAACTGGCCATGTTGTGCGCATGGAAACGGATGACTCAGCGCGTAAAGTGTGTTTAGGCCGTCCACAGGGACATAGGAGGCGTGGTAGGCCCAAATTGAGGTAGCAAGATGGCGTGGAGACGTCCGCCATAAAAGCCAGGATAACGAAATGGCAGACGAAGGCGCGAGATCGTGAGCGGTTTTGGACACTTCTGAAGCAGGCCAAGACTACAAAGCGGTTGTAGCGCCGTATAATGAATGAGGAAAATAAGAATTATAATAATATTGGCAAACTAATGTTAACAGTAATGACAAACGTGAACAGTGCCTAAAATTGTATGTTAATGGGTAAAACAACATGTTTTCGACAGCTTGAACTATCGACAGAAAATGATTCAAATCGGACTACTTGTTCATGATATATGACACCAATTTAAGCTTCTATTTGATGGACTTGAATCTTCAGACGGTTACTGGAGCGGGAAAGCAAATTATCCAACGATATAAAAGTGAACAAAACGAACATTAAAGTGAATTTTGTCAAATGTTGAACTCAATATGAAAGACCTCTAATTTTATATGATAGGGTAGAATGTTTTTAATTGATTTGAGAAAGATAAATATGCTTCTGTTTATTATAGCTTAGGTGGTGTAGAAGTATACATGTATAGCGCGTTCAAGTGTATATTCAAGCTCTGTTAAAGGTAATACATATTTATTTTTCTAGTAATTACTTCAGCAATCCTTGTAAGAAGCAAAGCTTGACAAATTAAAAGTATTTAAATGATAATTTACAACTTCTCAAATTAAATTATACAAATTTTAATCATTCGCAAAATACATGTGATGGCTCAATCTATTAGCTAAGTACTTTTTTTATTTTCTCTTTTGGTTTGTAGATCGTTTAATTAAGGTTCGTGTACTATCTTTAAGAATATACATCTTGTATGATTTTATCTAGCTGATTAGATAGTTTGCGAATATTTTATATGTATTTATCTAGTACAACCGAACGCGATGCTGTTTATAACCAGTGTATAATAAAGCAAAATTTTCCTACTTAAATTTTCTTTTGAATGGCACTGCATGATTAGAATAAATAGAATTTGTTTGTGCCTGAGAATTGCAAGAGGTTTTTAGAGGTTCTGAAAAAACACTTTCTTTCGCACAGGAAGTGATGAGAAGAATTGGATGTGTGACAGTTTTTTGACCAAATTGACCAAATTGCTAACCATTGACCAAATGACAGTTTTTTCACCAGTACAAAAAAAAAGTATCACTTTCCGTGCGAAAGAGTCAAGCAAGTGTACCAAAAGTATCAGAGCCCTTGAACAACAAGCAAGTGTACCAAAAGTATCAGAGCCCTTGAACAACCCCTGTTACTGCAATAAAATAAGTTATATGGGCAAGATGCGTAAAACATAACCGCTCACAAATCATGTCTGACATTTGTCTGAATTGGGAATGACAATAAATCATATATTTATCGTTAGAACAAAGTTTCTAGCAATAATCGACCTTTTAGTTAATAAATTGTGTTCTAATAAGAAATTACATTCATCAGCTCATTGTAATTTGCTCATACTAGTCCTTTGTTACACACATTCCTTTGTCACACTATTGAATCGAGGAAATAAAATCTATGAACGGACTTAAGTGTAAGAATAAATTCAAAATACAATAATCCACACTGCATATAGCCTACGGCAATGTACTCACTATCAGGCATAACATGCATTTTTGAGTTTATTGGTATGGAAAAGTACATTTTAGAGTTCGACTCGAATCGAATCGAGATCAACATAGAATAATCGTGTGTAAATTAAACTGTGGTCAGTCACATGGTACACAGTCGTGAACTCTTCTTCTTCTTTTGGCTCAACTAGCGTTGTCGGCCAAGGCCTGCCTGTACCATTACTTGTGGGCTTGGCTTTCATCAGTGACTTATTGATTCCCCCATAGCAGGATAGGCAGTCCTACGTATAGCGGCACGGTCCAGTCGGGGCTTAAAACCCATGACGGACATGTTGTTAAGTCGTACGAGTTGACGACTGTACCACGAGACAGTCGTCAACACGTACGACTTAATAACATGCCCATCATTGGCTTAAGCCTTATATGGACCGCCCTCCCTCTGTGAATGAAATATGTTTTATCAATCGGTAAATAAAATTATCTATTTCACATTGGTTCTCAGGTTCTCCAGGTCGTAATGATGTGCAGGATAATTATATGCACCTACAACCAAACTGCTAGAAATTCACAGCTTAAAACCTCGCGGATTTCACACCATACAAATGAGAATGAACGTTGTCGTTTAGAACAGTTCATTTTCCGCGTGAGCTCCCAAAAACCAAGTAAGATGAAAATTTTGCCTACTATGATGAGAGGAAATGAGTGGTTTTATTTAATTTTTCCTTTTAAACTATTTTAAAAGGACATTCTTTGGTGATATTTAAAATGAAAACATAAACTATAAGTACCAGACTCCGAAAAACACATAAGATCCTTCAATTTTGTATATAAATATGGTGTATCAGTAAACAGGAAATTTTGGTAAAATCCTTGTATTTTGGACGATTTGCTGCTGGGAGAACATGTATCATTCAATTACAGTATGATACTCGAAAATAACTTCAAAATAAGAAAAATAACAGCAGCCAACTTAACACCTGAATCTGATTTGGCTTGTGCGCATGCATATAAAACTAAATGAGATAAATGTCAAATCCAAGATCTTTCAGTTAATGCAAAAAAGATTTAACATGTAAGGACTTTAGATTGAAAGTTGTTGTGACATTGATCGCATCAGCATCAAACTGTTTTGTAATTTTTTTACCACTTTTTGATATTGAAAACGTTTTGAACACAGCAATACACTGAAAATTATATTTTTTCTGAATAGTATTTTAATTACTTTAATTGGAAACTGTTGTAAGTTTTCCGTGTTACACACCGTTCGTAGATATAATTTTGTATCCTTCTTTTGCAATATTATGTATTAGTCATTAACTAAATTTTGCGATAGTATGCATTGGTTTCCGGCCCCTTTATGGCATGTATGGAGCATCCTATAGTTAATCATCTGAATTTTTCCTCTTATAAAGCTAATTTTTGGTATTGATAAAGCACTATCTTGCCCAAGATATAATGTTCACTTAAATAACTGTGAACCAATAACGTGGAAGTAAATGCTTGGAAATTTAGATTTTTTTACCAATGTTTTTTTGCAGTTTATATTGACATTCCCTGTTGAAAAAGCAAACACGTGGAATCAAATTAATCCTATCGCGTTTTTTATCAACTCAACTCTGAATTAAGGATTGGAAAAGCAATATAACGTAATGTAGACATCATATTCTTATTGGATGTTTTTTATCATTCAACCTGATATCATAGCTTACATAGCTCGTAAATATGTATAAGTACTTAAAAAAGCATCTGCATCAACAATGTACTCATTTCACCCATAATCAAAACAAATACACATTTCTGCGTATCTTTATGAATGTTTATATTTTATTCATAACAAAAGCAGTTACAGTCCCAGCCGTAATGCTTTTAACTAGCATATATTCATTGACAAAATATTTAGCATCCAAAATGCAGATTCTATGACGATCTATTCAAAACATCCAAACATGCAGGATTCCAAGCTGCAGGATTTCTTGTACTTGAACCTTAATTTTACAATGTGTATGGAATCAAAAATCTTCAATTGAATAAACATTATGATTGTTTGCATAAGCATTTTGGAATATGTACACACATTGCGTTGTTTAGCCTTCTCATATATGTATATATATATATATACACATATAAATATATATATATACATATATGTATATATATATATATATATATACATAGATATATATAGATATATGTATATATGTATATATATATATATATATATATATATATATATATATATATATATATATATATATATATATATATATATATATATATATATATATAATTTACTCATATTTGCGAAAA
Source organism: Anopheles arabiensis (assembly GCF_016920715.1). Taxonomy (NCBI): domain Eukaryota; kingdom Metazoa; phylum Arthropoda; class Insecta; order Diptera; family Culicidae; genus Anopheles; species Anopheles arabiensis. The sequence goes on along the minus strand of NC_053517.1, from coordinate 57,711,412 downwards.
ATATCTAACATGCATATAACAACATAAGTCTGTATATATATATATATATATATATATATATATATATATATATATATATACAGACTTATGTTGTTATATATGTTAAAATTATTTTTTCTCTTCGTTCTTTGCAAAGTGCATTTGCTGACTAGAATTAAGTTGTGTTAAATGGCCTTGTAATAAAAAGTTATAGTTCCACCATTTATCAAATCATTGCAGCAGTTGTAATGGATTCTAAATTCTAGTTTGATAAACAAATTAGGCGCCAAAATATAGGCTGTATATTAGCCACGTTCATCTTGAGTTACGACAGAATTACGGATTTGTGGTAATGTTACTTATGCATGAATGTTATATGTTTTTAATTGTTTTTTTCGGAGCGTAAAACAGCTTTACATTATCAAGTAAGTCCTCTATTCCACTTACGCTTCCACTTTAATACATTTGTACAAGACTAAAGCATACACGTATTAAAGCACTGGGTACATGAATTTTGCATGAGTCGTATGACTTGAAGAATTTCATATCTTTGTAAGTACAGCAAACGTATCTCTGAAAAATACCGTTTGAATTGTACTCTAGTAGTCAGTACTGGGTTTATTTATTATTTTTGTTTTCCAATTCAATACGTGAATTTTGCTTTGTAAGCTCACATGATATCAGGTGCAATATTTTGTTATGGTTTTGTATATTTAAGCTAGACTTCAACAATATTACCAAGTGTGGTTATGCGATTACACTTATGTATTTTACGATCACTGCAAAATCGCTTTTTTATAGATCCGCTTGACAAGTACAATGTAACCCAACATGTTTATCAGTGGTTCAAATTGTACTGATATTTAAAAAAATGATCTGAGCAATGAGCAGAAATGTACAAAACTATACTGAATCTGCAATGATGATTATAACTACACATTACTGACGTAAGCGTATCTTAATATGTTATTATGAATTGAGATTCTATTTGATGGCAATAAAGTAATACGTTGTTAAGTATGTTTCTAGCCCGTTTTAAAACAAAAAGCATTAAACAATTATTAAAAATTAGTTTAACTAAAACTATTACACTATGGCACCTAAAAATTAAAACATTTGAAATAAAACATAACCCTGAACGAACGACTTGTGTTTGAATCATTCAGTACCTATAAAAGGAGTGAACACGACCATATTTTTGCAATGATATGAGGCAGATTTTGCGTTGATTCAATATCGTCATCGTATCGTATAATATCGTCATTTTTTTATGCATAAGACTCACTCAAATGTTCAAAAAATTGCTCTAAGTTAGAATTTTTTATAACGGCAATACTTGATGGACTAGACAGCGGAGATTTTGCAACGTTTCTGTACTGTTGTTGAAATGTTGCTAATATTTCGCGAATCTTTGCAATGATCTCCTGCACTCAGGCGTTTGATTCCTGAAATATAAAAAAAAGTTTAGTGAATGCCATAAATACTTGGTTCTTTAAGTTAGCGATAAAACTGCATTAAATAGTAAGCATACATTAAAGGTAAACCTTCATCATACCTTTAGATTATCGAAGTAATGCATAATTTGTTCATAATCCATATCTAGATCATCTAATCCTAGACTCTCTGCCGGTCCTAGTTCGCTGTCTGGCGTTGTGGAAAACATAGGATTCCCCACCACTGTTGGTTTTTTTTTAGTTTTCCTCGATGATGCCATCTCAAAAGCAGCACAAGATGAGTCTGTAGCTTCCCTTTTATAATTATCATCTCTTAAAGATTGGTCTAATATGAGTCTAAAACCACCATCATCATCTGATGATCCCGAAATAGTTTTTTGACAGCACTCCTCTTTAATCTGTATTGGATTGAATTCGGTACTCAGATCAAGAGGAGACTGATCTAACGTATGTTTTACATGTTGCTGATTTAGACCTCGATGAATTTGATCATAAGTTTCATCGGATAATACTGACGGCTTAGGACGATCAAAGGGCTGATGGTGTTTTTTAGATTGATTAATAGTGTCAAATTTAAACGCAGTTTTTTGTGCATTTGGTTGTTCTACTAAGCGTTCAGCCATATGTAAATCTTTTGAAGTTCGATGTTGTTGATGATTTCTTTCGTCTTTTTGGTAATAACTGGAATTTGAAGCGGGTACTATAGAAAACCCCATATTTTCAAACGAATGCGGTGATCCATTTGATCTTCTAGCTATAATGTTTTGAGTTGATTCGTTTTGTTTAGCTTGAGAAGAATTCCCATTGCTAAACAGAGCTACATTGATTTGATGCTGAGTGTGGTTTATGTTTCGTTTTTGCATTCCAGAAGCATCGTGTATCTGTATTCCACAACTAGGAGCAATGTTAGAGGAAATATTATCCACACTATTGAATGGAATGCTGCTGCTGTTTCTTGGGGCACGATGATGATAACGCTTTGTAGCCTTTAACTGAGCAGCAGTATCAATTGGCAGTTGCTGAATAATTATACCAATAAAAGATAACAAAAATGACGAACGATTATATTTTAATAACGAACCATATAGGCAAATGCATCAGTTGTAAATGCATCGTTTTTTCTTAAGGAAATAACATATAAAAAATACGGTTTAGACAATCCTATTCAATAAAACAAAAAGTTATATATTCTGTACCTTGTTGGAACACTGAGCCGTTACTCCTATATTGCGATGTGGTGGAACTGGTGGACGGTACTCAATACGGTCTACAACTGTTGTTGCAAAACTAGGTTGAGGAAGTGATGGTGCATCTTCACTAAAATGAAAATGTTAAAGCATAATTAGCACTGTTTCTATCAGTAAACTTTTGCAATTTACCTGATGGTAGGGTTATGATGAACACGCTTTTTATAGGTACCAGAATCTATTAATGCAACAGGTGTTTCGCTTACTGCGTTTACTGCACGATTTTGGAATGGCACAGATGAAGGCAACTGAATATGATTAGGGTTATCGAAACTATTTATTTGCGAAGCATGTTCGATCACCTCATCGTACTTTGAGTTCATCGGATTGCTAATAATATGCATTCGGGAATCTATTTTTGTAAAGAAGTTTTTAAGATGAATCAACATTTTGTTACCACCATGTTTCATAACATATTTACCTTTATATTGGGGAGCTCTCTCTGCAATATTATCTGTATTTGAACGATCTACAGTTGCCCGACCTAACCAAACCCAATCATGTGCATTAGTTGCACAAGATTCGTTGCCTTTGCCAATATCAAACACACTTGAATGTCCCATGCCATCGCGGGCACTAGCTTCACCATTAGCATCTATCACAACTGGTCGATACTTCGATGCATATACTACACATGACATCACAAATATGGCAATTGCCAAACAAAAGGCACTCAATACAACATACATGCCAATTTCGAGCGTAGATGCATCACCATGCACCAAACTTTTGTTTGACGAAAATACTCCGACCATTCCACTGTTGCCGCTAATAATGCCACCACCTCCAGTGCCGCGGAGATGTTGTCTGGTAGAATGCACAACAGGCGCAGAATCGTGATCATTGCTATCTTTCAGTGGGATCCCAATAAGTATATCTTCTAGATCACTCAATTCTTTTCCCGATTTAGTTCGGTCTCTTCCGATAGCTCCGTCATTTTGAACTGCATCTGATTTTATATTCTTATCCGAACTACTAAAATCAACGTGTACGGATGCAAGAGCGCTAATCAACGGACCAACAGATATTTTCATTCCTAGGAATAATTAAAAAAAATACAATTACGATTGTTTCAACAATTTGTCATTTATAATTACATACCTGCTTAGAAACTGGTACATTTTTACGTAATCGACATTCTTCCGAAAGAAGTAAAGTAACACGTAATAACTCTCCATTACCCTCTCCGACTGCAATCACTCGTGGGTGATGGGATGCAAGCATAGGCGCAAATGCTACTACCTCGGTATCAAGACTTTCGACCAGCAGGAAATAATCATCAACTGATATATCCCTGTAATATGAACAAATATTTAATGCTATCTTTCCTCAATTTTTCGTCTAATAAAGCATAACGTTAGCTGGCATCGCGAAAGAAATGGTTTAAAATTAACAGTCGTTAAAAATTAACCAGAGTCGTTAAAAATTGCTAGAATTTGACATCGCGAACGCATTGAGTTCAATTGTAAATTTTAACGACTGGTCCTATGCCGTCGTTAAACAAACGACTGTCAAGAGCGTATGCGATACAAATTAACAGTCGTTTAATTATACTACTCGAAGTTTTCCCCCGTGTTTGCCTATATGCGATATCGAGCAGTCGTTAACTGTTTTGACGATCGTTTATTTTAACAGAAACGAACAACAAATTAGCTCGGTTAAACCAAAATAAACTTTAAACGACTGTTAAAATGTATTCATTTATTCGCGATGCCGGCTAATATAAAAAACACCATACAGTTTATCAAACAGACAGGCCAATATATATCACTAACCTCAGCGGGGTCCTCGAACCATCAGAAAATTCTAATTCTATATCTAATAGTCCTTCTTGATATTGTGCAGTCAATTTACGCGTCACTGTAGTTTCTGCTATATAACCATTATCAATAGAACCATCGCCCGATATTGACAATTGCAAGCCGGAAACAACTTTAACCATTAAACGTGTAATGGTCACTTTGTCACTGCCAACTCGCACTTCTCTGGCCCCAATGACCCTCCCATTTATTGGAGATAGCACCTATAAGATATAAGATTTGTAAGAAAAACAATATAAAAAAGAACAAACACATGCACTACCTGAACATCAGTGCGACCCATCGCACGGCCTTGAAGTGTGCGCCCTCTTAATGTGGCAATTTTTGGGTCTGCTACACGTAGCAGGGATTGTACCAGATCTGTTACTCGAAGGCCAGTTCGGCGAGATATTAAATAACTAACACGCCCTGAATCTTGATCCACCGCTACGAATCTCGCAAATACTTCCACTGGACTTTGCTGATATCTTGCACGACAAACACTGCGTTCGGAAGAAATACCATTTATAAAATCATCGGCATGATGGGCCCAAACACCACCGTTGCTATATGCTCGTTTTTTACGACGAATGGATTTAGCGTGCACTCTGCAAGGAGTGTAAGTGTTAATTACACAATTCTTTAAACATTCCTAATGTCTTAATATCGGATTTTTTAAGTTGCTTACGTGCTATGATCGTCTGGAATTTTCCATCCTTTGATCTGTGATAAACGAAAGTCTGCGACAGATACCTCTAAAGGAAATTCGGGCATCCACACTGTAAATCGAGCCAATCCGGCATATGTACCATATTTCACCAATATTGAGGCATTAGATGAACCTCTGACTTCTGAACCATCAACATATACTGAACTACACGAGGAAGATACCTACGAAAAAAATAAATTATTGTTTATTATTCAGTTTATTAGCTTGTTTATAAAATCAAAGTATGTGTCTATTACCTTCATAACACTTTCGTCTTCTGTCTGACATGAAGTTTGTAATGTGACATCTGCCATCTTTCCGGCCTGTGATACTATAAATACTTTCATGGCTTGCGACACTTGTCTTCCGGTGAGAACAGCCGTGTTCATAAGCTCCCAATTCTATAATACAGGAATAAAATTTTGATAAATAAAAATGATTCCTTATTTCGTATATTGAACAATAACAGACCTTTGCTATTGGTAAAACGGCTTGGATATCGTCTTTAAGTATTTCAAGTTTTGCGACAATCTTTTTTCGACCTTCTTCTTGGAATACGGTACTAGTTTGTGAAGAAGATTCAGTCGTAAAATCCGTCTTCAGTTTTGGCCCATCATTCACATAACTAACAGACCATATGATTCGCCCACCATCCCAATATTCCTTTGTATCATTTGAAACTTCAAGTAGCCATGAAAATACTTCTAACACACTAAAATCACGAATCAATAGAAATGTTATATTATGAAAAATGATTATGTATAATGTTGATCATAATTTCCTAATGTTCTTACGCTTCATTAGAAGAAACATCCTTTGTTCGACTTCCTCCAGTTGGACTATCTGGATCCTGGTCTTTGCGAAAAGCAGTAACACGAGCCACAGTGTGTTTCGTGTTTTCCTTTTCTACCGAGACGTTCCACTCATCTGACGACGCTACAGCCCCTAAAATACGCATACCTGCTTTGACACGCGCCCTATAATATTAAAACAAAATCAATGAAAGGTATATCATACGGTTATTTTTAATATTATAGCATGCTAACTACAGTCATTATCCGATATAGGCTATCGTACGGGACCGACAGCAATAGCGTATCTCGGGTTTTTGCGTATAGCAGATTGCAATACAAAAAGAGTTTATACTACCGGTTCAGGGGTAAAAAAAATCGAAACTGAATTTTGAATTGAATATTTTAATTGGAAAACAGGTATCTTTTTTTACAAATTTGTTTCAACATGGTTTTTATAATATAAATAAATTTCAAAAAGAGCATAAAATATTTCAAAATTTAAAAATAATCGAAAAAACACATGGAGCTATCACATTATAAGGAATCGCGTACTGCGAATTCGTGTATATCGAGTATCGCGTACTGCGGATAATTGCTGTATTATAATTTTCAATACATATTTGTGCAAACGTATTTGTAAAGGCCAGGGGACATTGTCCGTACTCGCTAGTGTAATTTTTGTGAACGCGTACGCCGCCAAGCGGAGGCGGATGTAAGGTAGAAACTGGTATAATTTATCTGTCAAAAAACGCTCGAGGAGGCTATAATTTTACACAATGATGAATAGAGATTTGAAGATGCGGATAAATGTTGCGCAGCGCTTTGTATGAATGACAATTTGTCCTACAACAACACCTAACGGTCTAATTTGTTGCAATTTATGGACGTTGGTCAATATTTTAAAGTCTCGTCGAAAATTGATGGGATACCAAATATATTTTTGTTTAATTTAATTTGTTTATTACTCGCTCAATGGATAACAATGGATCCGTGTGAATGTTCTTAAGTCTAATATTAGATTAAAATAAGTAGTAAGATCATTCTTAATTCGCTTCTAAGGCAGTTTTTAAAGGATTGCACTGAGGTTCCAAAATCAATCAAATGAGGAACTTCGTTAAACACCCTAAACATGGAGTTGAGGGGGTCTCTAGATCCATATCTAGTTCGACTACGGTTCAGGGCAAGTAACGGACGAGAGCGAAGCTGAACAGCAGGCGCGTAAAAGTTTAACTGCTGGAGTAGGGAAGGACAGTCGATGTTACTTTGCAGTAAACCAGCCACAAATAGTTGTTGTGCGGTACGGCGTCGGATGTGGAGCGGTTGCAGTCCAAGGAGCAGAAGTCGCGTTTCATAAGGTGGTAACTGACTGCCAGGTGGCCAAGGTAACAAGCGTGTTGCGTATCGGGATAAGCGACGCTGTATCGATTCCATTCTCTCAGAAAGTCTTTTGGGTTGAGGGCTTCCAGACGACACAGGCGTATTCGAGTACCGGGCGGATAATACCACAGTATAACGCTTTGATGCAGACTGGGTCTTTGAAATCTCTTGTTATCCGAAACAACATGCCAAGCAATTGATTACCTCGGGTAATCACCTCCTCTGTTTGCTGGTCAAATGACAGCTTTGAATCAAGTATGACTCCGAGATCCTTCATAGCATTAGTGCGTTCTATTGGTAAACCGTTAACTGTGTAGCTGGTGTTCTTAATTTCTCGTGCTCGTGTGAATGAAATGACTCGGCATTTTTCAATGCAGACCCGCTGTGCAAAGCGACGGAAGGCGTTATGGCGTTCTGAGAATTTTATCATGCCTTCCTTTTCTCTCCACCGGCAAATTTGTCGAGCAGCTCGTCGAGCTGCCCGTCCCTGGCTCCGCCTCATACCCATCGCCTGAGCGCGCTGTCGAAGGTTTGGATGTGTTGGTGCGTCAGACGGCCAATCGCTGTCAGCCGTCGTCCGTGCTTTTTCCCTCCATAGCGCTATCTCTTTCTCGCGTGTGGTCAATGCTCGCGAGCTGTTGTGGCGCCAAAAATGCCGTTAACAAACATTGCGGCGATGAAGTTGCATTTTCACAAATCAAACCAAAAAATCGCAATGAGTTCAAACACTGCAATATAAAAATGACTAAGAAATCGCTAGTTTACGCTGGAGGGTTTGCTGTGCAACGCGCTGAACCCTAATTCGCATTAACACGTTCATCTCGGCGCTGATTTTCATCAACTTTCCTTTCCACCAGCACCTAGAACGCAGGCTGGAAAGTTCACTGGCAGGCAGTGGGGCCTGTCATCGATCTGAACGTGTTAAGCATTAAGCATAACTTTGTTACCCTAAGCTTTTGCTTTCGTATGCTGTAGATGACATAGATATCCTGAGCCATTTGCGCGTGGGTGTGAGCGTGCGTGTGTGTGCAACACTTTCGCCAAATGTGTTTTCTTCCTGAATGTTATGATCCATCGGTCAAAGAAAGGAAGGTGTTCATGAAAGGCGGAAAGACGAATTGAGGCCCCTGTCAATGGTAACTGATGACCGGGAGCAGGGGGTACTGGCACACAGCTGTTGGAAGATTGAACGGTATACTTAAATTGCCGTCGGATGGGGGGGGAGGGGGGGTGGCCATGGGACCCCTACGATCATTAGTCACAGGCCCTAAAATGATTGCCGTCATGGGGGGAGGGGAGTTGAAAACACCATCTTTCCGGGGGCCCTTGTCGTTTATACTCTGTCCACTTGTACGCATACGGCATACTACAGCCTAGAGATCATCGGCGACCGCCTAGTTCGCCTACCGTTAGGTCCGGTTCATGACGGTGTTTTTTTATCGTGGAGGTGCATCCTTCCCCCTGCATGCAGCGTATGCATCGGGCAGGAGACAGTGTGGCAGTATGCAAGTTACCCGCTGGATAGGAGCGGTCGCGCGGCAACGCCATTCCGCACATCTGCATGCCCGTCGTGTGTTCTAACCGCGTATGAACCGTCCGCCGTAGCAAGGGGTGACTATCCGGCTACGCGGTACTCAAGTCCTGAAAAGGCCGGCATGATAGCGTAGGCTATTACACCAATAATAATAATAATAATAATAAGAACAACTTTCCATAGCAGTCCACACTCGGGGAAGGTTTTTTTTGACTTTGTTGCTGCCGGGCTACCGCTGTGGCGCGACAAATGCATGGAATGCACTCGACCAAAACATGAACCTACCGATCCGAACCCATGCCAAGGCATTGCCGGTCAACCGGCGTCATGATAATTACTCCAAACCAACAAGCCACCAGATTCTGGACGGACAGGTGCAGCACCATACGCGCACCGTAATAAACAAATCCAGAATCCTCTTTTGTATGGATTCAATTCAAAATGTTGTTTCCACTTGCGTCCGCTAGCTGAATTAGAAATAAATGTGCAATATATCACACGCACGTTTGCTTCGATCGTGTGTCTTTTTAATACCCCCAACAGCAGAGCCGATCGCAAAGATGCCAATGCCAATGGTTGTGTTGTCTCTCAGGTAGCGAGATCGAAAATGCATGGACTTTGTAGCCGCAGCGGATGAAAATGTACGCATCAGCATCAAATAGTTTTGGGGTTTAAAAACGCACGCACACATACAAACACGAGCGCAAACACACACACACACACACACACACACACACACACACACACACACACACACACACACACACACACACACACACACACACACACACACACACAAACGCGCGCGCACACGCGCGCACCATAAGGCACCTACGAACGCGCGCACGTGAGAACGCACCTACGAAAGCGCGCATGCAAGCACGCACCCCCCATCAAACCCCCCCTCCCCTTCCGCTATCATCAGCTATCATATCAGCTATCATATAGCGCATCATCATCCAAAGCGCCGGGCGGGATGGGGGATCACGGCATGATAGAGTGAACGGTCACTTTCCCCGCGCTGTGTGCGTGTGTGTGTGTGTGTGTGTGACGAGACCCAAAAACTCGAGACAGATTTCGGCACATCAAAAAAAAATATTTTATAGTCACTATACACTGTGCTTCATGATGCTTAGAAGGTCGTTGAAGCATCAAACATGTTCAAATTAAAAAATATTAGATTAGTGTTAGACGTTCTCCTACGCTTGTTTTAAATAGGCTTCTTCACCCTCAACTGGCAGCGGTATCGAATGGTCTCATCAGCAGCGGCACGAAATAAAATAAACCATCAATACACCGATAACACTTTGAATCCCAATCCAGCTTCTCCCGCATCGTCTCAAGGTCACACACAAATTAATAAATGCTAACACCCACCAATAACAATACACAACCGCAATGCACATATGAGTATCAACGCATACACCGCAACAGCCAATCAGCTGGCGGCGGAAGGCACGGGCAGAAGCGCAAGTAAGGCAAGCCAAGGTGAAGGAGGGAGAGGAGAGGAAGAAGCGGACGCAAAAATGGGCGCCATTATTTTTTTAAATTTTTTGACCGTTTTTTTTTTTGCTCCGCCGCCGCCCGAACTGTCCGAACTGTCCGAACTGCCCGAACTGCGCGACCCAGCGCAGGAATCGCTGAAGAACAGCGCGGGAGAGCAGCCAAAATCTGCGCTGGCCAGCGCAGATTTTGGTGCATTTTCTGCGCTGGAAACTGCTCGAATTTGCGCAGCGGGACCTTACACCAACTGTTAAAGTGTTGTATACAACAACAACAGCAATCCTGCTCTTTGTATGGGAATTAGAAGATTGCAATTAAATTAAGTTTAGTGTAACATTTGAACATGATCTTAAAACTTATTCTCATACCGCCATACCTATACAACAATTTTCACCAAAATTCACCTCAAAACCACTTGATTTCAGCAAAACAAGAGGTTTGGTGAATTTAACGTCATATACAAACTGCGGTTTACAAAAAAAACCCGCTGCGCAAAGCGACGGAAGAAATCATGGAGTTCTGAGAATTTTATCATGCCTTCCTTTTCTCTCCACCGGCAAATTTGTCGAGCAGCTCGTCGAGCTTCCCGTCCCTGGCTCCGCCTCATACCCCTCGCCTGAGCGCGCTGTCGAAGGTTTGGATGTGTTGGTGCGTCAGACGGCCAATCGCTGTCAGCCGTCGTCCGTGCTTTTTCCCTCCATAGCGCTATCTCTTTCTCGCGTGTGGACAATGCTCGCGAGCTGTTGTGGCGCCTAAAAATGCCGTTAACAAACATTGCGGCGATGAAGTTGCATTTTCACAAATCAAACCAAAAAATCGCAATGAGTTCAAACACTGCAATATAAAAATGACTAAGAAATCGCTAGTTTACGCTGGAGGGTTTGCTGTGCAACGCGCTGAACCCTAATTCGCATTAACACGTTCATCTCGGCGCTGATTTTCATCAACTTTCCTTTCCACCAGCACCTAGAACGCAGGCTGGAAAGTTCACTGGCAGGCAGTGGGGCCTGTCATCGATCTGAACGTGTTAAGCATTAAGCATAACTTTGTTACCCTAAGCTTTTGCTTTCGTATGCTGTAGATGACATAGATATCCTGAGCCATTTGCGCGTGGGTGTGAGCGTGCGTGTGTGTGCAACACTTTCGCCAAATGTGTTTTCTTCCGGAATGTTATGATCCATGGGTCAAAGAAAGGAAGGTTTTCGTGACAGTGGCTAAGTAGGGGAATCGTGGGCCCTAGGCGGAAAGACGAGTTGAGGCCCCTGTAAATGGTAGCTGATGACCGGGAGGGGAAGGTACTGGCACACAGATGTTGGGAGATTGAACAGTATGCTTAAATTGCCGGCGGGGGCCAGAGATCCCCTACTACCATCGGTCACAGGCCCTAAAATTGTTGCCGGCATGAGGGGGGGGGACAAATGGTTCTCCAGACATGGGACCTCAACGACCATCTTTCCGGGGGCCCTTGCCGCTAATACTCTGTCCACTTGTAGACATACGGCATACTACAGGCTAGAGATCTTCGGCGACCGCCTAGTCCGCCTACCGTTAGATCCGCCGCTGGTTTATGACGGTTTTTTTTAATATGGAGGTGCATTCTTCCCCCTAGCTGCAGCGTATGCATCGGGAGGGAGACAGTATGTTTAATATGTTTAATATGTTTATTGATTAATCCATCGGGAAGATCCTTGAAGATCCTACATGAATCTACTTAAATTAGTGCTTATACACTATTAAAGGTACATAAATCGATAGGGGAGAACTGATCCACAAGAATAGAAAATGTATTTTGAACATAAAATTATTACGTAAGTTGTGTCCTGAGTCTATCTCTAAAAACATTCTGTGGTATGTTGAAATCAAATAAATCAAAGTTATTTATGAAAGTTCGACACATAGCTGACATAGGATCAGACTGACCAAAACGAGTTCTATTACGAGGGACGGATATGAATTGACGTGTACGTAGATTCCTAGATGGCGCGTTAAATTCTATCGTAGCTAATACAGTAGGAGCATCAATATGGTGGTTAAGTAGTACTGATATAAAAAGGCATTTAGCTATCTCACGGCGCTTCTTCAACGACTGAATCCCTAAAAGCAGACACCGGGATTGGTATGACGGTAACACATCGCCCTGTCGCTATGGTAACAGTCTTACAGCATATCTAGTCGCTTTTCTTTGGATGGCCTCGATTTGATTACTCCATTGTTCGGTACAGGGGTCGCAAACAATACTGCCATATTCTAACACTGATCGAACGTAGGCACAGTAGATGGTTTTTATGGTCATAGGATTACGGAAACCTTGCGTTGATCGAATAATCCAACCCAGTAGTTGGTATGGCAGTATGCAAGTTGCACGCTGGATAGGAGCGGGCCCGCGGCACCGCCATCATTCCGCACCTTTGCATGGCCGTCGTGGGTTCTAAATGCGCATGAACCGTCCGCCGTAGCAAGGGCTGACTATCCGGCTACGTCGTATTCAAGTCCTGAAAGGCCTGCATGATCGCGTAGGCCGTAATGACAACAATAATAATAATAATAAAAAAATATTAATAATAATAAGAATCAGAAGAAGAACTTAGCATAACAGTCCACACCCGGGGAAGAGTTTGTCTTCATTTTGTTGCTGCCGGGTCTACCGCTGGGGCGCGACTAATCAACGGAATACAATCGACCAAAACATGAACCTACCGATCCGAACCCATTCCAAGGCATTGCTGGTCAATCAGCGGCATGATAACGACTCCAAGCCAATAAGCTTCAACATTCTGGACGGACAGGTGCAGCACCATACGCGCACCGTAATAAACAAATCCAGAATCCTCCTTTGTATGAATGCAATTAATAATGTTGTTTCCACTTGCATCCGCTAGCTGAATTGGAAAGAAACGTGCTACATATCACACGCATATTTGCATTGATCTTGTGTCTTTTTAAATACCCCCAACAGCAGAGCCGGTCGCAAAAATGGTAGTACCAATCCAATGGTTGTGTTGTCTCTCAGGTAGTGAGATCGTAAATGCGTGGTATTTTGTAGCCGCAGTGGATGAAAATGTACGCATCAGGATCAAACAGTTTTGGGGTTTCCGCACGCACGCACGCACGCACCCACCCAAAGCGCGCATGCGAACACGCACTCATCACAAGTCCCTCCCCCCATCGCATGATCGATTACGGCTACCTTATCGGAAGAAAGGCTGGTTCAGCTTTCTTGTAGCGCATGCTCATGCAAAACGCCGGGCGGGGTGGGGGATCGCGGCATGATAGAGTGAACGGTCACTTTCCCCGCGCTGTGTGCGTGTGTGTGTGTGTGTGACGAGACCCAAAAACTCGAGACAGATTTCGGCACATCAAAAAAAAATATTTTATAGTCACTATACACTGTGCTTCATGATGCTTAGAAGGTCGTTGAAGCATCAAACATGTTCAAATTAAAAAATATTAGATTAGTGTTAGACGTTCTCCTACGCTTGTTTTAAATAGGCTTCTTCACCCTCAACTGGCAGCGGTATCGAATGGTCTCATCAGCAGCGGCACGAAATAAAATAAACCATCAATACACCGATAACACTTTGAATCCCAATCCAGCTTCTCCCGCATCGTCTCAAGGTCACACACAAATTAATAAATGCTAACACCCACCAATAACAATACACAACCCCAATGCACATATATGAATCACTACACATACACTACAACACCGCATACACTACAACACCCATTCAGCTGGCGGCGGAAGGCACGGGTTGAAGCGCAAGTAAGGCAGGGCAGGGTGAGGGAGGGAGAAGAAGCGGACAAGAAAATGGGCGCCAAAAATTTTAAATTTTGTGACCGTTTTTTTGCTCCGCCGCCAAAAATAGTTCGTCCATTTCGCCAAAATAGGGCGCCAAACCTGCGCAGGCCTGCGCAGGAATCGCTGAAGTCCAGCGCGGGGAACGGGCAAACATTTGCGCTAGCCAGCGCAGATTTTGCCCCATTTCCTGCGCAGGAAGCTGCTCGAATTTGCGCTGCGGGATCATTGTCACGGAACCTTACAAATATTACTGCGCGGTCGAATCAGGAATCGCGCATCGTATCGATAGAAGAAGGGAGTACGAACGAGGGGAGAGAAGAGGAAGCACAGAGAAAAACGATGCACATTCACTCATACATTCTTACAGCAGTAGGCAATTCGCGAAAACATGAAATCGGGAGAGTATATTTCAACGCTCGCGAATGAGTGCAAGCAGGTGCGGTATAAAAGATAAAGCAAGGCAGCCCAGTTTTTGTTCAAGCTAGGTCCAAAATGTTTCATTGGTAAGTGGCTGAAATTCTTGCACAACATATTTACTTATCATTTAAAAAGCTTTTCCAGTCCAGTTTGAGTAAAATAAATGAAAAAAAAAAATCTGTTGCGGCTCAAAATTGTTTGGTACAATGCTTCAGTAAGCCGCCGCCAAATGCACTGGTGAAAATCGAAATTACACTAGCGTGTACGGTGTCCCGCGGCCTTAACACTTCACTTTGACGCAATTTCAACATTTACAGTGTATAAACACATAAAGTCCAAAGCATTTTGCCAAACAATGAATTTGAACGGTCTACCAGTGGACGAGTTTTGGTCTAAAAAAAAAAAAAAGCTCATCCGTGAACCTGTGCTTATGTGCTATGAACTATCGATCGGTCATTGGAAACCGTACCAACACCAGACCGCGGGTAAGTGTTAACCAACGATAATCGTGAATGTTGGCACGATATCGACCGCGTGTGATCGGACAGGGAACAGTAATATTTACAAACATTAAGCTGACTTGACAACTCCATCAAATACCCAAAATACCCGGCAGATGACGTACAACACTCATAAAGAGAGATGACACGATTAGATTGTGCGACAACCAAATCTCCGAAATTAGGGTCAAATCGGGAGCAGGTCAAATAGGGTCAAGTAGGACAGCTGATCGAGAGACAGGGCGCCATCGAAAATCGCGGCAGTAGCAAAAGTTTAGTAAATAATAAAACACACAAAGCCAGTTCTTAAAACGGCTATCGATCTACTCAAAATAAATAGATAGCTACATCCGTAGCAACAGTAAAAAAAGGCATTATTTTGTTTATATTTATGTTTATTCTTTTATGTTGTTGTTTATGTTATGATTATGTGTTTATGTTTAGTCTTTTTTTTTGTTTATAAAAATTAAAATTGTTTTGATTAAAATTATTATGACACAAGCATAAATTTTCTCATATTGCCATCAAACCAGCTTAGTCAAGATCAAAAATTATATATTTATATATAACAAAAAATATATTTCCGTGAGATAAAATCTTTACCTACGCTCGTTTGATATTAGCTTCATAACCATTGATCGGCATGGCAATCAAGTTGCCTCATCAGAAACGGCACGCAACGAAATGCACCAATATGGCACCAATATAACTTCAATTCCAGAATTCATCGGTTCACGCATCGTCAAGGTCGTAGGTAAAACAAACATACAGTGCAGTGCATACATTTGATGTACAATCACCAATAAAGAGATGGAATGGAACGCGCAAATCAAAGAAAAGGGGTGGGGTCTGCTGAACGCTAAAAATAGAGAAGGTGAGCGGCCGGCCACTGGAGTGAGTTAGTGTGATAAATATTTTGGCCACTTAAATTTGGTCCGGTACTTTTATGCCAAAAAACGCCACGTGAAAAAACTGCCCAGGCTCGCAAGCTATTAAATGCGAGGGCGCTGGGGCTGTGAATTTGTATGGCATGCCTCGCACGCCCTCGCAAATCGCTGTCAATTGCATGGCCGGGTTACATGGCGACCGTTTATAAAATCAAACATACTACAACAGCAGTAGCACAATCACACGGAATTACAAAATTTCGATCAATTTTTATTTTTAGTTTCGGTGCCGAAATTTACTCTGGCGTGTGACGCAAGTCGGGTCAGTTCACTTTTAACGTTTTTATTTATTTATTTATTTATTTATTTATTTATTTATTTATTTATTTATTTATTTATTTATTTATTTATTTATTTATTTATTTATTTATTTATTTATTTATTTATTTATTTATTTATTTATTTATTTATTTATTTGTTCCCATATTTGTCTTGATCGATTCGGCTGAGACAACTTAAATATAATATTAATTGTACCCTATCTCTAACTATATTGGGTTGTGACGCCATCCAAATTAAAAAATTAAAAGCAAGTTTCGTTTGAAAGTATCAATAATTATGATAAGGTCGAAATGCTCAGACAATATATTTAATTGCCGAGTCATGGCAATGAGCGGTTCATTGTCAGCGCCTACACGTATGGTCCAAAACAGGCGAAGTCATACAAAATCATGAAAAAGTTTGCGCTCTTGCGTTCCGGTGGCCTCTCGACATTTACCGAGCCAACCCGAATAGTTGTGTTCGTTAAACATGTGTGCGAATCAGGTAGCAGCATTTGTACTGCTTACCTATCGTATGCCACTGTGATACCGAGCGAGACGCATAGACAACACATCAAAAGGACATGTGTTGCTGTGAGGAAACTTTTCTGTGTCTCTTTTGCCTTGTCCTTGCCTTTAGATCCTGATGGGTGAAGCATGCATACCTTTCGGGCACGTTCGTGGTATAAGCCCTGTCCCTCTCATGTTAATGGTGATTTAATGGGGCCTCTATGACGGATTTATCACCTTTCTTATACACCGGGAACATAATAGATGATACCCACTCGACGAGAAAGGTACCAAAATATAAAGCATTGAACCCATTGAAGTAAATATACTTCAAAATTGGACGATTAGAAGGCTTGTACATCGCTTGAAAACCACGGACGGGATGCCATCAGGCCCTGAATCATAAGAACATTTTAGTTTTGTAATTGCGATTTCAATACCGTTTATTGTTGGCTAGATATCAGAAATATGTACATCAACAGCATCACGAATCGACTCAGGCAAAACTTGACTGAACCGAAAAAATGCCAAAAAATGTAGCAGGCTCTGTTTTGTATCAGGCTATGCTGAATTATTTTCCTCATTCCAATTTCAACCTGCGTCATATTTTTCTACAAACTACAAACAGCAAATTTGAACGCAAGGATCCTGAAGGTGCAAGGAAAATATCTTTAAAATAGGAATAGGAAAATAAAATATTAAATAGGAATACGATAGACTGATGTAACGTCTAGAGACATGATCGATAAACGTTGTAAATCATCTGTAGGAGAAAGTTCGCATGGTGAGAGTATCTCGAACGAACTTGATGTTGGAACGGTTCAAATATCGCAAAATGATTTGTTAATTGTTAAGATGAAGTAAATATTGCTCTGCAAATAACGTTGTTGTGGACCATTCTGACGTTACCTTTAGCTAACGGCAATTTCTAATATTGAAGCCAGATTTTAGTTTAAACAACAATACAAAATTTAACACAAAAAATTGATTTAAAAGGTTACAAAACTTAAATCGCATTATAGGTTCGAAGCCCGCATGCGGCTCGCGGGCTGCTTGAGAGATCCCTGCAGACATCTGCTTTAGAGGATCAGAAGAGAGTGATCAAAAGCTCGAAGATGAATGGTAGCTGCAGTGGCATACATAAATTGGTTTGCTTCCATTTATTTTGAGAGTGCCTTGTTCAGTGATGCGTACATGACACAATGGCGTTCTAATAGCCTGCCCTCGCTCTGTTTCATCTTGCGAAATAACATCGACGGATCGAACTAAGGAACAGTTATGGGTCAAAATTCAATTGGGCAATATTTTTGTTTATATCGGTGCTATATATATTCCACCGTACAACGCATATAACGACATAATTGTTAACAAACATCTGGAAAGTATACGCGAAATTTCATCACGCATGAGAGATAACGATCTCCTGCTTGTCGCTGGAGATTTTAACAAATGGGACATTACGTGGTCCAAACTCAATCCAACCGATGTCGAGGATGTACCATTGCGCTCCACTTTCATGCACTATAAACCGTCATCTAAGTCTCGAAATAATCATATTTTCATCGATGGTATGTCAGCAATCGGCCTTTATGAATCAAGCAACGTTAGAAATTCCATGAACCGACAACTCGATCTAATTTTGCTAACTCCAACGCCACTGAGATCTGTTCTGCCGTGTCTAAATCCGAACCGGCCTGCTCAAGCTCGACAATTATCATCCTGCACTCGAATGGTCAATACGTCACTATGATCCTCATGCGTCTAGCTCCCATCCAAGCAACACACATCAGCAACGATTAGGATTCAAAGGCTAATATCGTCGAACTGGAGGAAAGAATAATTCTATTCAGTTCTACTCTTTAACTGCTCCAACTTTCCATCTGTTGACGACGCTGTTCATGCCTTCACGATTTTCATGAAAGATGCTCTACAATCCTGTACTTATCATCCTCAAACGAGCCAAAAACAAAGCCATTAGCCATTAGGGAAAATCGTAACAACGCGATACATGCATACCGTCAGTATAACCGATCAAGATACAAGCAATATATATATATATATATGTATATATATATATATATATATATATATATATATATATATATATATATATATATATATTGCTTGTATCTTGATCGGTTATACTGACGGTATGCATGTATCGCGTTGTTACGATTTTCCTAATGGCTAATTTTGTTTTCTCGTTTGAGATTTTTGTAAGCATCTTTCATGAAAATCGTGAAGGCATGAACAGCGTCGTCAACAGATGGAAAGTTGAGCAGTTAAAGAGTAGAACTGAATAGAATTATTCTTTCCTCCAGTTCGACGATATTACCTTTGAATAATTTAATCGTTGCTGATGTGTGTTGCTTGGATGGGAGCTAGACGCATGAGGATCATAGTGACGTATTGACCATTCGAGTGCAGGATGATAATTGTCGAGCTTGAGCAGGGCCGGTTCGGATTTAGACACGGCAGAACAGATCTCAGTGGCGTTGGAGTTAGCAAAAATTAGATCGAGTTGTCGGTTCATGGAATTTAACGTTGCTTGATTCATAAAGGCCGATTGCTGACATACCATCGATGAAAATATGATTATTTCGAGACTTAGATGACGGTTTATAGTGCATGAAAGTGAGCGCAATGGTACATCCTCGACATCGGTTGATTGAGTTTGGACCACGTAATGTCCCATTTGTTAAAATCTCCAGCGACAAGCAGGAGATCGTTATCTCATGCGTGATGAAATTTCGCGTATACTTTCCAGATGTTTGTTAACAATTATGTCGTTATATGCGTTGTACGGTGGAATATATATAGCACCGATATAAACAAAAATATTGCCCAATTGAATTTTGACCCATAACTGTTCCTTAGTTCGATCCGTCGATGTTATTTCGCAAGATGAAACAGAGCGAGGCAGGCTATTAGAACGCCATTGTGTCATGTACGCATCACTGAACAAGGCACTCTCAAAATAAATGGAAGCAAACCAATTTATGTATGCCACTGCAGCTACCATTCATCTTCGAGCTTTTGATCACTCTCTTCTGATCCTCTAAAGCAGATGTCTGCAGGGATCTCTCAAGCAGCCCGCGAGCCGCATGCGGGCTTCGAACCTATAATGCGATTTAAGTTTTGTAACCTTTTAAATCAATTTTTGTGTTAAATTTTGTATTGTTGTTTAAACTAAAATCTGGCTTCAATATTAGAAATTGCCGTTAGCTAAAGGTAACGTCAGAATGGTCCACAACAACGTTATTTGCAGAGCAATATTTACTTCATCTTAACAATTAACAAATCATTTTGCGATATTTGAACCGTTCCAACATCAAGTTCGTTCGAGATACTCTCACCATGCGAACTTTCTCCTACAGATGATTTACAACGTTTATCGATCATGTCTCTAGACGTTACATCAGTCTATCGTATTCCTATTTTATATTTTATTTTCCTATTCCTATTTTAAAGATATTTTCCTTGCACCTTCAGGATCCTTGCGTTCAAATTTGCTGTTTGTAGTTTGTAGAAAAATATGACGCAGGTTGAAATTGGAATGAGGAAAATAATTCAGCATAGCCTGATACAAAACAGAGCCTGCTACATTTTTTGGCATTTTTTCGGTTCAGTCAAGTTTTGCCTGAGTCGATTCGTGATGCTGTTGATGTACATATTTCTGATATCTAGCCAACAATAAACGGTATTGAAATCGCAATTACAAAACTAAAATGTTCTTATGATTCAGGGCCTGATGGCATCCCGTCCGTGGTTTTCAAGCGATGTACAAGCCTTCTAATCGTCCAATTTTGAAGTATATTTACTTCAATGGGTTCAATGCTTCTTTATATTTTGGTACCTTTCTCGTCGAGTGGGTATCATCTATTATGTTCCCGGTGTATAAGAAAGGTGATAAATCCGTCATAGAGGCCCCATTAAATCACCATTAACATGAGAGGGACAGGGCTTATACCACGAACGTGCCCGAAAGGTATGCATGCTTCACCCATCAGGATCTAAAGGCAAGGACAAGGCAAAAGAGACACAGAAAAGTTTCCTCACAGCAACACATGTCCTTTGATGTGTTGTCTATGCGTCTCGCTCGGTATCACAGTGGCATACGATAGGTAAGCAGTACAAATGCTGCTACCTGATTCGCACACATGTTTAACGAACACAACTATTCGGGTTGGCTCGGTAAATGTCGAGAGGCCACCGGAACGCAAGAGCGCAAACTTTTCATGATTTTGTATGACTTCGCCTGTTTTGGACCATACGTAGGCGCTGACAATGAACCGCTCATTGCCATGACTCGGCAATTAAATATATTGTCTGAGCATTTCGACCTTATCATAATTATTGATACTTTCAAACGAAACTTGCTTTTAATTTTTTAATTTGGATGGCGTCACAACCCAATATAGTTAGAGATAGGGTACAATTAATATTATATTTAAGTTGTCTCAGCCGAATCGATCAAGACAAATATGGGAACAAATAAATAAATAAATAAATAAATAAATAAATAAATAAATAAATAAATAAATAAATAAATAAATAAATAAATAAATAAATAAATAAATAAATAAATAAATAAATAAATAAATAAATAAATAAAAACGTTAAAAGTGAACTGACCCGACTTGCGTCACACGCCAGAGTAAATTTCGGCACCGAAACTAAAAATAAAAATTGATCGAAATTTTGTAATTCCGTGTGATTGTGCTACTGCTGTTGTAGTATGTTTGATTTTATAAACGGTCGCCATGTAACCCGGCCATGCAATTGACAGCGATTTGCGAGGGCGTGCGAGGCATGCCATACACCAGCCCCAGCGCCCTCGCATTTAATAGCTTGCGAGCCTGGGCAGTTTTTTCACGTGGCGTTTTTTGGCATAAAAGTACCGGACCAAATTTAAGTGGCCAAAATATTTATCACACTAACTCACTCCAGTGGCCGGCCGCTCACCTTCTCTATTTTTAGCGTTCAGCAGACCCCACCCCTTTTCTTTGATTTGCGCGTTCCATTCCATCTCTTTATTGGTGATTGTACATCAAATGTATGCACTGCACTGTATGTTTGTTTTACCTACGACCTTGACGATGCGTGAACCGATGAATTCTGGAATTGAAGTTATATTGGTGCCATATTGGTGCATTTCGTTGCGTGCCGTTTCTGATGAGGCAACTTGATTGCCATGCCGATCAATGGTTATGAAGCTAATATCAAACGAGCGTAGGTAAAGATTTTATCTCACGGAAATATATTTTTTGTTATATATAAATATATAATTTTTGATCTTGACTAAGCTGGTTTGATGGCAATATGAGAAAATTTATGCTTGTGTCATAATAATTTTAATCAAAACAATTTTAATTTTTATAAACAAAAAAAAGACTAAACATAAACACATAATCATAACATAAACAACAACATAAAAGAATAAACATAAATATAAACAAAATAATGCCTTTTACTGTTGCTACGGATGTAGCTATCTATTTATTTTGAGTAGATCGATAGCCGTTTTAAGAACTGGCTTTGTGTGTTTTATTATTTACTAAACTTTTGCTACTGCCGCGATTTTCGATGGCGCCCTGTCTCTCGATCAGCTGTCCTACTTGACCCTATTTGACCTGCTCCCGATTTGACCCTAATTTCGGAGATTTGGTTGTCGCACAATCTAATCGTGTCATCTCTTTATGAGTGTTGTACGTCATCTGCCGGGTATTTTGGGTATTTGATGGAGTTGTCAAGTCAGCTTAATGTTTGTAAATATTACTGTTCCCTGTCCGATCACACGCGGTCGATATCGTGCCAACAATATATATATATATATATATATATATATATATATATATATATATATATATATATATATATATATATATATATATATATATATAGATATATATATATATATATATATATATATATATTCAATCGAAAGGTACCTTCTCCGACATCCCCGAAAATTTTGGCGCTTCATCGACAGCAGACGACGCTCAAACGTAGTTCCAAGCACAATCAAATATAATGATTCCGTGGGCACGTCACCCGAAGATATTTGCAACATTTTCGCTGAACGATTTTCCGATGCCTTCTCCACCCCAATTGTAGATCAAACGGTGATCTCAAGGGCCACATCTTACACACCTCTCATGTTGATAACACATCATGTTCATTGATTACACCATTCCTACGTTTGATATACGCACAGTAGAAAAGTGCCTCAAAAGCCTTAAAACCTCTACAGCTCCTGGTCCCGATGGCATCCCGAGTTTCATTATCAGTAGATGCTATCAGTCCCTAGCACCTGTATTAACAAACATATACAACACGTCACTGAGTTCCGGTATTTTCCCACGCGTATGGAAGTCCTCGTGGATGGTACCAATATTTAAAAAAGGGGATCGCTCATGTGCTTCAAACTATCGCGGTATCACATCACTTTGTGCGGTATCAAAAGCTTTTGAGCTTCTGCTTTACGGCCCTATTCTCTTTGCTCCATCGAATTACATTATGGATAACCAACACGGGTTCGCACCCAAACGTTCAACATTAACGAACCTCACTGAATTCGTTAGTTTCTGCAAACCTAATCTCGACTCCGGAGGTCAAGTGGATGCTATTTACACCGATCTCAAAGCTGCTTTCGACCTCATCTCAGAAGTTAGGGTTTTCGAATCAAATAGTTAAGTGGTTGCATTCCTACCTCACACAACGCTCATAGAAGATCAAGGTAAACGATCATACATCTAGAGAGGTGCTTGGCACCTCAGGGGTGCCTCAAGGCAGCAATTTGGGCCCGCTGCTCTTCATTCTTTATATAAACGATGTAGGGCTATTGCTAGCGGAACACCGTTTTCTTCTGTTTGGCGATGACGTTAAGCTGTTCGCTCCTATCAACGATACCAATGACTGCATCAATCTTCAACACGCCATACACCTGTTTAGCATATGGTGCCGTGATAATGCAATGGTGCTATGTATCGAAAAATGTGTTACCGTCATACCAATCCCGATGTCTGCTTTTAGGGATTCAGTCATTGAAAAAGCGCCGTGAGATAGCTAAATGCCTTTTTATATCAGGACTACTTAACCACCATATTGATGCTCCTACTCTATAAGCTACGATAGAATTTAACGCGCCATCTAGGAATCTACGTACACGTCAATTCATATCCGTCCCTCGTTATAGAACTCGTTTTGGCCAGTCTGATCCTATGTCAGCTATGTGTCGAACTTTCATAAATAACTTTGATTTATTTGATTTCAACATACCACAGAATGTTTTTAGAGATAGACTCAGGACACAACTTACGTAATAATTTTATGTTCAAAATACATTTTCTATTCTTGTGGATCAGTTCTCCCCTATCGATTTATGTACCTTATATAGTCTATAAGCACTAATTTAAGTACATTCATGTAGGATCTTCAAGATCCCGATATACAATAAACAACAATAAACAATGTTCTAAAATATCAAAGGAAAAAACTGTTTTCAAAAATATTTTTGATAATAGCTTCACCCATTCTTGTGATCAAGTTTGAAAAAGTGACTGCCAATTATTCTTGATAGTTACTTATATAGATATTTCAAAAACAATATGTTTCAATTTATAAAAAAATAAAACTACGTACCTTACTATAAATACAGCAATATTCTGACCTTTCTCTGGATGAAGAAAAACTGGAACGTGTAATTTTGACAGTGGATACAGAGGTTGTTGAGGAACCATCATAGTAAGCGTATTATCAGCGCGTAGTTCTTTGTATGGTAACTGTGATTGAATAAGAGGAATTTTTGCAAAAGGTGTCAACGGTTGAATCTGTACTTTAGGTTCACAAAGTTCTGGACTTCGTGCAGGAGGCTCGAATACACTATAAGACACTTGTACTATTCTTTGTGGGCTCTTGGGTGGCGTGCTGGAGATACGTCCGTCTCTTTCTGGAGGAGGTAAAGGTGGCCACCAGTTGGATGGTATAATTACTTCTGCTACACATACGCCATCTTCGCCTTCCGGCATACACTTCCCTTTAAGTGGAATTTGGTTACCCATCGACGCATGAAGCAGTACGCAAATTTTCTGTCTTTGTAAATGACCGCCTGGATCTGCACCAGCATGAAACAAAACGCGAAGTACAGGTGAATCACGTGCGACAGTGTTTCGTACTACATGGGCGGATATATCTAACTGAAGATTAGATTGTTGTTGTAATTCCATCAATGTGGCGGTTGTATTATGTGTGGAACTTCCTTCAGTATGTGTGCTTTCAAGTACGTCTGGAACGATGTAACGGGCAGGTACTGTTTGCTTTGTAGAAAACGGCCCATAGCTAGCTCTAACAGATACTGGTTGTGTAGTTTGTACTACCGTGAATCGGTCCACCGATAATACGGAATCACCATTAGATGATCGTACTTTACCATAGTTTGATGTTGCAGCCGATACCACAGATGCTAAAGCACTTTGTCGCGGAGAATGCTTCAGAAAGAATCCACTATCTGGCGTTTCAAAATGAACCTCAACACCAAAAGTGAGACTTATAATTCCTGAAAAAAAAAACGAAAAAGAAAAATATATGAATATTTTAATGTATGTATTTCATTAGGTGCCTTTACATGGAACAATCATTTGATAGCGAATCTTTCCTCTTATATAGGGGTTTTCAATCCACTTTAATGTTAGAACAGAAGATTTCAGCTACGTTAAACGAATGCTGAAGGCTGCACGGGTGATTGTCAAGCCTTGAAAGCCAGTTCAAAACAATAGCACTTACTTTGTAGCGGCCTAAGAGAACATCGATGGTGAAGTGGGTGGTGGGAGGAAAAAAAATATCGGACTAGGATTACATTCTTCAACTATGTATGTAACAGCAGCAAATATTTATATTCTGCTAAAAAATCGTTGTTGAGCTTTTTGGTTTCGCTTTTGTTTGATCGGATCAGTTTTGAACCGTTGTTCACAAAATTGATAAGGTTCTCATGGCAATTTCAAAATAATTTTTGAAAAACTTTTCACATACTTTGGTTTGCATTTTCAAAACAATAATTACAGGAGAAAAAAAATTGTGATATTCGAAAAAAAATATATTTTGATATTTACTCTTATTTTACCGTGAGCGGTTGTAGCGCCGGGTAAGTAAAGTAAGTATTTACTCTTATAAAACTTATAAAACCTTAAAATAAGTTATAAAAACACTTTTTAAAAATTGTTCAAAAACGTGTTTCTTTAAAACCTCTCTAGAATATGTTATTTATATTTTTGAACGATTTTTAAATGCGTTAGTTACCACATAAAACCTGTTTTTCGATGTGTCTTTATAGTTATGGTACGTCCATAAGTTTGTTTTTTCGTCATAAGTCGTGTAAAAATGTGTTAAAAAAATTGAAAAAAATATAAGAAGATGTGAAATAGTATTCTGCACAACTTATACATTCACTGTTTTTATCTATCTCTTATGGATTTTCCATAAGAATTTTTTGTCGCCCATTTTTTCGACTTCTTCTTCTCCTTCCTTTGCCCTATCTTGCCTTACTTGCGCTTCTGCCCGTGTCTTTCGCCGTCAGCTGATTGTGTGTATGTGTTGGTATATATGTGCATTGCGGTTGTGTATGGTAATTGGTGGATGTTAGCATTTATTTATATATGACGATGCGCGAGAAATTAATTCATTTTAGGATTTAAAGTATTATCGGTGTACTGATGGTTTATTTTATTTCGTGCCGCTACTGATGACGCCATTTGATGCCCGTGCTTATCGAGGATGGAGAAGCCTATTTCAAACAAGCGTAGGAGAACGTCTAACACTAATCTAATATTTTTTTAATTTGAACATGTTTGATGCTTCAACGACCTTCTAAGCATCATGTAGCACGGTGTATATAACATTTTTTTTTTTAATGTGCCGAAATTTGTCACGAGTTTTCGGGTTTCGACACACACACGCACACAGCGCGGGAAAGTGACCGTTCATTCTATCATGTCGCGATCCCCCACCCCGCCCGGCGCTTTGAATGAGGATGCGCTACAAGATAGCTGAACCAGCCGTTCTACCGATAAGGTAGTCGTACTCGCTCGTGCGCATGCATGTGTGCGTGCGTGTTTGTGCGTGCGTGCGTGCGTGTGGAAACCCCAAAACTGTTTGATCCTGATGCGTACATTTTCATCCGCTGCGGCTACAAAGTCGGTGCATTTTCGATCTCGCTACCTGAGCGACAACACAACCATTGGATTGGCACCACCATTTTTGCAATCGGCTCTGCTGTTTGGGGTATCAAAAAGACACACGATCGAAGCAAACGTGCGTGTGATATGTAGAACATTTCTTTCCAATCCAGGTAGACTAGTGGAAGTAAAACTATAATTGAATTCAAACAAAAGATAATTCTGGATTTGTTTGTTATGGTGCGCGTGTGGTGCTGCACCTGTCCGTCCAGAATCTGGTGGCTTGTTGGCTTGGAGTCGGTATCATGACGCCGTGCGGCCGGCACTGCCTTGGAATGGGTAAGGCTCGGTATGTCATTCGGTCAAGTGTATTCCCTGCATTTGTCGCGCCACGGCGGTAGACCCGGCAGCAACAAAGTTCATCGTCCCCGGTACGAATGGCGCTTCAAAGTTCTTTTCTTTATTATTATTCTTGTCATTACGGCCTACGCGATCGTCCAGGCTTTTTCACTTGAGTACCACGTCGCCGGATAGTCAGCTCTTGCTACGGCGGACGGTTCATACGCGGTTAGAACCCACGACGGCCATGCAGATGTGCGGAATGATGGCGGTGCCGCGGGACCGCTCCTATCCAGCGGACAACTTGCATACTGCCACACTGTCTCCTGCCCGATGCATACGCTGCAGGCAGAGGGAAGGGTGCACCTCCACGATAAAAAAAACACGGCCATGAACCAGCAGCGGACCTAACGATAGGCGGACTAGGCGGTCGCCGAAGATCTCTAGCCTGTAGTATGCCGTATGTTTACAAGTGGACAGAGTATTAGCGACAATGGCCCCCGGAAAGATGGTCGTTGGGGCCCCGTGGCTGGAGAACCAATTGCACCCCCCCCCATGCCGCCATCAATTTTAGGGCCTGTGACTGATGATCGTAGGAGTCTCATGGCAACCGCCCCCCCCCTCCCTCCCTCCATCCCGCCGGCAATTTAAGCATACTGTTCAATCTCCCAATAGCTGTGTGCCAGTACCCTCTCCTCTCGGTCAGCAGCTACCATTTACAGGGGCCTCAACTTGTCTTTCCGCCTAGGGCCCCCGATTCCCCCAATCCACCACTGTCATCAACACCTTCCTTTCTTTGACCGATGAATCATAACATTCCGGAAGAAAACACATTTGGCGAAAGTGTTGCACACATACGCCCTTGCGCAGACGGCTAAGTCTATCTGTGTAATCTACAACATACGAAAGCAAAAGCTTAGGGTAACAAAAATATGCTTAATGCTTAACACGTTCAGTTCGATGGCAGGCCCCAGGGACTGCCAGTGAAATTTCCAGGATGCCGGTTTCACAATCAGCTTGCGTTCTAGATGCCGGCGGAAAGGAAAGTTGATGAAAATCAGCGCCGGGATGAACGTGTTAATGCGAATTATGATTCTGCGCGTGAGCTAGCGATTCCGTAGTCAATTTTAGATTGCAGCGTTTGAACTCATTGCACTTTTTTGGTTTGATTTGTGAAAATTCAAATGCATCGCTCCAATGTGAGTTAATGGTTTTTTAAGCGCCACAGCAACTCATGCGGAGCCAGGGAGGGCTCGACGAGCTGCTCGACAAATTTGCCGTTGGAGAGAAAAGGAAGGCATGATAAAATTTTCAGAACTCCATGATTTCTTCCGTCGCTTTGCACAGCGGGTAAAAAGTAAATCTAATACAGGGTTTACCTAGCCAATCCGGCATCGTCAAAGCGTAAACCCTCATTTGGGCACTGTCATTTCTATTCGGGCCTTGTGAAGTATGAATCGGGCATAGTACAGAATGAAAGCGTCCTACTCTTGAAGGTGTCAAATCGGTAGCTTCGGTGTGTTTGATCCATCAAGTTGTTTAAAAATACGTATTTTGCATGTTGTTTAACTTATTATGTATTATTTTAAAATTTTTACCTAATTAAATCACCTAATCACCTAATTAAAATAATTTGTGATTGTGAAATAATTGCAGATTGTGAACTATTCCGCTGTCATTGACCATTTTTACAACCGCATATGACACACCAAAATTTAATTTAGACGTTATGAACGTATGGAATAGCTACTATGAAATGTTCATATGACATATGGGTCCGAGTTTCCCATCCACAGGGCTCACTGTCACGGCTTATTATAGACCCGAATCCCACCTTCTGCAATAGTATTTGTGCACCAAGCAGCCATGGATGTCCAGGAGTGCTAGATACTAATAAAAACAATTAAACAAACTTCATTCAAATTTGTTGTTTCATCAAGTGCTCATATAAAAAAGAACCCAGGAATGTCTTTATTCCGTGTACATTATTGTCCTACTATTTTTCCCAATAGGAGTTGCAGTTCATTTAAGTTTTTCAGTTCAGTTCAGTTGTAATGCAACTGCTGAACCATAAAATAATTTTTCCCGCAAGATATACTTTCAATGGATGAATAAATATTTAAATTTAATGATTCAATTTTAGATTTTATTTAACTGTTTAAGACAACTCGTACAAAGCCTTATCCGCCCATCTACGTATGGAGGCCCGATACATGGGAAATATGAACCTGTTAGATGCATGTTTTAAAGTTGTTCACTTAGTCCTAGTTATGTAACTCCGATGGATTTACTGTATTGCATTTTACCACGCATTTTTGGGTTAATCTACAATGAAAAATTGTAATTATTCAACGTTCATAGCGTACGATTTTGCAATCCTTTCAAGCGAGCATTTGACTTTAAAACTATTATTATTTAAACGCTTTGAGCCACACAACTCTACTACGCATAATCAAATAGATGGAACGGGGTAGAGTCTCTACCACAGAATTATTTAGAATTACTGGGAATAATTTGATGATTGTTGATACACTTTCAACACGTCGGCAAAAGAATACAATGATTTATTTCAATTTGAATACCGCAATGATTCAATCACTCTACCATTGCTTGTTGCCTCGAAGAAAGGAAACTACGCAAAGAAATAAAAATCATCCAAGCACCCATATTTGGTTAGCAACACCATTCTATACTGAGTAACTTTTTCGTAAACAGAGTTTCTATAGTGAGCAAGCGTCACCTATGAGCGCAACGTGAGCGTAACGTGAGCGTCACCTCTTACTTCGTTTTGAATAGAGAATTTTCTTACACTAGTTAATTTGGCCCGGTTACAGGGTTATGCAAGATAATTTCTGGGGTATATAATAACCTGCAGGCAACGGATTTCTTAAAATACAACGCAAATTCCATGTGGTTTTTAATTCAAAATGATGCATTAATCCCGAACCCATGTAATCCTGAAATTTTATAGATCTTATTCTGGTGCTGGAACTGATTCCATTCCCGTATAGGTATTATAATTAGTCATGAACCTGATCGTGGAACTGATCCTAACCCCTTACTAATCCTTTTTACTGATCCTGATCCATTCCGGTCGGGAAGTTGATCCCATTTCCATACCGGATCTGAAAAATATCTTGACCCTATAGGGTAAACGTACCTATAGTGGTGTACTAACAATAGTGGTAGTATGGCTCTAAAATGTGATAATAAGATTATTAAGAACAATTAACTTATTTATTTCATTGTTTAATGTTCTCTGTTCTTTAAAAAAAGGCTATTAAATTGGGCCATTCCATTGCTGTGATAGAAACACAACATATTTTGTGAAATGTGTCAACATTCTTCCAAAATCCTTAGGATTTCAAAACTCATATTTTTGCTAACGTTTTAAATGACCACATAACAATGCAATTATTATTTTTTTAACACAACTTTCGTGAAATGTTATTGATTTACTAATATTTATTGCCTTTTGACCATATTTTCGCATTTTTATTTGTTTTTTTACCATAGTGCCATTATAGGTACAAAAAACAGCCATGTTGCTATAGTGGTCATAAATATTAAATTAGTAAAAACCGAACATTTTAGATTTTTTCCGCGATATTGTTAACATTTCGTATTGTTTTCACTAAAATAAGCAACGGAAATGAGTTTCCTGTAAGTAATTTACCAAAAAAGTCAAAAATTCGTATATTCAACTGAGTGAATAACCGACTTCGAATCAAGCTTACTCTTACTCAGTGTTGCGAACGGTGACGTTCATCGACATAAAATTGTAAACATTCATTCGATTTGAAGCTTCCCATTCCCATCTCTCTCTGTCATTTGACATTCCCGTCAAAAAATGTCATTTGACATGAAGACATTTTCAAGATACATTCATTTGACATTCGCCAACCTGTATGAATCGTGAACTGTGTCGTATTGCAAACGGCCGTATTCATGTCAAACTACAACAGAGCGTGCGGTGCAAAGGCTTTCGTTTCACTAGTTTTTGCTATTTCACTAGAATCCCCATATTCAGCGACGATACACTTCATAATCCTCCGATCGTATCGATTTGTGTTGTTCAAAAAATGTCAAATGACATTCAGACTACATTGTTTACATTTCATGTCATTGCATCAGCCCTGACGGTAGCGACACGAATGAATTTCGTTTAATGACAGTCGTGTCGTGGAAGCATTGAATGTCATCAGCCAAAAATTATTTTGACCGGCTGTTTACGGTGACTGTCATGAAAAATGTCAACAGTTAACAACACTGCTCTTACTGGTTTTTAAAGACTACAGTTATAAAGTTTTTAGTTAATATTTCAATCACTAATCACACTTAATACATTTTTACGATCAAATTATGTAAGAAAACAATATTATGGATGTGATTCTTACTATTCATTTGAAAACAGCTTCAAACTAAGTTCCGTGTTTATTATACACAGTTTTTAAGTATCTTTGTTTACCAACACGATAGTAACACAATACTACGACTATAGGAACCATACCACCATTATAGGTACAACGAAGCAGTCACAAAAATATACATTTTTCGTAAATTTGTTGTGTTTGATGGTTAAAATGCTTGTGATTGCGAAGATAAAACATATTCCCATTGCTTTCTGTTAAAATATTCATAAATTTACCTTCCTGACACTTTAAATCTATTAAAGTACATTTGTACCCTTACATTGATATTTTTACCCTACCGGTACTTAAATTGTATATATATATATATATCGGTATAACAGCTCCAAAAACCGTACCGGCCTTGGAATTGATCCCAAACCCACACCAGAACCTACACTGAACCCATAACGGTCCTGGAACTGGTCCCCTGACTCCATGCAGATCTTGCAACATATACATTTCGGTACTGGAACAGAACCCCCTACTGATCCTATTTTTATCTCTTGTTGCATCGAGGGGTCCCGCGGTACTATCGTCAACTCGGACATTTTAATAACATGCCCGTCCCATGGACCGTCCCATGGACCGTCGCCCTAATCAAGGATTAACTATCCGGCTAAGTGGTACTAAGTATCGAAAGCCTGTATAGATCGGCATGTCCTGTTACTCCTAAAAGAAGGTTATTTGTTTCAGTTACTTTTTCGTATAAATGTTTTCGCAACGTTTTCATACATCCGGATCCAGTTCTTTGGACCACTGATTGGAACATTTTACTTACATGTAGTAGAAGACATTCTTTAGCTTTGCTTAAACCAAAAATTAGGCCCATGCATAGAAAAAGACCACGGAAAAAAGTTCAATTATTCAATTCTGACTGTAATTTGTATCATTCTTCCTTTCATACCTTTCAAAACACTAAAAACTAAGTCGGCGTTGCGTTTTCTACAGTCGATGTGGTTGCCATTGTATGGATGTAAACTAAACAAAAATCATCCAAGCTACCGCTGGAAAGTAACGCTGATCAGCCTTTACTAGAATTTTATAATAGAGATATCAGTTCAACTACTAGCAAAAAAGTATTGTTTTACAGTTAGAAAGCAACAAAATATAAAGTAGGCCCAATTCGTTCTGTACTTTGCCCGATTCATACTTCACAAGGCTCGTATAGAAATGAAAGTGCCCAATTGAGGGTTTACGACGCCTGAAACAGTATTTACGGCGACCGATAACGCTTTGACGATGGCGGATTGGCTAGGTAAACCCTGTAAAACCCCATTTACCACCCTAATAACCAAGCCAATTTTAGACAAAAGCGAAGAATACCTAATAAAGAAAGCTCAATGGGAAACATACCCACCAGAAATGTCGTTCCTGAAATTAAAAAAAAACCCGGTCATTCAGAATAGCTCAATAGCTTATCCAACACTGAACAACGAAGGTGTTATGCGCTCAAGAGGTAGGTAGGCTAGATCACGTAAAATACCAGTAAATAGCAGTACGATACGAGATACCCAATCATTCTCCCAAAGAACCACCACGTGACAAGGCTCAAATTAATCCACTACCATGAAAAATATTACCATAAGAAATTAGAATTCGCATTAGCAGCCATAAGGCAAAAATTCTGGGTAATAGATCTAAGATCCGCCTTTAAGCAAGTGATAAGCAATTGCCAACATTACAAAAACGAACGGGCCAAGCCAGCTCCTCCACTAATGGCACCACTACCAGAATGCCAAACCGCCGCAGGGAAAAAAACCCTTTACACACACGGAAGTCGATTAGTTCGAACCCCTAACAGTCACCGTAGGAAGACGCACAGAAAAAGATGGGGGTACTTTTTACATGCCTGTACACTACAGCTGTTCACATCGAAATCGCCACAAACATGAGCACTGATGCCTTCGTAATGTGCTTGAAAAATATGCAACATAGAAGAGCAAAAATCTCCTGTATGTACAGCGACAACGGCACCAATTTCGTAGGTGCCGACAACGAGCTGAGACGCTTCCGAGAGAGACGCGCCTCGGATGGCATCGACTGGGCTTTCAATCCCCCCGGCTCACCGCACTTTGGCGGGTCCTGGGAAAGAATGGTTGGCGAAATTAAAAGCTTACTACCTATAGCAGAAAGCTATAAGGAAGACGTACTTAGGACAATCCTTACTGAACTATAATTTATAACAAATAAAAGACCTCTGACGTATATACCCCTGAGCATAGAAGACAACGAACCCTTAACACCTGCCCATTTTTTGATAGGATGCTCCGGGGAAGCCGAACCTAATATCTCAGGCACTAGCAAGACATCCCGAGCCGATTGGGAGAAGGCTCAAGCAATAACACAGGAATACTGGAAGCGGTGGGTTAACGAATATCCTCCCAAACTCGCGAGACGCGAAAAGTGAACACACCCTGCTAAACCATTAGAAGTGGGAAGCGTAGTCAATTTTCCCGATGAGCATAAGAAAAGTGAATGGAAAAAGGGAGTAATCTGTGAACTATACTACGGCAAAGACGGACAAACTCGCTCTGCTCGTGTACGAGTCGGGGACTATGAACTGACAAAACCAACTGTAAAACTAGCAGTGGGGGCCTTCATGATTCTAGTTAGTTTTTTGTATGGAGTTTGACAGTTGGAGGCTGAAATCATGTAAACAATCCATACAAAACCACACAAAAAACTAGCCTGCGATTTTCAGTCTAGAACATTTTAGCCTAAAAGCTAGAATGAGATTCGAGTACCTGCTCGAAAACACGGTGTTGTTTACATTTATTCCAAGGTGCATTAAAGAGATCAGGTGGTGGAATCTGGAATCAAAGTGTATGTAGTCCAGGTGGTCTCATAGCATTTTTTCATAACCAATTTTGAGCATCACTTTTTGGCAGAACGGGTGAAAACTTATTCTCAAACAAGCTTTCTGGAGGCTTGACGAATACTCAAAACACTCTTACAATCCTCATTTAGAAGCAGAAGCGATAAAAATCAGCCTTCTAAATTCATACACCTTGGGATAAGCCCACCTGTATATTATACCCACTTAGGTAGCTGCTCGAAAACTTCTATACAATGCAAACAGCTGACAGGCTGAAATTTCAGCCTACGAATATCAAACAAAAAGGGCCCCAGTATTGGACTAAGAGCAGAAAACGTAAAAGCGAACACTAGCGAGTTCCCCAACTGGGGAAAAACAAGAACTCCAGGCACCGAATTAATAAAGAGGAAAGCAGCAGAGCTTACAGTCCAATCTCAAGCAAAGCGACATAAACCGAAGATAACAGCAGTAAAATGGAAGCCTACAAGCCAATTTTAATACTTTACTTTCTAAGCTACGGCTACAAAACGGCAGGCCTAACAATAGTGCCAATATCAGAAGCAGGCATATTTTTCGACCACATTGGGTCGTTGCTCCTACAAAAAGGGATATGGGAAACGACATACCACACACAGACGTACCCCGACAATGACACGAGTACGATTCAACTCATCGAAAGAAATCTTAACATAGCTTTCAATTCCATCAACATAACTGACCCCAAA
Organism: Anopheles arabiensis; assembly: GCF_016920715.1. Classification (NCBI taxonomy): domain Eukaryota; kingdom Metazoa; phylum Arthropoda; class Insecta; order Diptera; family Culicidae; genus Anopheles; species Anopheles arabiensis. Next base: position 57,676,120 of record NC_053517.1, on the reverse strand, counting down.
CTTACTCATTTAAAGAACGCCCTGCAGCGTGAGTGCGGTTATGCAATCCAGCTGATCCGTGATTCGGTCCGATCAAGAACAAGGCGATCCTGCGGGATCTTTGATTTCATAAAAGACGTACTGTTTGGGAGAGATAGCATGGACGAACAACTAGCTGTACTTAGAGCTAGCGAGGACAAGAAAATTGCTCACGTCTCGGAAAAATTGTCCAAAGCAAACAAACGACATGACGAAATAACAGACAATCTACACACCAGACTAAACGGACTGAACAATGGATTAGACGAACTCAGGAGGCAGTTCACCGTTAATAAAAAGAACGCTCTTACAAAATTTACTCAAGACTATAATGCTAACAAGCACAATAATTCAAGAAATAATAAATAAGTACAATGCAATAGAAACAAACCCCCTAGATATGACCGATAGGAATAGGAAAGAATATCAAAAGATCCGGCACCGTCCTAGACAGATAACAGGCAAAGACTCGAAAACGGAGAAATAATATTGGTAATCCAAAACACAATCGTATTGAAAAAACATTTCAAGATGCTCAATATTATTCCGATCCCGGACTTAGAAAATCGCACCACTATAGACACTCAGCAGAAGATCATAGCTATAAATGAAAATAACCTTCTTTATCCTATAGAATTTACAGGGTTTCCAGTCCAATAAACAACTGTCCACTTGCTTATAACAATAGTCGTTTTGAATAGACACCGCTGTCTACCTATGTCTACGTCAGATGGTGTAAGCTACTCGGTCCAATTCATTAACACAATTTTCGCCTTCGTTTAGCAAAAGGAGACAAGTTTTAGCAAAGATTTACGCAAACAATGAGAATAAGTGGAGCCCTGGTGAGATAATTAGGCATATCGGCAAGCTGGAATGAGTTTGATAGTTATTTGTGATGTGTTAAAAATCATATGCAAAACTGAAATTTCATTAAGAAGCAAATACACCACTGGACATCTTTTGAAAAACATCCTGGAGGCGGTAAATAATTATGTGCACATTCGAAAGTGACTTGGAAAACCCTGTATTATGTGCAATATACCAAATAGTTGAAATATGTGTAATTTAAACACCTATTCTGTTTGTGCCATATATTTGTGATATCATTTGATTTGTGCGGACACAACACTTTTTTCACCGCGATTTGAAGTCGGATCTCTTCACCCGTTGGCCGTTAAAGTGTTGAAAATCATGCTGAATAAATTAAAAATCACGATGGATGATGGAAATGAAATATCAGATTCATGTGGATTAACATCTTGCACGCGGCGAATAATAACGTTCACATCCAAAACTGGCTTTGAAAACCCTGTAATGCTAACAGGCACAGCTTCAAAAGATATGATTCCGTCGATGGAAACGAGTAAAAAGTGTAATTATATTTAATTCTAATAATACATGTTCGGAAATACTCGAAGGGTTTTTTCTGAAAAACTAAAGATAGAAAGAGAAAACATTTCACTAAACATGCGCCAAAGCTTTGACCATTGACTAAGCGCTGTTGTTATGACCTTTTTTCCCCAGTGTCTAGCCGTTTCACACGCGTTGTCTTTTCATATACCCCTTTTCCGTACGTGTCAAAATATCATCACTTGAAACATAATTTTTTCTTTCATTCCTTTTTAAATATGTTGTTTTGTGACTTTGTGGTAGTTTTATGGCATAGGTAGGAATGTAGGAGGCATGTAATAATGTAAAAATAATATTGTTAATATTCATTAAATTGCTAAACATGTCCATTTTGATCCGCTCTTTCTTATCGATTCACAAACACTAGGCAGTGGCGAATGTAACGAGAGCACACTCAATGGATCGTTAGACCAGTATGTAACTATTGGCAGATTATGGCCCTAAATTAGCGGTTAGAGCCACAACAAACCCCCTCCCCCCCCCCCCCAACACAGTTTGTTTTCTTATTAACATCTAGGGCCCTGCCAATCCACCACTGTCTAGTATCGCTATTAGCAAAACAACGAAACGATTCGGTTCATTCACGGTAACTTAAAACAACCAAAATCTGAAATGTCGAATAAGCAATTATAATGGATGTAAAATACTCACCTATCAATAATGTAATCTGCATATATCCCATCGTGTAACACGAAATTGAAGACATGTTTGCACTGCTTGTTGGTTAGATGCAAAGCACTGTTAATAATAAAAATGTAAACCCGGTAAGCCCTACAAGGACAACCGTGATTCGAGTTTGTATAGCCTCCCGCAATATACTACTTGCAGTTTATGCCCTACAAAAGCTAAGAACACAATAAAAGGAAGAAAAAAGGATGTGGAACCAATGTATAAAAATATTTTAAAAACCGTACACAGTATAGATATTCAAGATAGGGTAATTGTGAAATCTTTGGAAATGTTTGTATAACGGTTATCAGCCCAGATATTCAAAAAAAAAACATCAATTTCTTGTCAATGACAACTTTTAACTGTCAAAATCAAAATCGTCGTATCTGCGAATCGTGGTAACTCGAGGGGGTCGTAACTCGGAGGACGCCTGTATATATATATATATATATATATATATATATATATATATATATATATATATATATATATATATATATATATATATATATATATATATATATTTATGGACTGTAATGCTATATATACAATACCCTGTAATGCTATATATACACATATATATATATATATATATATATATATATATATATATATATATATATATATATATATATATATATATATATATATATATATATATATATATTTATATATTTATATATTAATATTTATATATGTGTACATACATATGGATACATCATCACTTTCATCGTTTAGTTCATATTTTATCGTCCAATCCATTCTTAGCGTATACTGTACTACTTCTTAGTAAAAAAAAGCATCGCACATAGTACATCGTCTTTTATCACAACTTGATTCCAATACGACGGCACACCTTTTCTTCCTATGGCATTAAGTCTATGCTTGCTGCATTCCACCCCCCACCCAATTCAGCTGTAAGAATACTTCCGAATCCCGGCGTTTGTACGAGTGTATCAATATTTTCTCTCCAATTTCTCTCACATTCTCTCTCACTCCGTCTTTCTTCAGCTGGTTTGTATACGCAGCAAGCTAGTTTTATCGATTTTTTCTCTCGCATCTTCTGTACTCTGTAGCTTTATCATGTAGATTTAATCGATACTTTTTTTCAACTAACTTCTTCGTCTAACATTGCTGCTTGCGTTTAACTACATTTATTAGAGAATTTTTAAATGTACGCTTACGTGTTTATTACAACCGTGCACATTATTGCAACATGGTACATTAAATACATAATGATACCACAAACATTAATCTGCCTGAATGAAAGAGCAATGCTTATGTTGTTTTCTTTTTATTATTGAGTAGTAAAAGAAAGACAGTATTATTTAAAAAAATATTACATCATCTAAACAAGCATAGATCACATTACTTGATTAAACGAAAATGATATGAAATGTTTCAGTGTTGTTCCTTTCAGTTTAGTTTGTTCGTTACAAAAAAGTAGATTCATAACCACCCACCTCATTTTCTGCAAGGTAGTAAAACTAGGTAGGTTTTCGATAAGTATCAAATAAAGGTAACGTTGATATTTTTGTTTTTTTTTTTTGCTTTCATAAACATACTGATTTTATACACCAAATCGTAGATAATTTAGTTCTACAATAAGTTAGCATCATTGTCTTGCTAACATAACCGAATCAATGTCCATTATTTTTCATTTTTACACAATTTAACAGCAGAATCGTTGCAGCATGGGGGAGCAATAGACAAATATTTAAAATTGTTATTTAGCTGCAACAATGATGAATGCATAACCAATCGAATCAAATTTTGTTTATGAATAAAACTTAATTTTACGCTCAGTTTCTTCTAAGAATTTAATTATTACTATATTATGTGTATCCTGATTTGCAAGCATTTATATATCATGTATCAGATCGTACAGGTTATATTTGCAATCCTTATAGATAAAATTATTTAAAAAAACATCAACCCCACAACTTGCTGCCTTGCTGTTACGTTGAGAACAAATTAATTGAAATATATATTTACGTCACAGATCCACTATTCACTACGCACAAATGCATAACGTAAACGATGCAACATTATTCGTACTACACAAACCTTATTATTTGGTTTGCGTAACTATAATCAGCACAACATCATACATTACAGTAAATATCCAATGCACATGTATGCATGAAATAGGAAGGTAAAAGAAATAATTTAACTTTCTTCAGCACGACCACTGTATAGAGTTCTTTCGTATCCTTTCCCAGTCGAGAAAATTCTCCTACTAGGAAACAATTTCACACACACTGGCACAACTTCATATAAGCCATTGCTAACTGTATACACATACGCCCACTTCTGACACTAACCCAGAGATCACGCTCTCTTTTTCCGCTCTTCAAAACACAACCTCTGATCTGGTTTGCAGTTTGCAGTTTGTTAACCTTTTTTTCAACACGTACTACAATATTATGATGTTTACCATCGGATCAATAAATTAGCACGGCATTTTCAAATAACATGACGCACGGATGTAAATGATTTTCTGAGCCAGCAGATAACCACAGTCTGACTAAGCTTGTGTGGAATTTAAGACTTGTTTTTGACACTCGCTGTTTAATGCAAGCTCTGCAGCCTCCTTGTATTTTGTTGCTTCTTCTTCATCTGTCTCTTCCTCATTGAAACATACACATTCCAGTTCAGTCACAACGGGAGATCTCTATGACATCTGCATTGACTTTTTGTATACCAGAAATGCCTGATACAGGGGTCTTTCCGTTTTATACGGACGTCACACGAGGCGTAAACTCAAAAAGTTTACGCTTGATTTGTATGGGAGAGCGTAAACTTCCTGTCCAAAGATTATAGGGTTGTATGGCTGAAATTCAGTTTACGCCAAAGTTTACGCTTCGTGTGACGTCCGTATTACCGTAGCAATAGACGATGCGCAATCTCAGATTGCACATACAGTGAACCCTCTCTTATTTGACACCTCTCCAATTTGAAAAACCTCTTATTTGAACATTTTGCTTAGTCCCTTGATTTCCAGTACATTTTTGTTCCTCTAATTTGGAAAACCTCTGAAAAATGTGTCCCTCTTATATGTGTATGGTGTTGCCATGGTTATTGAATGATGTATGCTCAAATTGGCAATCCTGTTCGCAGTTTCCTATAGCAACAGTTCAGGCTGCATAATAAATGTTCTGTCTCTTTCTTGTTTGGATGAACCTATCATTCACTTTCCACCTCTGTAATTTGAAACCCCTCTTATTCGACAGTCCCATCGCCTCTCAAATAAGAAAGGGTTCACTGTATATGTATCTGTCATATGACTCGATTTGAAATATTTATCTGTCAAAAAAAGGGTAAAAGTAGGGTTCAGCCCTCTACGTTACCGTTCAATTAGACATACAGCGACAACGTCGCGCGCGACGAAAAATATCTCAAAATTTCACTCGGTGTAGATCAAAATAGCTAATTTGACTCAGTCAACCAACTTGTTTTTTTATTCGAAAACACACAAAAATAGGTTAGAATGTGTTCAAATCTAATTTTTTGTGTTTGGCATTAATCTGACTTGTAAAAAAACTAGATAATTCGATTATTTCGGATGAAGCAAAATTGTCGCGCGCGACGAGTAGCTCTGTTTGCAAAATTGAGCTACTTTTTGTAGCGCGCGAAGTTGTCGCTGTATGTCTATTTGAACGGTTACATTGGAGAAGCGTTACATCCCTTAAAATATTCCCAAGCAACATTTTTAAATCTGTTTTGTCGTCGCGCGCGACGTTGTCGCTGTATGTCTATTTGGACAGTTACTTTTACCAAATAAACTATACGACCACTGGTAAAAGTATGGCTCAGCCCTCTACGTTACGCTAGCGTTACGCGTAACGCCTGTTAATCACAAACCCAAGCAACATTTTTGAACGTTTGTTTTAACCGCCGTGGATGAGCAAATTAATAGATAATCATGTCTTATTATTGTTTACTTTTATATGATAATTAGAAAAGCTTTGTTGATAATTAGAAAAGTTGTCACAACTTCAAAAATTATAATTTTAACAATCTTATAAATAAAGATGTAAATAATAAAAAAATGATTATTTTTTTATTTACCCAGTTATTGATAACGTAGTATAATGAAATACTTACAAGTATTTATTAACTTCATTAACCTCATTTTAAAAAGAGCCCTTACATCTAAAGTAATTTTTATTCAAAATGGCCAGAAACATAGATTGAAAAGGTAATAGTTAGTTTTCATATATATAATTTAATTAAAAATATTTTAATATTTTATATTTTCGAATCATAGAAAATGTTACTCCAATTGAAAGCTTTTGGGGTGTTCATGAGCTTCCTTCTTTCAGACTTTTTTTCATTAATCATAATGCAACAATGAAAAATATTAAACCTGTTATTTAATTGTCATTTAAAAATTAAATCTCCTTGAAATTGGTTCATCTTACAGCAATTAACTTTTTTTTCATCTCAATTTAAAATATTTTTTATTCAAATAATGTACACTGGTCGGTCGCCTGGATGACAAAACTGTAGTAAAAATGCTGCTTGGGAATATTTTAAGGGATGTAACGCTTCTCCAATGTAACGTAGAGGGCTGAGCCTTACTTTTACCGTTTATTTTATACAAAAAAAACCATCGAATTTTCACCAAATAACGCCGTACGAAATGTACCTTCTTTTCTCGCCAAATTTTCAAGCAAATTTATCTAAAACGAATTGGACGCCAACTTCATCCAATAGAAAAAGGTCATTTGCACGCCCAAACGAAATTTTTATACTTTCTACACGGTTTATTATACACAAATCCCCATTTTTGGTATCTCGAGCACCATTCGAGCAGATCATGGTTAACAATTTAGAACAAATGTCACTTCGGTAGCATGCCAAAATTGGCTGCTTAAGCAATTCTGGCTATTTGAGTGGCGCCTCCATTTCTTATGTCAAATAGTTCGTCAAGCTTCGTGTGTATTGTGTTACACTGCTTCTAAACGACCCAAAAAATTTTTTGCGACACTTTCTATCTGTCAAACCGTCCTTGTTTTAGCACGAATGTATGGCTTACTTAGATCGTAATGTCGCGAAACGCGAGCGTTGCCTTTCTGTGAAAATTTCACAAACCCACTACAATCACGGTTACCTCTGATTTTGTTCTAAAACTGAGATGTTGTTTTAGAACAAAGAGCTCGCATAACATTTGTCGCGGTACAAAAGTTGGTCGTCTAGAAGCAGTGTTACCGTTGAAATAGACATACAGCGCCAACGTCGCGCGCTACAAAAAGTAGCTCAATTTTGCAAACAGAGCTACTCGTCTCGCGCGACAGTTTTGCTTCATCCGATATAATTGAACTATCTAGTTTGTTTACAAGCTAGAATAATGCCAAACGCAAAAAAAATTATTTGAACACATTTTAACCTATTTTTGTGTGTTTTCAAACATAAAACAAGTTGGTTGACTGAGTCAAATGAGCTACTTTGATGAACACAAGGTGACATTTTGAGCTATTTTTCGTTTTATTTTTAATATCAACTAAATTGTGCAGAGTTCAGCATTTTCGGCAATAGCCAATAGTTGGGCAGGTTTGGTGATTAAGAAAACCAGAAGAATAAAACAATGGAAGTGTGGTGTTTATTAAAGATTTATGCTTGTTTAATTTATGAGAATTTTAAAATCACGATAAACAAGTTATTTTTCATTTCAAATGCTGGCAAAAATAGGCACAGGTATTCCCCGATATACGCCTATCAACGATACCAATGACTGCATCAATCTTCAACACGCCATCAACCTATTTAGCATATGGTGCCGTGATAATGCAATGGTGCTATGTATCGAAAAATGTCGTGTTTTGTCTTTTACCGTTCTCGGTCTTGCACACGATTCAACTACCAGATCGATAACATATCCGTTGAACGCACCGATACATTCCGCGACCTTGGGATCATTCTCGACACACGTTTAACATTTAACGATCACCTAGAGAATATAGTATCCAGAGAGAACCAACTACTGGGTTGTATTATTCGATCAACGCAAGGTTTCCGTAATCCCATGACCATAAAAACCATCTACTGTGCCTACGTCCGATTAGTGTTAGAATATGGCAGTATTGTTAGCGACCCCTGTACCGAACAATGGAGTAATCGAATCGAGGCCATCTGTTACGAACCGAGCTTCTCCGGCAGGCCACGCGAAGGTTTGGCCCTCAGCAAGAGTTGCAGGGTTGTAACGGAGGATAAACAAACAGCAGCAGAGTGGACAGAGTATTTGATACTTCGCCTACTAACCAGTCCTTCCCGCTAGTTGCTTCTGATCCAAGGTTGGGAAGCCTATGCAGACGGAAGGGGATGTTTGGCTCGGAAATTCAGGGGCTCTGTCCTATTTCGGATAATTAGAATTAAACGTTTGAATCCTCTTTATTTAAAATATGGCCTACTTTTATACTAAATTTATCCTCACAAGTTTACCCGAATATCCGTTCGGACGGGATAATTCGTGTTTCCAGAAACATCTTATTTTCACGTGGAAGGATAAATAATGGGTAAAAGTATGGCTCAGCCCTCTACGTTACGCTAGCGTTACGCGTAACGCCTGTTAATCACAAACCCAAGCAACATTTTTGAACGTTTGTTTTAACCGCCGTGGATGAGCAAATTAATAGATAATCATGTCTTATTATTGTTTACTTTTATATGATAATTAGAAAAGCTTTGTTGATAATTAGAAAAGTTGTCACAACTTCAAAAATTATAATTTTAACAATCTTATAAATAAAGATGTAAATAATAAAAAAATGATTATTTTTTTATTTACCCAGTTATTGATAACGTAGTATAATGAAATACTTACAAGTATTTATTAACTTCATTAACCTCATTTTAAAAAGAGCCCTTACATCTAAAGTAATTTTTATTCAAAATGGCCAGAAACATAGATTGAAAAGGTAATAGTTAGTTTTCATATATATAATTTAATTAAAAATATTTTAATATTTTATATTTTCGAATCATAGAAAATGTTACTCCAATTGAAAGCTTTTGGGGTGTTCATGAGCTTCCTTCTTTCAGACTTTTTTTCATTAATCATAATGCAACAATGAAAAATATTAAACCTGTTATTTAATTGTCATTTAAAAATTAAATCTCCTTGAAATTGGTTCATCTTACAGCAATTAACTTTTTTTTCATCTCAATTTAAAATATTTTTTATTCAAATAATGTACACTGGTCGGTCGCCTGGATGACAAAACTGTAGTAAAAATGCTGCTTGGGAATATTTTAAGGGATGTAACGCTTCTCCAATGTAACGTAGAGGGCTGAGCCTTACTTTTACCGTTTATTTTATACAAAAAAACCATCGAATTTTCACCAAATAACGCCGTACGAAATGTACCTTCTTTTCTCGCCAAATTTTCAAGCAAATTTATCTAAAACGAATTGGACGCCAACTTCATCCAATAGAAAAAGGTCATTTGCACGCCCAAACGAAATTTTTATACTTTCTACACGGTTTATTATACACAAATCCCCATTTTTTGGTATCTCGAGCACCATTCGAGCAGATCATGGTTAACAATTTAGAACAAATGTCACTTCGGTAGCATGCCAAAATTGGCTGCTTAAGCAATTCTGGCTATTTGAGTGGCGCCTCCATTTCTTATGTCAAATAGTTCGTCAAGCTTCGTGTGTATTGTGTTACACTGCTTCTAAACGACCCAAAAAATTTTTTTGCGACACTTTCTATCTGTCAAACCGTCCTTGTTTTAGCACGAATGTATGGCTTACTTAGATCGTAATGTCGCGAAACGCGAGCGTTGCCTTTCTGTGAAAATTTCACAAACCCACTACAATCACGGTTACCTCTGATTTTGTTCTAAAACTGAGATGTTGTTTTAGAACAAAGAGCTCGCATAACATTTGTCGCGGTACAAAAGTTGGTCGTCTAGAAGCAGTGTTACCGTTGAAATAGACATACAGCGCCAACGTCGCGCGCTACAAAAAGTAGCTCAATTTTGCAAACAGAGCTACTCGTCTCGCGCGACAGTTTTGCTTCATCCGATATAATTGAACTATCTAGTTTGTTTACAAGCTAGAATAATGCCAAACGCAAAAAAAATTATTTGAACACATTTTAACCTATTTTTGTGTGTTTTCAAACATAAAACAAGTTGGTTGACTGAGTCAAATGAGCTACTTTGATGAACACAAGGTGACATTTTGAGCTATTTTTCGTTTTATTTTTAATATCAACTAAATTGTGCAGAGTTCAGCATTTTCGGCAATAGCCAATAGTTGGGCAGGTTTGGTGATTAAGAAAACCAGAAGAATAAAACAATGGAAGTGTGGTGTTTATTAAAGATTTATGCTTGTTTAATTTATGAGAATTTTAAAATCACGATAAACAAGTTATTTTTCATTTCAAATGCTGGCAAAAATAGGCACAGGTATTCCCCGATATACGCCTATCAACGATACCAATGACTGCATCAATCTTCAACACGCCATCAACCTATTTAGCATATGGTGCCGTGATAATGCAATGGTGCTATGTATCGAAAAATGTCGTGTTTTGTCTTTTTACCGTTCTCGGTCTTGCACACGATTCAACTACCAGATCGATAACATATCCGTTGAACGCACCGATACATTCCGCGACCTTGGGATCATTCTCGACACACGTTTAACATTTAACGATCACCTAGAGAATATAGTATCCAGAGAGAACCAACTACTGGGTTGTATTATTCGATCAACGCAAGGTTTCCGTAATCCCATGACCATAAAAACCATCTACTGTGCCTACGTCCGATTAGTGTTAGAATATGGCAGTATTGTTAGCGACCCCTGTACCGAACAATGGAGTAATCGAATCGAGGCCATCTGTTACGAACCGAGCTTCTCCGGCAGGCCACGCGAAGGTTTGGCCCTCAGCAAGAGTTGCAGGGTTGTAACGGAGGATAAACAAACAGCAGCAGAGTGGACAGAGTATTTGATACTTCGCCTACTAACCAGTCCTTCCCGCTAGTTGCTTCTGATCCAAGGTTGGGAAGCCTATGCAGACGGAAGGGGATGTTTGGCTCGGAAATTCAGGGGCTCTGTCCTATTTCGGATAATTAGAATTAAACGTTTGAATCCTCTTTATTTAAAATATGGCCTACTTTTATACTAAATTTATCCTCACAAGTTTACCCGAATATCCGTTCGGACGGGATAATTCGTGTTTCCAGAAACATCTTATTTTCACGTGGAAGGATAAATAATGGTTACTATGATCAGATTGGTAAAAAAAAAAAGAAAATTAGAATCGCGTGCGTAACATTCTCCCCACCATAATTCATCCCAATGGATTATGCTATATTGGCCGCGATTCATACATCATCTTCTTTTTTCAACTGTTGTACAAGTTTCGGAGCCCAATGGCAAGGTGCTATCATACGTTTCTTTGGCGGGACTTTCTGCAAATCTTCTTCAGATAGCACTTTTCTTTTTGTTGGTGAATGCGGAGGCTTCTTCACAACCAGCAAATGCTCCTTCTGCTTCACGTCTAAGACTGCAAACTTCACTGCTGGTCGTTTTATTACACCTTGGACTGTTTTGACCGACACTGATCTAACTTGTCCATCCGGTGCTGTTGCAGTCTCTACTACTCTTCCTTTAAGCCATTGTCCAGGTGGAGCATTATCATTCGTGATGATCACTATATCATTAACCTTGATGGGTTCTACCTTGCACGTCCACTTATTTCGTTTGATCAAAGTGGGCAGGTATTCCTTTTTCCATCCCAGAATGTTTTGGCATTGTGCTGTGCCAATCTAAATTGTTGCCGATCCACTTGAGATGTTTCAGTAGGTGCTGGTAAGGAATCTACACCTCTACTGTCATGTATGGTCCAACCTGCTGTTGGGAATTATTGCGCAACCTGGCCAACCGCCTTTTGACGTCTGTCAATTTCGGGCGCGCCTTCGAGTTAAGCTTCGCTTTTTACGCACTCCCGCTCTATCTTGAAAACAAACCTAACGTGAATAAAACATGAACTGAATTATTAAACACAAAATACAACATTTTGGTGTCAGACGTGGGATTCCTCGCAAAGTGAAACGGATTGAAAACACAATGGCTCAGCTTGATAACGAATCTATGACACAGTTTTCGACAATGATCGCCCAAGCGATAATATCGGCAATAGGTACACCCAACGCGCAGGTGAATAGAGACGACGCTGCTCCCCAACCAAAAGTGCCAACATTCTCGCACCCGTCTTTTCATGCGTCGGATGAATCAACAGTCGAAGACTATTTTAACAGACTGGAGTGGGCGCTAAAACTGAGCAATATCCCCACCGATAAATACGCGGACTATGCGCGCGTGTACATGGGAACAGAATTAAACAATGCTCTTAAATTTCTCGTCACGCCAAAGCGGCCAGAGGAAATTCCCTACGAAGAGCTTCGAAAAACACTCGAGAACCACTTCGACCAGAAGAAGAACAAGTTTGTTGAGAGTGTCAAATTCCGTAACATTTTGCAACAAAGGGGCGAAATGATTTCACAATTTGTTCTACGACTCAAACAAGGGGCTGCCTACTGTGAGTATGACGATTTTCTCGACAGAATGTTGATTTAACAAATGCTCCACGGCATGGAAGCACGCGACATTTGTGACGAAATCATCGCAAAAAACCCCAGCACGTTTAAAGAAGCTTTTGATATCGCATTAACGCTCGAAGCCACACGGAATACAGTTCGTGATATCTCCACGGCGACACCGTCGGCGTCAGCAGAAGCTACCAATAAGTTGGGTTATGAAAACCCTCAGACTAAAAAGCAACAACCATTCCGTCGAGCAGAACCTCCTACCAAAACGTTCGCTTCACATTCCAGATGGACACACGAACAAAGCAACAACACTGCAGCTACGCCCTGCAACGGTTGTGGTGGGCCGCATCCAAGAAGCCTTTGCCGCTTTCGCAACGCCCTATGCCATACATGTAACAAAAAAGGTCACATTTCGCAGGTTTGCCGAGCAGGAAACACACCACACGAACGATCGAACATTGATCAGGTTGCGGATTTCAACATCGATCCCGTACAATCCATTAATACGATACGCAACTCAGCTCCCGCCGCCAAATTGATGATCGATATAAAAATTGATGGAAAACGCACCAGCATGGAACTCGACACGGGAGCACCGTGTGGGATTATGGGGGAGACCACGTTACGGTCACTAAAAACAAACTATTCTTTTCTTCCTACAGATAGGCAGTTTACCAGCTACACCGGTCACCGCATCCATTGTCTGGGCCGATTGCCCGTAAACGTGTCTGTTGGCACGGTAACCCGTCGGTTAAATCTGTACATAGTAGCGGGACAAACAGACGCCCTCTTCGGTCGTGAGTGGATCGCCCAATTCGTTGATCAGATAGACCTTGGCAAAATGATAGCTCCAAACACACATGTCAACGCTGTTACCAGCTCGAAGCTCACGATAGAACACGAAACCCAGTTGAATTCGTTGCTCGACAGTTTCCGTTCCGTGTTTAGCGACGTTCCAGGTAAATTGACCGGACCACCAGCATCAGTGCATCTCAAACCTGATGCAACGCCAATTTTTGCTAAAGCCCGAGATGTGCCATTGGCGTTACGCGATAAGTACGTGGCAGAAATCGAAAAAAAACTCAAATCAGGGTTTTACGAAAAGGTGGAATTTTCCGAGTGGGCTTCGCCGACCCACGTGGTGGCTAAGAAAAATGGTAATATCCGAATTACTGGCAACTATAAGCCCACAGTAAACCCAAGAATGATTATTGACGAACATCCTATACCCAGAGTGGAAACCATTTTCAACCGTATGAAGGGAGCCACACTTTTCTGCCACTTAGACATAACCGATGCGAACACGCACTTCACAATCGATTAAGAGTTTCGTAAAATCCTCACCCTGAATACCACCACGCATGGACTCATACGTCCGACACGAGCTGTGTATGGCGCGGCAAATATCCCTGCTATTTGGCAGCGCCGAATGGAAACAGTACTACACGGCTTAACCAACGTAGTGAGTTTCTATGATGACATTATTGTTTTCGCTGCCGATTTCGAAGCACTGCTAGTAGCCCTCGATTCCACATTAAGTCGATTGGAACAGAGTGGTCTAAAACTAAATCGATCAAAATGCGTGTTTGCGGTACGATCCCTTGAGTGTTTGGGACACTGCATCGACCAAGAAGGTTTGCACAAGTCCTCAAAACATGTTGAAGCCATACGAGATGCACCAAGACCATCAACACCAGAAGAGTTGCAACTTTTTTTAGGCAAAGCAACCTATTATTCGGCATTCATTCCGAATCTCTCTGCGAGCACGAAAGTGCTGCGTGACATGTTACAAACAAGCAATTTTGAATGGTCACCAGAAGCAGACGAATCATACCAAGACGTGAAAGAAACATTAATATCACCACAGGTCCTCATGCAATACGACCCAACCTTACCGCTAATTCTAGCTACAGATGCGAGCAAAACCGGCTTAGGTGCAGTTCTTTCTCACCGTCTGAGTAACGGAACAGAACGTCCAATCGCCTACGCTAGCTGCAGTTTGTCATCAACCGAGCAACGCTATCCGGTCATTGATAAAGAAGCTTTGGCAATCGTGTGGGCCATTAAGAAATTCTTTCACTACTTGTACGCACGCAAGTTCATACTGATCACAGACCACAAACCGCTGACTCAAATTTTTCATCCGGAAAAATCATTACCAACCCTATGCATCAGTCGGATGGTGAATTATGCCGACTATTTGTCACACTTCAATTTTACAATTGAATACAGACCAACAAACCAAAATACCAATGCCGACTATTGTTCCCGTATCCCAAGTACATCTACGCTATCTGATGTCAATTGCGTTTCTCTTCATGAGGGAGGAAATGCCCAAGACGAGTTTGAGAGCTTTGTCTTGCACCAGATCCAACAGCTGCCAGTACGAGCAGAACACATCGCGCACGAGACTCGCAAAGATCCTCACCTCGGGAAAATCTTACAGGAGCTCGAAATGGGCCGAAGTCTTGCACACGCTGGATACAAAGCACCAGAAGCAAAGTATACATTGGTAGCTGGCTGCCTACTATTTGAACACCGGGTGGTTATCCCAACAATCCTCCGCCCAGCGATCCTGAACGACCTACATACTGGGCACATTGGTATCGTAAAAATGAAATCGATGGCACGTTCCTATGTCTACTGGCCAGGGATAGATATGGAAATCGAGCGAACCTCCAAATCGTGTGTACAATGCGCACAACAAGCGACCCGTATCAGGAGCGATGTTATTGCTGGTGGTTGACGCGTACAGCAAGTGGGTCGAAGTAAAAATAACGCACTCCACAACATCTGCCGCCACCATTGATCTGCTAGATGGGCTGTTTGCTACGTATGGTGCGCCAGTAACAGTAGTGTCGGATTGTTACTTTAGTAACAATAAATTTATTTCCGATAATTTTCAACAACGGCGATTCGATCTTAATGCGCACGCTTAAAAATTTGTCCGGTCTCTCTCGTGTTTGCTTTCTAACTCCTTGCTGCTAATTGCGCCAAACTCGACCTTCTTTGACCCTTTCGCTAAGGTTTGCGACCTTAGCATGAAGCGCTAGTCATCTCGCTCTTATCACGGCCTAATCTCCTGATCGTACGCTAGCGCCAATCTGCGCTTGGTGGTGGAATCGCTCCGGTTAATCCGTTCGCTTCAATCCGTTCGCTGACAGGTGTTTGTTTACATCATACCGCGTGCCAAAACGTGTCAACACCCGACCCCGTCAATCCTGTGCGTTCGTTTAAGGGATTTACAAGATTTAAGCACGTTTTTCGCGAGTGAACTAGTAGGCCTACAACTAAAGTACTATTCCGTGGACTCGGTGATAAGTTATCTTTTCTTAAACTTCAACGTTCAGTACCGCTAATCTCACAACTGGTCTTTTTAGCCTTTTTCCTTGTGCGGTCCGCACGATGGCTTGACGTACCCTGCCATCCCTACCGGGAATCACCTCTTCAACTATCGCCCTCAACCAACTCTTTCTTGGACCCTCTGCAATAAACACCAAATCGTTCACGTTCAACCGGCTGGTGTCGTCGTGCCACTTTGATCGCGTGTGTTTGGTGGGCAAATACTCTTTGAGCCACCGATCCCAAAATGCATCCGTCAGCGCGGAGGCTCTCTTGTAGCTGCTTCGAAGCGTTTCCGCTAAGTCTGGACATTCCCCCAGTTGCTGCTTTTTGCCATAGGAACTGCCCAGCAAGAAGTGGTTCGGTGTGATCGCCTCTACGTTAGAATTGCTTTGGGGCATGTAGGTGAGAGGTCGTGAGTTAATGAGGCTTTCTGCCCTTGCTAACGCTGTTAACAAAATCTCGTCGTTCAATTTTCGCCCATCGTCAAGCGCTTGCATTGCATCCTTTACGCTGCGAACCATCCGTTCCCAAACTCCCCCCATATGAGGGGCAGACGGTGGGTTGAAAACCCATCTCGTGTCTGTATTGGTGAATGTTTCGGCACATGAGTAGTTAATGTCTTTCAGCTGCCGTGTTAGCTCATTACTGGCTCCAACAAAGTTGGTCCCGTTGTCTGAAAATATTTCTTTTGGTGGCCCTCTACGATTCACGAAACGTCTTATTGCCATGATGCAGGACTCCGTGGACAGGCTATGTGCCACCTCCAAATGTACTGCTCGTGTTACTAAGCATGTGAATACTGCCACATAACGCTTTTCTGACCGTCTTGCATTCACAACGTCTAGAGGTCCCAAATAGTCTATGCCGACACTGCAGAATGGGCGAATATAGGGTGTAAGTCTTTCTTCTGGTATCGGGGCCATGCGAGGGGTTACGGGTTGGGCTGTTTTAATTTTACATCGTTGACAATGTTTCTTAGTTTTTGCTACGCATGATCGAAGGTTTTTGATATAAAAGCGTTGCCTTATTTCATTAACTACGGTCTCACTGTTGGCGTGGCCAAAACGATCGTGGTAGTCTTTTAGGATCAGGGCGGTTATGTTGTGTGTTTTTGGTAGGATTATAGGGTACCCTGCATCATAGGGAATATGGTTTGCTCTGGCTATTCGTCCGTCGATTCGTAATATTCCAAATTCGTCTGCGAACGGGTTTAAGTTATGAAGAGCACTGCTACGTTCTAAATGGGGTTGTTTTTCAGCGCTTGGCTTTGCTGTCAATACTTGCACTTCTTTTTCATACGCCTCTCTTTGGGCCATGCTCAATAGGAATCGTTCGGCCTTTTGTAACTCTGATTCCGAAATTGGTGCCTGTTCGGCCAATAGTGTATGTTTGATGTGCTTTGCTTGGATTTTAGTAGCTTTAATTGTTTGTATTGGCAACCCCTCTGCTTTACGTTTGCAGTTGGTATCAAAACGCCAAAGCAGTGCTACGGTTCGAAGTAGGATTTTCCAACGGGAAAATCGTGAAATGTCTACAAAAATGGGTGGTTGTAGCTCTGAGTGGTGTGCTAGGTAACACGTTTTGCGTTCTGCATTCGTGTCCTTTATAGGTTTCTGTTCGGGCCAATTGCTCTCAGGTAGATACAAGAAAGGCGGTCCGTTCAACCATCTGCCGTGCTGTTCGATATCTGTGTCTTTGCACCATTTAGTGAGGCAATCGGCAGGATTTTCTTTGCTTGGGACATGTCGCCAATCTTTTGGGTCAGACAGTGATAGAATTTCGCCTACCCGGCATGCCACAAATTGTTTTAGTTCGCGAGTTGGTGTTCGGATCCATGACAGTACCACCTCTGAGTCTGTGTGAAAGTACGTGGCGTCAATTTTAATGTCATGGCTGTCACATATCGTGCGTTTCAACCTAGCTCCTAGCAATGCCGCTTGGAGCTCTAATTTCGGGATGGTTAAGTGTTGTAGCGGGGCTACTTTGCTTCGTGCCATTATCAATGCACAATGTACGCCATCGGCTGTTTGCATTCGAAAGTAAGCGGCACAACCGTAACCCAGTTCGCTAGCGTCTGTAAATATGTGCAATTGTACCACATTGTCCGCATTCGGTGCAGCACCTCTGAAATACCATCGAGGGATTTTCACCCTTTGTATTCCGGGAAGTAAACCCGTCCACCGTTTGAAGGTGTGTTGTTGTGCATCATTCAATTCGTCATCCCACCCTAAATTATCGCGCCATAGGTCTTGCATCATCATTCTACCGTGGATTAGTACTGGTGCCACTAATCCCAACGGGTCGAACAGGCTCATGATTGCTCTCAAGACTATTCGCTTTGTTGGTTTCTTTATTCCATCGATATATGGTTTCAGATCGTTATGCCAACTTGCCGAGAATTGTAATGTATCTGTAGACGGGTCCCATAGTATACCTAGCACACGTGGGTGTTTTGTCTCTTCACAAAGGTTAATCTTCTTGTTCTTATCGCTAGCCGATTCTCCTAAACTTGGAAGGACAGACGGTTGGTTGCTCACCCAATTTCGCATGTTGAACCCAGCTTGCCCGTGTATATTTTTCACCTCTTTCACCCGTTGTATAGCTTCTTCTATCGTATCGCAACTATCATAGTAGTCGTCCATATATGTGTTATTAATAATGGCAGCCGACGCTTCTGGAAACTCTTTTGTATGCTCTTCTGCATTTTTGCGCATCACATATTGGGCTGAGCATGGCGAGCAGGTGGCTCCGAAAGTTGCTACGTCCATTATGAACACTTTAGGCGATTCATTTTTGTTGAACCTAAAGAGGAATCTTTGTGAGTGAGTGTCCTCTTTTCTGATGCGAATTTGATGAAACATTTTTTCAATGTCTCCCCCGAAAGCTATTTTTCTTTGGCGAAACTTACAAAGGACTGCAGGTAACTGCACCAGGAGATCTGGTCCTTTCAACAATTGCGAGTTGAGGGACACTCCATTCACTTTGGCTGCTGCGTCCCATACCAATCGTTTCTTTTCAGGTTTTTGAGGGTGGCCGACTACATTTAGTGGTAAGTACCAAGTTCTCCCTTGGCAGGCAGAAAATAGTTCTGTCTCGTCTGCTTGGTGGGCATAACCATTTTTTATATACGCTCGCATCTGATCGTGTACATTTTCTTTTAGGTCTGGATCCCTCTCCAACTTTTTTCTCGAGAGCACGCAGTCGAGCTAAAGCCATCGGTTTGCTGTCTGGGAAATCCACTATATCGTTTTTCCACAACAGGCCTGTTGTATATCGACCGTCGATTTTTGTTGTGGTAGCTTCTAGCATCGCTTTAGCTCTTTGCAAATCTTCTGGTTCAGGCAGGAATTTGTTGAATGAGCTTACTGGACTTTCTTCTAAGGCAAAGTATTTTCTCATTGTCTCGTTCAACTCGTAGTCGCAGGGTTTTTCGCTATCGGCATCGTCGTTGGTAGCTTCGCCGTGATGAACATTAAGGAATGCATTCCCCTGATTCGTTTCGGTGGTTGTATTGTACGGTCCGTAAATAGCCCAACCTAACGCGCAGCGCACAGCAATAGGTTCGCCGGGGTGTCCTGAACGCGTTTCCAGGGGTTGGATTAGATGATTTACATCAGCTAGTCCGATCAGCAGTTGAGGCATCGGATCGTCGTAGGTGTGGAGCGGGACATCCTGTAAATAGTTAAGTGTACTTATCAGTGTGTTGCATTTTTTGTTATATAGAGGAAGACTTAGCTTGTTGACAGTGTGAGCGGCCGCTATTGAATAGCGCCGCTCATCCCCCATTGCTGATATCTCCATGCTGACGCGTTGTGATGCAGTTTCCTTTCTAGTCACGTTAGAAGTCCAGTGTAGTTCCAGTGGGTCCGGGTTTCCTTTTAAACCGAGGCGTTCAGCTAAGACGGTTTCCACCAGTGTGAGTGACGATCCTTCATCCAGGAACGCCAATGTTTTTATGCTCACTGGTCCATTGTGCACTGTAACAGGCACGATCCGGAAAAGTATGTCAGTGGGTCTCTGCTTCATTCGATGAACACTACACTCAGCTACCGTTGTCGGAGGGTTAGGAGCACGCGCAAGGTTTGGGTTATGTAGCAGTGTATGGTGTCGTTCACGGCAACCTAAGACTTCGCACGAGGATCTCGATTTGCATGGCTTAGTGCCATGGTTTCCCAAGCAGTTGTAGCACAGTCTTAGTCTCCTCACAGTCAGCAGGCGGTCTTCTACTGGTAGGCGCTGGAATCTTTCACAGGTTTTGACTCGATGAGTTGGGTTTTGGCAAAGCAAGCATTTAGGCATCCTGTTGATATTACCTTCTCTGGCTTTAGACGTGTGGGCTTCTGAGTCAGGAGTTGCCGGGCTGGTGGCGATAGCTTCTTCTGAATGCACAAAGATGTGTGATCGTTGCTGATTCCTCATCATTCGAGGGAAATTCGACTTAGGTGGAGTGTAGGTGGTCACCTCACTTGCCTTTTCCACTAGCTGTTCCATGAACTGTCCAAATTCTTGAAGCGAGGGCTCTGTTTTGTGGGATTCTTTTACGGCAAATTTGTAGTTAACCCACTCAAGACGTCTTGAAGCCGGTAGCTTTTCAACTAGCTCCTCTAGCAGCTCATGGTTCGAAAAGTAGTGCTTTCTATCGGATGAGCTCAGTTGATTACACAAGTGTTGTACCGCTAAGCCGAATGTAATCAACTCATCCAATCGTTCCGGTCCTGGTGCTGGCACTTGGCGAATTTTTGCTAGCATGTCTTTGGCTACGAGCGATGGCTTGCCAAATAATCGTTGCAGCGTTTTTATAATTAGCGGCACTGATTGCGGCGAATCAAACCAGCCTTCGACAACCTCGCGCGCGCTCCCCCTGTCAAACACTCCTCCAACCTGGCTAAATTTTCCACGTGGGATAACCCACATGCAGCCGTAGATTCCACGTAGCTGTTGTAGAATTTTGGCCAGTCCCTTGGTGTGCCTGAGAACGTCGGCAGTTTTTTGGGCCACGTCTGTCTCGCTGCGATCTGGTCTGCCGTTAGCTTCGTTGTGTAGCTACCCATCGGCGTCGACTCTTTCATCCCGTTATCCTGCGGGTGCAGGGTAGAGTTGACATCCGGGAAAAAATTACATTGCTTGTGTAACCATTCTGCTGATTTTGCTTTACCACTAACTTCCGCAACAGAAGGCACATATTCACTCCCTCTCGCCGAGCACTGCGTGATCAACTTGGTCATTTTCTCCATCATTGCACCCTGCGTTTCCGCATGCCGAGCGGCCATCATCTTCTGCTCTTCTAATAGACGGTTCACCGTTTCATTTTGCTCTCTCACCAAGTTTTCT
Source organism: Anopheles arabiensis (assembly GCF_016920715.1). NCBI lineage: Eukaryota > Metazoa > Arthropoda > Insecta > Diptera > Culicidae > Anopheles > Anopheles arabiensis. Next base: position 57,654,776 of record NC_053517.1, on the reverse strand, counting down.
AATGCCGTTCGATGCGACGAAGCATATGACCTTATGCTGGGCGTTCGACCTGCCTCACGTTGGGGTGTTGGTGAGGAGTAATGCGATCCTTCTTCTGGTTCTAATGCGCCAGGTGGTTTGGTGGCCGGCTTCTCAATCGGCTTCATGTCGCCATCACGGTGAGCAGCTTCGGATTTGGGCTTCCCATCTTGAAGCGAGTTGCTGCTCTCCTTAGGCTTACTGCCGGATGCCATTTCCCCCTTCCCTTCTGCGCGGCTCATTTTAGAATCCTCGGGACCCTCCTTAGATGCACACTTTTCACAAAACCACGTTTCGTTTTTAATGCTCCACGATACGTTAGCGCAGTCGAAATGGTTCCACTGCCTACACTTTTCACAAGCAACCATGTTCGATGCACCATTTTCACGGTCACACGCAACGCAATCGAACTTCTTCGCGGGTCTCGGCATTTTGCGTAAATCTCACTTTTTGAGATAAAAAAGACGTTTGTAAACGCGAATCAGATATCACGATTGAGAAAAAATTTTTAAGTTTTGTTACTTTAGTAACAATAAATTTATTTCCGATAATTTTCAACAACGGCGATTCGATCTTAATGCGCACGCTTAAAAATTTGTCCGGTCTCTCTCGTGTTTGCTTTCTAACTCCTTGCTGCTAATTGCGCCAAACTCGACCTTCTTTGACCCTTTCGCTAAGGTTTGCGACCTTAGCATGAAGCGCTAGTCATCTCGCTCTTATCACGGCCTAATCTCCTGATCGTACGCTAGCGCCAATCTGCGCTTGGTGGTGGAATCGCTCCGGTTAATCCGTTCGCTTCAATCCGTTCGCTGACAGGTGTTTGTTTACATCATACCGCGTGCCAAAACGTGTCAACGTGTCACGGAACCCAATTTACATCCGCCGAGTTTAAATCGTTCCTTCAAAGAAGTGGTGTAAAATTCCATAAACTATCCGCACCGTACCACCCGGCGACGAATGGACAAGCTGAACGCTACGTCCAGACAGTGAAGCGTGCATTGAAAGCGATGGGAACATCAAGCCATAACCTACAGGCAAACCTCAATCTCTTCTTACAACAATATCGCAAAGCACCTCATAACGAAACAGGAGAATCACCAGCGAATCTGTTCCTGGGTCGAAACATCAGAACACGTTTAGATCTAGTTCGACCGCAAAACACACACGCTAGACTCACTGAAAAGCAACATATGGAATTCAAAGCAAATTATCGCTCTTTCTTGCCGGGACAACAAATCTATTGCTTATCTGGTAACTCGCAAATGGATAAGTGGATACCGGCAACGGTGCATGCTCGCTTAGGAGACCTACATTACGATGTTTTATATCAAGGAAAACATCTGAAGCGACATGTAGACCAGATCAGATCTTTCCTGAGCAACAATCAGTCCACCAAAGTAACGAACGAACCGGAGACAACCCGAGCAGGTAGAGAAAATCAACACAGGCACTACTACGGCAACACCCAACCGACACAACTACGATCCAGCGGAGAAGATTCCCCAGACATGTCCACCGATGGAACCGAGTCATCCAGTACAGAGTACGCAACACCGATTAGCAGCCCCGAACCAATTGCTAGAAACACTCCACCAGTACTACGTCGCAGCGACAGGGCACGCCGCCCACCTCTGAGGTACTCGCCGTAGTTCCTCTTTAAGAAGGGAGGAAATGTTATGTATGGTCCAACCTGCTGTTGGGAATTATTGCGCTACCTGGCCAACCGCCTTTTGACGTCTGTCAATTTCGGGCGCGCCTTCGGGTTAAGCTTCGCTTTTTACGCACTCCCGCTCTATCTTGAAAACAAACCTAACGTGAATAAAACTTGAACTGAATTATTAAACACAAAATACAACATCTACCAATTAAGAAATGAAATGGTGTAAGAACCTCTTCTTCTTCTGACGTTAGCAGCAAATGTGTTAAAGGTCGCGAATTTAAAATGGATTCGATCTGAATTAAAGTCGCTCTTAATGTTTCTGGTGTTGGGTGCCGCGTCTTCCATTCAGTAACCATATGTCGCAATGCTTTCTTTATGTTTTTAATCAGACGTTCCCAAGAACCTCCGAAGTGCGGTGCTGCAGGCGGGTTGAACTTCCATTCTATTTTATATTTTAGTGCAGCCTCACGTCCCATTCTTAGATCGATATCTTCGACAATTTTCTTCAATTCTTTTTCTGCGCCAACAAAATTTGTACCGTTGTCACTGTACAGATGTGATATCTTTCCGCGGCGATGAAGGAAGTTATTCAAACACACCATGAAACTATCGGTGTCCAGTTTCTCTGCTAATTCCAGGTGTACAGCTCTTGTGCTCATACAAGTAAATATCGCTCCCCACCGTTTCTCAGTAGAGCGCTTAACGGTCACATCTAGGGGACCAAAGTAATCTACTCCTGTATGTAAAAATGGAGGATTGTATGGATGCGTTCTATATGTTGGAAGCGGTGCCATGAGGGGTGCTTTAGGAGCAGCGGTGTTCAAAATACATCTTTGGCAGCAACTTTTCACATTTTTTAAGACTGTTCGTAGATTGATAATCCAATAATTTTGTCTTAAAACTCCTATTACAACATTATCTGCCTGGTACATATACTTCTCGTGGTAGTCTCGAACGAGAAGTTTCACAAAACGTGACTTTTGAGGTAAAATAATTGGTAAACGCGCGCTGTATGGCAAGCATGATGCATTTTCTAGACGGCCTCTTGATCTTAATATTCCTTTTTCATCTAGGAACGGTACTAGTGTTCGAATGCTGCTTTTGTTCGAAATCTCCTTTCTTTTTTCGAGAGCTTCCATCTCTTCAGGAAAACCTTCCCACTGAGCTTTTCGCAGTAATGAGAGTTTAGCCGTTTCCATGTCCTGTACGATATTTATTTATTTATTTATTTATTTATTTATTTTTATTTTATTAATTGCTCGGCCACGTTGGGTTACAGCAATAGTGCTTACTGACTATAGTATACAATTATTCACGAAGGAGTAGGAAGGAGTTTATGGTACGGAAAAGGAGCGAAGACGGGATCGGTAGACAGGATAGGAGAGGACAGCAGGAAGGGAAGGCGGAAGTGATTACATTAGTAAACGCTGCTACAGCTTGATTTATGTCACAGTCAGCATCAGTAAAGGACCAATCGGTACCGGCTAAAATATGATGAAGCTTTTGGTAGTCCAGTTTCCTAAAATTGAACATACGAGCCGTAGGTATTCGTTGAGAGGATGCAGGGCGAGAGTGCGTAAGGAGCACACTTGTCTCATGAGCAGGATGATGATTGTCTAGCGCGACGAGTGGAACAGGTGAAGCTATGACGGGGGAGCAGCGCTCCAAGAAAGCATAGCATTGGCAGCATTGACCTTCTGTCCAATTGACTTTCGCGTATATTTTTTATGCCAGATAATTGCAGCAAACCGTTTACCGACATTCCATCAAGCAGAGAAACATTTTCACGAGATACACCAGTAGGAATGAAGTTATTAACCCACGATGCAAACGGTTGCCAGGAGAGTAATGGTGAATTAAAATCACCAAGTAACATCATAAGATCATTTGATTTAAGTTTGCCAGCAACGAAACTAACACTCTCATGCAAATCGTCAAGGACTTCTTCGGAAGAACGCAGATCGGGTGGAATGTAAACGGCGCCGATATAGATTGCAAGGTTTTGAAGCTTAACAATTGTCCAAACAGACTCCAGCGTGTCGAACGGCAGTGATAAAGTTGACGTGTTCAGCACGGAAGAGCAGGCAATGAGTACACCACCACCACGGCAACGGTTACTGCTGAGAGAATTTCGGTCGCAGCGATAGATGACATACGCATCCTCCGAGATAAGAGAGGACGAAATTGAGCCATCGAGCCATGTTTCAGTTAACACCAACACATCCATATCAAGTTCAGATAGACAGAGAGGCGTAACTCGTCTAGTTTTGTGCGCAATCCTCATACGTTTTGATAGTAGATGTTTAGTAGATCGATCGAAGGGATGAGAGAGCGAGATGCGCCGGGAGTGCTCTCGCTGCAAGTTATTAACGGCGAAAGAGAGTCGGACGGATTATGTGTATTAGATGCAGGGTTAGCTTCCATCAATTCGGGTAAAGTCGGTAGTTCATGAGAATCTTCAGCCGGATCAGCCGGTTTACGCTTGCTGAAAGTACTGCGTATAAGGCAAGCTCATAGGGCCATGATCTGGCGAAATAGTGAAATCAGCGTTTCGCAGTTGTGTCGTGTGGTTGATAGAAGATGGCGATGAAGGATGATCCGATTCACGAGTAATAGGCGCAGAAGGTGCAAGGGATGCTGCAGTAGTGGGTCGCCAAACATTGACGGAGCGGGGATTAAGGTCGATGAACTCCTTAAAAGAGATCCCGCGAGGCCAGGTTGAAGCAGCCAAAGCAATAGCCCGGTGCGAATCCGGTACACCAATTTTAAAAGATACGTAGGAGAGCGTAGAAAGATCCCGGTCGCGCCGTACAAGGCTATATACCAAGATGTCGTCTGTCCTTATGTTAAAACAGGCCATTTCACGGATCGCTTCAATCGGAGTATCAGGAGCAATACGGGAGATAAAGACCCAAGTACGGGGTGGGCGTTCAGGAACGGTCGTAATATTATTGCAGGACAACCCTGTACCCGATGAAAGCATAGCGCGTGTAACGGTATTGGTAGGCGATGGGTCGGGAGAGCGATCCAACAATCGACGTTTAGAAGGATTCTCACCAACAGCTTGATGGGTGAGCTTAGAGGCCGCAACTGGAATCGTGGTCGTTGAGTGCGTAGCAGGAATCGCAGAATGGTGAGCACTCGATGTAGTGGTATGCGTGGCAAGATGAGAGTTGAGCTTGTTCATTAGTGAGTTGAAGGAAGTGAGAAGCTCACGGTGCATGAGATCAAGCTCCTTGATGCCATGCTTAACTTCATCAAGCGTTGTGAGTAGTGGAGCCTGTGAGTAGTTGCGTTCCATTGAGTGAGAAGCAGTAAGTGAGTCGATGAAATCTTTCACGGAACGAATTGACGATGCTGATTCCTGTTTCATCAAAGCTATCTCGTTTCTAAAACAATCCAGTGAAGAGGAAAGTTCAAGTCGCAAGCCAGCTGATGCCGCCTGCACAGAACGTGAGGAATCGCGGAAATCGGACTGCAACGATTCCAACAGGTAGGCAGCGTCACGAGAAAGACCGTGCGAGAAGCGTAAAGTGTCAACGGCCCGCAAACGCTGAGCACAATCCGCGCAAGCCCAGAATAAATTTTGTGACTTTTTAAAATCACGCAGGAGCGGGGTTGAAAGTCCAATGCACTTATCGTGGTAATAGTGTTCACAAATACCGAAGCACGGAATTGGATCGTTGCTAATAGCACCTTCACATTTCTTACAGATCACAGACGCCATCGCAAAATAGCGCAAAGTTCGACTGAACAGTGAGTGGTCACAACAACCGCAGGCGGATTGCAATGTTTATATGTTGAACCGTACAATTCACAGGTGCCTCACAAATTTTGTGATACGTGAACGCGCGAGTGCAAATGAACCGAACTAAAACAATTCAAGCCTTAATCAACAAGAAAATCGCGGTAAAAAATCAACTTGGAAATAGGAGAGTGAGAGAGCACAACCAGCCGCTTTGAGTGACAAGTGACGAAAATGGTACGTGACAAGTGACGAATATGGTTCGAGAAAAATTGCTCCGGTTCTTCAAGAAATCGACATATTTTTTCATAACTGTTTGGTGCTTCAGCAATTTGTCCCACGATGAAAAATAGTATTCTGGAGCAATTGTTTCTTTGTGCACGGTAACGATGTGCTGTTCCTCAGCTACTTCATGTACTCCAGGCCAGTCGCGTTCATGCTCTTGTAAAAACTGTGGGCCATGTCCACGAATTGCTGGTGATTTTCGTGGCAATATCGGCTGGATTATCCTTTGTGGATACCCATCTCCATTGGTTGGCACTGGTTGTGTCCAATATTTCACTTACACGATGCGATACGAAAACTTCATACTTTCTATGTTCGCTGTTAATCCACGCAAGAACAGTTTTCGAATCACTCCAGAATATTGTACGACTAATCTTTAATCGAAGCTCTTTAATTACACTAGCAGTCAATCTGGCTCCTAAAACTGCTGCTTGTAGCTCGAGTTTTGGTATTGACAAAGCCTTCGTTGGAGCCACTCTAGACTTTGCTGCAACTAGTCGTACAACAAAGCACCCATTGAAATTGCTTCTTGCATATACGGCTGCAGCAAATGCTTCCTGTGAAGCGTCTACAAATGTGTGGATTTCAATTGGATTGGTAATTGAAGCAACAATTGGTCTTGGGATGGCTAAATCTTTAACGCTGGTGATCATTTTTAGCCATTCGACCCATTTTCCATGCAAACTATCAGAAATCTGCGTATCCCAATCATTTGTTGCGGCGTTGATAGATTGCATTAGAATACGTCCCTGGATGGTTATGTGACTAATGAGGCCAAGTAGATCATATGCACTCATTACGAAGCTCAAAGCTTCTCTTTTGGTTGGCTTCTTTTCCAGATTTATCCGTCCAACATCTACCTTGTACCCGAAGCAATCTAATTGTGTGTTCCACTGGACACCCAGGATCTTCTCGACACACGAATCTTTTTCCTTTATATTGATGATAGCCTTCACCTGATGTCGTTCTTGAGGAATAGCTTCCATCAACTCTCGCTTATTCGAGATGAAGTTTCTTATATGGAATCCACCATTTTCGTGAACCTGAATCACCTCAGTCACCGTTTTGATCGCCTTTTCCATGGAAAAGAAACTATCGAGGTAATCATCCACGTAATGCTGGTTTCGAATTGGTTCAAGTGCTAACGGGTACATTTCACTATTCGCTTCCGCATTGCGATTTTTCACTACCTGCGCACATGCCGGTGAGCAAGTTGCTCCGAACGTCATAACCTGCATGACGTAAGTATCTGGTGTTCTGGTACTATCGCCGTCACGCCATAAAATTCGCTGCGCATCTTGATCTTCCTTCCGAATTTTCACTTGGTGAAACATCTCCTTGATGTCACCACACACACAGATGGGTCCTTCACGGAATCGAAGGAGCACTCCAAATAAAGATGCCATCTCTTCTGGACCGGTTAATAATAGTGAATTTAATGAAACGCCGTTGATTCTTGCTGCTGCGTCAAATACTAACCTCGGCTTTGGTATCGGCTTATTTTTGTTCACTACCACAAAGTGAGGAATGTAAAATATTTTTGGTGATTGCCGTTTAAGCTCTTCGTTCGTTAGCTTGCGTATGTATCCTTTCTGCTGGTACTCTTCAAATGTTTTGCACAGCCAATTTTTCAAACCAGGGTCCTTTGCTAGCTGTTTCTCTTGCGTTGCTAGGCGACGGAGTGCGTTGCTATAGCTGTTCGGCAATATAACGTCAACATCTCTCCATAGCAAGCCTACTTCGTATCTACCATCCGTTTTCTTCCGTGTTTTCTCGATGATGGTCTCCGCTATCTATAATGCTTGAGATTTTACTGTTTTCACCGGTTTAACGCCAAACTCTTCGGTGGAAAAATATCGTCGCATCATTTCAGTCATCAAATCCTCGCTCTTGTGAATCATTAAGTGGTTTGTTTCTGATAGAAATATTTTGTCGATGCCAAAAATCAACCATCCAAGTTTGGTTTTAATCGCCATTGGTTCTTCCGGTCGTCCCATCTTTCGACCAAGCGGTATTAAAAGATGACTGTGGTTTAATCCAATCAGCACAGTTGGACGAGCTTTCTGGTAGTCGGATAGTTTGATGCCTTTAAAATGCGGATATCGTGCTGCTAATATGCTGCCAGATAGCGTTTGACTTGGCAGTTGTAGATTTTTCACAGTCCGTATACCACTCTTCTGCTACAGTTTTCCTGCACCGATAGGTTTTGTGTCCATGTTAGGGTCAATGGATCGGTTACACCGTTTAAGTGCAATTTATTTGCCGTATTCTCTTCGATGAGTGTTAAAGATGACCCGGCATCTAAAAATGCGTACGTTTCTAATGTGTGATTATTGTTTCGCAACACCACTGGAACAATCTGGTAGTAGACATTTTGAATTGTTTGATGGTAATTCATCCGAACTGTGTCTCCAGTGTGCAGTAACTGATGATGGGTTTCTCTGCATCCTTGAATACCGCATTCTCTAGCCGCATTGCAATTGTTCTGGCTATGATTATTCGGTGTTAAACATGCTTGACACTGCTGGCTGTTTACCACTATTTCTAGCCTTTCATGTACCGGAATATTCTTAAAACGTTCACATCGATATAGTGCTTGAGAACCCTGACAACATGGACATGGCTGGAAAAATCGTTGAACGTTCCGCACACGTGTATTGAATGGTCTGCTTTGTGTATTCATTGGGTGAAAATTTTGAGGTTGTGGTGGACGATTCATCGGACGATTGTTGTTTATTTCCGCTGGACGTTGTTGATTTGGCGAAAATTGAGGACGATGAAAGTTTAAAGGTTGTCGAAATCTTTCATTCCTTTTCGGCAATTTTCTGATATTTTCTGCTATCGGATAAAGCCATTCACTAAAATGTTCAAGTGTTGGTATTTTGTTCTTTTTCTCAAGGCTAGACTTAAATTCGATCCATTTCAATTGCTTATCGGTCGAAAATTTATAAATTAATTCATCCACTCAACGATGGTCTTGAAGGTATCCCTCTTTTTTAATGGCTTTGAGGTTGATGATCATGTCTTCCAAAGCATCTGACAGATCCGGTATCTTCATCTGGTTCTCGACTCTAACCTTCAATACTTCTCCAAGTAAATCTTGATACACTTGTTCTGGTCTTCCGAACTGTTCTTCTAATTTCTTCATAATGATTGGAACGTTGTCTGGTTCGAGAAACAATCGACGAACACATCTTTCTGCTTCTCCTTTCAATGCATGTTGTAAACGATTTAAGTTTTCTACATTGCTGAAACTTCCTTCCTCGGTGGTTTCTTCAAAGGCACGTTTGAACTTCGGCCAATCTTTTGAAGTACCATTAAAATTTGGCAAACTATTGAGGGTCATGCGCTTGATATGAGTTGATAAGGTCAAACCACTCATTTTCAACGCTTCAATTAATGCCTTTAGGGTTGTATCCTGATTTGTTGATTGCGAAATTCCCATATAGTTTCGGAGTCGTATTTTTCCGCGAAATCTTCTTCCTCTCTGGAGCCACCAAATGTTACGAACCGAGCTTCTCCGACAGGCCACGCGAAGGTTTGGCCCTCAGCAAGAGTTGCAGGGTTGTAACGGAGGAGAAACAAACAGCAGCAGAGTGGACAGAGTATTTGATACTTCGCCTACTAACCAGTCCTTCCCGCTAGTTGCTTCTGATCCAAGGTTGGGAAGCCTATGCAGACGGAAGGGGGTGTTTGGCTCGGAAATCCAGGGGCTCTGTCCTATTTCGGATAATTAGAATTAAACCTCTTTACTCCAAGAGCTTCTGCGTTTGAATCCTCTTTATTTAAAATATGGCCTACTTTTATACTAAATTTATCCTCACAAGTTTACCCGAATATCCGTTCGGACGGGATAATTCGTGTTTCCAGAAACATCTTATTTTCACGTGGAAGGATAAATAATGGTTACTATGATCAGATTGGTAAAAAAAAAAGAAAATTAGAATTGCGTGCGTAACACCATCCAAAGAAAAGCGACTAGATATGCTTTAAGACTCTTACCATGGCGACAGGGCGATGTGTTACCGTCATACCATTCCCGGTGTCTGCTTTTAGGGATTCAGTCGTTGAAGAAGCGCCGTGAGATAGCTAAATGCCTTTTTATGTCAGGACTACTTAACCACCATATTGATGCTCCTACTCTATTAGCTACGATAGAATTTAACGCGCCATCTAGGAATCTACGTACACGTCAATTCATATCCGTCCCTCGTTATAGAACTCGTTTTGGCCAGTCTGATCCTATGTCAGCTATGTGTCGAACTTTCATAAGTAACTTTGATTTATTTGATTTCAACATACCACAGAATGTTTTTAGAGATAGACTCAGGACACAACTTACGTAATAATTTTATTTTCAAAATACATTTTCTGTTCTTGTGCACCTGTTCTCCCCTATCGATTTATGTACCTTACATAGTCTATAAGAGAGCGGTACTTGTTCCGACGCAATGCGTTGCGATTTTGCCAAAATGTATGGGATTTGACAGACGCATGCGTTAACGACGCACGACGCAGCGTCAAAGTAGAAAAATTTCTATTTCGACGCACGTCGTGATGCGTCTGTCAAAATGGTTCAATCATATCGGGTGAAAATCGATATTTTGGTATCTCGAGCAACATTCGAGCAGATCATGGTTAAAAATTTAGAACAAATGTCACTTGGGATGTTTCAGAACAAAAGAACTTAACAAACAAGTTTTATTGCTTTCTTTGCACAATTAAACACATTTTGGGGTAATACATGTTGAGCAAATGATTCGCCCGTGGATAAAAAAACTGATTTTAACAAACATTGAAGTGGCCGCTTCTGTAGATGTGTGGCTTAACCCAACAAACTGACAGTTTTTTGTCTTTGTTCGATGCAACTGAATTTTTAGTACAGGAAATTGGTGGCGTTTTCGGTATCTTGGTTATTTGGACGGTATCAGGACGGGCACCGGTACCAGGACTGGCACAGGTATCAGGACTGGCACCGATTTCAGGACGGGCATCGGGATTAGGACTAGCATTGGGAGCAGGACGGGCATCGGGATCAGGACGCCGTTTATCCGGGTACCTTTTATCCGGCTGTTCGTTTATCCGTGCTGTTGAGAAATGACAGTTCAATACAATGGTAACATTGCGTTATGAAGAGGATATTTGAAGAAGCGGTTAAAAGAGCACATTGTCATAACAAAAGACACGATAATTCAAGGCAAATTTCGAATATTCTCATTGGAAAAAAACATGTAGTTAATAAAAACGGAGTTATATATAAATTATAAAAAAATAAGATAATTTTCCAAAAATTAATCAGGAATTGGTGATAAAATATATCATTTAACTCATTATAGGAGTTATTCACATATCCGGACCAGGTCAAGTCCCGAGAAGCCAGGATTAACGGTGCTCCATTGTATTATTTCAATTTTAAAATATGATATTGTAGAACCCTCCTCTTTTAAATAATACACACGGTATCGTTGATGTTTCCTCGTCACCGTTTATTAACCATCTCATCGATTCTCACCAAAGTTTTCTTTATGTAACTTCCAACAGTGACCAATGTTCTCTCCCACAATTCCCTCTCTTTTAGTCAACGTTCTCACACTTCCCCTCATTCTATGTGTGTTCTCTCTCTTGTATACAACACTGCTTGTACGCAGCTCTACAGATATATGCTTTTACTAGTTAAGGAATATAATTCTTGGTAAAAGGTAATAAAACATGCTATGAGACCACCTGGACTACATGCACTTTGATTCTGAATTCCATCACGTGATCTCTTTAATGCACCTTGGGATAAATGTAAACAAACCCGTGTTTTCGAGTAGGTACTCTAATCTAATTCTAGCTTTGTGGCTAGAATAATCTAGACTGAAAATTGCAGGCTAGTTTTTTGTGTGGTTTTGTATGGATTGTTTACATGATTTCAGCCTCCAACTGTCAAACTCCATACAAAAAACTAACTAGAATCGTGAAGGCCCCTAATGTTTGTTTTAGTTTATTAATTTACAAATTTGTTATAGTTCATACTTTGAATTTTTATTGTAGCTTTAAGATAGTTTTTATGTTTTTATAGTTCTAGTTACAAACTGAATTAAAATAAAAAATGAATTAAAAACATAACTGAACAATAAGTTAAACTTGAGTTGTATGATATTATACATGAATCACAATATAATAAAACATGAATTACTAAAGCAAATCGTATCATACCTTCAAATAGGGACGTAACACTTTTTTAAGGCAAAGACTCGTCTCTTTCACAATTCTGCGAATCGAAGAACGAGACACCTGAAATAAAATAATAAAAATGTATTATTTTCAGTTTTAACGCCGTGCTAATGATACTAACCCCAAATAAAAATTGACGGTATGGCTTGTAGCTATGTAATGAAGCAGTACAGTCTGAACTCAATGGTTGAACTTCGATTCCCTGCCAACTATTGAATATGTGTTTTTTAGTTGGCACGTTTTTCCACACAAACTGACTCTCTGATATTTTTCTCAGCAGGCCATGAGATTTTAGAGAAATTTTCAAAAACCGGTTTTTCCATACAAACGTATGCTTTTTAATTGAACTGTCAGCCAACTATCGAGCGTTCAACTAAAAAGCATGCCAACTAAAAAGCGTTCAACTTTTGAATTCTTACTGTATTAGCAATCTTTCTTGAGTGGTGATGGCATCGCGCATATTCGTATTCATACGAGCTATTTCCGGTGCTATGCTTCGCAGTAATATTTCCAAATCTTCTGGTTTTACGCGAATGAAGGTATTAATTGTTTCGTTGGTCCGTTCTGCGACAATATCATCCAACAAAAGCCAGGTAAAAAGACGTTAACCACCAGAAGCGCAAGCGCATAGCCAGCAGCCAGGTAAAGAAACGTTAAACACCAGAAGCGTAAACGTTCTCGTGTTTTACCCCAGAACATAAATAAGGAAAACGCACCACAGATAAGCAATTAAACTTCCGTAAAACCCAGGCATAAACAGGAAAACGTTCGCTGCATCCACAATGCACGGATAGTTGATAAAACACAGGCACGCTAGGTATAATTTAAGAAACACCTGTAAAAACCCAAACCCGGAAAACCAAACGAAATCTCACATTTGACAAACATCTGGTTGCCAAATGTGTCACAACTTTCACACCATCTTTCTTATAAATAAAGCTCGAATTGATGGCGAAGTCAGTTCACCTTCCATAGACACGTAGATCACTCGTGTTCTGGTGCATCTCACCAATTTGCAGATACCGCCGAAGGCTCTGCCCAATTTGATAATCACTTTTGGTTATCAGCTGTTCAGTCAGTTGACCGATCAGCATTATCCTCATCGAAATAAAGTGCACTTTTGCACTAGTTCCACCCAACTTCTCCCACGGTGTCCGATTTCGCCTCGGTCATCAACTCGACGCGCAAGGTCGATCCAGTCCGCGATTCCGCCGACGTAAGCAAGTGCTTCTTTTCGAACTTAGCGTAAGTGTGAACGGGTTGACGTAACCGATACGCGACCAATGTGTATACATTTTGGTGTCGCGTTCCGTACGATCCCCTTCCTCGTCCCACACCCTTACACTGCGCTCCGCGCATTGACTCACCGAAACGGTTTGAGAAGCGCGGCCGAACCTACCACAATTGGTCGCATTCACCAGCTGCGCACAATTCGCTGGTTGCGACGCCTTAGCTGTTCCACGCTTAGTGCTACCGCCCACGATAGCGAAGTCAGCCACTCTTCACTCAATAAAAGAGTATCAATTTTTATCCGGATAAATTTATTCACAATCCATAACAACGCGTAAACAATTCTGCTTGTAAACAAACATTTGAACAGACAGAACTGACAGAAAGTTTTCGCTTGCTTCAAATGACAGCGGCTTTGTGTTTTCGGTGGTGCACAAATTTTAATAGTTTAACGATTATGAAAATATAGTTTTAGGTTATTCCTTCGAAACAACACACAATTAGTTTGACAGATAAAATCGAATGCGGCGTCCGACGAAATCAAAAATTTTGATTTCGTCGGACGCCGCATCCGATTTTATCTGTCAAACTAAATGTGTGGTGTTTTGTAGGAACAATATCAACTTAATTTTTCATAATCGTCATATTAATAAAATCATCCAATTAATCGCAATATTATACGAAAAGGCGTTTGACAGCACGAGCGATAAAATCGCATGCGATCAAGCACAGACACGGCCCTTATAATCACTTTGAGTATGAGTATGTTCATTGTTGACTGTTCAATGTTGTGGGCTCCTGTCGAAACTCGTAACAATAACACACCTAGGATTTGGCTGAATATTCCTTTTAAAGTTGAACAGAACACTAAAATGCGTATATCGACACATAATATGACCTTCTTCTTCGTTTTGGCTCAACAACCGTTGTCGATCAAGGCCTGCCTGTACCACTTGTTGTTGAGAAAGCAACATGTGTGCAATGAACACATCATAGTAGTCTTTAGAAAATGTTTAATATCGTCAGTCTAGTTTAAAATACATTACATACAAGTTCATTGTTTAGTTTTCTGCTCCTCTTTTATTCCACTGTGTTATAACTCCGCTCAACAGGTTATGGGCCCAGAAGTACTGTCGAACAAGCGTTAAGTTTGTGTTATATTGAAGTAATAATCCATCGAAAATTTTAATCTTGAAGAAACACTGAAAACTTAAATCTAGAAACATGTCTGAATCACACGTCACCATTGAAAAATTAAACGATCAAAATTACGCAATATGGAAATTCAAGATGGAACTTTTGTTAGCAAGGGAAAAGGTGCTGACTGTCGTGAAAGATTCGAAACCAGCAAGTCCCGACGCTGCATGGATTGCGAATGATGAACGTGCTAGGGCACTGATCGGTCTGTCGTTGGACGACAGCCAACTCATCCATGTCATGCAAACGAGTTCATCGAAAGATATGTGGGATGCCCTAAAAGGCTATCATGAGCGTTCATCTTTGTCCTGCAAAATACACGTCATGCGAAAAATGTTTGCCACAAAAATGACTGAAGGTGGAGACATTTCTAACCATCTCAAAGAACTATGTTCTCTGCGACTTCGTTTAATTGCGCTGGGAGAAGAAATGAAAGATCCATCCTTTGTCGCGTTAATGTTGTCCAGTTTGCCAAAATCCTTTGATGGTTTGATCGTGGCTTTGGAAAGTAGGCCTGATGAAGATCTTACGGTGGATTATGTAAAAGGCAAATTGTTGGATGAAGGAAGACGTCGAGCAGATGATGCAGATGAAGATAAAGCGTTACTATCTGGAGGAAAGAACATCACGAAATTTTGGAAGGACAGGAAACTAACAACCAACAAGGAAAAACAGTGCCATTATTGCAAGAAGAATGGGCACATAAGAAAAGACTGTAGAAAATGGGCTGCAGACAAAAGAAGTAAACTAGATGGTGAAAGCGTCAACGTTGCTAATGAAGACAATCGAGAGGAAGTATGTTTGTTCATTGGAGAAGGAAACGAAACTGGACCATGGTGTTTCGATTCTGGTGCAACTTCTCATATGACGAACGATACGTCTATTTTGAAATTAATAGATAAATCGAAGCAATCCTCGATTTCATTAGCGAACGGAGATTTCATCAAGTCAGCTGGTGTCGGAAGCTGCAAATTGTTTTCCATGGATGGAAACGGAAAACGCAAGAAAGTTTTCTTGGACAAGGTGTGTCATGTACCATCTTTGACGACAAACCTATTATCTGTAAGTAAAATTACCGATAATGGATTCGAAATGCTTTTCGATAGGTATGGATGTCGTGTCCTGAAAGGAAAACAAGTATTGCTGATTGGTGAACGTAAAGGTGGTCTGTATTATCTAAAACAGACTGAACAAGCCATGTTGGTAGATAAAAACCATGAAGCTTCCTGTATACACCTATGGCATCGTCGATTTGGCCATCGTGACATAGAAGCCATAATGAAGATTGCGCGGAACAATTTGGGAAGCGGCTTGAACATCAACCGATGTCATGTGAAATCCATTTGTGGATCATGCTGTGAAGGGAAGATGAGCCGTGATCCTTTCCCAAATTCTTCATCTTCAAGGACATCTGGTGTTGGCGAACTGATACATACGGACTTGGGAGGACCGTTTGAAGTATCAACAGCCCGAGGAAGCAGATATTTTATGACTTTGGTTGATGATTTTAGTCGGTATACAATTATCTACCTGTTGCAAAACAAGTGTGAGACAGAAAACCGGATCAGAGAATATTGCGCCATGATGAAAACACAGTTTGGACACTATCCGAAAGTCATCAGATCGGATGGTGGTGGTGAGTACAGGAGCAATTCTTTAAAGGAATTTTTGTAGATCACGGCATCGTGCATCAACAAACTGCCCCATATTCTCCACAACAAAACGGCGTGGCTGAACGTAAGAACCGGTACCTCGTTGAAATGATGAGATGCATGTTGGCAGAATCGAACATGGACAAGGTGTTCTGGGGTGAAGCGATCACCACTGCCAATTATTTACAAAATCGCTTGCCATCCTCCTTACTGGAATCGACACCTTACGAAATGTGGCACGGAAAGAATCCTTCGTATGAACATCTTCGAGTATTTGGTTCAGAAGCTTTCGTACACATTCCTAAAGAAAAACGGCGTAAGTTGGATAAAAAGGCTGAAAAGTTGGTGTTCGTCGGATACGCGGACAATCAGAAGGCCTATCGATTCGTAAACCTGGAGACGAAAATAATTACCATTAGTCGTGACGCAAAATTTTTAGAACAATGCGAGGTTGAGAAAATTGGAACAAAACCGAAACCAACGACATCAGGAGGAGTAGTGGTACTGCCACTTGGATCAACTCCTTCATTATGTCGTGCAGAAGAAACTACCACGAGAGAAAACATTGTTCAAATGGAGGCTTCTGCTGAATCCTCCTGCATTAGGGAATCGAACATGAACGATACCGTGGATGATCTTGATGTTACACCATACATCAGTGCATCTGATGGCGAACTATCAGATGAACCAGGGGCTATTGAAATGCATCAAAGTGTACGTAGGTCCATGCGAACAACAAAAGGCATCGCACCTGTTCGATTCAGGGAGGAAAGTTATATGGCGGGATCTTCTGAACAAAACGAAGAACCCAGAAATTTGAAAGAAGTTTTCATCTGTGAAGCGCGCGAAAAATGGATATCGGCAATGGAAAATGAACTGAAATCACACGAAGAAAATGGAACATGGGATGCATTGGTAGAGCTACCTGCTGGCAGAAAGATTGTTGGTTGCCGCTGGATTTTTAAGTTGAAGAGAAATGCAGCTGGACAAGTAATCAAACACAAAGCTCGTCTAGTGGCGCAAGGCTATTCTCAGCAATTTGGCGAAGACTATGATCAAGTATTTGCTCCGGTCACAAGCCATACAACATTTCGTTTGATGCTCGCTATAGCTTCTAAAACACAGATGAAATTACGGCATTTAGATATTAAAACGGCCTATTTATATGGTGATCTAGATCAGGAGCTTTTTATGCGACAACCACCTGGATACGAGATAAAAGGCAAAGAGCATTTGGTTTGTCGATTGAAAAAGAGTATTTATGGTCTGAAACAATCAGCTCGATGTTGGAACCAGAAACTGCACGGTGTTCTGCTAGAGATTGGCTTTCAACAAAGTGCTGCTGATCAGTGTCTGTACATTAAAACTGAAGATGGAAAAAGAGTCTACATTTTAGTGTACGTGGATGATATGATAGTCGGTTGTGTGGACGAGACTCTCATTGATTCTGTGTATCACGCTTTAACCGAACATTTCGAAATGACGGACCTGGGACCAGTTAGTTACTTTCTGGGAATGGAGGTTAAATGTGAAAAAGGTAACTACAGCGTTAGCCTCGAAGGTTACATTGAAAAATTGATTCGTAAGTTCGGATTGAGCGAAGCAAAAACTGCGAAAACACCGATGAATGAAGGATTTTTGAAGCAGCAAGACTCAAGCTCTATTTTGAAAGACTCTACTCAATATAGAAGTCTAGTTGGTGCTCTTCTATACATATCGGTGTGTACGCGACCAGATATTGCTGTAAGTACGGGAATACTTGGTCGTAATGTTAGTAATCCTACTGAATCATGCTGGGTTGCGGCTAAGCGTGTTGTAAGATATTTAAAAGCAACTAAACATTTTAAGCTCACTTTCAACAAAGCTGGTAGCGATTTGATTGGTTATTCTGATGCTGACTGGGCAGGTGATACTATAACAAGAAAATCGACTACCGGATATGTGTTTTTCTATGCTAGTGGAGCTGTGTCATGGGCCAGTCGCAAACAAACCAGCATTGCATTATCGTCGATGGAATCAGAATATATTTCCTTAAGTGAAGCTACTCAAGAACAAATGTGGCTTACTCGATTGATGAAAGACTTAGGAGAACATATTGAAAACCCCGTTAAAATCTTTGAGGATAACCAGAGTTGCATTTGTTTCGTCAACTCTGATAGAACCAATCGTCGATCGAAACACATTGAAACAAAAGAACACTTTGTCAAACAACAGTGTGAATCTAGAAAAATGATGCTTGAATATTGTCCCACGGAAGAGATGGTTGCGGACATTCTAACGAAACCACTAGGAGCAACAAAACAAAGAAAATTTACGGAGATGTTAGGGCTTCATGGCACACGTTGAGGAGGAGTGTTGAGAAAGCAACATGTGTGCAATGAACACATCATAGTAGTCTTTAGAAAATGTTTAATATCGTCAGTCTAGTTTAAAATACATTACATACAAGTTCATTGTTTAGTTTTCTGCTCCTCTTTTATTCCACTGTGTTATAACTCCGCTCAACACTTGTGGGGTTGGCTTTCAATGACTTAATGATTCCCCCATAGCAGGATAGTCAGTTCTACGTATGGTGACACGGTCTATTTGGAGATTGAACCCACGACGGGCATGTTATTAAGTCGTACGAGTTGACAACTGTATCATGAAACCGGCTTCTACCGAAGATAAACTCCTTGTGAACAGCTCGATTTAACCCATTGCCTCTTATAAACGCTTGAAAAGATGAACATGCTTGAAGAAATAAACGATCTATCCATGAGTATCAGAATAGCGGGGAAATGAATGGACCAACAAATCAACGTGAAAGAATGTTTTTAATAAACTTTTTATTTGATACGGATTGAAGAGTACACATGCTTTGTTTTGGGCCGGTAGCTTGTAAATAATCGGGAATTCGAGCAAATTCGCTTAAACTGGAGCCTTAAACTTCCCTTTAACCGTAGAGTTGGCAACCAGATTTAGACACGTAAGTTGGCAACCGGCATACCCGGGTATTACACAAGTTTTGATGCAAAAAATTTACGATTTTCAAAGGTAAACAATGCTTTCTATACAGTGAACCCACCGACAAACCGACGTGACACTTCGAACAAAATGAGCTTCAAAAGTTGTCTCCTTATTTCAAATGAAAATACGTTAAACACTAGCGCCATCTCTATAATGATTCGCTTACTACACTGACACAGAGAAGAAACTGCTAAATCCCCTTTTTGTTTTTCTTCGCAAATTCCAATGCGTATTGTTTTATGTACTTCTCACATCTTTTGCATTGATTTGAAAACTTATAAAATGATTTTCCTGTGTGTTTTGTCCAATTATTCTCACAAAATCTTGCCTCACACTTCCTTCGGCATTTGTATTTAGAAAAGTTGTTTACATCGAAGCCGCAGTGAACAGAGCTTACTTTGACAGAAGTGTTCGCCTCACTGGTAAATGACAGTACTTTCGTGTGGGACACTTTTGTAACGCCAGTGTCACGTCGGTTTGTCGGTGGTGAACCCTCTCTTATTTGACACCTCTCCAATTTGAAAAACCTCTCTTATTTGAACATTTTGCACAGTCCCTTGATTTCCAGTACATTTTTGTTCCTTTAATTTGGAAAACCTCTGAAATCTGTGTCCCTCTTATATGTGTATGGTGTTGCCATGGTTATTGAAAGATGTATGCTCAAATTGGCAATCCTGTTCGCAGTTTCCTATAGCAACAGTTCAGGCTGCATACTAAATGTTCTGTCTCTTTCTTGTTTGGATGGACCTTTCATTCACTTTCCACCTCTGTAATTTGAAAACCCCTCTTATTCGACAATCCCATCGCCTCTCAAATAAGAGAGGGTTCACTCCCAAGGAACATTTTAAATCTTATCATAGTTTTAACGATGTTGCTAAGGTTATTACATTAAGTCTTCCTTTTTCACTTGAATGTCGTGTATGACCTAATAAGACTATGACACAACTCATTTAAGACTGAAAGGGCCCATCTACAGAACTCTGTTAAGACTACTTGTTAAAACCATTTCTAGACCTTTAAGATGTGAGGCGCAAATAAACTATCAAAAGTACAGCAAATTGCTATGGATACGTTCATGAGACGGCAATGAAGCATCGAATATGAAGTCATAATAATGGTTGAGAATTATTTGAGCAATATTATGTTGTCTTGATATTTTTCCTGATGAATTCGCTCTCGTATGAGCAGAAATCCATGCCAAGAAAATTTCACTGTTGAAATACATTATAATAATTTGAAAAATATCAAAGCGCTTTATTTATATGCATCTTTTTTAATTGAAAATACATTATTTTAAAAATAAAAAGAAATTTATAACGCCCATAATTTGCACCAAAAGCTTTGTCAAAATAAACATGACGTGAAAAGCGTTCTAAAAATAGCCATTTTTCTCTTTGTCATGTAAACTATGAATTTATTTATCAAAATATCAACATGGCAAACACACAAATCAACAATCATATTAATAAAAATGGACTCCATTGGCTTAAGAACAGAAGGACTTTCCTGATCACAAGTTCAGACAATTTGTAATGCAATATGTGTGACTAAGATCGATTTAAACAGCATATAGCTTTAGGACGCGCTTGTGCAGACTAACAAGTTTTAAGACTCTCCGCGCACAGGCTGTGTCAGAGATACGCATTTTTACATTATCGCGGTTTTCTCAGTTTTATCCCCTGCATAGATTATTAGAATTAGACAAATATATAATAATCTTTAAAAGGGGATAAAACCACCCACTGCAAGCAACAGCAAAAAAGTATATTATAGTTTAGACCCGTAACATACAACTCACGCAGAAGTTAGAGATTCTCATGTTGTTTTTTGTCTCACGGTTTATTCACGTTTTGCGTAAATAGCGTATATCAGGAACAACCCGTACAGCCTGTTCCACGTTCCCTTCGCCCAAGACTTAATATGCGTTTAATAAGATCAATTGATCCTGATGCCCTAGTCTCAAATAACAAGTCTTTAAACGTGCATAAGAATACATTTACAGGTTGATTAAAGCAAGCTATCAAAATTCCAATTTTAGTTTTAACAGATAGTCTTATAAGCGTCTTCAGAACGTTTTAAAGGTTTAACAACTTTAAAGACTGTTAAGCATTTTTAAAAGATATGTTAAAACTATATGGCTTAAAGATCTCATAATTAAGAAGGCTTTAAGAAATGTTTAAGTGTAAAAGGTATGGGAAATGTTTATTGGGCTGTATTTTAATGCTGTAAGCAAGTAATGCCGACCATATATTCTCTTCTATTTCATTTAGGGCGGTGGCAACGCTTTTTCGCATGCGATTTTATCGGACGGCCTTTCAAATTTTTATATGGGATTCAACAGATAACGTCGGACGACGAAATCGCACGTCCGACGTTATCTGTCAAATCCCATATAAATCTCGTCCGATAAAATCGCATCCGATGAGCGTTGCCACCGCCCTTATTCATTAAGTTTTTTCATTTTATTATATAAATAACGGTCAAATTGAAATTTGGAATCGCTTGAATTTGACTCGAAAATAAGCACAATACGAAAAGAGGAAGAAGAGAAACGTCATTCTCCATACAAAATGTATGGAATACCCGGGTATGCTGGTTGCCAACTTACGTGGTAAAGTTAAAAAAAATCAAAATAAAATACTTACAGGCTGTTTAACTTATGCACCAAAAAATCAAAAATTAAAAGTTGGGAGGCTACGGAAAATTTCAGGTCAATAAAAGCAATAAATCAAAAGTTATTGCAGTTCGAAGTTGAAAAAAATACCTGGGTATCCGGTTGCCAACTTAAAGGGTTTTTTTTTTAATTGATTTTTATAGAGACTTTGAGCCTTTCGGCTTCATTCGCCTCTTCACTTAAAGGTTAAGCGATATTGCAGAGGTTAAGCTTATTATAACAGTTGAAACGTCAGAGTGAAGCGTTATTTCTGGTGCCATTTTAAGAATTGTAATCCCGTTGTGCACAAGCTACCGACACAAAACAAAACATTCGTACTCTTCAATCCGTATCAAACAAAAAGTTTATTATAAAACACTTTTCATGTTGTTTTGTTGGTCCATACTATTGGAAACACACGTCTGGATGGTTCGAGTTCAGATAATAGAGTGAGAGTTTATTAACAAGTGTACACAATAGTTCATGCTTTCGGATTGGACAATATCCAACATCTGTCAAATGACAGTTCGACCCAACTAGCCTACAATGACAGTTCGCTTCAACCAACACTCCTCCTCGAACTGGCTTTCCTAAATCGTAACCAGTCCTATTTCTTGACGCAATTTACTTAGTCTAATACGCGCAAGCGGCTTCGTCAACAAATCTGCTAACATATTTTCTGTAGGACAGTATCTGATATTAATGACTTCCTTTTGCTGCAAATCGCGCACAAAGAAATAACGTGTCTCGATATGCTTGCTACGTCGCTCTATACGTTCACTATTAACCATTTTAATGCAACTTTGATTGTCCTCAAACACTTCTATAGGCTCTTTGATTTCTAGTCCTACTTCTTCTAACAATCGTCTAACCCATATAAGCTCCTGACAACCTTCAGCTAATGCTACGAATTCGGCCTCGGTAGAGCTTAAAGCAACGCAGGTTTGTTTTCGAGAACCCCATGCAACAACTCCTCCACCTTTGGTTTGTTGAACCTCTAGCTGCAACTTATGATCAATTGTTGCTATCAAATATCGCAAACCCCCTTTTCGCTTCTATCCAATATTGTTGAGTTGGTTTACTGGATTTTTGAGCTAATATTGATGTACTAATAGCGATATCTGGTCTAGTATGCACGGCTATGTAAAGCAGACCTCTAATGAGACTAAGATAAGTTTTGTTATCTGGAAGTGACTCACAATCCTCCTCCTTCTGCTTTAAGTAGCCTAATTCAATGGGTACCGGAGTCATTTTGGCATTTTCCAGGTTGAATCTTTTCGCAAGTTTTTGAATGTATCCAGATTGTCCTAACTTGTATCCTTGCTCATCCTTTTCAATTTCAATACCTAGGAAATGATGAATATCCCCTAAATTGGTCATTTTGAAGTTGTTTTTCAGATGTTCCAAAATAGCTTCAAATTCACTATTTGTCTGAGTTATGATTATCAAATCATCAACGTATACCAATACATAAGCAAAAGCTTGTCCGTGCTTTCTTGTGTAAAGGCAAGGATCTGAATTACTTTGTACAAAATCTATTGCTTCGAAAGTAGAATCGACCTTTTGGTGCCAAACACGCGCGGACTGTTCCGAATTTTTGTGTAAATTCCTGCGCAACTAGTCTAGCTTTGTAACGAGTTGTATTGTTATCCTCATTTACTTTGGTTTTAAAAACCCATTTACAACCTATTGATTTAGAATCGGTTGGTAACTTGACTAAGTCCTAGGTGTTGTTATCAAGGAGTGATTGGTATTCCTCATCCATTGCCACTTACTAGCATCTTCACTATGTAAAGCTTCATTTACAGTACGTGGATCATGCATTATGGCTTGGCTGGTTGTGTGATTCGCAACTAATCCATGTAAATCTGGAGGATCAACAAGGGTCTCAGTTTCATGGTATACACCAGAAATACAACGAACTGCTATTTCTGGTCCTACATAGTTTTCCTTTCAGAATCATAAAGCCTATATGCCTTAGCAGTTTCGTCATATCCTACGAGTATTACTTCCTTAGACTTCCTATCCCATTTCAATCGCTTTTGCTTTGGAATGTGTGCCATCGCTTTTGATCCAAACCCACGAATGTGAGTGAGGTTAGGCTTGCGACCACTCCAAGCTTCTTCTGGAGTTAGAATATGCCCCTTTGTGGGTGATCTATTGATGAGATACTTGGCCGTTAGAACAGCTTCCGCCCAAAAGGGTTTGGGTAAATTTGCATCAAACAGCATGCAACGCGCTTTTTCTACTACTGTTCTATTGAACCTTTCCGCTAGGCCATTTTGTTCTGGGGTATACTCGGTTGAAGTTTGATGTTTGATCCCTAGTTCTTTTAACCTGTTTTGTAATAATTAGTTCGTATATTCCTTTCCATTGTCACTACGCAATATTTTTAGTTTGCGTCCGGTCTCTCTTTCCGCTTTGGTACGAAAATCTTCAAAAGCTCCTGTGTAGGATTGCGCCCTACACTAGTTTACCTTAAACTCGCGATTCGAGTTTCAAAGGGAGCAAAAATCAGCACGATACCAAATACACCTGAGAGCGCTGACAAGTGTCAAGTAAGAGCTACCCGCCAAGGACTCTGTACAAGATTTGCCAGCTGCGTGATTTGAAGATATAGAACAATAAATTCTGACTCCACAATCTGTGCTGTTAACTGAATTCTGCATATATTTCTTCGGGTACTTATTACAAAGTGCTGTGCTCCGTTAGCGATGTTTACATTTTGGGGTTTGTACGCTGGCTTAATTTCCCCTCTTTCCGTGAACATACAAATGTTTCCTTATTATTAGTCAATACATCACCCATGATTTACATAACTAATCACGTAGATGGCGCTACTATGAAGTGTGGAGTAGTTGTGTTATTGCCTCGAGATGGCGCTGCTATAGGTTTAAGGCTTAATTCATATGTAAAACAAATTGCCTACATTTTGGCGCATCTAAATCCTAAACAGCTCCTAATACTTCCGCTTCAGATTTTTGTTTTAAGAAATATACTGCAACTCTTCTAGTGTTATCGTCTATGAACGTTATAAAATATCGCTTTCCTCCTAATGAAGTTTCTTCCATTGGACCGCATATGTCCGAATGAACGATTTCTAAAATATCTTTGGCTCGACTGCCATTTGAAATGGGAGACGACACTGTTTTCCTTTCGCACATATTACGCAATTTTCAGACTCAATCCCATTAAACGTTATACCGGATGCTAATCCATCTTTTAACATCTTTAAATTGCTATAATTAAGGTGTCGCATTCTTCTATGCCATGTAGCTGAATCTACCGCTTTAGATTTAACCACCATCGCAAAACTATCTGTTGGAATGTAAGGGTTATGAAACGGTCATTTTGAATTGTTTGCGGTTGTTTTGTCAGTTGGGAATTAAAAGTTAAATGTATTTTCTGGCAGCACTGCCGATCGACAATTTGTGATTAAGTATGTGTGCGAATAAAGCGGCACTAGCGCATGAAACTCGATACGAGCCGGACGTGTTCTTTACTTTGTCTCCTTTGGCAATCGAAGACGACACAACGAAACACAACGTAGGGCGTAGAGGCGTCAAGGGGGAAAGGAACCAACAAACCATGTTCCAGAACGCAACACTATCTTTTCTCTCTTCTAACGGGAATAAGCCATTCGTAACGTCGTGACTACCGGTTGCAATAACAATACCGTTTGGTCCAGTTACTTTTACGCCTTTGTTGGTAAAATGAACTTCTTTGCCATGTCGAACTATTTGGCTAACCGATGATAAATTGTTTGATATTCCCAGAACATACTTCACATTTTCTACGTTAACCGTTGTGCCCTTTGGAATGCATTTAGTGTTAAACCTGATAGAGCCTGTAACGAACGTCAAAACACGAATGTCGTGTTAACGGTAATTTTGAAAACGATCCAACCTTGCCGTGAATATGAACTACAGAGAATTGACAGAAGAGAGCGAGGAAGGATGAGACCGAGGAAAGACGCCAAGAAAGCAAGAACGCAAAAACGAACGAAGCGGAATTGTGAAGTTGTGGAATTAAGTATAAATAAACGACAATAAATGTTTTTATCCGTCGATAAACTTGCGCGATCAAATTCATAAAGTGTGAAGTAAATTTAATTTCAAACATTATAAAAACATTTATTCCAGCACCTCGTGCCGTTCGTCACTAAGTGAGGTTAGGTGAGATGTCGACAAGCGAGCGTATGACACGAAGTAAGGGCTTGGTACTTGTTTCGACGCAGCGTATCGCAACGCATTGCGTGACGCACGCTGGTATCTGTTCGATGCGTTCTGTATGGATATGTCAACACATTTTACAAAGAAAAACATCAACAAACAGCAATAATACCTCTTATTTATAGGTTCTGATGTGATTATAATGTTAAATTACAACTGTAAAATTATTTCCAGTTCTGCTCAAAACAGTGCAAAGCATGTTTTCGCTTTTTTATTGCATATTGCATACTGACCCGCACACACCTGTTTTGCAGCAATTACGAAATTCCTTTCTCTAAATTTATTTTGTTTTGTTATTAAAATAATTTAGTAGTCCAATTACACGCAAAACTGCGTTCGATACAATTTAACGTGAAAAATATCGATTTTCACCCGATATGGTTAAACCATTTTGACAGACGCATCACGACGTGCGTCAAAATAGAAATTTTTCTACTTTGACGCTGCGTCGTGCGTCGTTAACGCATGCGTCTGTCAAATCCCATACATTTTGGCAAAATCGCAACGCATTGCGTCGGAACAAGTACCGCTCTCTGAGACCACTATGAGACTTCTGAATGAAGATTTTAAGAGTGTTTTGTGTTTTCGTTAAGCCTCCAGAAAGCTTGTTTGAACAAAAATTTTCACCCATCCTGTCAAAAAGTAATATTCAAATTTGGTTTTAAAAATCATACTATGAGACCACCTAGACTACATACACTTTGTTTCTAAATTCCACCACGTGATCTCTTCAATGCACCTTGGGACAAATGTAAACAACACCGTTTTTTCGAGCAGATATTCGAAACTAATTCTAGCTTTGTGCCTAGAATAATCTAGACAGCAAAATTGCAGGCTAGTTTTTTGTGTAGTTTTGTATGGAGTGTTTACATGATTTCAGCCTACAACTGTTAAACTGCATACAAAAAACTGACTAGAATCATGAAGGACCCCATTATTATTTTTGTTGCGGGAAGCCGTGCCGACCCCTGGACTTGCCGTGGCAGTTGCGCTGCCACCGGTCAACATCCAGGAGGACGACAGTGTACACGCACACTGTCGCACACACTAAGCAGCGCAAGGCTTACACAGAAAACTTTGTTTACTGAACTTTCAGGAGCTCTCGGCAGGGGCGCTCGGTGCGGCTGGTGCGCGGCCACCGTACTTTTATATTTTAAAGTGTATTGTGTAACAAGGGTTCACAAAGAAATAAATTTACACAAAGCAACTAAACACGTCTTTCCCGCTTATGCGTCAATCTTCGAATGACGGTTATCTGTCAGTTTATTCACAAGGTAATTACAAGTATCGCGCAATGACGTTTAAAATCTAAACTTAAGCTAGGCTTATACGTGCATGTTTACAGCTCGGCCGTTCCTGACTACAAATTGCCCTCAATTTCACTATTCTCCTAATTCTGGTTGGGAATTGTATGGTACAGATTCCACTTCAGAGCTACTCCAAAGCCTTAGCTTATCTAACTCTAAAATATTGTCGGGTTTGTTTGAAACCGTTGGCATCACGTATTACATATCGATCGTTAAGGAGCTTTTTGTAAACGATATACGGGCCCTTGTATTTCGGTAGGAGCTTCTTGTTAGTATTAACGGAGTGATCTGTGTAACGAATTGCTACAAGATCTCCTTCCTCAAACTTTTCTGCTGCGCGATGTGTTTTGCTAAACTGCTTTGCGTTCACCATTTGCGATTTAATTATATTTTGAGAAGCTGTGTTACGACACTCGGTAAAACCTACACTATTTTCCTGTTTTCCGTCCAAGTACTCTGTTATTTCATCTATTGTTGTACCTCGTTGTCCTATTCCAAATAACAAAACTGATGGAAGTTGTTGTGTCGAACTATGTACAGAGTTATTCAACGCATATTCTACTATTTGTAATTTACTGTACCAGTCGCTGTGGTCTAGGGGATTGGAAATTTTGCTAAGAATTGGTTTGATAACTCGATTAACTCGCTCCACCTGTCCATTTGCTTGAGGAGATGCAACTGCATTTAGTACATGAATTATAATACGGTTATTCAGAAAACTCTTTAGATGTAAAACAGGTGGCCTGATCACTTATTAACCGTCTAGGGCGACTGTAGTACGCAAAGTACTGATTCAATGCATTACAAACTTCTCGACTGCTGGTAGAAGATGTAGGGTATAGTTTGGTAAACTTTGTGAATGCGTCTATAACGACCAACAAATACTTTTTCTTTGATTTTAAAGCAGGAAGCGGCCCAAGATGGTCTATGTGTAAAGTATCGAACGGTACGGGATTCTTTGAAATACTGTGAATGTTACGCTTATTTTTGCGAGCAGGTGCTGAATACACAATGCATTTCAAACAGTTTCTGATAAGATTGTCCACCCGGTTCCGCATTGCAGGGAACCAAAAATGTCTACTGATTTTTGTGCAACATTTATCTACCCCTAAATGGCCTATCTTTTCATGCATATTCCGTATAACATTGTTGATCATTTGTTTCGGTACTAACAGTAAAAGTTTTCCTGCAGACGGTTCACGATATACTACACCATCGTGAAGTGCAAACCCTTCTGACAAACCATTTTCCAGTTCTTCTTTTATCTTGATTATCTCCGGATCACGTGTTTGAGCAATTTGCAACTGATAATCAATATCCAATTCGCTCACAGCACCTGCCATTGATACGCGACTAAGAGCATCTGCGTGACCCATGGTACTTCCTGGGCGATATTGAATGCTATAGATTTATTTTTCCAAAAAAGAGCCCATCTCACGATCTTAGCAGAGCAGTTTCGGTTCTTGAGAGTTTCAACTAGCGAATTACAATCGGATACAATAATTATGTGAAGGCCGTGTACGTAATGATGAAAGCGTTTAAGGGCATAAATCACCGACAATGTCTCCAATTCATAGCTGTGAAGATGAGATTCAGACGAAGATGTTGTTTTCGAAAAATATGCTATGGGATGAAATTTATCATCATCCTGCTTCTGCAATAGCACTGACCCAAAACCAGACGAGCTAGCGTCACAGTGGAGTTGTGTTTCGCGTTTGGGGCCGAAAATAGCTAGTATTGGAGAATTTAGGAGTTTTGTCTTTAATTCTTGAAAAGCATTCATACAATCATCATCAAACTGGAAAGGTGTTTTTTCCTTCAGCAAATTGCTCAATGGTTTGGCAATTCTCGAAAAAGATGGTACAAATCGCCGGAATAAAAGAAAAGACCTAAGCAACGCTGAACTTCTTTAGCATTTCTGGGAACTGGATAATTAAGTATTGCTTGAAGATGGTGATCACTCGGATGAATACCGTTGGCATTTACATGGTAACCGAGATAGTCAAGGTCACTGTAGCCAAACTTACATTTATCCAGCCTTAACTCCAACCCATTCTTGCGCAATGTTTTTAATACCGCACTGAGTGTTTGAACATGGTCTTCAAAGTTTTCACTACCAACAATTATGTCGTCCAGATAGACAACAAGTTTTCCCTGCTCTATAAATTCGCTCATTGAATTAACTCATTGAACTCAACTCATTGAATGATCTGGGTTAGCTTTTACTTCACACGTGAACTCTAAATAATCCTTTTGAATTACACAATTCAATTGAAGTGATTGCTCAAAATTAAGATTAGAACCTACATCAAAATGATTTTCGGTGGCACTGATTTCAATTGCACAAAGTTCATAAAATGCAGCTGATAACACTCTAGCATCAGATCCTATTGCAGTAGTAATATTGTTCATCAAATCAGTCGAATTATTTGTCATAGGATCTAGCGTAAGTAGTCTTTCAATATTTGATTGTAATGCAACTTTATTTGTAGTACGTATTTTCAAAAGTTCATTGATAGAATAAGCACATCGCTTGTAACAAAGATTAACCTTCAGTTTTTCCAACAAATCCCGACAGATGATCATAGGCCATGCCGTTTGATTAGATGGGATGATCATGAACGAATGCTGAACAAATGAACGGCGAAAGCGAATCAAACATTCTACTTGTCCGAGTGTCGTTAGTCTTCCATTTCCTAGCCCGCGATATTCTGATAGTTTTGGGTGGCACTCAATTCTGGGGACTACTTGTTCACTAATAAAACTCCTAGGGCTACCCGTATCAAAAGAGAATACACATTTGAGAATGGAGAGCTCACGTGATTGTTAGATAAAATTGCCACACTTACATTTTGCATTGGATGGACTTCATTTGTTGGCTGAAGCTCGTAGTGAGACGTAACCTCTCCCTGTTGAACTGCCGCTGAAGTAGATGGGACACGTTGAGGGCAATCGCGAATTACATGTCCTGTCTTGTGGCACAAGAAGCACGATCCTGGCGGGCGTCTGGGTTGTCGACAATCCTGCTGATGATGCCCGTAACGCGCACAGTTGTAGCATTTTACTGCAGTATCAGATCGGGCAGTATTTGGTGCTGCTATTGTTTGCTTCATCTGACGGGGCCGAATAAATTCGCATTGTTGTAGCGCAGCTCGTAGCTCGTTCATACTATAGGTCGCAAATCGAATTGCAGCATCATTAGTAGGATCTCCGATTCCATCAAGAATAATAGAAGTGAGTTCTTGTTCCGGAATCATTGCTCTTTTTGCGATGTTTTCCATTTCCATTATATATCGTGTTGTGGTCTCGTTCGGCAGCAATTTACGTTGTCGGAGTTGACGATATACACTTTCGGTCGGTGGTTTTGAAGAAAAATTAATCAGCAGTTTCTGTTTCAGTTCCTCATAATCGGTATGGATAGATGATTTAATCAACATTGCGGCGATTCCTTCGAACAATCGGCGTGTAACTATTATTTTTTGTACATCGTCAATTTGTAGCATGTGAAATGTTTTTTCTAGTTGGCCGACCCACATATTAACATCTTCTCCATTATCACCGCTAAATTTATCCATTAAACCTTCCACATAGGCAACAACTTCGGATAGCGGAAGCACCTTTTGGTTAGCTTCACCAATACTTGCGCATTCAGCGCGGTTTTCTCGCAATGGTTTCGGATTCACCGATACAACAAAGTTACTATCCTCGCTGGTCGCCATTTTACGCGTCGTTTCGGTGTTGGTGAGCACTCCGCAAACTGGTTTGACATGCTCCTTTTGTGTCGCTTCACTCACACTTTTGGGCACGATGAAACATGTCTTATGATCGGGCATTGCGGCCATTTTGTACGGCGGCTTGGTGTTGGTGCTCACCCCAGCAACTGCATTGCCGTATTCTCCTTGTATTGGATCATGTTTTCCTTTGGGAATGATTAAACTTTCCTCAAGCTCGATCATTCCAAGCACATTACACGATGGCTCGCCATGATTTTCGATTTCGTGAACTGCTTCAAGAGGCATATTTTGCACTGGCGTCTCCTGCTCGCACACAATCGAACACGATTGCTCAAAGAGCCGTCGGATTTGTGCTAATGTGGCGGTTGCGGGTACATTGACTTCTGCATGTTCAAGCGCGCACAGCATTTCGTCCTTTGTAGGCATAACGATGGCTAACTTATCCCACTTCTGAGTTGTAAAAAGGCTTCACAAAGAAATAAATTTACACAAAGCAACTAAGGCCCGTGGCAACGCTTCATCGGATGCGATTTTATCGGACGTGCGAATCGCATGCCGTGTCAACGCTCTTCCGATTCGCATTGCGATTTTTTGAGTGTGTTTGACATTTGAAGATAAACAAAACGACAACAACACAAAGCAGCCTCTGAATAAAGGCTTACACGCTAAAGTTAACTTTAAATAAATCTGCTCTTAGTTTTGATAGTTACTGCTAGTGGAAAAAGGGTAAGATTATCTATTTTCATTATTTATGGTCTGAGAAAAATCATAAATATAATGCTATTAATTCATACAGCTGGTGCTGTCCAGCAAGCTCTAGTATCGCGTCGTTTAGACACTTAACCTCTTTCGCTGCAGGTAAAATCTTCTGAAATCTGATTAAATTAACTTTTAAGCTCTTTTTGAGTTCTACTTGTCGATCATTTCGTCAGATGCCATGCCAACAACACTGCCAGTATCTCCAGCGTTTGCTTCTCCATTAGTTGCAGCTCCTACACAACCATCATCCGGTTTATCCGAATCATCATCCGGACCACATAGTATGATGGATTCTCATCCTTCGACTGATGTTATTAATCGCTCGTATCGGATCAAAATCAAAACGGAAGTTTTTGCAAAGCTTGTTCACGATTTCATTATGTCGTAAACAGTGGCGGATTTAACTGTACGCGGACTGAGTGGCCGTGGGAGGCCCCGTGTATGGTAATTCCAACTTATAGAACAGTGTGTACAGGAGTCTCATCGAGAGCTTTTGTGCTAGGTAGGGGCCCCATGGATGAAGGGACTCATAAGCTCACCTCCCACCCCCGCCAGCAAACCATTAAAGTGTGAATGCAAAAATATCGCTCGACACCTACCAGGGGCCTCCACTCCTTTGCCGCTTGGGCCCCCAACACTTTAAATCCGCCACTGGTCTTAAATCTAACCAATTTTCGCAACATTATCAACGCATGCAGCTGCACTTTAACGATAAAGCTACACTAATTGTTTTAAAGATATATAGTGTTCCAAAACATCATTCAATCTATAATTGAATATCATATTCATCATCATATGCATCATCATCACTGTAACAAATTTTAGTCCAAACTTAACTCTTATATGTTTTGTTTTGTTTTTTTTTAGATGGATTCAGATTCTGAAACGGAACTATACAGTTCGAGCATAGCTTTGCGCTACTTACTATTAAAAAGAAGGCGCGATAAAACCAACGATCTGTGGGAAAAACGTGAAAAAATCGGGCAATACCACACATTGTTTCATGAACTTTTGAAACAAGAAGATAAATTCTTCGAGTTTATGAGAGTTTCAATTAAAACTTTTTATTTCATACTGAGAAGGATAGAGCATCTTATAACAAAGCAACCTACAAACAAACATACATTTGTCCAGAGGAACGATTGATGATCACTCTCAGGTATTGTCATATACGTCTGACAGCTGTCCATCGACAGAAACTGCTAGTTGGGTAGCAAACAGCTGTCAGTGAGAATAAACGGCACTCTGTGTCTGAACTACGAACGAAACACATGTGTCTTCCTTCCACGAGTTATAACAATTGGCGACGAGTGACAAATTCTGAGAACCCTGGAACGCTAGCGCTACGCAGTTAAAGAAAAGCTGAAACAATCGGGTATAAGTGGAGACAGTGTCATGATCGAAGAGAAACCAACAAGCAGTGGTACAAAGCAGAACATCGCACAGAGTGAACAACGCACCACAATGGCAAAATTCGATATGGAACCTTTTAACAAAGGGCTCATGCAATGGGCCCGCTGGGTGAAAACGCTTCGAAGGAGCAATGTCGGTATTTGAGGTTAAATCGAATAATAAAAAAGCCATGCTTCTGCATTACATGGGTGTTGATTCATACAATTTATTGTGTGATCATATTTCTCCGGAAGAACCAGAAGACAAAACATACGAACAAATAGTGAAGTGTTTGGATGAGCTGTTCGACCCGAAACCCCTCGAAATGGTGGAACTATGGAAGTTTCGTCAACGACTTCAGACTGAAAGCGAAACTGTAACGGAGTTCATCACGGCTTTGCAAAAAGTGGCGGCTAATTGTGATTTCGGGCAATATTTGACAAAGGCGCTCAGGAACCAGCTAGTTTTTGGTGTACGGAATCCAAGAATACGCAACCGGCTGATTGAAGAAAGAAATCTAACACTGGAAAAAGCTAAGCAAATTGCTTTAGCCATGGAAGCCACCGGAGATGGCGCTGAAGTGCTGAAGTGCTGAATAGCAGAGGTGCTGAAGTGAAAGAAGTAAACATCGTGAGCAACAAAACGAAGAAAAACGTCGAGTGTTATAGATGTGGAGAATCACATTTTGCATATGTATGCAAGCACAAAAGAACCGTCTGCAAAAAGTGCGGGAAAATTGGACATTTGCAGCGCGTCTGTCGCACGAACAATAGAAGCAAAAGTGTGAGGTTAATTGACGAACAACATCAAGACAGCGAGGAGAACGAAGAGGTAAACTCAATTTTGATCAACAATTTATACCAAAATGCAAACCATACCGCAAAAATATACATAACACTAAAAGTCAATAATACTAAAATTCAATTTGAAGTAGATTCAGGATCCCCGTTTTCTATTATCAGTATGAACGACAAACAAAGATGGTTTAAAGATATCCCTATTAGGGAATCAGATATAAAATTACAAAGCTATTGTGGAGGATCTATAAAGATATTTGGTACAATTAGTGTTATAGTGGAAAATGCTAAAACAAAATTAACACTATTTGTGGTAGAGTCTAAAAGAGGACCTATTGTAGGAAGAACATGGATGCGAGATTTGAAATTTGATTGGAACGAATTATTAAGTAAGGGGAACTCGTACGTAAATCAAATTGTCACCCATTCTAATACTAATCAAGAAGTGATAAAAAAATTAAAAGAAGAATTCGAGGTAGTCTTTCGTAAGTCATTAGGAGAGATTTCAAATATTCAAGCATCTCTTATCCTAAAAGAAAATGCGTTGCCAATATTTCTAAAAAATCGTACTATACCATTTGCATTAAAAGAAAGTGTCGAGAAAGAAATTAACGATTTAGTAAATCAAGGAATTTTAATAAAAGTCAATCGCAGTGAATGGGCTACACCAATAGTACCCGTAAAAAAATCAGGAAACCGTGTACGATTGTGTGGAGATTATAAATTAACGGTGAACAAAAACTTGGTAATAGACGAGTTTCCTTTGCCCACAATAGAGGAGCTTTTTGCTAACATGGCTGGGGGAGAAAAATTCTCGAAAATAGATTTAGCGCAGGCATATTTACAGATGACAGTTAAACCTGAACATCAGGAATTTTTAACACTGAACACTCACATGGGACTATTCAGACCAACACGATTAATGTACGGGGTTGCTTCTGCCCCAGCCATATTCCAAAGAGAAATCACACAGATTCTCCAAGGAATTCCAGGCGTTTCTGTATTTTTAGATGATGTTAAAATAACAGCTCCTGATGACAAGACCCATGTGGAAAGACTGCGCACAGTTTTAAAACGATTTCAAGACCATAATATGAGAGTGAATGATAGCAAATGTAATTTCCTTGCAGATTGCATAGAATACTGTGGATACAGGATCGACAAGTACGGTATTCACAAAATGAAGGAGAAAATTACTGCCATTCAACTAATGCCAAAACCAAGGAACAAAGATGAGGTAAGAGCTTTTGTAGGCCTTGTGAATTATTACGCGAGATTTATCCCAAATTTAAGTGAAAAGATCTATCCCATAAATAATTTACTTAAAAACGAAATTCCTTTCGAATGGCATGAAGGTTGCCAGGACGCATTTGAATGGATCAAAAGGAAATGCAATCTGAACGGATCTTGGTACACTACGATCCTAGCTTACCAATAGCTCTAGCAGTAGATGCTTCGCCCTACGGAGTTGGCGCCGTTTTAAGTCACATCTATCCAGATGGCAAAGAATATCCAATTCAATACGCATCTCAAACACTATCACCAACCCAACAAAGATATACTCAGGTGGATAAAGAAGCATATGCGATTATTTTCGGAGTTAAAAAGTTTTACCGATATCTTTATGGAAGAAAATTTATCTTAATAACCGATAACAAGCCAGTTTCTCAAATTCTATCACCACAGAAAGGTTTGCCAACGCTATCAGCAACTCGCATGCAACATTACGCTGTATTTCTAGAATCATTCAATTTTGAGATTAGATATCGACCATCAAAAGAACACGGAAATGCTGACGGAATGTCACGATTGCCAATCCGAGACATTCAGCTGGAGGATACAGAAGAACCCGATGAAATTGAACTAAATCAAATAGAAAATCTTCCCGTATCAGTAGAAGAACTTAGTAAAGAGACTAGCAAAGACATAAATGTTCAATTACTAATAGACGGATTAAATTCAGGGAGAACAGTATCCATTAACGATCGTTTTGGAATCGACCAGACACAATTTTCTCTTCAAAAGGGATGTCTTATGAGAGGCGCTAGGGTCTACGTTCCACCTCAATTACGAAATCGAGTCTTAGACGAACTTCATGAAGGCCATTTCGGCATATCACGCATGAAATCTCTTGCTAGATCTTATTGTTGGTGGAAAAATATGGATAACGACATAGAAAGATTATCA
The DNA here is from genome assembly GCF_016920715.1 of Anopheles arabiensis. Lineage (NCBI taxonomy): Eukaryota > Metazoa > Arthropoda > Insecta > Diptera > Culicidae > Anopheles > Anopheles arabiensis. The sequence continues at coordinate 57,618,700 of NC_053517.1, read as the reverse complement.
AAAAACTGTGTTTCTTGTGCAAAAGTAAGAAAAGATCCTCCTAAAGTACCAACTCATGTATGGAAGCGTCCACAATCAGTTTTTGAAAGAGTACATGCGGATTACGCTGGGCCATTTATGGGTATATATTTTCTTATTCTAGTAGATGCGTACAGCAAATGGCCTGAAGTAAAAATAACACCGGATATGAATACAGACACTACTATAGACAAAATGCGAGAAATTTTTGCCACTTTTGGCTTGCCATCAATTTTAGTGACCGATAGAGGTACACAATTCATGTCAGAAAAATTCCAAACATTCTTAAAATCTAACGGAATAACCCATAAAACAGGAGCTCCTTACCATCCCGCAACAAATGGTCAGGCAGAAAGATATGTACAAACAATTAAAGATAAAATTAAAACTATGCAATGCCATAAATCTGAAATTCCAAAAAGTTACAAAACATACTGCTAGCGTACAGGAAAACAACTCATCCAAGCACAGGGGAAAGTCCCTCGCGGTTAATGTTAAACAGACAGATACGGTCTCGGCTTGATGTTATGGTACCAAAAATCGAAAAGAAATCCAATCCCGAAGTAGTACACAAAACGACAAGATCATTTGCAGTAAACGAAAGAGTAGCAGCAAGAGATTTCCTTTCCCAGACCGAAAAGTGGAAATTTGGAACGATTACAAAGAAGCTAGGAAAACTGCATTACGAAATACGATTAGACGATGGAAGGATGTGGAAAAGGCACATAAACCAAATGAGATCTGGTCCTGAAGAAATATCAATCCACCATAGTAGTAACCAAAACATAGAACCTTGGATAGATGAATCAGTTTATCTGCCAGATAGGATGGAAGAGTTTCAACTCCCTCATGATTCAGAAACGGAGATGGTTAGATCTGATAATATCAATGAAGATTTAGCTTGTGGAGAAGAATCTCAAACTCAAGTTAGGAGATCAACAAGAACTCGACAACCACCAATTCGATACCGTGATTAGGGATTATTACTTTAATTTAGAATATAAATATGAATTGTCTTTCACACTTTAGCAAGTAATCACTTTATATTGTTAGGAGGAGAGAGTTGTCATATACGTCTGACAGCTGTCCATCGACAGAAACTGCTAGTTGGGTAGCAAACAGCTGTCAGTGAGAATAAACGGCACTCTGTGTCTGAACTACGAACGAAACACATGTGTCTTCCTTCCACGAGTTATAACAGGTATGTTTAATAGAAGCTTCCTAACATTGCTACTCCAGCTCCGACTCCGGCTACATCAAAACGATGGTTCGGGTCGGAGTCGTTCGGAGCCGTCAAGAACTATTCGGGAGCCGGTTCCGGACAGCTTTGAACGACTCCGAACGGGTCCGGCAGCTGACTACCGGCTTTGGATCTATAGGTGCGGTCGGTTCTGAGTTAAGAGAGCTTTTATTGAATTTACCTATACCTACCTATTACATAGTATGTACCTATTAAATATTATATTCCTCCATTCCCATTGATTAATTCATTTACACTTTCCTGATTCTCTTTTCAACGGAGATTACTAATTCAAAATCATGTTGTTGTGATCTACTTATTATTTAAAAAAATGGAGTAGCCAACTAGTAAAAAACTGTACTTTATCAGCTTATGTAAATTAAGCTAAGTTGCGAATCTGATCCGCAGACTGTTTACCGATGCAAGCACATCCATATGAATTCTGCTCGAAAAATTTCCATCATATATGACATGGTTGTTTTCCGAACTCGTTAGCTAGTTTATCTCGGTAACATTCGAGCGATCGAAAACTTGCAAGCTAAGCCATTTACTTTGATAGCAACACCTGAAATCTATTTTTTTTTAAATAAAGAAAACAAAATTGTCATATGAGCGTTTACTAAAGTATTGTTTCTCTTTCAGGTATTTATCGACTGGAATACCTTTTAAGTCTTTATCATTCACATATTGTATTGCCCACAATACAATTGGCCTCATTGTCTACGAAACATGTGAGGCAATTTGGAACACGTTTAATGAAGAGTTTATCCCGTTCCCTACAACGTCTGCATTTAGGAATGTGGAAAAAGAGTTTCGCCATAAATGGAATTTTCCTAATTGTATCGGCGCCACAGATGGCAAGCATATCCGAATGAAAGCCCCCCCGACAATCAAAGAGAACGAAATTTTCAGGCGAGGGGTAGGTGGAAACACGCGGTGGGGGTCCGGCCCAAGCTCGGATCCGAAGTCCGTTGTTTTGGGCTGAGAATTAAAAATGGCGGATGGAGCGCTACCACGGAGAGAATGCGCTCTCTTGCTTGCCTTTAAAATACACGAGGCGCTCTCGCTGTAAAGAACGCTCGCTCGCGCTGTTTCATCATACCCCTTCCTTCCCGTTTCTTTCGGCTTGCGCTGCGCTGAACTGGTACCCCCTCCCACTTGATTCCAGCGAATTGCGCTGCGCTGGACTGACACCCCCTCCGGCTCGTTTCTTTCGTAGCGCGCTGTGCGCTTCCCTTCATTCGGACTTGGTGCACCCGAATCAAAACAAAAACTTGAACACATCAAACTTGGTTTACATTTTATCACTTTTATTGCAAATAAAAGCACATTTAAATACATTGCTTCACACAATCTTGCCTCAAACCACACACATTCAATATATAAAAAAATCGACGTATTTCAAATAGCCGTCTAACTGCGTGGATCCCGTTGTTGATGTTCAATACAGCAAAAAAAACATTGAAATAAAGCAGCGCAAATCACACATTTAAGATAAATGGTGAAAGAAAAACGCAGCTTCATTTCAATGTGCACAACACTTCAACACTTAGCGAAACTTCGATCGCCCGGGACTTAGGCTAACACGCGCGCAGCCTTTCACTGCGAACGCTTGAGCTGAACTGACGATTTCGTGTGGAGGCAAGAAGGGGAGCGCACAGAAGAACACTCGCTGCACTAGTGCGAGCGAGACACCGATACCCGCATGCCGCTGCGAGAAAACCAAACTGAGCGCGCAGGCTGAAAGTGAACGCACACATTCACACATGTGTAATTGTGTGAGTGCAAAAACTGTGTAGAAACCAAAACACGCTCGCGCCTCCGCGTAATTCCGCGTATTTCCAACCGTCTCCCCATGCTTCTACATGCCCCTCGCCTGTAAGTCGCACACTTTTTCATTCTCATTGCTAGTAGGGCCGGCATTTTCAGGTACACAATATTATAACTATAAAAAATATTTTTCTCTGCATTTGCAAGCAGTAGCAGATGTGAATTGGAAATTTATCGCCATTGACGTTGGTGAATATGGGAGTCGTAGCGATAGCGGCGTCTTTAATTTGTCATCATTGTTTGAGCTCATTCGTTCAAATCGGCTCAACATCCCTCTTCCTAAACCACTGCCTGGTACTACCCAAAGAATGCCTCACGTGTTTATAGGCGATCAGGGTTATCCACTAAAACCTTTCTTACTGCGGCCTTTTCCGGATAGTGAAGATCCGGCAAAAAATTACTTCAACCATCTGCTGAGTATGGCAAGACGCTGCGTTGAATGCGCCTTTGGTTTGTTGGTGGTAAAATGGCGTTTCCTCAAGCAAGAACTCCAGATAACTCCGGAACACGTCTCAATAATCGTCAAAACAGCATGCCTGTTGCATAACATGTGCATAGATTTTAGAGAAAGCACGGAATTAATGAATAACATTAACCCACAATCCAACGCCAACAGGAACAGAGCAAACAATCATCCATCTCAAGAGGCTACAGATATTCGAAATGTCTTCAAAAATTATTTTTTTGATCGAATTTATCGATAATGTTCGATGAAGTACATATTCGATGAAGTAAAAACATACATTGCCAAGGATTATCGTTATAAAAAAGACAATGGCTGGTATTATTGAATCCGTTCGTAGCGGCGGTGTACGTCCTGACATTCATTTTCCTAACGTACTAGATGGTTGCTACAGTGATTTACCGAGGCGTTGTAGTACCGGGCTAAAGAAATGTGTTTCAAGAATTTCATGAGAACGCCGTACGTTCCCGCTACGAACGGATTCAATGATACCAGCCAATACCATTAATCCGTTTTTAGTCAGGGTGCTCATTGCCAATTTATTATTCGAAAAATATTAAGGAAATAAAATGATAAAGGATATATTTTGAAAATTTATAACAAGTTCTTTTTATTCATATCACAAATTCAATTTCAGTCACAATAATTAAATTATTGTAACTAGTAGAGTAACACTAATATAACAACTGTCCACATGTTTATAACAATCGTCTCTTTGAATAGACAACACAGACTAATACGCTCAGCATGGTACTGTGTTCAGTTGTGTTCTTACTCAAGCTAATTTTTTTTGATTTTCTTCGTTTGTTTTTTTTCTTCGCTTTGATTTAATTACTTGGTAAGCGAATTCTAATATCTCCTCACTTGCATCCAACTGGTCATTTAGATCGGGTAATGAATCAAGGAGTGTAACAACACTCATCATTACGTGATAGTTGGAGCTTTTTTGTTGTCTTTGTTTCAAAAGTTCGTTGCGCTCCTTCTCCACATTAACTATGTCCTGCAGCACTCGATCATCCTGTTTCCGCTTTCTGTTGTTTTCTGTTGCTCTCTGTTTATTTACCGGGTCCAAATGATCTAGAAGATCATCGCTCTCTTCCAAATATTCGATACTATCATCTGTACAAACGAAAAAAGTAGGACTGTGCTCTGACACTATTGTTCTTTGGATAAGATGCGTTGTTCGATTCCCGTCTCAGTCAATGAAATCGTAAACTGAGAAAATAAAAAAAAATAAAGGAAATCATTCTGATAATATGTTTCAAACTTTTCTTCACCATCCTTGCTACACCTCACTACAATAAAAGAGTCTTATGCCAAGAGGTAACTTCGTTTTTGTTCGGCTTCTTTCCGTCTTCGCGTCTTTATATGAAAATTTCAACTTTCAACTTTCTTTCGAATATGCTCTTTTTTCGGATGTGTGTTTTCAGACTCATTGCAGTTTCTATTTGTTACTTAGGCTTGTATTTATGTGTTTAAAAAAAAAAATATTCCAAAGGAACGGTCCTTTCAGCCGTATTGATTACTAATATAAAAGATTGAAAAAATGTTAAAATATACAAAGCCTTAAAGATAAGTATAGATAAAACAGCTGACTTTTTTAGTTTATTTAATGCAATACACTACGTTTTTTTATATTCTTCTCTAAACAATATTAGACCGATTTCTAACTTTTACCTTATACGATAGTATTAATATATAAAGTAATCGTATGTGCTTCTTTGGGAAACCAATAACAAGATCGATTAAGTATAGGATAGGATAGTGCACTATATTGAAACTAAAACACGAAGATTGTGTGTTATCAGGATAGCTTCATGACTGCATATGATTTAAAAGCACTATAATGTTCGCTTTTTGTTGGATGATGCGCGCATTGGCTATGATTATTGAATACATTCGTGGCTACGGCGTTTGGCAACACTCTTATCTATTTTTTTAAGTTTTGCACGTACTAAATGATTGTTATAATTATTTACTGATGCATTGTAGGAACGAGTACATATAATGTAACCAGTAAAGAAATGAGCGTTGTAGGTTCCTGCCAAGAATGTATGCAATATTCCATTTGACTTAGTTGTCTGTTTAGCGGTATGCGCTTGAAATATAATCCTATGATCTTCTATGGACGCTACACTTAGACCATACGAACGACGCATGCAAACGCTCTGGGCTTCCGGATCTCTGGTATTCCGCATCTTTGGTAGTGTGTTCGTGTATGCATCGTGGAGGAGATTGATGAACCATGAGGTTACGACAGAGCTGCACCACGTTCCGAGCATCCTGAGGGCAACCAAGCCTTGAACATGTTACCGTCCAAATAGACTTACAGCGCCAACGTCGCGCGCGACGACGTCGCGCGAGACAAAAAGTAGCTCAATTTTGCAAACAGAGCTACTCGTCTCGCGCGACAGTTTTGCTTCATCCGAAATAATCGAATTATCTACTTTGTTTACAAGCCAGATTAATGCCAAACGCAAAAAAATTGATTTGAACGCATTTCAACCTATTTTTGTGTGTTTTCAAATAAAAAACAAGTTGGTTGACTGAGTTAAATGAGCTACTTTGATCTACACCGAGTCAAATTTTGAGCTATTTTTCGTCGCGCGCGACGTTGTCGCTCTATGTCTATTTGGACGGTTAGGCTGGAAATAGACGAACCGAGATCATCGCGGTACCGCGAAAATCACGTATGACTTGAGCTGTCAATTATGTTATAAAATCTGGCAGATAGGCGAGATAATCGCGGTTCGTGTATGGAACCATCCGAGGTCTGGTGACGATTGAATGTGCCTAGAAGAAATATTTTTCTATCAATTTGCGAATCAAATTATTTATTTCACATAGTTTATGCAAAATAAAATACGAAACTCATTTCTCGGCACGAGTTTTCACACAAATCCGCCAGAAAAAGTAAAAATAATCGGTTTGCGCTACCGCGAAAATCTCAGCAATACCGAAGTTGGGTATCTCTGCGAAACAGCAGGCGCAATTGGAGGCGCGGAAGATTTGACAGTTCAACTGTTCTACAACTGCTATAAACAAGGCGCGAATTTCGCGGTACCGCGACGATCTCGGTTCGTCTATTTCCAGCCTTATGGGGATCCCGGACTCGTGCACCACCAAGAAAAGGTACGACAGCGACCCGTTGTTTGGCACGAGAGGCGGAGGAGCACAGTGAAATCGGGTGCCTACATCGATGAAGTAGCAGCCAGGGACCGAGCATCCTGGTCAAAAATTATTGCCCGGGTCTTTATACGACGACGTGCTCTATCATAACCAGACCAATTAGAAAAGACAGAGCCTCCTGTGTTCAATTTCTTCAACAAGAAAATGAATACAGTAGAACATCGATTATCCGGGGGCGGATTAACCGGCGGGCGGCTTAACCGTGCGCATAAATGTGACAGCTGTTCAAACGTACGGCGAACATTTGTAACGATAGTGAAGTGGGCAACCAGTTTTTTGTGCAGCTCTGTAGTGTTTAGTGGTATTTTCGAAATTCATGTTTGTTCATGAAAAGTTTCCAAACCTATAGTTATTGAATAAAATAATATTCTACTAACGATTAATCGATCAATTCAAAGTGAATTAACCATAAAACTAGTGAATTTTATAATTTTTATACGAGTTTGACATTTCTTGGACCATTATCCGTGCAAATCGATTAACCGGTAACCGTCCGGTCCCGAGCTGCCCAGATAATCGACGTTCTACTGTATGTACTGGCGTTGTGTCCCTTTTGCGATTAGCTATGAACTAAAAAAATAATACTTACCGGTTGTGTGGAGCTGCTGGGCTATGGAGTCCCACGCATTTTTTTTAAGGGTGTTGTTTTCGTCCTCCGGATCCCGGAGGTCCCATAAATAACGGTGCTCTTGCACCAACAAAATCAAATTTTCTTCGTCCACTCGCACGTTCGACATGGCTGAAAAAGTATCGCTTGTTATTTGGTTTTCGATACAAACAAATTTCCAAACAAACAGATGTCACTTCGAGAAAAAACATGAATTTTGGGTTTATACTGTTAAATTCAGTTTGACAGATAAAATCGGATGCGACGATCCGACGGAATCAAAATTTTTTGATTCCGTCGTACGACGAAAACGCACGTCCGACGTTATCTGTCAAATCCCATATAAATCTCGTCCGATAAAATCGCATCCGATGAGCGTTGCCACGAGCCTAAACACGTCTTTCCCGCTTATGCGTCAATCTTCGAATGACGGTTATCTGTCAGTTTATTCACAAGGTAATTACAAGTATCGCGCAATGACGTTTATAATCTAAACTTAAGCTAGGCTTATACGTGCATATTTACAATTGTGTTATTATTTATTTTGTATGTGTAATAAAGTACCCTACTAGCAATGAGAATGAAAAAGTGTGCAACTTTCAGGCGAGGGGCATGTAGAAGCATGGGGAGACGGTTGGAAATACGCGGAATTACGCGGAGGCGCGAGCGTGTTTTGGTTTCTACACAGTTTTTGCACTCACACAATTACACATGTGTGAATGTGTGCGTTCACTTTCAGCCTGCGCGCTCAGTTTGGTTTTCTCGCAGCGGCATGCGGGTATCGGTGTCTCGCTCGCACTAGTGCAGCGAGTGTTCTTCTGTGCGCTCCCCTTCTTGCCACCACACGAAATCGTCAGTTCAGCTCAAGCGTTCGCAGTGAAAGGCTGCGCGCGTGTTAGCCTAAGTCCCGGGCGATCGAAGTTTCGCTAAGTGTTGAAGTGTTGTGCACATTGAAATGAAGCTGCGTTTATCTTTCACCATTTATCTTAAATGTGTGATTTGCGCTGCTTTATTTCAATGTTTTTTTTTTGCTGTATTGTACATCAACAACGGGATCCACGCAGTTAGACGGCTATTTGAAATACGTCGATTTTTTTATATATTGAATGTGTGTGGTTTGAGGCAAGATTGTGTGAAGCAATGTATTTAAATGTGCTTTTATTTGCAATAAAAGTGATAAAATGTAAACCAAGTTTGATGTGTTCAAGTTTTTGTTTTTATTCGGGTGCACCAAGTCCGAATGAAGGGAAGCGCACAGCGCGCTACGAAAGAAACGAGCCGGAGGGGGTGTCAGTCCAGCGCAGCGCAATTCGCTGGAATCAAGTGGGAGGGGGTACCAGTTCAGCGCAGCGCAAGCCGAAAGAAACGGGAAGGAAGGGGTATGAGGAAAATACGATGAAACAGCGCGAGCGAGCGTTCTTTACTGCGAGAGCGCCTCGTGTATTTTAAAGGCAAGCAAGAGAGCGCATTCTCTCCGTGGTAGCGCTCCATCCGCCATTTTTAATTTCGAGCCCAAAACAACGGACTTTGGATCCGATCTTGGGCCGGGCCCCCACCGCGTGTTTCTACCTACCCCTCGCCTGAAAATTTCGTTCTCTTTGTCTGTCGGGTAGTAAACCGCGGCACATAACAATTTTATTTAAATTTAGCTGCGCAACCCAATAGGAAAAAATGGTTTGCATATGATGCAATGAGTTTCATATAGGTGACCTACGAATGTGGAACTACAGTAGATACCTTGGTAAGTGTATAAAATCGATCTTGTTTGTATCTATTTTAACCGTCATGTGTACAACCGCCTACCCCCGTAAGTTTCGCATCTTTATTCCAAAATTACTTTGGACTAAACTAAAATCAGTAGTATAAGAATGGCTTTGCTGGGATTTCAGAAAACGAGCTGTCATTTTGGTGAGCACCGGACATTACTTAATGATTCAGTAAACATTCTTTTTAATGAAAGGATTACTGAAACTTCAGTAAAAAAAAATTTCAGTAAAATTTTACTGAAGTTCAGTAAAAAAAGTTTTCTGTGTAAGCCTTGCGCTGCTTAGTGTGTGCGACAGTGTGCGTGTACACTGTCGTCCTCCTGGACGTTGACCGGTGGCAGCGCAACTGCCACGGCAAGTCCAGGGGTCGGCACGGCTGCCCACAACAAAAATAATAATGGGGCCTTTCATGATTCTAGTCAGTTTTTTGTATGCAGTTTAACAGTTGGAGGCTGAAATCATGTCTGTCATTGAAATCATTTTTTGTATGCAGTTTAACAGTTGGAGGCACTCCATACAAAACGACACAAAAAACTAGCCTGCAATTTTGCTGTCTAGATTATTCTAGGCTCAAAGCTAGAATTAGTTTCGAATATCTGCTCGAAAAAACGGTGTTGTTTACATTTGTCCCAAGGTGCATTAAAGAGATCACGTGGTGGAATTTAGAAACAAAGTGTATGTAGTCTAGGTGGTTTCATAGGATGATTTTTATAACCAAATTTGAATATCACTTTTTGACAGGATGGGTGAAAACTTTTGTTCAAACAAGCTTTCTGGAGGCTTGACGAAAACACAAAACACTCTTAAAATCTTCATTCAGAAGCAGAAGCAATAAAATTCAGTCTTCTAAATTCATACACCTTGAGATAAGCCCCACCCCATATTATACTCACTTAGATAGCTGCTCGAAAACTGCTATACAATGCAAACAGCTGACAGGCTGAAATTTCAGCCTACGAACTTAAAACGGAAAGGGCTCCAATATCAGTTTGATGTGGATTAACATGTTGCACGTTATGAATAACAATGTTTACATTCGAAAGTGACTTGGAACACTCTGTAAAGTTATCTGTTATTGATGCTTACACTTGCTTAACCCTATTCCAGGCAACCGGCTACCCGGGTAGCCAAATCGATTTTGATTGCTCATTTCTCTGATTCTAGGAATCCGATTGACTTGAAACTCGATATATTTGTGTAATCCACAGCCATCGTTCTCTGTAATTTTTCGTAGATTTTTTGGATCACGGATCACGCGATAGAGGGCGCTGCCGGTCGCTTCGAAATCAATCGGTTTATCGAAAATCGACCAGCGACGGCACGAACCGAAGCCCTTAGGGGGAATGACCGGCGCAACAGGATGACGAGCAGATTCCTTCGCGCACCCAAGTATACGCACGTGATTTTTTAGCGCCACTTTGTGAACTAGAAATAAATTATACACGTTTCTAATTTCGGCTAAAATACGTTCATTGATCTTTGGGTAGAAAAAATTGGATGCTTCGCAACAACCCCTATTCCAGGCAACCGGGCTACCCGTGTAGCCAGCGGCTTTGGAAGCTTATAACTTTTGAATGCGTAATCCAATATTGATGCAATATTCTGATGAAAATTTAATAAACTAATGCAATTTCTAAAACTGTGCATCGATTGATTCAAATCGCTACCTTTTTTTAGTTATAGCTTTTCAAAGTTGACAGGATTCGTTTTTCTTTAGAATGTGTTTTTGGTTGCCAGTGACAGGGTTAAATTACAAATTAGCGAGTATGGATAATGTATCCCGGCCTTAAAGGCCTTATTATATGGAGGAAATTTCTGTCATTTGATTTTGGAATCTATCCTTCAAACAAAGTTTGATAGATGGACGTCAGTCGAAAAATCTAAATTCGGCATGGTCTTTTCCGATTTGCTCCCAAGTAGATTTTTTTTTCTGTCAACGTCGATAGAGCGAATTGAATTTCCGATGATGTTGAACAAAAACAACGAAAATGGGAAACAACGAAGGATTCTTTCGGATAAAGCCAAGAAAATCAATAAATTAAATATTAAATGTGAAAGGTGACAGCACAATTATCTTGCCTTAGGCAGATAAACGCTAAGTTTGGCAGATAAACGCCGATCGAGAAATGACAGTATTTTCCTCCGTCTAATAAGGTCTTACCGTAGCAATAGACGATGCGCAATCTCAGATTGCGCATATATTTATCTTTCAAACGGGTCGGTTTGATATACAGGTGTCCCCCGAGATACGACTGTATTTGGGACCGAAAAAATGTCCCAAAGCAAGGCGTAAGTCGAAAAAGTCGTATGTCGAATATCTGTCAATGTTAAGTGTTGGAGCAACTGCTGGAGTCCAGCAGTTCGGAGCGGATCGGAACAAATCCGTTCATTTTTTGAACTTGTTTACGCTGACATCACTAGCGGTTTAGATTTAATAAATAGATGGCGAAAAGGCTTTTTTTCCTCTTCTTCTCTGGCAAATCGTCGTTACAAGATTGGTAATTATTGGTAGCTTAGAAATCATAAAGAAACGCGCCATACTTTATCCGAAATTCTCCTCCGAGTTAACATTGGTGCCGTGACCAGGATAGTGTCGAAATCCTGATTAGTCGAGAGTTTTTCGATAAAGTAAATATTATCTGCGCGCGCTTACGCCCTTCTGTACACGCACTCGCATCGTTTGGCTGGCTTAAATTACGCTAATACCAATAACTAATCTTGTAAAATGTCCGTGCAACCGACGATCTTGGCGTCGAGAAGAACGATTTTGCTAACTATCTTGGGACGATATGAACAATTTAACCAAGATTACCAATCTGAGCGGGACTCGATTGAGGTTGAAACTAGAATGAGCAAATTTGAGCAAATGTGTAAGGATTTGGAAAGCATTCAACAGCAGCTGGAAGATAATGCAACCACTGCTGAAGAAATCACTTATAACGCAACACTGCGCGAAGATTTTGAACCGCGACTCATAAGACTGCAAGCTGCTTTGAAAGCAAAATATAGGCAAATTCCTCGTAGCGAAGGGTCGCAGCATAGGGCCGGCAGCAACCCGCAACCCCAGATGAATGGAGCAGAATTTTGGAACATTTGTTGTGTACAAAATTGCCAACAACAACACTACGCGATTGGGAAGAGCATGCGTCAAACAATGAAAATCCCAGCTATGAAGCACTCATTACATTTTTACATCGCCGTATGAGAGTTCTAGAAACGCTGTTAGTAAACAAATCTGAGACGTTAACTGATGAAACACAATCCTATGCCAGACGAAATAATTTTACCCGCACCTCCAGCTTTGCCACAACTGATCGCGATAACAACAGATGCCACTTATGCAACATGCCGCACACTATCATAAAATGCCAGCGATTCCTTGCCATGAATCCTGCGCAACGTTACCGAACAGCGCTTGATGCGCGGTTATGTCTAAATTGCCTGCGGGACAATCATAGAGCTCGAGCTCGACTGCACTATTGAATGTTGTTGATGCACATGGCATTGTACATCCTGTTCGTGCACTTTTGGACAGTGCTTCGCAGCCTAATTTAATGAGCAGCAGGCTCGCTCAGAGGTTAGCATTGCGAAATGACACTGTAAATATAACCCTTAAGGGGGCAGGTCTCTCCACCAGAACGGTGAAAAAATCGGTGCGAGCTACGATCGCCTCGAGAACAGAAGATTTCAAGTTGGGTGTTGAATTTTTGATTGTTGACAAGGTGATAGCTGATTTGCCGGCGCATGATATTTGTACTCGCAGCTGGAATATACCGACTGAGATCGTTTTAGCGGATCCACAATTTTACAAATCATCCTCAATCGACATCATTCTTGGCGCTCGTCATTACGCTTCATTCTTTGTGAACATAAATCAACACAAACTTGCTCCAAACCTTCCGACAATGTTGAATAGCGTATTTGGTTGGGTTATGATTGGGCCCACCGCTCCTCAAGATCCTGCACCGTCGAGCGATTGCACCACTGCATCCACAATCCTCTGCATGGCCTCTCTGGAGGATTCTATGGAACGCTTTTGGAAGCTAGAGGAGCTAAGTATGAAAGAAGCGTACCCTCCCGATGAGCGGCGATGCGAATCCTTTTATAAAGAAACCACCCAAAGAGACGATTCGGGTCGGTACATTGTGCGTCTACCCAGACAGCCTGATTTCAACGAAAAGCTTGGCCTGTCTAAAGCAACTGCACTTCGCCGTTTTGAGTTGCTGGAAAGGAGGTTGGAACGGAATCCACAGCTCAAATGCGACTACCACAATTTCATAAAGGAGTATTTGGAGCTTGGCCACATGTCTCAGATAAGAAATGATTCTGACGACGAAAATTCTTACTTCCTGCCGCATCATCCGGTTTTTAAGGCATCCAGTTCCACCACAAAAGTGAGGGTAGTATTCGACGGCTCGGCAAAGACAAGCTCAGGCTATTCCTTAAACGATATACTTTGTGTTGGCCCTATTGTGCAAGATGACCTACTGGACATAATTCTGCGATTCCGTACATACAAGATCGCCTTGGTCGGTGACATAGCAAAAATGTACCGGCAAGTTGCGCTACACCCAGATGATCGCCGATTAGTTCGAGTACTGTTTCGCTTCACGCCACACACACCTGTACACATATACGAACTGAACACAGTTACGTACGGACTTTCTCCGTCCTCGTTCCTTGCTACTAGGACACTACTTCAGCTAGCAGAAGATGAAGGTGCCAATTATCCTGTTGCTTCCAGGATACCCCTCCTACAGCACAATTTTTATGTAGATGATTTTATCGGTGGTGCCAACACCATGCAAGAGGCTATTGCTCTGCGGCGAGAGTTGTCCGAGTTGCTTGCCAAGGGAGGATTTGAATTGCGCAAGTGGACGTCTAACTTGCTTGGTGTGCTTTTCGGTCTGAGTGCTGACCATATTGGCACGCAATCATCACTACATTTCGTACCCAATGAAACGGTCAAGGCGCTTGGCATCTCGTGGAAGCCCGAAACCGATGATCTATGCTTCGATTCGAATGTCGGCATCGATGACACCTCTTCAACGATGCGATCGATATTATCCAACATTGCAAAAATGTACGACCCACTCGGGTTGATCGCACCGATACTTGTTCGAGCAAAAATGTTGATGCAGGAGCTATGGTTGCTGAAATCCTGCTGGGACGAACCTGTACCGCAAGAAATCTACAAAAAATGGAAAGCAATTCAAGGTGATTGGCAAGCTTTAGCTGAATATAAAACTGATCGCTATGTACTTTTACCACATTCAAAGGTAGAATTTAACACTTTCACCGATGCCTCCGAAGCTGCCTACGGAGCATGCACATACGTACGCTTTGAGACCGCGAAGGGAGAAGTGCAAATCAGCCTGCTAGCGTCGAAGTCTCGCGTTGCACCTTTGAAGCGCGTCACACTGCCGAGACTGGAACTTAGTGCAGCTGTCCTGGGAGCGCACCTTCACCATCGCGTCAAGAATGCAATGCAGATGGCTTCTGCCCAATCCATCTTCTGGTCCGATTCAACTGTAACCCTGAAATGGATTGCTTCACCGCCCAACACTTGGAAGACGTTTGTAGCGAATCGAGTTGCGGAAGTGCAACATTTTTCGCATCCACGGCAATGGCGGCACGTTCCGGGTACCTGCAACCCTGCTGATCTGGTCTCCCGAGGCATGTCCGCAACACACTTCAAGCAAAGCACGCTTTGGAAATCCGGCCCAGACTGGCTAACGCATCCTTCATCATCCTGGCCCAGCTCAAACCCGGAACCGGTAGACGATATGGACTTAGAAACACTTCAGGTGAGTGCTACTGTCGTATGTGCACAATCTCATCCATGGTTCGATATCTCATCCTCTTACACTAGAATGGTACGCATTATAGCCTACTGCATACGTTTTGTGTGCAACACGAAGCAGAAAGCACGAACGCAGCAGCTAGTGTCGCATGCTAAAGCACCAACAGCAATCTCAGCCGAGTATGTGGAAGCAGCAAAAATAGCTCTTTGTAAACTAGCACAGCAAGATGCCTTCTCTGTGGAAGTTAAGCAACTGATAAAAGGAGAAGCCTTGCCAAAGCAATCGGCCTTACGAAAATTGACCCCTTTCATGGACAAGGAAGGCATAATTCGAGTGGGAGGTCGTTTAAACCTGTCCCAGCTACCATATCAAGCTAAGCATCCTGCAGTAATACCCAAACACCACACTTTTACCCGGCTATTAGCAGAGCACTTCCACGAGGAACGAAAACATGCCAGCGGAAGGCTACTACTATTACAAATCAGGGAGCAGTATTGGCCCTTGGACGGACGTCGATTGGTGAAAGGCATCGTGCGGAACTGTTTCCGATGTATTCGTCATGACCCGGCATTGGTGCAGCAGCCAATTGGGCAACTTCCGTCATCCCGCATCACACCTAGCCGGCCGTTTTCCATCACTGGGGTGGACTACGCCGGCCCGTTCTATTTGAAGCCTGCGCATCGCAAGGCCGCAGCCGCCAAGAGCTATCTTTGTGTATTCGTGTGCTTCTCCACGAAAGCGGTTCACCTGGAACTGGTAGGAGATTTGACAACCGCAGGATTTTTGGCAGTCCTAAGACGCTTCACGTCACGGCGTGGATTACCAGCGCACATCCATTCCGACAATGGAAAAAACTTTGAAGGAGCCGAACGTGAGCTAAGGGAACTTTTTGAGCTATTCGAGGATGAGCAACACCGCAACACTATTGCTGCCGATTGCGCCGATAAGGGGATAAACTGGCACTTTACCCCTCCAAAAGCTCCACACTTCGGCGGATTGTGGGAATCCGCAGTTAAGACCGCGAAGAAACACCTCTACCGACATCTAGGCAACACCCGGTTGTCGTATGAAGGATACTGTACCATACTTCATCAGATAGAAGCTGCGATGAATTCTCGGCCGTTATTACCATTATCCGACGATCCGAATGAGTTAGCCGCCCTCACGCCAGCACACTTCTTAATCGGAACATCGATGTATGCCGTTCCGGAACCGGACAACACACAGTTGAAATCATGCACATTAGACTATCTACAAAAATGGCAATTATTAGTGCAAAGGTTTTGGAAGCATTGGGCAACAGAATACCTTCAAGAGTTGCAAAAAAGTTACACGTGGTCTGGTAACAAAAACAACAACAACATACTCGTAGGCCGTATGGTAATTTTGATGGACGAATCTTTACCAACAACGCGTTGGCCTCTAGCGCGTATTACAGAAATCTGTCCCGGAGACGACAACATCGTAAGCGTAGTAACACTAAAAACAGCTAAGGGAACATTTACGCGTCCAATTACGAAGGTTTGCATCTTACCTCTTAGCACCGATAATGAAGGCAATGCGTAGAATTGTTTATTGACATCCGTCAAGGTGGGGGAGGATGTTGGAGCAACTGCTGGAGTCGAGCAGTTCGGAGCGGATCGGAACAAATCCGTTCATTTTTTGAACTTGTTTACGCTGACATCACTAGCGGTTTAGATTTAATAAATAGATGGCGAAAAGGCTTTTTCGTCCTCTTCTTCTCTGGCAAATCGTCGTTACAAGATTGGTAATTATTGGTAGCTTAGAAAACAGAAAGAAACGCGCAAGACTTTATCCGAAATTCTCCTCCGAGTTAACATTAAGTTAATAACCGAAGTTGAAAAGACAAAATCTATGCTATTGTAATTTTTATTTGCAACAATGTTTGATAATGTATTAATTTTACAGCAAAAGTTGTTTGCACGATGCAAATATTGGAGATCGGGTAGTTGTAGAATCTTTGAAAATGTGTGTGTAACAGTTATCAGCACAGAAATTCCTAAAATAAAACAATTTCTTGTCACTGACAACTTTTCATTGTCAAAATCAAAATCGTCGTATCTGCGAATCGTCGTAACTAAAAGGGGTCGTAACTCGGGGGACGCCTGTATTTATATGTCAAAAAAAAATTATATATCTCCGACATATAATCTTGAAAATTTATGCGCAATCTTGGTGCAATCTGAAAATGTATGGAAATGACGTTTATAGCTCAGGGTTGGCTACGCGAAATGACTTATGTTTTGATAAAACGAATATATGCGCAATCTGAGATTGCGCATCGTGTATTAATACGGTTAAGGTTCCAACGAATGTCACCGTTCAAAAAGACATAGTGCAAAAACGTCTCGTGCTACAAAAAGTAGCTAATTTTTTCTGGTTTTCGATACAAAGTTCCACTCCGCGATGATCAAAGTAGCTCATTTAACCCAGTCAATCAACTTTAAAACACACAAAAAAATTAAATTGAACTTTGTTCAAAATTATGTTTAGCGTTTGGCATTAATCTGGCTCGTAAATAAACTGAATCATTGGATTGTTTCGCATGAAGCAGAAATATCACACGAGACAAGTAGCTCTGTTTGTAAAATTGAGCTACTTTTTGTCGCATGAGACGTTGTTGCTCTATGTCTATTTGAACGGTCAGATGAGGCGATGTTTTTGTTGGGACAAAACCACAATAAAAGGACAAATGCGCCAAGAATGGCCATTATTTTTTCACAATTACTTACGCGATTTGTCCTACAACAACATTTAACGTAGCAATTTATGGACGTTGATCAACATTTCAAATGGTATATAGATGCATGGTCGAAACATAATAATACATCAAGTAAGAATAATTTTGACTCATACATTATACCGACCTCTAGCTTGCGCTGGACGCCACCAGATGCGCTAGTTAAAATAAAAATTACACTTGTGAGTGCGGAAATGTCCCTTGGCATTTAAACATTGTTTTTCACCGCGTGTAAGAAGTTATTCCATATAAGTGAGATATTTCATTTCCATCATAATAATTTTTAATTTTTTTAGCATGATTTTCAACACTTCACTTGTTAACGAATGAAGAGATTCCACTTAAACCCTAGTGAAAAACGTTGGCAGCAAACCGTTGAAGTATTGAATATCATGCAGAAGAAATGAAAAATTATCATGATGGAAATGAAATATCAGAATGAAGTAGAATAACATTTTGCACGCGGTGAAGAACAATGTTTAAATTCGAAAGTGAGTTGGGAGACCCTGTAAGAATAGAATAAGCATTTTAATGATCAGAATCTTTTTCTTTGAAACATAAGCTCGTTAGTAAGTGTTTTGTCTGGACATTTATTAACGCGATATGGAACAAAATGTCTTCCATCAACTTACGTAAGAATAGTCAAAACGAAGAAGGGGAAGTAAAGGGATGTGTGTGTGTGTGTGTGTGTGTGTGTGTGTGTGTGTGTGTGTGTGTGTGTGTGTGTGTGTGTGTGTGTGTGTGTGTGTTAAATTTGTGTGTTCATCCCCATCCCATTAGTGGTTGATGTTACTGCTACAGAAAGAATGTGGAAAGTATTCCAAAATGCAGGAAAGAAAAAAGAAGAATGGAATAAAGTCCACAAGATCGGTGAGAATTCGTTTAACGCAGGTAGATAGGAAAATAAATGGCTTAGCTTTGAGTTCGTATTTTCAGTGCTCGTAGGAGATTCAAGTTTGAAGGAAGAATTTGCATCCAGCGTATAGCGTGAAACGGAACGAAGAATCAGATATTGTTTTTTTGGATGAAAGAGATCCGCCGTCTAATCATCGATTGTACAATGTTCATCCTATCTTGAAAGCCATCGCCATCACGGGACTGCTAGCAATGTGGGTTTATTTTTTCCTCACATATATCATGGGTTTTTGTGGACAAAGGCTTCACCTGGGGCCCAAGGAGGTGGTTTGCTGGGTAAGAATCCACGTCAACATCATGCGATGTCTAAGAAGATTCCCCCTCCATGTAAAAAAAACATACATATATACATACCAAAAGGTTTTCTACTTATGACTCAAGGATCAACGCATCCGTAATCAACGACATCGGTAGATCAAATAAATCAAAGAGCAAAGAATCGATATAGCTATCTCTATGTCACTATTTTACGATCATGGTGATTAGAGCCCTTCCCAAAATATTGAAAAAAAAAAAACATTTATCTGTTTTAAGTGGGTTTAGTTTGGCTTTAATTTTATTTATATTTTTGGTTCTGTATTAATCGTATTTTGTTTTTGAAAATATAATATACGATACGAAGATATGTTTTGTCGTAGAATGGTTGTGGAGCATTTAATCGGGTTGTTTTCATTGTTACAAGTACGCCAACAATTATAGGTTGACTTTAAGACCGCACATGCGAGGTACGCAGAATGAATGCCTTGCACTTGGATGAAATGTTTTGCAAGTAGCCAAATTATTAGAATTTTTTTATTATTCAAAATACGTCGATTGGACAGGACAATTGGAGAAGACTATCGTAGATTGTAGTAATAGAATGCTACTTTTTGTCATCAAGGAGTGTGAATTGATGATGATGCAAATGAACGCCAAATGAATATTAATTGTAGTAAATTAATAAAGCCTCGACAGACGATACAGTCCCTCCACCAGTAATCACCTAGAAAAGGAACCCCCTATTCACAAGTAAATTTGCTTCGCAATTCTTCTCTGGTTTAGAATTCTTCATACAAATTTTCGCTCAACTCTTAAGAAAGGTCTACATTCGTGTGACCGTTTAGTCGTTTATTGTTCAGCGGTTGCTTACTTTTAGTGGAAAATAAGCGGTCGTTTAGAATTATTGCTAACATGAGATATATATGATCGTCAATTTGACGACGATCCTGATGGGAATCGATCGATAGATGTGATTTTGTTAGGGCTGCTGCTTTGAATAATACTACGTATGATTGTGGTCATTGATGAAGTTGATTTTTTTATATATTATAAAAGAACAGTTTCTAAATTCAGCTGTAGCTTCTTTCAGTATATTTTTTTCAGTACAAATAGGTGTGTATATTCAATCATACAGTTTAAAGCTCACTCGCAAGACTTAACAACATGCTCGTTATAGGTTCAAGGCCAGGATGGATCGTCCTCTCTTAGAAAGGACTGACTATCTGGTTGCGTGGTACTGAGTCTCGAGAGCCTGTACAGTCCGGCACGACCGCGCATCTTTTACCAATTTATCAGTCTTACTTTGTTTTACCATGTAAACGGAATATCAATGGTCAGTACGAGAACAGTATTATAGGGGTTAACTTAGAAGTAACTGACTAGAGAGTTAAATTGGTGAGCCTATCATGATTCCATGTACGGCCTGCGATACTTTATCAACACAACTGATTTGTTCTCATAAAAGTAGTTTGACTATAGCTTCAATGACTACAATAATATTTTTTTAACTAGATTAACTTTTACATTCGAATTAACATTCAATTTTTTTAATTGAAAAATTTACTACGGATCTTAGCTGTAAATGTGATGTGGTTTCAACTGTTTCAGATAATTATGATTCGCAACAAAAATGGGTGCATATACGTTTTCTTTAATTTTTTGAATCATTTTCAAAATCTGAAGTAGACCATTGTTATGTAAGGAAAATGGGTTGATACCAAAACCAATTTTGACACGTTGTCAAGTAAGTAACGCTATCACTGGTCACGCCCTGTTTAACCAATTATGCAGGCTATTTAATACTTCAAATTATTGTTTATTTAGACCTCAAAAACAATTTTCTTCACATGCTGGTATTGCTTACGAATATGTTTAGAGAAGTTTTGTTGTTTTATTCAGGAGGTTTTGTTGTTATTTGTAAATATTTAAAATTACATGTTGTTGATGTGTATATTTTTGATAAATCTTACCGGCGGACTAGTGAGTAATTAAGAAATCAATTTCATTTTAAAAAGGACCTGGTGTGCATGGTAGAGCAGGGGTCTCCAAACTACGGCCCGCGGGCCGCATGCGGCCTTCAAGAGCTTATAATGCGACCCACGATGACTTTGTCAGAGTTAATATAAATATTACGCTATTATGAGATATACAAATAAAAATGTAATTTTTACTTTTCTTAGACAAAATCCAGAGTTTAATCCAGTGGCGGGAGACTCTTTTATGCATAAATGGTATAAAGCATTAAATAATTGGTTCCATTACCGCTAATGTGCTGATACATATGCATATATGCATATAAATAACTAAAACATATGTTTATAAATCTAATATTTGGAAAGATATAGTATAAAGTGTAGTTTTTTCGTCATGTTGATTGAGCCATTGTATATAGTTTTTGTATTTTCTATAATATTTTCTGAAACTGACAAAACTCACGCGTGAATTGAGTGTAGAGCAACAGTATCTCCCAGATGATACTTACGATATATATATAAATCTCATGTCACGGTGTTTGTTGCGAGCAACCTCCGAAACGGCTGGATCATTTTCAACGAAACTTTGCACACACCTTATGGTGATATGAGAATAGGTTTAAAGAGTTAAAAATCGTTTAGATGTTACACTAAACTTAATTTAATAATGATTTTCTAACTCCCATACAAGGTGTGAGTGTAAGGTGCCTGGCGGTTTACACTCGATGATCGGATCCTGAGGGGATATATAATCCTGATCCTGATCCTGAGGGAATATATATATATATATATATATATATATATATATATATATATATATATATATATATATATATATATATATATATATATATATATATATATATATATATATATATATATATATATATATATATAAATAATATAATAAATAATATAAATAATAAATAATATATATATATATATATAATATAAATAATAAATAATATATATATATATATATATATATATATATATATATATATATATATATATATATATTTCTTTATATATAGGGTACTTGCGATGGGTTTAACTGTTTGTCAGCATAGGCATTAGGTTCTCGTAGGGAACGGCCGAATGATGGCCAACATAATGATTTGTTAGACAGGAGAAGAGAGAGGTTCGAAATCATATTATAAGTAATTAAGGTAAAATTCCGGCCTAAGTTAAGGTAAGGCCGGTCTGGTGGTACAGTCGTCAACTTGTACGACGTAACAACATGTCCGTCATGGGTTCAAGACCCGAATAGACCGTGCCCCCATACGTAGGACTGGCTATCCTGCTATGGTAACAATAAGTCACTGAAAGCCAAGCTCACTTCATTAGTAGGTACAGGCAGGCCTTGACCGACAGCGGTTGTTGTGTCAAAGAAGAATAAGAAGAACAAGGTAAAATTCAAGATGGTGCTCTTTAATGAAAATAAAATATATAGAATTTATGTTTATTTATTTTTGTTCATATAGCGTTATCCTTAGTTCCTTAGATTGGAAAGTCCTCTCATATTCCATATATTTTTGTATCTTCCATATTTCATACATTTTAGAATGGCAGTTAACAAAAACATCGGTTAATGGATGTCAGATTTTTTCAATGTCAGTCAGACTCCATTTCAACACTTTGATAATTTTCCTTATCATGAATTTTTCTCTATGCTATCCATCCCTTGGGGAATCACTTTAGACCAGCGATTGGCATAGTCCGGCTCGCGGGCCAAATGCGGCGACGGCAACATTCCGCGAAAGGTTTTGACTGATGTTGAAAGATGGAAAGAAAATATTCGTATACAAATTACTGAATATCTTTTAGAATAACATTTTATACCATCGTACTCTTTCAACTTTAGTTAAAGTACTATGGAATGACGGATCGTTTGGTATGTTCGAACTCGTGATCAATATCCCCGTAACGTTTACATGGAAACAATAGCCTTTTTTCGGCTGGCTGTAGAACAAAAACTAGGAGAGATAATTTCTTTACATGTACATCATTTGAAAGGTAGTTATTTAAGCTTCCTTGGACAAATAAATCTAAGACTTTGGGAGTTGCTGTTCATCAATTATTCGGAATTTTCTCCACGATGGACGAATACATGCCTATAGGCATCCTAAGTTTTCGCAACAGAATTGTTAGAGAAGAGCTAGGGTTTCATGTCGAAATTTTGCCGAAACTCACCTAATACGAACGCATTAAGTTTTGGCGTCACTGTTTGCCATTGCGAAATCAGTGGACGCGATTTCTGCTTCTTGATATATGTGTTTATATTTCCCAAGTACTATTTCACTGTTTAGCGGGTTGCATCGATCTCCCGGCCCAGATAACCCAGTAATGGAGCCACTTGTACCTCTGTCTTCATTTTTAGCTTTTTTTAGAACCTCAAAAATTAACCTGGGCTCTCTTGCGATGCTTTGATGGTTGCCTAATAGTGTCAAGATGTTGGTGACCAAAACGCAGAAACGTTATCATGCGACGAAAAACTTCTGTATGCAGTCCATTTAGGACGCTACGGGGTGTCATTCGTTGATCACGCACGCTTCTAAGTTGGTTGGTTTACTTTTTTTGGTCATCATGGTTAGAGTTTGACTGATAGAGGTGTCAAGGTGAAGTGACTGATAGAGGTTGCCTGTTGTCTCATGGGATACTACTATTCAAAGTGCAATTAACGATTTGTTAGAACGGGTGAAGATAATCCTATCATAATCCCATGAATTGGTCAATTTTGTAAATGCAACGTTTAATTACATAACGGTTAACATTGTTTCAACACGACAATAAGACTTTCGGATTGAAGGAAATCGCACACGAAATTGTATATTGATGTGATGCATTAAAGACTGGTTGCAATAAATTTATTTAAAGTTTTGCATGCGACTTTGCGATGGGAGAGCATTTGACTTTCGCCAACGCAAAACATGCAAAACAATGTTTTAAATATAGTGAAATAGCTCCATACATTTTCACGAGATATTTGTTTTGTTATGTTTTAATCGTTCTTCTTAATTTCACACAAATCAGTGGGTTTCCCTTTAAATTTGTTTTGCGAATTTTTTTATCGTGTTTGAAAACAGAAACAAATAATAAAACAAACCTTGTTGTTTTAACGAGAACGACGATTCCACACTGTTGCTGTTTACGATTACAACGATTGCCAAAGAGCTTTTTCATAAGGAATCAGTTATCAATTTATCTGACATGGCATGACTTGTCCATAAAGCATTTTTAAAATGTTTTACTGAATCTATGTTTGCTTCGATAATTTTTCAGCCTTTCAGACTTTTGTATCATCCCCGGAATATCTTCAATATTTTTTTAAGGCGTGGGAAGAAGGGGTCTTCAAGAAGCTATATTGATCTCTTTTTGTAGTTTTTTGACTGATCAAATTTTTGGCCATATATTGCTGATTGTAAAGTGATTAAAATTTGGTTTTTAAAGAAGGTATCTTTAATTTTGCACCATACTAGGATATATAGTTACAGAAAAACAACAATAATACCTAAAATGTTTCTAAAAGAATAAAATGTAATAATTTAAGCGCAATAATAAAAAAACCCACATTCTCCTGGCCCGCGGCATTCGATCATTTACTAAAGTTGGCCCATTGCCTCAAAAGTTTGCCGACCGCTGCTTTAGACAAATGTTATTGTTTTTAGCATTGGAAAGCTCAAGGAGCAAATTGTATCGATTTGACATATAAACAGTTTGGATGAAATTTGTAATTACGCGTTTCACCAAATCCACGAAAGTTAACTGCGTACCTCAGAAACTATATAGATGTTTTCCTAATTGTATTGTTTAAAAGCATATCAGAGAGTGCAAAAAATCTGTAATGATTCATTATAGGCGAACAGATGATTATTTTAGATGCATGAATATACTAATCGGTTATGCAATTATTATAAATATAGAAGAGATCTTTCAAAACGCCTACACACAATGAGAAATGTTTTTTCACGGGCTGTGAAGGCGTACAACTTGACAACAAGCTACTCATAGACGTAAATTTTTAATGAAACAATCCTCCTAAAGGTAGGAGTGGTATTTTGTTTTTGAGTAAACAAATGAGATAGCTGGTTTTCAAAGTTTGGCAAATAAACTACAGCTCTAATAGGGTTTCTATTTATGTTTCACAGGGGCTATATGTGATTCAATGAGTTTAAGAACACAAAAACACACATTACCAAATAAAGTGTGTCTAAATTGACTACAGTTGTTAGACCAAATAAAATGCAAAGTGCGAGTGGATTGAAACATTTTCTCTGGGTAGTGTAATTTATGAATAGCTCCTAATAAGTAATATCAAAGTGGTTGTAGCGCTGGAAAAGAAAGTAACCTAAAATATAACATGCCATAGAGTAAAATTAGACCTGAAAGCTTAAGTAAAACCCGGGCGTAATTCGTTTCCGATCAGGACCGTCTCCTTTTTGCAAGTATTTAATACTATTCTATAACGTGATTTAATTAAGTCTTATAAACTTGTATAAGGCACGTATGTTTGGATACGAATGTAAATGCTAGGATAAAAAATAAAATAAATAATGGAACTTTTGGTAAATTTCAAAAATATTCAATCATAAAGTGCTGTGTGTATATATTTAGTTAAGCAAAATAGAGTTAAAGTAAAAATTAAGCACTAAGAAAATTAAAATCTGAATTGAATCGACGACTCAAAGTAAGTTCACGTTTTCATTAATTTCTTATAGTAACAGCAACAAACAAAACACCAGAATCAAAGAGTTAATGGTTAAATATGAATAGAATGTAAAGATAAATGTTACTACTGATAGAGTAACATTTGGGTGAAATTAAAACTAAGAATTACTAACAGTTCTTGGTGCAATTTATGATAAATGGGATGCTTTATTACGTTCAATAAGTATTTCACATTAGTTAATAATTTAGTGAAATCTTTCTTCATCGGAAAGGCTCACTTTGCATGTTTTACTTTCTGGGGTGTGCTTTTAGAGTGATAGGCATGTGGGTGAACATAATGCGCATGTTCAAAAAGGCTGAAATGCAATGCCGTGGCTGTAGTGGTTTGAAAGTATGTTTGTGAGTGCGTAAATGCTTAGTGAAAGCGTACATAAGGAATAATAACATCATTTTAATAAAAATCCTTTTTTCAACTAGAAGACGTTGAAAGAAACAAAAAAATGACAACAACAAAAAAGGAAAAAAGCATCGTAGGCGTGCTATATTTTTAAAATGCTTAACTGAAGTCAATAGCGTGATCATGTGTACGCGAATTACTTGGAGATGGTTCTTCCCACGATGCTCTTCATGTTAGGTTGTCACATGTTCTATAACGTTTATATGGTTTTACGTTTGTGTGTGTTCGTTCGACGTTTGGAGTTATAATGGTCATGTAAAGCTTGGAGCAAAGAAATGTTTGCGCCGAGTAAGAATAAATAAGTGTTTGTCAGAAAAAACTCATTCCCAGTACACCAACGAGAGAAAGAGAGCACCAGCCACACATAGGATGCCACAAAGAACGACGTCCTACCGATCAGTACAACGATGGGATGCGGAATGGTAAGAAAAAAAAACATAATACCTACTGTGATGATGATGATGGTCCTTCGTGGAGACGGTCGGGCGTATGGTACACGTGTCGTTGGGGAGCTGACGGGTGTTTAATTCGTTGAGCTGTCGGAACAGCTAGACAGAGACTCCAGGTTGAAGAGTTTGACAGTGAGTCCTTTTGCTTGGACATGTTACTTCGGTCATGCGGTTAAACCTGCTCGCTGTTGGCTTCAGTTGAACGAGTGCAGTCATTGAGGCAGTCTGGTCTGATACGGGGTGTGCTGGTAGTCGTACTGTTTTTTACGGGTTTTCCCGACGGTGATGATGATGTTCCATAAAATTTTTATTTACATCGCCAATCCCATAATCATTTAATAATGGTGAACAAGTATGAGCCAATACACAGCTAGTGTGACGGAATCATAGAAATATATCAAAACAACCAAACGGAATAAGTGCTATTTATAAAGCCAGGTTAATCGTGAAAGTGGCGTTAGAGAATAAATAAAACGATTAAAAAGTTGTTTTTTAAATGAGTGCAGTATAGTATATGCATAATTGTGAACGAATCAAGCATCATTTAGATCAAACTAACAAACAAATGAAAATCATAACCATGATCTAATATTTTGCGGAGACATGCTATTATAAATTTATAAAAAAAACTTAAATTGGTCTCTTAGAATTATTCTACAACATCTTTCAAGATGAATTTGAAAGATATGAAAGCTAACATCAATGTGAAAAACCTCACCTGAATTTGTGAATGCAATATTACGTGTGCATCAACATAATACAATGTCAGCATAAAACAATTACGTCTTGATGGAAACGCTTTGTGATATGTGTCAAAAACAATGGTAGCAAATATCCCATCATAAACATTAACAAACATAATAAACTAATAAAACTCATGGCTCACGCTACATTCACGTGTGGTATAGCGTGTTATATGTTATTTATGTGGTATACACATACCATATGTGTATATACATAAGGTATATACACATATTGTATGATTGGTAAAGCGTTAAACCTAAATATGGCAGTGAATGATTGTGAAAAGTGTAAAAGTTTAACAAAAGAAGATTTGAGCCTTTTTCAACTTATTTGGGCTAAATGTTAAGATGTAATGCATAGTTTAAGAAGAACTAAAAAATAGAATTGTGATTATATTTGGTGATACGCGAAAGAGGTTGTGTCAGAAAACAAGTACACACCATTGTCAAAAATGATTATAAAAAAAGGGTAAGTGCCATTATAGCTCATACAGTTACTGAACAGGGTGAAAACTGAATAAAAGCGAGTAAATCAAATAAATTTATTTGAAAAGCATAGTTTGAAAAATAAAAGTTATGCACAAGTTCACTCCAGTTAAAACTCTTGCTGAAAATTTTAGGTTTTTGTTGCAATTATTGCAATTAAATTAAATATTTTTTTACAGTGTTTAGGTATATTTATTTTTCAATGTAGCTTCAGTTCATGAATTATTTTATGTAAATAACACATACATATTACGCGATATTTTGAATTGCTTTATTGGCATCCGAACTCTACAAACTTCTCTTAATGGTTGCTTGTCTATTTTACGATGTTCAGTACTGCAACAACGAAATAGAATGATTGTTGAAAACATAATGTAACAACATTATTTGAAATATAAACATAAAGCATAACATATTTTTGAGAGCAATTAAAAGAACAAATATTGCGGAGAGAATGTACTTTTGGCCTGTTTAAAATATCTAAAATAATTTAACTCGTATAAATTTAGTACATAGGTGTACAAAAGGGAAATAAATTTGTTCTAGAAATAATTGAAGTTTATGCTTGAGCCTGAATTTAGAGGACAAGGAACGTGCGTAAAGAAGAACTGTACATGAATAACTAAAGCTAAAATAAAAGGTTTGCTAAACCATCTCAGTTTATTTGACTGTAACTTTTGTTATTCATATATACGTACATGCAGTATTATAAATACAACAAAAATCTGAAAATTTTAACATCTTTGGTAAAGCGATGACCTTGCTATGACCATCGGTTACACCACTTTACAACTACATGAGCTGAAAGGATTACTAAAGTAGAGTAAAAAAAAGTATAGTGGTAAAAAAAAGCGTAGAACCTAATTAAACAATCCTTTGAAAATTTCGGCGGCAATACGATTTTGAACCCTTTTCAACCTTGGGAACAATAAACCATTAGACTGTTGAACTTTATTTGACCTCGTTGTAATGTGGCCCGTAAATGCCAGCTAGAGGTGAAGACAGGAACGGAAACGCAACAAACTTTTTTTTTTTAACAAATATTGAAATATTTACCATGTTTTATGATGTTTCCTGCTTTTGGTCCACTTGATGGTTTAAAAATGCTGAATATTTTAGCCTGTCAGTGGAAATACATTTGAGATCCGGGTTAGATTTTCCATAACTCAATGGACTATATGACTATGACTATAAGTTTTGCGTTCTACATTTGTTAGGTTTCCAAAATTCACGTATCGACAAATAGTTTTGTTTTCTATGGTTCAAACTTTAATGGTCTAATTATAGTAAATGGATCTGTATTCGGAATGTCATGAAGCAAATGAAGGTTTTCAGATAGTTAACTTACAACACAAAATGCATTTTAGGAATACAACTAAAATTAATAGTTTGTTTTGGAAGCATATGTTCTGTAATAACTTATTCCATTTATAACTAGAATGTATTCAATAACTTTTTATATGAATGTGACAGAAAACTTAAAATTAAAAATTGAACCACATTTCGAGTAAAAATGTTTCGATGACAAAAAATAATTTCCACACCATGAATAAACAACACAACGGTTCGTATGAAGAGCAAATATTTGTTGTTCTCATAAACAGTGCGTTTCACAATTCGTTACTCTTTGCACCACCAGACTGAGTTGGATAATCTTTTTTAAGTGTGATTTATTGTTTTTTGTTGTTTTTCTAACTTTTATGATGTTTTCAGGGGCCAATCAAGCCAATACTAATTATTTATTTGATTTGATTGTGAGAGGCGCTTTCAATATTTGTATAGGGTGTTTAAGTTCTTTGCTTGTTAATGCATCTGGAAATCAAATGTTAATAAGATGCAACTAGTTTTGTTCGATTTGTATCGTTTTTATTTGATTGGGATGTAAGTTTACGACGGCAGTACTTAGTTGTTGTCATGCATAGAAGAGGAAAAAACAAATTGCATTTAATGTAAATTTAATGTATTTTATGTCATTAATGTAATTGTCTGCTTGCTTACACTTAAGAAAGGCCTACCTTCTTGTGACCGCTTAGGGCCTCCACTCGTGTTAATTCACCACTGCACATTTTGTATCTGTTAAAAATGAATGTCTCCCTAAGGATAATATACTCAAAGTGGCATATGTGATTTGGTTCTAAGATGGATTGGATGACAGATTAGAAAAATATTGGTCAAAATATGCCACGTTTCTGCCGCGGTTTCTTGGATACTTCATAGCAGCACTTTCATTAGTTGTCCGTAATATCGCTCGAAGCTAACGGTCCCTTGAAGATTCGCGTTAAGGAGATTTAATTGTAGGTTAATAATAACTTCAACCAATAATCGCTGCGGAGTCCACTTTGATTAAAATTGTTATTAAGATACAGTTTGCTCGATAATCAATCTAAAAATAACGTGTGTGCTAACTTTTTAACAAACTTCTATATTTATTTACTTTTCAAGTTTAATAGTAAAATGCTTCTTTTAATAGTTTCTAGACGTGCTATGGAAGAAAGTGTTTAAGTAACCTCTTCATTCACATTATACTTGCCTTGTAAAAGGGTATAACATTAACTTCGGATTAACAATAATATACCAGAATGTTTTATAAAAAAATATATTAAGTCTTTAACAAATTTATTACTGTTGTTCTACAGTAAAATCTCTTTAAGGTGCAGTTTCTTCGAACGAATTGTTAGTTTAAGATGAATATTTCGGCAGTGTCGTAATATTGCATACATTTTAGGATCTTCCAGATGAATGTCTGCCTAAGGTAAATTTCGCTAAACTGAATATGCAATTTGAAATTGGCTTGGTGTTTGTTTTCTAAGCTAAGTATACAAGCTACAAAATTGCGATTCATCCATGAAGAGATTGCACGAAAAACGACATACAATGGCGGCTACTTAAAGTTCGACACCTCTTATTTTAACCTATTATCAGACATTGCGGCACCCTTGACTTTCCTATAAGTAGTCTAGAGAACTGTCAAGGGCGCCGCAAAGTTAGATAATAGGTGAAAATATGAGATAAAGTTAAAGCTCAGTTAAAGTAGCCACTTTGTGACTTTATGTGAATTGAAGAGTAATTATGAAGATTGTGTGTTAAACGTGATGAAAGCTTAAAGATGGGTTGATCAATATACTCGGTTGATCAATATAATTCCAAACTTCGTATGGACGGCATGATTTCCCAGTATAGTATAAATTTGCAAAATAGTTATAATGCGGTGAAAGTATGATATGAAGTACTAATGTTAGTGGTATGTGTCCTGTGGTAGCCATTTGCATTCTTATGGATCGGGCGCAATATGGCGGCCCTTATGTTTTCGTTGAATTCGTTGGTAAGATAAAAGCATACATACGACCGCCCCAAAAATGGCAGCGAAATGAAAATAGGGCGTGGCTAGAAAATGGAACAGAAAGAGATGCACAAAAACTTGAGTACATCAAATGATTGATTTAAAGTTATATTTGTTAATAAAATTCTTTTCTAAATGGTTTTGTACTATTTAATTTTAAGAAGTTTACAATAAAGTAGCATACACACTTTTTTATTGCCACCAACTAAAAGAAAAAAAAAATAATTTATCTGAACTACTGGGTATTTTAAAGTTTCGTAGCATACATGTTTGAAAATTAAAATACGATATTATTTTTAAATTTTAATGATTACAATGGTATAATATTTCGAAATATGGCTTATATAAGTTTCCATGTGCTCGAACAGATTGTACACTTCGAATGTAAGAAATGTCTGTACTCTGATGTTTATCAATTAAACTGTGATGTATTCTTTATTTATTATTTATTTATTTATTTATATATTTACCAATAATGGCTCAGCCAATTTTGGGGTTAATCTGTTAAAAATAAACTTAAACTTAATTTTGCTCACTGACACATGACAATTTGCTCCATATTGTGTGTGTCTAAACTTTGGAGTGAAGAAACGCCTATGTTGTGTTGCCGGTATCGGAATATTGACATTGAATTGTTCCAATATAACTGGTTCATCAATATTGCCGCGGAACTACAAACAGCGCTTGAGCATTTTTTCGTATTCTAGTTAGCGTTTCTAATCCCTGAAGCGGGCATCGTGAACGATAGGACGGTAACGTGTTGGGATCGCTCCATGGTAGCCGTCGAACCATATCTTGTGTCTTCTTCTTCTTTTTGGCACAACAACCGCTGCCGGTCAAGGCCTGCCTGTACTCACTAGTGAAGTGGGCTTGGCTTTCAGTGACTTAATTGTTACCACAGCAGGATAGTCAATCCTACGTATGGGGGCACGGTCTATTCGGGGCTTGAACCCATGACGGGCATGTTGTTAAGTCGTTCGAGTTGACGACTGTACCACCAGACCGGCCATATCTTATGTACTCGGTCAAATAAATACGAATTTAGACACGAATTTAGAAATCCATTCCATTTGATCGAAATCAGTGAAAATATTTTCAGATGCATTTAAAAAATAAAAATAGCTCTTTAAAAAAAAAATGGAATATGTGAGAAAAATATTCGATATCCATAGAGAAGCTAGGTTTCATGAATGTTTTATAAATATTTGGATAAACAACAATTAATACGCCGTGTGCAATAATTAGGTGGTGAGTAACAATAGGCAAATAACGCAATTATTATTTCCAAAACTTTGGCGTTTGAATACAATATCCCTCGATAACTCATGCCTAGCTTTGGATCACCTTTTTTAGCAGTGGAGTCATCCATGAGGTTTTCCAGATATGCGGGACTATCCCAGAGGAGTATGATTTCTGGAAGAGCCTGGCTAAGTGTGGCGAACGCGATTTGGCACACTTCTTTAGGAATGCTGATTGAATTCCATCTGACCCAGGATTGAAACTCATTTTTAGTTTAACTAACGCAGATTCCACAATTGCTGAGTTAATGTATCACAGGTACGTCAATAACATTGTATTGCAAATCGCTTCAATTAACACGGCCTGGTCACAAACACGAGGTTGGAACGCATTACAAAAGCGTGTAGATAACAATTGGTATCAGGCTCAGTGGTAGCTGTTATTCCTTTCTATGTAATTTCAGTGTTTGCTGGTTTTTTTTTTATTTCGTTTGGAGTCAACATAGGACCAAAACGATGTAGGACAGCGTCGTAGATTTTGTTGAGTTTGCAATTAATAATATTGGTGTAATATTCTGTTGTAGGATCGGTAACGTCTTGATGGAGCATGGTAAACATTTTAGTTTTCATTATTATTGTGTTGTAGATATCGCTGCTGTGCTGTTTTTTTACGTCTTTACATTTCGATTAGCAAACGATTGGACCAAGGTGGATTTCGCATTTTCGATCTACAGGGTACTATTTCATTTAGGTTTTGATTAAATGCGGTCACTGTACCGTCCCTCCATATAGCATGCATATACAGAGTGCTCCAATTGGTATTGCGTATTGCACATTCGAGTGAGGCATACCGGAGTTCTATTCATATACAGGCCTATTATATTGCGTTCGGCATTCGAGAAGATTCACTCGCTCGTTCATTATGTTCATTTTCGTATCGTTTTGCTAGCGACGTTCCGCTTCGAGTAACATCGGCAGATTCGAGTCGATGAAGTAAAAATCGGTACCGTATTGCTCGAACAAGAAGGTGCATTCGAGAGATTTTCTGCCAACAGCTCAAGGCTTCGGAAACATGCAAATTTAACCTCACACACAACCTGATTTGACACATCAATTGTAAATTGCCAAATAATTTCCGTTTTGATCGAATGTTAAAAACTATTTCAAATGGTTTAAAACTGTTATATTCAGTCAGAATCATATCAAATAATTCGAAAATTAGTGATATTTTAGCTGAAAATCACGAGATTCGACTTACGCGGAAATTCGAGATACGCGGTATTTTGCGGCCGTTTACGGTCCCCATTAGGCCCGTGCCTGTGCTCCATCGGATGCAAGGATAATGTATTTAGAAGGTTGATTTTTATCGCTTTTGCTGGGCGACATTGTGGGGGACATCTGTCACTTTCTGCATACAAATTTCATTACCCCGCACCAGCCCTCTCCGATTTTTATACCGGAGCCCCCGGAAGAGAAATGTCAAGTCGAGAAATGTCATTTTGCTCTGAACAACTTCACCTTGTCATTTATAACACCTTGATCGGATGCGATTTTATTGGAAGGCCTGTCAAAATTTTATATGGGATTTGACAGATAACGTTGGAGTGCGATAACAGCACATGCGATGAAGCACAGACACGGCCCTTAACCGTGTATCTCGGGGACCGCCTGTACGCCTGATAGAATCAATGTTAAATACAGGAGTTTTCAGGTCAAATAGCAATGTTTACTGCATATTTTGTTGCTAACAACAAAATGTAACTCATATTTTGTCAAACTTATTTTAACACCTATTTGGACGTATTTGGACTGAGGTAATGTTAATATTCCCAACCCGTCTATTGTGACAGCCCTATTGAGGTGCAAATTTGCCTGTAGATTTTAGATTGTTGTATACATTGTTACACATTTCATGCACAAAAACGGAAAGGGGAAGATTTAAACTCTACAGTGATGTGTCATTTGACTCGTAAATTGTTTTTGTTTTCACTAAATAATAAGCATAAAAAAATTCACTCCAAAATTGTTTTTATTTGTTTGTTACAATCGCGCGATCTGTCAAATCCAAATCAAACGAAACGTAAACAAACAATTTAAGAGTGAATCTTCAAAAGCTTATCATCTAATCTGATAGTAATTTGGTCCGGTCTGATAATACAGTCGTCAACTCGTACAACTTAACAACGTAACTATCATAGGTTCAAGCCCCGAAAGGACCGTGCCCCCATACGTAGGATTGCCTATCCTGCCATCTGCAATCAATGAGTCATTGAGAGCGAATCCCATTAGTGGTGCAGGCAGGCCTTGATCGGCAACGGTTGTTGTTTCAAAGAAAAAGGAGAAGAAGAAGAAGTATTTAGTAATTAGAAACAGTAAATAGCCGCTGTGCATTTATATAATATTTTAATTTAGAAATTATGCAAGCATTACATTACATTTGCTTCGGAGAGGATTTTCAATTCTTAAAAACTTGTGACAAAGCGCAAGGCAACAATAAATTAGGTAAAAAATGGGTTAAATTGTCAAAAAAAAAAATCATGTTTTTTTACATTTACAGCAGGATTTTCTGTATCAAACCCGAAGTTTGACAGAAAAATACCAAACATACTTTTCATCGTCTAATAAGCTTGTTATACGCGGATTCGGAGACACACGGCTTTGTAAATGTGACAGTTATGTAAGCAAATTGTCAAAAGCAAAATAATCGATAGACGCTGTATGCAATTTTGTATAACACAATTTTTCAAATTTGACGATTTTTTGAACAAAATTGTACTTATTTGATTCACCAAATATCAAAATTAAAAAAATATTTATTATTGATAATTATTATTATTTTAAAAACAATTTGAAAGTGTATGAAACTACAATCTTCAGTTGAAATCAGATTAATGGCCTAATTTAGTGGCTAAAACCTACCATTTCATGCAAAAATAATCGAATATTTGCTATAATGTAACTGAACACCTTGAAATTGGACTTGCGTATATTCGAGATACGCGATTGCCTCCGGTTCACATTACAGGGTTTTACAAGTCACTTTCGAATGTAAACATAATTATTCATCGCCTCCAATATGTTTTTCAACAGCTGTAAAATTGTGTAAGACTCAAACCTTTACAATCGAAACTGACTTGAAACCCTGTAATAGCATAAATTAGGGAATATTCAGGAAAGCGGGCCAAAATGTGCATGTTAAGCAGTTTATTGAATATTTCTTTGAATATGCCACTAAACACAATTATTCTTACATTATTGTATGCCTCCACCATTTATCTATGGATTAAAATGGCCACATAGAATGAAAAAAAAAAACTCAAAAACATTAAAAAAGAGTGAAATACAAGGTGATGTTTTATTTATTAATTTATTAAAAAACGGGGTAAAATGGGCATAGCTCTAGGGCAAAATGGGGATATGTAAAAAAAATGTGAAACGTCAAAACACTGGGGTAATATGGGCCACAATAACTGCGCTTAGGTAATGGTCTATGCTTTTGTGCACTTTCGTGGAATGTATTCTCGTCTTTTTGTTTTACTGTTCAGGAAAGCCCTTAAAATTCTTACCAAAATATGTTATCAAAATTAAAACAGTTTTTAAATGATTCAATCTAAAAAACAAAACTTTTGAAACTTTGCCTGGGGCATTATTGTGGGGATAAATACAACACCATAGCCTCACCAAGCGCCATATGTTCAAAGCATCTGCTCATTTTTCCCCAAGTGTTACTGCCCATTTTGCCACACGTAAAGCATTTTTGTATTTTTTGTTATATTATTAAAAATACGCATTCAATCGCCTTCCTTTTTTCAGACAAATTGTATAGAAATATCATATCTTCATAAATATACCATGTAAAACATCCACGCATCCCTGTGACACTGGTTCAAGTTTATTTTCAAAGTGGTAAAAATTACACCAATAAGCTACTAAATTTTGTTGACCGGGCCATATCACATCAATGTGCTCTATTGTGAGCAGGCCAACAACCAACCAACAGAGAGATGCTACTTAATCTTATTTAGTATTTTCTTGGTTATTTGTAATGTAACCACGAGGCCACATGAGGTGAAATATACAGCGAAATGAACTATTTGACAGGCGAAATATCTGACAGATACAGCTAAAGGGTTGGTGGAGACACAACATCCGCTTTCGAAATTCACTTAAAAAGAATATATTCTTAATCAGAACATTCCCCAATTGCAAGAAATTATAAATTGTTGACTCAAAATTGACGAAGTACTCGATATTGAAGTTATTTAATGGATTTAGTTACGATTTTGTACACGTTATTTGTTAACGTTGCATGTCAGCTGCTTGCTATGATGTTTTATCCGTCAGATATTTCGCCTGTCTAATATTTCAAATTTTCACAATATTTCAAATTTTTTACAAATATTTCACCTCATGTGGCGTCGCGGTAAGGGTTATGAAATTTACATGGTGCTCATAGAACACTCTAATGAATACATTTTGTGCTTTGTAAAGTATCTTTGTAGTGAAATAATGCTTAAATTGAAGGTGCTCATTTTGTCACACATGGCCATTTTGCCCCGGGTTTCTTTACATACAAAAACAATTCATACATAGACAGCTAGCGACATCTATGAGTCAGAGTGAATATGGTTGATATATTGGATAAATACAAAAAAAAATATCTTCGTACACAAGAGGACGTTATCGTCGTTTAAGGCGGTGCTTGTGGCATCAATCGAACAAGATATCTGACTCGAAATAACGTTAAACAAACAAGCTATATGGAAGTGCATTTTTAGACACTCTCGATCAAACAAGACAAACCTGCCAATTCCTTTCTGTCTGTGATGTTCGGTATTTACCTGTAATGTGCTGTCTGTCACCTTCAAATGTTTACTTATAGTTGAACAATATTCAATAGCAGCTTTACATTGTTTATTTTGGCCCTAAAACAGTTTAATGATTATTCCTTATGAATGGAATGCATCATAATTAATTACAATGTAAAATATGGGGCGGTCCCGTGGTACAGTCGCCCACTCGAACGACTCAATAACATGCCCGTCATGGGTTTTAGCCTAGAATGGACCGTCCCCCCGTAGCAAGGATTGACTCCTTGCTCCGGCTGCGTGGTAATGAATTAAGTCTCGAAAGCCTGTATATAGGCCAAATATAAGAAGTAAAATATACAGGTAGGTGAAAGTGGAAAAATTGGCATGTTAAGAAGTTCAATAAAAATTCATGTGAATCTGCCACGAAAAACAATTGTTCTTGAATTGTTCTATGTTGTTTTAGAATCTACTATTTATCTACGGCTTAATATTAGCGCATATCCTCAAAAATTTGAAATTTTGTTAAATGAGGGATGCACAATTATGTTTCACGTGCTGTTGTTATTTTATGTACCAAAATAACATCGCTTAAGTAATGGTCAAAGCTTTTGCACACAAGTCGTGAAAATTTACGTATTAAATTGTCCTGCTTTCTTAGATGGATGAAAATACCGTATCTTAAAAAAACGAGTAAACAATACCATTAGTTTAGAATTGGTAAAAATACACCATTTGACTACAATATCATAAGTCGTATTTGTCTTGGTTGTTATTTAATAACGGGGTACAACACATATGTGGCAGTTAAAAATAAAGGTGTTTTGAAGTGCATCATGACAGGTCTTTCAGAAACTTGGAACATGGAAAAGATGACAGAGCACCTATCGAACAGATCCGTATTTGTTTGTCTCGTTCTATGGCTACCAAAGCGCACCCTGAGTTTTAATTGTGGCAGGGAACATAATCACGTGCATTTGATAATAATCTATTTTTTTTGTTTGTTTTTATTCTGGTGGAATAATCAATAATTGTAGAAAATAACGTAAATTCATCTGTAGGTTAAAGTGTATTTGAATCAACCTGTGAACTATAAAATTTGATAGTTCACATCAATTTATTGCCATCCTTAATCACAGAATCTACGTTGATTATACTACTTAGATACAACTGCATTTTTGGACAAACAAAATGTCTCAAAACAAGGCGTAAGTCGAAAAAGTTGTACGTCGAATATCTGTTATCCATATATTAATATCCATATGAAGTTTATTACCGAAGTTTAAGAATCGAAATCTATGTTCTCATTTATTTTATTGAAAATAATGTTTGATAATGTTAATTTTACTTTAATCTTTGTAAATATGTTTGTAACGGTAAAACGTAAAAAATGAAAAAATAAATTATTTGTTATAAATGAGAGCTATAAACTATACCGTCGTATCTGCGAATCTCAAAAATTGTAATTTGAGGGTTTCTTGTATACTGAGGCACACGTCAAATGTATTGTTTATTTTAATCCTGTTTTAATTGTCACTAAAATATTGTTTTTTTTGTAATCTTTGGACTCCTTAGACCGACGGCGTCGCACTGCCGCTTAGTACGCGAAGCGTTAAAACCGCCACTGTGTTATTGTAAGATTTTTTTTCATTACTTGGGATTTTCATTGTGATTACGTTTCGCGATACTTTGAAACAATATATAAGCTTTTCTTTTAGTACATTTTTTTATTCTATCATTTAAAGGTAGATACATTATATAACTGCAATAAAAAGTATTTACGCAATGCAATAATCTACAAATACAACTCCTTATTGTAAATATTTTCGGCAGGACTGCCAGATGAATAAGTTGAATGAGAGCAATGGGCACAGACGCTTTTGATCTATGTTACTTCTATGCTATCAGTTGAAGATGAAAAGTTGTCATCAATATCAATAATTAAAATCAATAATAAAGGCAGCTTTGAGTCTTAGAGCAACTGAATAAAGTATTGCAATCTGCGAGGGATAGAATACTGGTAAAAACATCAGTAATATATTATTTTATCACACGCATGACGCTGATGAGGCACGCCACGAAACTTAATATCTTTCCACTAATTGGACTCAATACTAAGAAGAGGAACTGTAAACACCTTCTAGATATAGATAAGAGATTCTATAAAAAATCGTTCAAAGATCTAAAAGTTCAACTTTGGCTTGGTATAAAAATGACCTGGCAGACCTATTAACAGGTTCATCAGTCTTTCTGATGTCGCGTAATTGAGTCGTAGGCCCATCGCTTACAATCCCTAAATCAACTGTAGAGTAAATGATCAAGATATTTACGTATGTCGCTGAAAAAA
Source organism: Anopheles arabiensis (assembly GCF_016920715.1). NCBI lineage: Eukaryota > Metazoa > Arthropoda > Insecta > Diptera > Culicidae > Anopheles > Anopheles arabiensis. The sequence continues at coordinate 57,579,340 of NC_053517.1, read as the reverse complement.
GAATGTTATAGGTAATATTGAAGTATAGTCATTCTCTTCAATTCCTGTTGGTGTCTTTAAATGCCCGTCTTACGCTTCAAATTGTTCATCTTTTCATTTTCATGATGCTGTATTTGTATATCTTTAGATTTTTTATAATTTTCGAGAAATTTTTTTGACACATCCCGTTACAAATGTATTCGACATTAGGGAGTTATATCGCAAAAAATAAAATGTATTATAATGTCAAAGTAATTTTAATTGAAAAGTAATGAGAGTCTTCAAAGACGAAATCACATAATAAATATCCATAAATATTAAATTAAAGAACCACAATTTACATTTTTACAAATATCATTAGACGAGTACAGTAAGCCTTGGTTACTACAGAAAAGTACAAATTTGGTTGCTATTGTTAATTTTTACAAACCTTCTTAGTTCGATAGTTGTTGAGTTGGTAGGTTATTTCAGTGAACAGCAATTAAATTCTTAACACTTAAATTCTTCTTAACAATAATGCAAATATTTAGAGAAAATTTACGTAGCCTTTTTCTGGTCTTCTGTTTATATTCCTTATATCGACCCTTCGTACATGTATACGCCTTCTTTCATAATATAAATCAAGTCAGGTCGAATTGTTCGTAAATAACGATAAAAGTGAAAGAAAATACAAATAATAGAATCTATGAAATCTTAGGAAGTAGGAAAATGTATATCGCAAAGAAGTATTCTTAAAAATGAAGAATTTATGAAAAAGGTAAAATGACAAATTTATGATTGCAGTGAACCGTATCCAATATATTTGTTAACTCTAATCGAAATAATTTCTTGAAAATTCACTGTATTTAAATATTTATGATCAATCATTCTGTTTAAGCAGGGTTATGTCGCTCTAATCTAGAGAACATCTGCAATTCACAATCCTATGACTTAAATCAGCTTGGTGGATTTTGCAAAAGGTTTCAACATTTGTAATAACTATATATGATATGAAAACGTATATTTGAATCTAGAAATATTTTTTTCTAAAAGTTTCTAAGAGTTTGCAAAATTGTGAAATATAAAATAACCTCAATAAGACAGCCCCATCTAAATGCAACAAACAATATGACCAACTATGACTATAAAAATATATATTTTAACAAATTTACAAAGGCATGTTATGCCAATGAAAATGTTAACAACGTCTTTTGAATATTGTAAGTTCTATACTTAAATGATGGATCAATAAAATAACCGTTAGTATGAGAGAATACAGGTAGTATCGTTCCATATAACTGACCAATAATTTTGAAAATAAAAAAATCCCTTTTAAAGGCAATACTATGTTGAAACGAAATATATACAAAACTATAGAACGAAACTACCTAGGTTGTCTTATACTAACGATTGTTTTGTAGATCTGTCCTCGAACTATCGAACTTAAAATATCCAATACACGTTATTAAAAATCTTGTTTTTAGAATGGTATTTTACAGAAACGGTACACGCTGTTTAGGTGTTGATGTAAAGAATGTTCATCTCATTGAAAACTGTGAAAAAATATTGATCGAAATTTGTAAAAAAAATATTTTGTAATAAATTAGGTACAAAATGATAATAATTATACATTTGTAAAGAACTTAAACTGTTTCAAAAGACTTTCAATTCAAATCATGTTTAGGTAAAAAAATGATGTTTTTGTAATCTTTAATGACAACATAATTTAAAACAAATAACACATAATTTTTGGACATTTTATATAATAGGGCACACAGATTTTTTTCTTCTATTTTTCGGTTAAAGTCATCCCCGTCCCCGCTAAAAGTCATCGCGCCATCCCCCTATATTTCTCTAGCGATGTTACTTATCACGTAATCGAACCCTCGTTTTACTCATTACTCACAACATATACAAAAAAGCATTTATTGATGTATTCTAATTACATAAAATAAATCAACGATTGGTTTATTACATATAATGAACGGTTTATGTTATGAGGAAACCATTCTACACATAAACTTATTAAAGCAAAGTTAGCAAGTTTTAAACTCCTAAACTTGAATTTAAACATATTGCTTTTCTGTTGGTCTGCCTTGCTGGTCTTTGGTTGCACAATTCAACTAGACCTTGTGTTGATGTTGTGTTTGGCCATGATAATTATGAACGCTACTCTTTGTAGTGATAAAACAGCAAATACAATGATACTTTAAACAAAAAGATACTTCAAAGTTAACAAACATTGTCGTTAACTGTATGTTAACCCAAATTGTTTTTAATGTTATTTCAAAATATAGTTCTTACATAAACTATGGGAAAAAAATAAATGTTAATGATTAGCAATGTAACAAAAGCTTAAGTTTAAATCTGTTGTAAAAAAGTGATAACTAGAGGACCATAGCTAAGAGCATCTAAACAAATTAATAATATCTGTCTATTCTTTATAAGATACAGTGCATACATTTTAGCTTATCAAATGGTGGTTTCCTATGACATTTTTTAAACATTTTGCCATATTATACGCATAACTGAGCAGGATACTCATGAAATAAATTAAAGCAACCGTTGTATCTAGGCAACGGCAACTATCATTCCTCTGCGATCGAGTTTGGGGAAATTGGCTGATAATTTGTAAAAACAAACGGAAAAATAGAAGCAACTCGTGAAACAATTCACATACCGTTTCAAGGAAAACCGTTTGCAATAGGGCTTCAAGATAATCGATTGGTATTTTCAAGCCGCCATTGAGACGCTATTTAGCTCATCAAACATTTTATCAAGCAAATCAGGTCAGCGAGGTTAAGCGACTTCATTTCAAAACGCTGAACCGCCCAGAATTAACGTTATCGGATTGGTTTAGTTAACACAGTGTAGTTAAAGCGGCTTTTATACTGATTTATGTTTGATGAAGCTATTAACGTCTTAAAAACATTTTTTTGGGACTCAGGACGAATGAAAATATATTGTTGTTAGTATTAAGTTAGTCTCAGGAAAAATATTATTAAGTATAATTCCATATTGTTTCGTTTGTTTCAGAAAGCAATGAAACCCATTACCCTTCGCTTCGCGTGAGTGATCTCTTAAGAAAGGTGAGTAAAATGTGAATTTATTTGTAGAGAAGTATACAAAATAATTTTAATAAATTTGATACAATACAACGGTACGCAATACTCAAGCTACGCTTTTCGCTACAGAATATACAACAATTATGCGCATGCTCCTCAAGTCGATGTAAATAGTAAGCAGGTGTTTCTCTGTTAGATGTTTGAATGTTCCTATAGTTCAAGCTATAAAAGAAGTGAAATGAAACAATGACAGTGAGACCAAAATTCTTGCCTACATGAGACAAGAAAAGGGACAAATTCAAAATAAAAGAAGTTGAAATCTGAAAAAAATCTTGTTATATACACATAGTCCGTCGGAGGCACTTTATCGTCAAATGTTTAAACCACGGAACAATATTCTCCGAACAGATAGGGGAAAATGGACAGACCGTTCTTCGATCTTTTTTGTTTTTGTTGTCCTTTTTGATACATTTATGTGATAATAGGAGAACGGGTGTGTCTAGAGAACTTCTTTAAACGGCGAAGCATCTAATTGAAGTATGGAGGTGATTGAAAGAAATATGATGAAAAATAAAGAAGAGCAAAGATAGTAAGCTAGCTAGCATGAAAGAATAGATATATATATATATATATGTATAGAAGGCTGTGCCATCAACAAACCAAGCAGAGAAGACATGTTAATGATTCAATTAACATTTTATGGATTTCTTCTTTGCTTTCTAAACTATTATTAAAGTAATTTTTGTCTGAGAAGATTGGTCGGTTGTTCAATATGCTGTATTTTTCTATCAGAGAGTTCATTTGAAATGATACAAGTATTATATTAAATCATGTAACCAACATCTTTAATAGAAATGTAAATAATGTTTAACAATCATAAGAATAATTTTCAACAAAATATAATAAATATTTTAGCTATAATGAACAGCCAGGTACGATGAACGTATTGAAGCGAAATTTTTAAATCTATGTTTTTAGAATTTTTTGAACAAGATTAGTAAATATTTTCAACTTACACCAATATTCATAACGAACGACACATTGTTCAACAAAACTTTTGTTTCCTGTCAGCGTTTGAAAATTGTATTTATTGATAAATTTATTTATAAATTTATTCGATTAAGGTATCTAGTGCTGATAGTAATCACTGTCACTTAGAGTGTAGTAATTTCAGTGAGAAATCTGTGCAATCAGCACACTGTAAGCAATTAAGTTTTGTAAAAAGCTTGTTACCAGCGTTTATATATCACAAAAGTCAGGTATCGTATTAGTTTTCAAGCGTTCAACGATATGGAGAGGGCAACTACAGACATGCATAGAATCTTAAAATATTCAAATAAATTACACCAACCATGTCATTTTGAAAAACATCGTCGAACCGGGAACGCGAATGTGGCATGGTAAGAAATAAGCCATCGCATAACAACCAGCTTTGGTAAGTATTTATGCGTCTTGGCAGCCATATTCCAACGCAGGACGATCATGTTACAAGAGATAAAGCTAACTGGAAAAAGACAACTAATACATCGGTGAAGTAAGAAACGTTGTGAAGAAGAGGAAAATTGGTCTGCTGCATCATTTTGAGCATACGACAATAACCAAGTGTTCCGAGAGGCAATCTGTCTATATGGGGTAGATATTTTTTTGTTTGAGTAAGAGATTTGTGTCACGAACTTCTGTTGCATGCGGTTCAGATATAGATTGTTGGAATTACTGAGACCCGGTTTACCAAAGAAACAAGCCTCATTCTATAAGACACCTGGCAACTGTTACGTTATTTCTCGACTGCCATCAGACGCCATTTTGTATAGTTCCTTTTTGTATAGCTATACGAGAGCGTTTTAAATACACAAGCAACCCCTATGCAGAGTAGGTTTAAACCGACGAACGCAGCGGATGAGGAAAGTAAATAAAATTAAATTTGCTGATATACAATCCCTCTTATAATATGGTAACTTTAACTGTTTTAACGGTTTATTGTTTCTATTTGTCAACTTTAACAGTTTCAAAACCATACTATTTTTCATTTCAGAATATTCCTAATCTTATTGGACGAAATAGCATTTTGGCGAGTGCTGCGTACGGTATGTATGTTAAAAATAATGTAGAATAAGGTATTTAAATTAATAGCCACACACTCACAAATCAATTTGAATATGATGTTATTTCGGGAAAATGAGTATTTTTTGTAATTTCCGAAAGGTCGATTAAGGCCAATATATTACAGTTTATTGTACACATATAAATAGCCAGCTTTTATTAGTTGCTTATGAAAAGTTGAAAATGTTTAGTACAAGCACCAATATTAGCTTGCACTTTGAAATTATAGTAATACTTATTATATTATATTTTAAAAATGAAGAAGAAACAATCAAAACGGAAACAAAGTATGACTTTTAGTATGTTGCCCCATGGTAAGATTTTCACATAAAACTTAAAGAACAACACATAGAACACAAAATGGCAAAAATCAAAAGGGTCAGAACTAGTACATCGTACAACGATTACATAACGATAAAATGAATTAGTTTTTTTAAAATAATTAAAACCATTTGATCTTGGGTTGCACTATTTCCAGCAAATTTCCTGTGAATTTTAGTCAATCAAAATGGTCATTTAATGGGAAGCTCAATTTACCTGCTTTATACCATTAGATATTTTTTTACCGTTTTTTGATGTTTTGAGGTTGCAAGTGTTTGAAACGAGTTCGTTGATTTGTTGAACTGATTAGACTTATTTTGTTTGTAAATCGTTGGATTTAGGTTAAAGAAAAATCTTGTAGTTGTAAGAATAATTGATGATATGAATTGAATGATAGCCATGGCCTATTATTTTTTTACACTAGACTGCAATTAAATTGATTCGTCATCCTTTTTATGTGTCTGTGTTTTGCCAAATAAACAATCGTTATAAAAGTTGATGTTTAATGATCGTGTAGGTCCTATAACATAAAAATCAACACTCTCTCACTCACACACAAACAAAGCTAAGATTTAGCGAAAAATGTAGCACAACTACAAGCTATAGCGTTTGGATGTCGGGAATATGTTGAGCCATCGGTACTTGCTAACATGCCACTTCCTGTACTAAATACATAGTCTTATGTTTTTGTGATTGATTAATTATTTTAGGATTCAATGAAAGGATTATTTTACCAATATGTCAGAATAGGATGGCCTCAAACATTCAATAATACCTCTTATTGGTCCTGTAAAAGTTGCGGCTCGAATGCTAGTCGGTGTTTGTAAAACAGCTTGGGACGTGCGTGTCTACACCTATTCACAATACCTGTATATGTGTAGGTTGTGATACTTAAGATGGAGTGGATGATGAGCAAAGATGTTTTCAAAGTAGCGATTCCGTTTTATTATGATTATTTTATGATTATTGCATTAATTATGGACCTATGGAATAATTACTTAAACGTTTTGTGGAATGTTGTTATAAGTGTATCTTAATGGCTTGAAATATCTGGGACTATAAATTTATATTGCACTCTTTTGTTTTAACAGTTGGTTTTATTGCATTGAATGTCATACGCGTGATTATATTTGTCTGAGCGCCACAGGTGATAGCGCAGAACGGAAGCATTCGTTGTGGTGATATAGCAGCATATGTACACAGCTTTTATTAAATCAAATAATTTCACCTGTGAGATCAGCAGCAGTCGATTTTCGACCATAAAATAGCCGAGACTCGCATGAATAGTACAGTGTTTCAACAAAAGATGTCGCGAGTTGTGCGCTGCTTTTGTTGTGTTGGTGTTAAAATACGATACACTGACTTGCGTAAAAGTGCTGCCCCTTCTTTTTGAATGCTCACCAATACCAGCAACAACTGTATCAGTACATTGCGTATACGTACACGCCATAAGCAATCGAGAGTAAACATACGCGAGAGCAATCGGAAAAGGTTTTTTCTTGTGTTTAACAATAGCATATGGGGTGCCCTACAGGAGAGAATGCGAGATATAAGGTCGCTCTCTTTCATGTAAACGGTGCTTCCACTCACTCTAACGTTGATGTTCAGGTGTTCTTTCCTTGTCGAGCTAACAAGAAATCTTTGGATTGCGCAAGAGCGCCTTTATTTATCTCACACAGCAAAGAAGCGCGTTTGCGGTGTGTTGTGCAAACACGCAAGTTCTATGATTTTGTTTTCAGTGTAAAGCTGAACTTCTTCAAGTAAAGACGAAATTCGGGAAGTCGTAGCGCCACACACACTACGCATACATTAGCGTTCAACGAAGTGGGAGTGTAGGAAACGGAACGTGGCGAAGCAACGTGAACGAAAGCGTGGGGTGGTAGCGAGGGTGGAATCAAACTATGTGCATCTGTTAACGCAGACGAGAAAGGTTGAAGCAAGATCGGTTCTTTTTAGTTTTATTTTTTGGGAGCATGGCTGTGCAGTTTAAGATCAGAACGATGGACATGTTTTGAGTTTGAATAATCCGTTGACTTAATGATTAATTCATTAGCATAGTAACCTACTCGTGCAGTGAATGTACCAAAACTAACAAGTCTGCTTCATTTTGCTTTAATGTGTTTGACGTGCGAGTTATGAAGTAGCAAAACCCAATCTTTTAGCAGGTTGGATACTTTGTAAGAGGAAAAAAGTGATTGATCAAGTGCTGCTATTGATTGCTGAAAGCTAGCAGTATTATTTTCCTTGGTGCATTAAAATGACTGATATGTTCGAGTTGATTGAATCAAGACATCGGTGAGACAGATTAAAATAATCAATTCAATAAATTTTTTTGTACATTATGTTTTGTGATTAAACGAACAAGTGAATTTGTCATTGTCATTGAAATCTTACAATGTCATTAATTGTTAGCAGTTACTACATGCTAAAATCAGCACTAGTGGTGGATAGAGAAGCTTGAAACAGAGTGTTGAATTATAAGTTTTGATTGAGAAGCTTCCTTTGTTTTTGTTAAACATGAAATTGTGTGGTGTTATCTGTGTGTTGCTCAATATTGTTGGTGAGGATTTTTACTGATGGTGTCCAATTTAATTTTTGGCTAAGTGATACATAAATTAAATTACATATGCTGTGATACTTGCTATTGTCGAATTGTCTGAAATTTCATCAAATATTGATTGGGAAATCGTGTAGCTGAAAAAATAACATTGATGCATTAATTTGAGCGATTGCGAAGAATATTATAGTGTTGCATTATTTGAAGTGCTTCAAAGTGTGTTTGTGTTGGCTGTTGGTTTTTATATTTTTTATTGGTTGTACTGTTTTGTGAAAAAATACAAAAATTACTATCACACTGCTGAATCACCACTATCCTCATCACTCCTCTGACCTGGCGTGCGCAATATACCACGATCCCCACGATGTCACGGCAGGGTCGCACGCTGCTGCCGGGGCCTGGTGGGGGCAGCATTCCCATCCAATGCATGCGGTCGGAGCGGCTATGTATGGTGAGGATACGACAGGGCAAACTGGTATTGATAGTCGCAGTCCTCCCGCCTCTATGCACAACTCTTCAAACCACAATAGTGCTGCCAGTCTTATCGTACAACAACAGCAGCAACAACAGCAGCAACAACAGCAGCAAGTTGCAGCAGCTGCAGCCGCAGCAGCAGCGGCAGTGGCCCAACAACAGCAGGTGCAGGCTCAGTCTGCAGCACCTTCGCAAACACAGAATACTTCTTCTTCGAACGCATCCCAGCAGCAAAGTAGCGGAGGAGCAGTGGTATCCCCAGCGGCTCAAATCGTTCCTCCATCCGCTGCTAGTGAATCACCGGGAAGCGTGAGTTCACAGCCATCAGGTACTTAGAGATGTTTAGTACAATAAATGTTTATGAGGAAACTCAATTTATTTCAATGTATATAATTAGATTTTCTATTGAAAGCATTTTGTGAGAGTTATTAACACACACACACACACACACACACACACACACACACACACACACACACACACACACACACACACACACACACACACACACACACACACACACACACACACACACACACACACACACACACACACACACACACACACACACACACACACACACACACACACACACACACACACACAAACACACACACACACACACACACACACACACACAAACACACACACACACACACAAACGCGCACACACATGAATTCAATTGTATGCACTGTATTTGGTTTTGTTTGTTGATCTAATTTTGAGTATGTTGTTTTGTTGTTTTGTTTTTTTGTACTTTTTACTCTTTAATTAATGGACGTCACAAAACCATGTGATAATTAATAATAGGTCCTATCCATATACCAGCAAAACGTCCCGCGTTTGATACAGATACTCGGTTGAGGCATTCATATCCCTGGGGCAACGACTCAGCGGCTGATTACGCTTACCATGCACAGTATCCACCATATGCGTTGGCGACTGATATCAAACCAATGTACTACCCTAGCTACCCAACTGAAGCCAATTTTCAACCTGTAAGTGATTCCTTTTTAGTTATTTTCTCTGAATTACTTTTAACTTGTTTTAATAACTTGAGATTAATGTGTATATATTGTTGTTCTGCTTCAATTTTTTTGCAGCACCCATATTATCCTAAATATGAGCCAGATGCCTATATTACAGCATCGACTGAACGATCACGTGGAGTCACAGGTGATCAACCTTCTTTGCAGTCTAGCTACGAATCATACAACTCGTCTGGGTTGAGATCGTATTCAAGTGAAACATATCCTAATCCTGGTACGTATTGCATATCGTTCTCAACACATTACAGTCGCCGCCGCAAAAATTTGGCCCTATCCAGTTTTTACAGTGCGCACCGTATTTTTTTTACTCAAACGCACGTATTTGTGTCTGTAAGTTAACCATATTTGTATCTCGTAGGAATCTCGATAAATTTACAAGATATTTTAGCAGATTTATGATAACTATAGTTTAATATTATAACAACATTACAAAAATCATGCAATTTGATTTAATTTTTTTGAAAAACTAAGCATAATTGTTTACACTTGAAAATACATGCAAAATTTTGTCACTACATTAAAACATAAAAAAATGACAAAACAAGTTTTATATTTTAACTAATTTTAATCGAACTATTACAGACCTCTGGTAAAAAAACTTGACTTACAGTTTAAAATTGATGCCTTAGAGACAAAAATTGTTGCGAAATGTAAAAAATTCTGACATGCTGTACAAAATTGGTTTCTTGGAAAAAAAAAATGTCAGTTAAAGAATAAATTTAGCGGCAACGATTGTTACTAAATAGCAACCAAGACTAGAGAGAGAATGAAAAAATGAAGGTCAATTTCACTTGCATGCCATTGGAAAATAAAACAACAAGTAGTATTGATTGAAATTATGATTTTCTGTTAAATCAATTGAGCTCTATTCTCTATTGTCTTGAGAGTATTGATGGGTGAAAATACTACTTTAAATACATTGAATACTCTCTTTTTCAGAATGGAGGCTTGAAAAAGGTCATGAATGAAGATTCGTTTTAAAAATGCTTTTTTATCAATCAGTTACGTCCTTTTTAACTGCCTCGCATTATGTCACTGCTAATCCAACATTACCTTTCGCTATCAAAAATTTCGTTATACTTTTCTTTTTGATGACCAACGTACCACTTTTTAGTATTCGTGACACATTTCTTCACACAGCTTATAGAATGTATGCAGTATAACAAATTTCAAGAACGTCTGATGGCATGATTTGATATCTAGCGTTAAGGAAATCATCATGCTTCGGCAAAAGACTTGTGCATTCGCTAGGCGTGTTTACAAGTTTTTTTTGCACTTTTTCTCATACATATATAGTTATAATCAAGTAAGGACACATTCTAACACAGCTATGCTATTTTCATATTTATAATTATTGAGGAAAACACTTTAACAAACCCAGTATCAAGAAACTATCTTAATCTTTTATTACAACAATATATTATATCCACAATAAATTCCACTATTACTACTACTCGCTGTTAGAAAACGAATCGGAATAATAATTTAATGCCGAACACTTCGATAGTTTTAGTTTTACTCGTAAGATGTTGCCAAAACGTTGGTCTTTTTATTCCGCTGGTTATTTGGTAATCATCTCGCGGTTTGTCTTTCGAGCCCTTTTTATGCTATTTTTTTGCATATTCTCGCTCTTTTTCTCCTCTATTTTCCTCATTTCTCTCTTCCTAACGATAATATTGACAGGTCGTTGGAACCATCCTAAGCTGCTGTTGTAAGGTTCCAACACTCGCTATGCGTGTACGCTTGCATTAAAGTGTCCTCATAGAAAACGAAATTACACTCTGAATACGTTTAAAGAAGAAAATAGGGTTTGAAAATCGATATCATGTACAAATTTATAAAGGATATTTTTGTAATTTTGTAACACAATCAGCTTAAAAAAAGGCACCATAAGGAAAGAAAAAGAGATAATTTTTATTCAATAATTAACGAGAAAGAGAGTCAACCATTTCCAACAGCAAGAATAAAGAGAAAGAGAGGATGGCGAAGACTGACTGAAGTTTTAATGAGTGCGTAAGAATGTTTTTGTAGACATTCATGCTTCTTCACATGCGATACTGTTCAAAAGCTGCATGGTATCCAAGCGGTACAGGAAGTTCAAATAATAACGTTTTAATAAACTCCGCAATCACCTTCCATACAGTGTCTTATGTACACAGATAGATTTGGTGAGTGTGGGCGATGGTTTTGTTTACAGTTGGGCTTGTAAACCATTTAAAAAAACCAAAGAGAAGATGCATGTACCTTTTGTATATATTGTGCGAAAAGGTACATTGACGTGTACTGTAAATCATAGCTAAGACAAACTTCCTTTTCATTACATTGCTATAACATCACGAGATGATCAGTCTGAATCTGTCTGAAAACGTATTTATTTATCTTTTGAGCTGCATATGCTTCCGCATTGTTTCGTGTTGTTTCGGAACTATTGACTGTATATCCTCTTTTGTACTAGGTACTGTATTAGTACTAGGTTGTAATGTTCTATTTATTACTATTGTGTTAATGATTACAGTTTTAGTGTTTTTTTGAACACATTATTTTGCAACTAGGCATTAAATGTGAACACACAATATTAGTTTTTTTAGCTTCCCATATTCCTACGATTGTTTAGGCGTTTCCCTGAATATGGTTCAATTGTATTGATGTTCAATCGGACGATACCAATAAATTGAGGGTCTGGTTGAGGGAGCAATAAATGAAAAATCTATGGGATATAATGAATTCATCGTGAGAAGAGCCCACTTGATTATGTGAACCATCCAATAAATCGTGGGAAAACCTGTAAAACTTGTTGTTTGTCTATTCAGGTTATTCTATGTAGGGTAAATGTACCAGTATTGGGCAGGTAAGTGCAGCAGTTTCACAAAATCTGCCCGTACACTTACAATTTTTATTATTTTGCATGGAAGTGACGTTATTTTGAACGATAAACCATCGTATTATGTTGCACTATTTTTTATTTGCCGATTTAAAAAATGCGAAAATGTAAACACTGTTTTTGTTCCTATTTTTGGCAGCTTGGTCCTATTTCCGACAGGCTGTGCTCCTATTTTCGGCAACGCAAATACGGGTTATTCATTCATTCAAAATCAAACATGTGTTATTGTTTCAGTTTCGGAAAGAGCCCACAGAATTGATCTGTCAAAAATCAAAATTTACCTTGTACCTATTTTCGGCAGCCTTTAGAGTGAATAAATGCCTGTTTTTCGTGATTTTAAAATTTCAAACGGGCGAGAATAAATTTTACAACCATAGCATCTTTCATAAATATCACACTTTGATTGTGTTAGTGCTCTGGTTCTCTTAATAATGAAACCTGCCAACCTATAGGCTGACTACAAATCTACCGAAAAATTGTAAACTCTGCATATTCTGTTTCATATTTTGAAAAAATATGCAAGGAAATGATGTGAAACTTTGTATTTGAATAACAAAAGAGCATATCTCTACAAAAATATGTGTTGCGACAGTTTTCAACGCGTTTTTGCGTAATTACACATTTTAGTTACCCTGCTGAAAACAGGTACAGTTACCATATCAGTTTTTTCGGAATTTGATACATTTGCTAGTGGGTTAAATAAGATAATTTTTACGAGTATCGGTATTGTTCAGCATTGAACAATTTATTAGTAGTTACGCGATGTAATTGTGAACAGAAACGGTAAAATCTATAACGTGACGTAGATGAAATTGCTATATAAATAAATATGTCTTCTGTATGATATGTCTTCTTTTTCTTCTTCTTCTTCTTTGGCTCAACAACCGTTGTCGGTCAAGACCTGCCTGTACCACTAGTGGGCTTGGTTTTCAGTGACTTATTGATTGTTATGTACTCATCGCAGGATAGTCAGTTCTCGGCCGGACAAGGCCGGTCTCGTGCTATAGTCGTCAACTCGTAAGACTTAACAACATGTCCGTCATGGGTTCAAGCCTAGAATGGACCGTCCCTCCGTACCAATTGTCTATCCGGCTGCGTGGTAATGAAATAAGTCTTGAAAGCCTGTAAGGGTCTGCATGTCCGCGTAGGACGTAACGCCAAATAGAATAAGAAGAATTTTGATAGCTTGTTTTATGCGATGCACTATTTATCCAACTATGTTAGGATGCTTATGCACAGGTTGTCTGTACGTAACATTCCGAGTTACGATGGAATTAAGAACCAATAAAACTGTTAGACGTACACTGTTTACGATCGCTTTGGCGTCTATGTGATGCCAATTACTCTATATTCAGGCATTTTCTTTTTCCAAAATACGAGCTGAAATTTCAGGCTGTCATTGGAACAGTATTAATCATCCGGGTTGTATCCATGTGACAGTTACGGTTTGCCATATCTATTTGCTATCGGTTTGCTATCAAAATTAAATGGGTTTTTTATTTGTATATACTACCCGATAATGATGGCGATAATGGTGATGGTTATTAGGGCGTTTCTTTTATAAATGTCATGAAGCTCGAATAGTGCTCGTGCTAATTATTCAATTCAGGTGAAAGAATATAATAGAAAAAAAAAACTGGTTGAAGAATTGTTCTGCATTTTGTTTTGTTGTGAAATAATAATAGCTTTTATTTATATATATGTTCTAGTCGAAATCTTAATCTTGTTTATAAACTTTGTGCGGTAATGGTTTGGTATGCACTTCATGACTTAAAAGATATTGAAATAAAGAACTCCATAACCTCGATAAAACATCTGCAGTGATCACAGATATATTTCAATAACAAAAAAAAAACATGTTTTGAGCAGAATTCATAAACGTGTTGATTGTTGTATTTATTATTTTCATGGTATGCACAATGATACACACAGTGTTTACCGATTCACTTCCCAATTTTGGGGTCTTTCACGGTACTAGTCAGCTTTTTACAGTCAGTTCAAAATGTATTCGTTTAGCTGAATATTTTACATAAAAAGGTGAATTATGGCCGCAATACGTATGGGGCGATAAAAGTAATGATGAGGGATAAAGGTTTGATAAAACCTTCAATACACACGTTTTGCTAAAAAATAAGCATTTTAATATTGCAATAGCAACCAAAATACATAAAAAATTAAAAACAGTCGTTTGATGGACGCGCAAAAAGTATTCGTCTATCTAGCTTTTGAATTATTTACGCTGGACTAACACTACGTAGACGTGAATTAAATTTATTATAATCAATCTACTGATAACTTCCTTCTAAATTAATGCATTTCTGTTGTTTCAATTGCACTTCAAGCGGTCAGAGAGGCACGAATGGCGGGAGAGTTAAATGAATGGATCCTGATGGCGAAAATCGTATCTTTAATTTATGCATAACCTATCCTACCCATTTTTGAAGGTTTCAAAATGTATGGGATGCCTCGTTCCTTCATTTGATCAGAGTTTGGCCTTTTTTCTGACACTAATTGTGTGACAAACTGCCTTGTAAGCACCCATCCCTGACGGTTAATCTAACGAAAGAAGCTGTTTAATGTCCAAAAAATCAAATTTTACCAAATAATCAGTGCATTTTGTGTTGGCCAATAAGATCAGGATAAGATGGGCCACATTTGGTTGATGGGTCATGCTGCATTTCATCGTAGCAGGTCAAGTAATAGCTTGAATGAGTGAGATGTTATAAACATGTTTTGTTTGAATAGTACCATACACAGAAAGTTGCCAAATCTGTTAAGGTGCATCAAATAATTCAGGTGCATCAATTTGTTTCAAATTAGGCTCTACTAACATATTAAAACATGTTTAAATCGCCAAGGTCATACGGCCGGTAGACACCATAGCGAAAGAAGTCTACTAAGATCCAACATCAAAATCTCGGGTAACGGTTGCATCATGGAGTCATGATACTAGGGCTCAGTGCGGTAAGGAGAGCTAGAAAAAAGATTCAAAATGATAGGATACGAGATGGGAAAACATATTAATGGAGTTTTTAAGTACTTTGGGTGCCAGTTCTGAGAAATTTTACTTAAAATGTATCACATGTTTCAGAACAGTCGAGCTGGCGAACAAACAGGGCATTGTCATTTGCCCAAAACGTCAAACCAGCTGAAACCAAACTGATGAAAATGATTTAGTAGACTCTCAATATGATATCAGTTGCCATTTTTTAATGGAACTTGGCCACGTAGTCCGGAAATGCAATATTTCTATCAGAGGATAATTGTAACAAGTCTTGTAGGATGAGTGGATCAAAAATACGCCTTTTTAAAGGTTCAAATGAGTTCTTGAATTGTGCAAGTAGTCACCAATAGTCATAAATGTAATAAGAAGCAAGATCAGGACATTTTTTGATTCCATAGCCTTTGTTTTCATACGCATATTACGCCAAAAGTCTAATAGACGAATACTTTTTGCGCATCAATCAAATGACTTTTTTTAGTATTTTAAATAATTTAGTTGTTATTGCACTATTTTAATGCTTATTTTTAGCAGTACGTGTGTATTGATAATTGGCCATAATTCGCCTTTTTCTGCAAAATATTCAACTAGACGAATACTTTTTGGACTGACTGTATATGGAGTTTCAAAGTAGGCGGCTAAAATCATGTAAACACTCCATGCAAAACCACTCACAAAACTAGCCTGCGATTTTCAGCCTAGATTTTTTTAGCCTCAAAGCTAGAGTTAAATTCGAGTACCTTCGAGTTAGATTCAAAACAAAAAAGTCAAAACAAGGTCGGGTTTTCATTCATCGGAAGGTGCATTAATGAGATCAGGTGGTATAATCTAGGATCAAAGTGTATGTAGACAGGTGGTTTCATAGCCAGTTTTTTATAACCAAATTTGAACGTCACATTTTGACAGGCTTTTTGAGAAGCTTTTGCTCAAACAGGCTTTAAAGTAATTTTATTTGAGTAACTTGAGTGAAAATTTTTCCACATGATTTTCAACATATTACAAAACAAAAATTCCAAACACAGTCCAGCTTGTGGCGTGTTCAAAATTATGTGGAAAACTGAAAAAATATTTGAATCCAAATATATTTTTTGACAACAGAGAAAAACGTCTCGCGGTGTGAAAAATAATGAAATGCACTTTTGAAAGTGTACCAATTCACTTTATACGCCATAAAATACTCAAGAATAGATGATTCAAATATAAATGATTTATTTATTATATTATCGCTCTATTAAATGAAAATACATGTTTTCTTTACAGTAAGAAATAAAATAATGTTCATTTGTACTCAATTGAATATAAATCATAGAATTATGTTTTTCGGAGCTTCTTATAAAATTAATATTTTCTTGAGGTCACGAGTTGATTTTTTTATGTCATCAACTTAAATGACAAATATTTTAATAACTTTTATAAATTTATGATTTACTATATTTGACAACATTGTAATGTTTGTATAAATATTTACTATTTCGTATAAATATTTACTATCCCAAAAGGAAAATTACTAAAAAAGATAATTGATTTTCATAAATACTATTCGAAATGATATTACTTGCAAAAATAATTCCACGACCTTGCGGGCTGCCTTCCGTCAGTTTTTCCAGAATTTTAACCATGGCGTACGAAGTCATGCGAATAGGCATGTTATCAAGTTCTACCTTCGATGGTTATCAATTCCTCCTCAGTTTTCGCAAAATTGTTTGAGAAGAACTTTTACACCATATTGGTTCAGAAATTCTGGATGGGATTCAGCGTGGGGTTGTTGGACCGATTCGCTGACTAGGGTGTCACATCGAAATTCCGATGAAATTCGCCTAAAATGATCGATTTGAGTTGTGACGTTATTGAATTTCCCTGCGTAATCAGTGAACGTGAGTTCCTCTTCTTCTTATTCTTCTTTGGCACAACAACCGTTGCCGGTCAAGGCCTGCCTTTACCCACTGGTGAAGTGAGCTTGGCTTTCTTTGACTACTTGTTACCATAGCAGGATAGTCAGTCCTACGTATGGGGACACGGTCTATTCCGGGGCTTGAACCCATGACGGGCATGTTGTTAAGTCGTACGAGTTGACGACTGTACCACCAGACCGGCCTGACCGGCCTGTACCACCAGACCGGCGGAACGTGAGTTCCGCTTGCGGAAATGTATGTCTATGTTTTCCAGATACTTTTTCATTAATTGGCCGATTGCATGACCTCCCGACCAAGCAAACGCAGCAATGTAGTCACTTTTCTCTCGGTCTTCCTCTTCATCTTCTTTTGATCTTTTTGCCGCTCAGGGTTGGCTGCCACTTCTTATTCGACCTGCACACGATGTCCATTTTCTTCATGGCGGGGTGCCTTTCTTTGATTGCTCACGCTTGCTTCACTTTTCACGTTCACTTTTCATGTGATGCAAAATATTAACAATTCTACATTTAATTGCAATTTGTGTTATGATTCGAGTAATGCGTAAACATAAAAAATCAATGAAAAATGAATGTTGAATCTTGAACAACTATAACTAAGACAGTGGAAAAACCTAATGATATTTATTATTTTGGACATGATTATTTCAATTACAAAGCATCCTTAACAAATCATACAGCTATTGTTAATATTTTAAATGCTTTTTAGTCGTTAAAAAAATACTAAAACCCTAAAATTTTCTAAAACTATTTCCTAATTAGTGATAACACTTGTATATCATTCAAAAAAATTGAATCATAACATTTCTTCTTCTTCTTTTGGCTCAACCACTGTTGTCGGTCAAGACATGCCTGTACCACCTGCCTGTGCCTGTATCGAGTGATGTGATACAACGTACTGCATGCATGCAAAATAATAGATTTATTGCATTTTCGCAGGCCATATTCTGCTATCAAATATTTGTCAATCAATTTTTCGCTGAGATAGAGGAAGTCTAGCAGCTTTCGGCGAATCTTTATTGAGTAATCCATGTATTGTCTGATGCCTACTTCAAAACAACGTAATCAATATTATATTTGATTAATATTGAACCCTCAAATTCACAACTCCATTTTTAGACGGGCCTAAAAAAATTGGAACAAAATATCAACATAATTTAAGCTGAAGCTGTAACTGGATGTTAACCGGAGCCGCCCGTGAGGTTTACATTTTTTTTTTTCAAAATCAAATTTTACGACTTTTTGTGCTGATTTGTGATACAATTAGGTCGTTTAACAAAGAATATAAGTTTATCTTTGCTCCGCAGCAACATTCAACTCGAAACATGGATTATTCATTGAGTTATTGGCAGGTTTGACTGAACATGTTCCACTACTAATAACTCAATGAATAATCCATTTTTCGTATAGAATGCTACAGCGGAGCAAAGATAAACTTCTATTCTTTATTAAACAACATAATTGTAACACAAATTAGCCCAAAAAATTAATTTTGAAAAAAAAAAAACATTTCGGACGGCTCCAGCTAACATCCCCTGTGAAAAGACTTCATATAAAGGATAAAAATGAATGCGGTGGAATAGAAAATTATTTCGGGACAAATGAAGTAGCACGTCAGAATAAACGTCTCAAGTGAGATGAATTGTGCAACTCACATCGCATAGTGACTTGATAAACCCTGTATTGGAGACAAAAGATCCTGTTTTAGTTTGGTTTATAAGTATAGTTTGGGATGGACTATAAGGAAAGGAAACCGAACTGAGAATCAACCGGGTGGTTACAGTTTAATTTAAAAGTCAATAATAAGATCGCTTGTTTGGCCAATAATTTTATGAACAATAAAAAAAAGTTAATAGTTAATAGTTTTGTCGTTTAAAATATTGTATATACTTAATTTAGTTAACTAGTCAAAGTGATCGTTTCTATTATTAATGCTTTTTTGTATACATTTTTTTATATGGACAGGCTCCAGCTTATCTGTTGGTGTCAGTGGTGTTGGTTCATGCACACCTTCCAATCCGCTTGAGTGGACAGGCAATGTAACTGTGAGGAAGAAACGGAAGCCATACTCTAAATTCCAAACGTTGGAATTGGAAAAAGAATTCCTTTTCAATGCATACGTTTCAAAGCAGAAACGATGGGAACTTGCTCGCAATCTCAACCTTACTGAACGCCAGGTACGCATTGAGAAAATTCTTTTTAACCTATAACTAACGGTTATTTATTTCTATTTTCTTCGAGCAGGTAAAGATATGGTTCCAAAATCGGCGAATGAAAAATAAAAAAAACAGTCAGCGTCAATCTGCGCAAGCAAATAGTGGTAGTAGTAACAACAGTTCCAGTCATAGCCATTCCCAGGCGCAGCCTCATCACAATCCTCATCATATAGGCCTAGGACTGGGAATGTCAACACTACATGGCTCTAAAATGCATCAGTGACCTTTCGAGCAACAACCACACCAATCGAAAATACACACACAGCATAATCAGCAAGATTCTCAACAAACCTTTCAGCAACTTCAGTTGCAGCACCAACATCAATCAAATTCGACAACAATTCATGACCAAGCACAGCAACAGACACATTTACATTCTCTGCATTCTCACTTAATTCATCAACCATCTTATCAATCCAACCCCCCAGATAACCAGATGAAACAGGAGCTTTGCGACACAATTAATGCGTCGATGTGTAATAATTTTCCTCATGCACCACCCATAAACTATCGACAGCAACAATGATTTAAAATTTTAAACCAATTCGCCACATATGATAATTCGGTAGTAGAAGATGATGTGCCGCTATGGCAAAGTTAATACGTAAATGAATCGAGTTTGAAAGAAGTGAGAATAGAAGAACACAGGTATATTGAAAAGCCGATCGCCAACAATATCCAGATATTGCATAAAAAAGCAAGGAAACTCTGCGAACTATGTAAAGGAATCCACCGAATATAGAGCGACAGCGTAAGTTGCGTTTGCGAGGAGTATTCTGGAAAATCTGAAGTGTTGTTGGGACAGGTGTAAATAAATCTTAGGTATGTAAGCTATCCAGCCAGTGAGAAATGTCCAAAATTAAGACCGAGAGTGGGTTATTTAAGCTAAGGGTTAAGGGAAAACGAAACTTTCAACGAATCATAAATAACAGCACGAGGCAATATGAAGGGACAAGCGGAGCAACAGTCCAATTAGGAAGCTGTTTCGAGCAATCATAATGTAGCCCTGTTGCTCGTGTCGGCGTATTAAATAAAAGAAGAGAGTAGTTGAAACAGGTAGTATAAAGTAATATAAATATTTAAAATCAAACTTTTTCTGTAAGTTACTTTAGATGCATGAAAGAAATGGAAAATTAGGTAAGGGAGTAGGAGGAGTAAATAGTACATGAAATAAGTTCAGCGTAAAAAAACTTAACTTAAATCTCATCTATATGTTGGCCCCTCCCCCCTCCTCGCAAGCACACACACACACACACACACACACACACACACACACACACACACACACACACATATATATATATATATATATATATATATATATATATATATATATATATATATATATATATATATATATATATATATATATATATATATATATATATATATATATATTTATATATATATATATATATATATATATATATATATATATATATATATATAAACGTAAGAGGTGCAATGGAAGAAATGCAGAAGAACTTTAATAAAAAATAATAAACATTAGGAATAGTTTGACAGTATTTCAACTTTTCACTCTATCGAAATAAAACAAAAATTTCACACATTATGAAACCTTGTTATTTTCGCTGTACAGAAGAACCGAAAATAATATCTATAACAATCAATATCTCTTTGTGCGTTTTGGGTACATGATACATTTAGATTATGTTATATGCAGGATCGTTGTACAGGAAAGATGCACCCAAACTAATGAGACAAAAAAATGTACATACAGCAATCAAAAAGAGACAAGAGGATGAAATGAGGGAAACGTGACTGAATTGCATGTGATTATTATTATATTATTCGTAAATATGATTACTTAAGAGATATTTCATTTGATTGGAAGTTTAGCCGAATGTATTTCAGTTCAGATAATTTGTTTCCCTTAAACATAATTGATTTAAAACAAAAATATAATGATTTATATTCAATGCTAGCATTTGTTCAACAACTAAAGGATTTATTCTGTTTACATATATATGATAATTGGGTCTCATATGATTGTATCGAATCGAGAATATAGATGGCCACTACTTTTAGTTTTAAGTATATAAATTCATTCGAGTGAATTTTTTAAGTCAAGAGTTTTGTAGCTAGTTATGGTACAATCGTTAATAAAATAGTTTTTTTTTGTATATAAAAGTTTAAGTTTTGCTTTATTCTTTGCATATCTCATAAACGCAATAATGCTAACATGGCAATTGCATTTCATATATGTTAATCAATAACTCTTGGAAAACTTGACTACATTTTAGATTAAATTTATTTAAAATGATGAAATATTTGAGTTATTGTGGACAAACTACGAAAATCGACCAAACTAAATATTTATTTTAGCATTTTGGTTCTTGGAAATAAAAGAACATGTGTTTTTGTGTAATTTGATAATAATTATTTATTTACATAAATAATTATTTAACAGCGGAGAAACTATACATGAACAATTTTTTAGCTATTAGTCTAGAATTTTGCTTATGCATGTACTCATCGTTACAGTTATGAAATTACTAATGATAATGTACAGTACTGACCGACAAAAACAGAAGCCAAATATACCCAACAATACAAGGAACAAATAAAATAATTAATGGTGTTTTAGCAAGCAGCTCTAAAACAAACTAATTATTCACATAGTAACCAGGAACTATTATATATTTACTGATTGGCTAGAGAGTTATAGAGCGTTAACGCTTGTTTATGCTAGTATGTGAACTATTCTTGTTCTAAAATTAATGATAGGAACATAATAAATACAATGAAACAAGAATTGAAACAATGAAACAAGAAAAAACAGTTTGATACTTTTGACATACTCAAGGTACGATTTAGTTTCAAAATTGAATGTTACACATAATAATAATAATAATAATAATAATAATAATAATAGTAATAAAATCATTAATGATAATAATAATAATAATAATAATAATAATGATATTACAAATAATAATAATAATAATAATATTAATAATAATAGTAGTAATAATAATAAAACCTCTCAAACGAATTTATTTAACACATTCATATAATGCTTGCAGGTTGATGTTGAATTACATGTATTGCATGTTTTATGAATTTTTTGGGTTTTGTTTGAGTTTTACTCTACAACTCTATTCGTTCCATGGTTAATAAGATATCATCCAACTGGAATAACCATGGAATTTAATCACAGATGACTAAATCTCTGAATGTCTCATTCTCAAACAGGATCGTAAAAAAGAAAAAAAAGGGAGTGAATCATAAATTGCGGAAAGAAGCTGAGGGAAATGTCAAAAAATAAAATATGTCAATAATATTTCTGATAGCAGTTTCTGCATTTCTATCTGCAGTTTCTGCAGATGAGTGTGAACTGTTGATTACAGTAAGGCGAGGTCTAGACTGATCTATATGATCTTTCTACACTTGTTTTAACTATAGTGATTATGATTAGAATTAGTAAAAGATTTAATAAACATAATGAAGTGAAACAGTGAAATTCCCTGCATGGGTTTGCCTAACAGCATTTTCTAAATGATGATATTTGTATGTTATTTTTTTCATTTGAATCCATCAGATCCGTTAGGATCTTGTGGTAGTTATTTTGACTTTGGCATGAAAAAACGGGAGGATCCCTGGTAGACATGTCATCGAAAAGTTTTGGCAGTTGTTTGAACTGCCATAATGAAGCAGAAGTTATATGACATATTCATATTCATATTTGTCTACCTACTGGTTACAAAAATACTTAATTAATACTTATTACCAATGTTCCTCACCTAACAAAAATTAAGGCAGCACTGGATTATCGAGGGTTCTGAGGCAGGATCGAAAAGATGATAAGGGAAGGTTGAAATCAAACATTGCGGATACACAATTGAATTGACGAATTTCACAAAGGCGGGGGTCATTGCGGCCCACAGCAGTTCGGCTGGACGGGATCAGTAGGGGAGGACAGTTACGTACAACACGGTTAGGGACGTAGAAAGGGATAGAAGAAAGGATGGATGGAGAATCAATATTACCAAGGTGTAAGGCGGTAATAAAGGACGATTGGGCATGGGAACGGTGGTTTTATAGTAGCTCCAGGCCAAGAAACTGACATCTGTTCTCGTAAGGTGGCAGGGGGAGGACAATCCACCCAGGACTTTGCACATCGCAAACTTGATGAACGATCGCTGCACCCGCTCGATACGTTCGACGTGGAACTGAGCTGTATGGGGACTAGACTACTGAGCAGTACTTCAAAATCGATCTGACCGGTTAGCAGAACAGAGTCTTCAGCCAGACAACGAGGATTTTGACGACACAAATACGATTGACATGCACATAATTTAGAATGTACGAGTGAACGATTGGACACTGCGAACGACTAAAGGAAATACGTTACACTTATCAGGGTATAAAATGAGGGAATTACGAGCACACCAACAGGAAAAAACTGTCAAGACTGATTTGTAGGGAAGCACAATCACTAGAAGATACACGGAGAAAGATTTTGAGGTCGTCTGCGTAGCAGAGGAAACAAACAGGATGGAGGACAGTATGGACATCGTTAATAAAAATTATAAACAGCAATAGACTTAGTACACTACCTTGCGGTACGCCTGCACTACATGAAAAGGAATTCTTAAACAGATCATTAAATTTAACACTACGAACGATCACATAGAAAAGAACGTAACAAAGGTGCAAACAGATTTTTGACATCAAGCTGTGAAAATGCATGTAAGAGAAGGGAATGAAGAATACAATCAAATGCAGATTTAAAGTCAGTATAAATAGTATGAAAATGTTTAACTGACTCTAACTGAAATGAGAGGAAAGATGACAAGGACATAAAGCTAGTTGTTATAGTACGATTAGCCAGGGTGTTGAGGGATAATAGTAGAAGAGTTGAATTTAAACACATAAGAATGGACAATGTGCTCAAATACCTACCACATTGTATTGAGATGCCAAGGTAATTCGAAATGACAGACGGAGATAATTTATTTACATGTACATCATTTGAAAGGTAGTTTTTTAAGCTTCCTTGGACAAATAAATTTAAGACCTTGGGAGTTGCCTTTCATCAGTTATTTGGAATTTTTGCCACGACGAAGGAGGACATGCCTATAGGCATCCTAAGTTTTCGCGACAGAATTGTTAGAGTAGAGCTAGGG
Source organism: Anopheles arabiensis (assembly GCF_016920715.1). Classification (NCBI taxonomy): domain Eukaryota; kingdom Metazoa; phylum Arthropoda; class Insecta; order Diptera; family Culicidae; genus Anopheles; species Anopheles arabiensis. The sequence goes on along the minus strand of NC_053517.1, from coordinate 57,554,658 downwards.
TGTCATGTCGAAATTTTGCCGAAACTCATTTAATACGAACGCATTAAGTTTTGGCGTCACTGTTTGCCATTGCGAAATCAGTGGACGTGATTTCTGCTTATATGTGTTTATGATATATGTGTTTATGTTTCCCAAGTACTATTTCACTGTTTGGTGGGTTGTATCGATCTCCCGGCCCAGATAACCCAGTAATGGAGCCACTTGTACCTCTGTCTTCATTTTTAGCTTTTTTGGAACCTCAAAAATTAACCTGGGCTCTCTTGCGATGCTTTGATGGTTGCCTAATAGTGTCAAGATGTTGGTGACCAAAAGGCAGAAACGTTATCATGCGACGAAAAACTTCTGTATGCAGTCCATTTAAGACGCTACGGGGTGTCATTCGTTGATCACGCACGCTTCTAAGTTGGTTGGTTTACTTTTTTGGTCATCATGGTTAGAGTTTGACTGATAGAGGTGTCAAGGTGAAGTGACTGATAGAGGTTGCCTGTTGTCTCATGGGATACTACTATTCAAAGTGCAATTAACGATTTGTTAGAACGGGTGAAGATAATCCTATGATAATCCCATGAATTGGTCAATTTTGTAAATGCAACGTTTAATTACATAACGGTTAACATTGTTTCAACACGGCAATAAGACTTTCGGTTTGAAGGAAATCGCACACGAAATTTTATATTCATGTGATGCACTAAAGACTGGTTGCAATAAATTTATTTAAAGTTTTGCATGCGACTTTGCGATGGGAGAGCATTTGACTTTCGTCAACGCAAAACATGCAAAACAATGTTTTAAATATAGTGAAACAGCTCTCTACACTTTCATGAGATATTTTTTTATTATGTTTTAATCGTTCCTCTTAATTTCACACAAATCAGTAGGTTTCCCTTTAAATTTGTTTTGCGATTTTTTTTATCGTGTTTGAAAACAGAAACAAATAATAAAAAAAACTTTTGCTATTTTAACGAGGACGACGATTCCACACTGTTGCTGTTTACGAGTACAACGATTGCCCAAGAGCTTTTTCATAATGAATCAGTAATCAATTTATCTGACATGGCATGACTTGTCCATTAAGCATTTTTATAATTACTGAATCTATGTTTGCTTCGATAATTTTTCAGCCTTTCAGACTTTTGTATCATCCCCGGAATATCTTCAATATTTTCTTACGGCGTGGGAAGAAGGGGTCATCAAGAAGCTATATTGATCTCTTTTTGTAGTTTTTTGACTGATCAAATTTTTGGCCATCTATTGCTGATTGTAAAGTGATTAAAAATTACAATTGGTTATTAAAGAAGGTATCTTTAATTTTGAACTATACTTGGATGGTATAATTACAGAAAAACAACAATAATACCTAAAATGTTTTTAAAAGATTAAAATGTAATAATTTAAGCGAAATAATAAAAAAACCGCATTCTCCTGGCCCACAGCACTCGATCATTTACTAAAGTTGGATCTTTGCCTTAAAAGTTTGCCGAACGCTGATTTAAACATATTGTGTTACCTTTATAGCAAACACTTTTGCTGGAATACATTACAATAGAATTGTAGCTTTCATCGTTATAACAATTCTTTGATGAAAAATGTAAAATGGTCGGTTCAAAGCTAGTGTTGATTTTGAATTGACCTGAAGAAATTTTTTTTTTCTCTACTCTAAAAATGTACGGTTAACTTACACAAACGATAGGATAATACAATTAAATATGATAGACCATTTAATTATACATTGTTTTCTTTTATTTGTTGATATATTTTATAGACATAGTTAATTTTTCGAGGCCGATAGGTTGGCAGGTGCGAGGACGTCAACTCCCTCGTGAGATTGTACGTCATACAAGAAGCTCTTATGTCTCTGAAATCCTTCTTAGATTATCTTATAATCGAGTGTTGGCACGATATTGATAAGAATATAGCTTATTGTACTTTCCTGACATGCTTTCGACGGGTAAATAGAGGCTATTTTTATATCATCCAGTATATCCTCTAGCAATGGGTAACAGTATTCATGTACGTCCTCTGCAGAGCTAAAATATGCTGGGAATCCTCAAAATAGTTCATAAATTAGGTTCTCAGGTAGCTGATCCTCTTGTCAAGTCCATAGTAGTTTAAGAGCATAACAAAGAGGAAGGAAATCTAGGGATGTATAAATACAACGACCATGAAAATGTGTATAACATTCTTACTATCATTTTTGATCAGAAAATGTGATGAAACTTTTAAGTTTCTATCGATTTTTGTTTTTCACGAATGAAAAATATGTTTTTGTTCGTGAAGTTTTAAATTTTCGAGTTAGGCTGACATTTAATCTGAGAGAGATGAAGGGTAGAAAACGTTGGAAAATGAAGAGGTTCATAGTATTTTAACATATACTATTGCTTTCCACGTCCTGTCACCGTGAACAACTTGTAGAATGCAAAAACTAAAGTATTATTGAAATATCGGGCACTAAAAGCCGACGTTGCTTCAGCTTACAGAACAAAAGTCTAGAACTTCCCTTTAGGAAATTACTCCGAGGAAAGTCCATGACCCCAGTATGTTAGAGGAACTTCAAGCAGGAGGGGTTATTAGATCAAGCCATTTTTTCCAGCATGTCAAAATTCAACATATTGATATTTACAATCCCATAGCATCTCTCAACTATTCCTGAACGAGCTCATATCAATGCCTCTTCATTTTGTTGATTAAAGTGGTCCCAGTCGAGGTAAGATATTGGGTTTCTTGCACTGCCTAATCAGCATCGAGCGTGTAATAGCATAAAGCTTGATGGCTATTTTGACAGGTGTTTCATTTCTCGCTTATTTAAATGTTATCTCTCATTAATGGATGGTTTATATCTTCCGAATACCTTTATATGAGGTATTTGATGAAATCTATTTATCACTAATTGATATAAGAAGTAAAATAAAACAACACATCCGGTGTCCTATTTTCCCTACTACAGAATGTCCGTTTTTTCCGCTTTGGTGTCAGGATGCGTATACACTCAAAAATATTGTTATTGCTTTAAACCTATTCTTTTGTCAAAGTTTTGCTTCATAATCATGACTACTCATTCATGTAATAAAACTTCCGTAAATATGAAAAATTTTAGTGAAAAATAGTGAAATTAGATACACAAGCAACCGTATGATAGATATTTTGTTTTGTTCGTGAGTTTAATCATTTTTGCATATATTATGCCGAAAATGTTCTTAAATATGTTGTTACTTTCAGTTTGGATGATGTATTGTGAAATTATTCGATTATTACTTTTATCATATATATATATATATATATATATATATATATATATATATATATATATATATATATATATATATATATATCAAGCTCCGAACAGCCCGTGACCCCATACGTAGGACTGACTATTCAGATATGGTAACACAAAGTCACTGAAAACGAAGCCCACATTACTAGTGGGTACAGGCAGGCCTTTATCGGCAACGGCTGATGTGCCAAAAAAAACAAAACACTACCGATGCTGATTACTACCCATTCAAACAAAAAAAAATCTCAGGATGGAAATGATTATTCACAGAAAAAGAGGAAAATAAGAGAAACACTTTAAAATATAGTAAAACGTTACGAGAAGAAGTACAATTGGCACGAAAAGAAGGGAGATAACGAAAGGATTTATAACACCATTGCGCCTACGCCGGGTGTGGAGCGCCAATCGAAGATGGGATGAAAAACGGATCAAGAATGTAAAACGGTAGAAGAGAAAGAAAAGCGTTACACAGTGCGTTCAACATAGATAAGTCATGACTAACTTCGATCTCTTCTGCATCTTCTATTATAAAATTCTAGTAAAGGCTGATCAGCGTTGCTTTCCAGCGGTAGCTTTGATGTTTTTGCTTGGATTATATCCATACAATGGCAACCACATCGACTATAGCAAACACAACGCCGACTCAGTTTTTAGTGTTTTGAAAGGTATGGAGACGAATGATACAAATTACAGTCTAAATTTAATAATTTAACGTTTTTCTGTGGTCTTATACGACGTGTCAGAAAAATGTTGTAATGAGTGGTCCAAAGAACTGTCTAGCAAGCCTCAAAGTCAGAAGAGGTAGGTAGGTGGCTTACTTTAGGTGTCCGCCACTGTGAATCCGGATGTATGAAAACGTAGCGAAAACATTCATACGAAAAAGTAACTGAAACAAATAACCTTCTTTTAAAAGTAACGGGTCATGCCGGCCTACACAGGCTTCCGATAGTTAGTACCACTTAGCCGGATAGTCAATTCTTGCTTAAGGCAACTCATAACGTGTGTGTTTGGAATCAATTCCAAGGCCGGTAGGTTTATGGAGCCGATATACCGGTGTATATATACAATTTCAGTACCGGTAGGGTAAATGTAGCAATAGCGGTGCAATTTGTAGGAGTACAGATGTGCTTTAATAGATTTAAATTATCAGGGAGGTAAAATTAGGAATATTTTAATACATAGCAATTGGAATAAGTTTTATTTTTGCCATTACAACCATTTTTACCATCCAACACAACACATTTACGAAAATAATACATATTTTTATGACGACTTCGTTGTACCTATAATGGTGGTATGGTTCATATAGTCGTCGTATTGTGTTACTATAGTGTTGGTAAACAAAGATTGCTCAAAAACTGATTATAATATATATGGGACTTAGTTTCGAAGCTGTTTTCGTATAAATAGCAAGTATCACATTCATAATATTGATTTCTTACACAATTAGACTGTAAAAAATGTGTAAATTTGAGTGATAAAAATATTGACTAAAAAACTGTATTAAGACTGCCGTCTAGCCAAGCCAGGAAGTGTGTGCTTGATTTGAAGTCAATTTTTCGCTCAGTTAGATATGCGTATTTTGGCCTTTTTTGATAAATTACTTACAGGAAACACATTTCTGTAGCTTATTTTTGTAAAAACAATACGAAATGTTAACAATATCCCGGAGAAAACTTAAATGTCCTGTTTTTACTAATTATATAGCTATGACCACCATAAGTACACCCCTGTTTTGCGTACCTATAATGGCACCATGGTAAAAAAGACATAAAAATGCGTAAATATGATGTTAAATGTTGTCATGTAAAGCGCTAACAAATATATAAGTTCGTTATGAAATCCTAAATTATTTGGAAAATGTTCACACATTTCACAAAATATGAGGTTTTCTGACACTATAATGGAATGGCCCAATTTTAAAACATTTATAGCCATTTTGAAAGACCAGACAACATTTTACAAGCGCATTTTAGAGCCATATCACCACTACATGAACGTTTACTCTATAGGGTCTAGATATATTCCAGATCCGGTATGGGAATGGGATTAACTTCACGATCGGTATGGTATCAGTATCAGCGCCAGAATAAGTTCTTTAAAATTTTAGGTTCAACATGGGTTCGGGATTTGTCGCAGGAGCGGTTTGAATTATAAATCAATTTCTTTTAATCACTTGGAATTAAAATCACATGGAATTTGCGTCGTATTTTAAGAAATCCGTTGCACGCATTCTTAGGTTATTATACACCCCAGAAATTATCTTGCATAACCCTGTAACTGGGCCAAATTAACTAGTCATGGCAAAAAAACGGATGTATTGCCTGGTAAGTAAATAACCTGACTGAACTCACTCGTTGCATTATAACTCATACCAAACAATAAATCGATTGAAAAAAGTATTTAAACGTTACTTTTAGTTAATAGACGAATGGATTAACTTTAGAATCTATTTTTTTACTCTGGAGGAACGGCCGTATTGCTAAAAAATGTATGATTTGATATGATAGTTAAATAAACAAATACGAAAACACAAACGGCAAATGATTAATTGCTAAAGAATTTTAATTGAGGCCAAGTTTCATCATGAAATGTTGAATACTTAAAGAAGTCTTTGTGTTCGCAATCAGTTAAGTCAGTAATCTTTGCGACCGCAGTGACGGATTAACACAACCGGGGGCCTTAAGCAGTCACAAAAATGCAGACCATTCTGAAGTCTTATGAGTAATGTTAAGCCATATGAAAATTGAGAAGCAAATTTACTTGTGAGCTGAGGGTTAGTTCATTTTCTCGACAGCCTATCACCAATGTTTCGGGAACCACGCGGCTACTTAGTTTGCGTACTGCTTTACACTCTTTTCCGGCTCAGTTTCTAATGTGAACGGCATTATTAAACAATCGTGCGATGTGTTTTCAACAGCCCAGCTGTCACAAATAATAGCAGCTGTTTAAAAACATCTTAAAAGTTATGAATAATGCTGCTCACATTGAAAACTGAGCCGGAAAATAGTGTATCCGCCCTTGGGTGCTATAGTGATGGATTTCAATAGCCACATTTTGGCTTGTGAATTGTAGTTTGAAGAAATATGCTAGAAATACACCAATTCATCAGAGCATAGTTTTTTTTCTTACTAAGAATATTCTTCTGAGTTTCATTTTATCATGTCTCTCCATCATTCTAAATTGAAATATTTATTTGTACAGTTTTTTATGCTTTGAATTTTTTTTTATTGTATCAGTTTTGTATCACTATTTTGTACAAAAGCACCCTACGCACTGCTCGTTTTATTTCCTTTTTAGTATTGTCTTTTTTTGGTGGAAACATGTCTTAAACTGTTTGTTCAGTATTATTGTCACATTTTTCTGATTCTCAAGAAAACAAAATTTCGAAGGTCACTTAGTATATCACGTCATTGTTTGTTACGTGCAAAAGTTTTGTTTGTTTGGTGCTAACAATTTGTTGGCTGACAGATGTTTTTGAAAGAATTGGAATCCGTTTTAAGCGTCAATTTCAGAAACAGTTGACAGAAACAGAAAATGACACTTGTTTCGGTAAATGACTATATTGAAGCTTTACCAACCATATAAATGTATAAATATGTTTGAATAGGAACTGAACGGACTGGCATTTGATCCCCACAAAAATAATGTACTTTATTTGCAAGCCGGTCTCATGATACAGTCGTCAACTCGTACGACTTAATAACATGCTCGTCATGGGTTCAATCTCCAAATAGACCGTGTCACCATACGTAGGACTGACTATCCTGCTATGGGGTGTAATCCAAAAGTCATTGAAAGCCAACCCCACTAGTGGTATAAGGATGACATGACCGACGGTTGTTGAGCCAAAAGGAAAAAAAAATGCAGGAATATTTTGATGAAATGTGTTTAACCACTACCAATTGCCGAATAATCAGTAACATTAGTACGGGCTTATTATAATTTTAGTAAATAGGCAGTAAAACGTAACTTTCGTAGTCTGGAGCCCAACTATTGCTTCTTCAATTGCTCGACTTGAGGTGATTCAACGTAAGCTCACGTGATATGCAATACGCCTGATCGCAATAATCTTCCTCCGTATGCTGCGTGGTGCCGTCTTCTAGGCCTTGAATCTCTTTCGGTTAGAAGACGCAATGCACATTGCTCTATCATCGCTGGATTGCTAAATGGCTCTATCGACTCATCCCCTTCGTTGCATCGAGTCGATATCTATGCACCATCCCCAACACTTATGTCTAGAGAGATTCAACGGCTCGCTCAACCTCGGTCCAGCGCTGGTCGACATGTTCCGCATGTCGGCTGTTTTCAACACTGTTTCGGATTGCTTCGACTTCAACATCTCAACTCAGTGTTTCAAGGAACATCTACGGCTTCTGCCGTGAATTGCGATACAAATCTTGATTTTGCTATGTATTTTTTTGTGTACTGTTACTTATCTTAATTAGGCCAAACGGCCCGTTGAAGATTAAACAATAAATAGTAATAATAATATTAGTAACAAAGATAAAATGATTGAGAAGAAAAGTTCAGTATAACACAAAGCAGTGCATCTCAATCACACAAGTTGACCATGACAGGAAAAGGGCTAAATTTACAAAGTATTTGTTACAGTTTTTGTTAGATTGTTTTCAAGCTTCAGCATATCAGCAGAATTTGGTACTAGCGTACTGAAGGATCAAACTAGACTTAAACACAGAAATTTAATGCCTTTTGCATAATAAAAGTCCTTAACATTTTTAATTCAAGCCTAAGTGTTTCATTTGCTCTTGACAACATGAAGTCCTCAGCGTAGAAATTACTGCTTAATTTTGACTCTAACTCACCTATTTTTGTCTCAAAGGCACCAATTTTTGACAGCGTGTTCCTAATTTTGTCTCTAAGGCATCAATTTTTAACAGTGTACATCAATCGCTTTATCTACAAAATTTAGCATAATTTCTGTCACCGTTTGTGCGCCATTATTGTAATTAAGTTGAGTAATGAATAATATCATTGATATAATTTAAAATATAACATCCGTTATGCCTATTTTGGGAAGTTAATTCAATATATTTATGGATATTTAATGGAGTGAAAGATGTATTTTCATGCGTATGTAACGGCTCTAGAATTTATAAAAAAATTTCTCTTAAAAATTAAATACATGGTTATTATATTGTTTTTTTTGTGATTTAAAATAACATTTGCCAATAATCTGCATAAAATACTTTTAGATTTAAAAAAAATAGATGAGTTACAGACAAAAATAGATGCGATAGAGTCAAAAATTTTTGCGCACTGTCAAAAATTAGAGCCAAAATTAGGAGGCAACGATTGTATCATGTTGTGAAGAATAATCGATTGAATAAGTAAAATGTTATTTATGTAATTCTCATCGGTGTTGTTAAATCTCGTACAGAATGCAGGAAATATCTGACAAATAACTATTTATCAACTGTGAAGTGATTCAATTTAAAGCCTGTACGAATGCAATCAATTCATCGATATGTGTAGAATTTTTTTTTTTATACATTGTATACATTTTTTTACCATTTAATTCCTAAAGATTTTTTTCAAAACCAATTATGAACGTAAATTTAAAAGCAATAAATGACGGCGTTTTAAAGTTTATTATTTCCAAGGGATTCTTAGCGAAATAGGCCACCGAAATGTATCTTGTATCAAGCGAATCACAAAAAAATATATGATAAAAGAGCTTTTTTTCTGGCCGTGACTAGATGTTTCATTTCGTTTTTGCTGTATGTTTAGTACTATATTAGTCGCAGTACTTTAAAGAAGCTGAATCTGAAGGTTTAGATTACTACATGATGATAGATTATTAATGACGTTTAAAAAACTAATAAGGGAAATTAGATAAAAACAGACACCGCGAGAAAGCTAGACACTTCTGAGAAATACACAGTAAAATTGATAATTAGTTCAGTTATTTGTTTTTAATAAGGGCATCGAGTTCGTAATGATCACAGACAGCTAGAAATACACAGACAGACAAAATATCAATTGATGGTTACGACGGTCCCGAGATACATGGCGAATGGGGACCGAAAACGGCAGCGACATACCACTATCTCTAATCTCCGTGTAAGTCGCATATCGTGATTTCCAGCCAAAATGTCACTAATTTTCGTAAAATTTTGCAAGTAGGAGGTGTCAAAGCAGTACAATTTGCTCAACGAACTGTCAAATTTTGAAAACCGTGAATAAGAGGTACCTTGTATCTCCGGAACAACCTGTAGGTATATGTAACAAGAAAAGGATCAGTGGAACAAAAAGAAGTTCGGCGTTTCCCTACGTTAAGTAAGGGCCGAACATGGAGCAATCTCGGCAGAACAAAAAAAAAAAGATCAGTTCGGAGTGTAGAATTTAGTTATTATTGAAAAAAAATTAAAGAAGTGACTGGCATTTTATATTAAAATTCATACAAATTCGTAAATGTCCGGAATCAACTGACACACACTGTGATTGGTTTTGGAAAAAAATTGAAAATAAGTTTTAACCAATCGATCAGTGTAGTGCTTTGCTTAACCAATCGTTCTGACACTTTTTTAGCATATTGTTTTCAGAAAGTATCAGATTTAACTCATAAAGTTGCACCATAAAATATTCTATTTTTGCAATACGTTTCTACTGATATTAGATGGAAGCTCAAACATCGGCTACTTTTGATAAGATGATACATAGGATTTCAAGCTTTCTATGAGACAGCATTTGATAGGAAGATGATCAGAAGGATACTTGACCCCGTATGTCTGGAAGGACAATGAAGGAGCCGTTATAATGACGAGCTATACGAGATGTATGGCGACCTCACTGACGTGCAGCGTAAACTCGCCAGACTCTGGTAGGCTGACCATGTTGTACGCATGGAAACGGACGACCCAGTCCGTAAAGTCTTTTTAGGCCGTCCACAAGGACAGAGGAGGCGTGGTAGGCCCAAATTGAGGTGGCAAGATGGTGTGGAGGCGTCCGCCATTAAGGCCGGAATACCGGACTGGCAGAAGAAGGAGCGAGACCGTGAGCGGTTTTGGACACTCCTGAGGCATAATAAATGCACAATATATTACGGTTAGAACACTTTGGACTTGGGAGTAATCGAAAACTAATGTTAAAACACGAAAAAACTCACGAAAAAACACGATATTTATCTTGGCCTCTCAAAAGATTGCAAGCTAATATTTTTGTTATCCATCCGTATTTTCTAGCAGAATATGCCGTGTGAGAACGCGGCTGGTCGATAAGGAATTCTATGGAGAATGACAGGAGTAATGGTTACTAATGACTTGAATGACACCTTGCATTGCCCAGGACTATACAACCAAATTTAGAACACACATAAACTGAACCAAAACAACAGAAAAGAGACTAATGTAGATCAAATGCTCAAAGGTTCTATAAGTTAACCAAACAATAACCATTAAAATGCCCATCTGTTCAAAGAAGATTTGTCTAAGTACACTGCCCGAACTTACCTATATTAATTAATGGACCTTGGAGAGCATCAAAAATAAAAACCCATCGCTTCCAATCTTCTTCTTCTTCTTTGGCACAACGACCGTTGTCACAAGGCCTGCCTGTACCACTAATGGACTTGGCTTTCTGATTTTTCTTTCTGATTTACGCATAGCAGGATAGTCAGTCCTACAAATCATGCTAACGGACGTAACGGATACAGTTTGTTCGGGGACGACTATACCAAGAGATCGACCTAATAAAAAAAATGGTTGTTTCCAGAACCTGCAAAAAAGTTGATAATCAGAATAACATCAATATCAACAATTAATATATTATTTTGCCACGGATAAACCAGTCATTGTCAGTTATTGTCAATATTTTTGTGGACTAAATCTTGTTAGTTGGTACAAAACTATCATAATTTTGAAAATAGCACAGGCATAGGACATTTTAAAACTAATCTGCTACGAACGTGTTTTAGTATTTCGTTTGTTTGGTTTAATAAAATACATTTAGCATTAAAGTTTTTTGTAAAGTCACTGTTATCTTAACCTAAAATTAAAGGAACTATTTACGATCCGATTTTTGTATCATACTAGTTAAATTGGCCCGGTTTCAGAACTATGTTTATAGATCTTTGGGACTTACGCATTGTCTGGAATGTTCACAATTCAAACGTCTTGAAACAAGCAGCGATTGATTATCATCTCTGACAGATTGTGATTCGTTTGAGGGCTTATAAAAATTTTAGAAAGATTGATTTGTTTGAGAAGATTCCATGTTTAAATATATCCCTAATACATGGAGTGACCCGAAGTACAGTCCTAAACATGTAAGACTTTAAACAATGTCCGTCATAGATTCAAGCCTAAAATGAGCCGTTATCTCATGTCAATGACTGAGTATTCGGCTTCGTGATACTTATTAAGACTCGAAAGCCAGTGTATAGGCTGATATTTTTACGTAGGTCGTTACGCTAAATATAAAAATAAGATCCCTTGTCATCTTGCCTTCGTTCGGGGTTTGTATGAAGAATCAATATTAAATCTAATTTTTTCCATTTTCAAAATTTCAAATCTCGTCTCTGTTTTAATTGTAATGCATTAGATATCCTATTTAACCTTATTTTAAATCTCATAATAATATGTATTTGTGTAACTTTTAGTGTAACTTTTGATTCTACTTGTTTTTCTTATTCTGCAGACTGCCATTGTACAGGCTGATCTGAATCTGATTTTAAAATGGCCCGCTGGCCTGTGTATTTAAGTTTCTATCATAGGATTATGCTTCCTTATACTTTTCTCTTTAAAGAGGCCCGTTCAAAGCTTTTGGCAGTTGATCATACCCCGATTCAATTAATTGCCATTTATCGCCATTTAAACGAAAGCAGGTATCATGTGTTGAGACCGACCCTGACTTCTTCATTATTGATAAGATAATATCATTTCTCTCAATACTATATCGGGGTAAGAGTATATCCATACCGAGCCCTTTTGACCATTATGTTCTAAGATTTACCACGGGACAGACCCATAATCAACCGACTGATAGGAATTAATGTCTTGAATTTATTACTATGGGTCATAGCCAGTTAAATTAAAAAAGTTGAGTCTAATTTGTTTTAATTTAGGTGTACATATTCAACTGTATTGGCAAGTGAAAATATATTTTCCCTTAAACCAAAACTTCAACAAATTAAGGAAATATTTAAATCTCGATCAAAAAATAAATAGCGCATTGCATAGTTCACAATAGTAACCAAAGTCCATGTAATACAGAGGTCGATGCATAGCACGATTTTGGTCCACCATTTCGAAAGCTTATTTTTGACAGTTAGATGAAAAAGCGTTCACAAACGATTCCAAACAACCATACACTTTTTAGGGCTGATTGTGCATTTTGTGCTCAAAACTTAGTTTAACTATACATTTCTTTCTCATGAACGTGGCATGGAGTAGTTTTTTCAGTAATTCATAACTTAAAAATGACCACAATCAGAAATCTGGTCTCTTAGCTTGGACCCTCTTGAGCTGCACAAGATTTCGTCGTAATTTCGGGCACTGATCTTGTTGTAATTGATAATATCACTATAATTCTATCTTTTCTTGATATTCGTCAACTTTTTAAAGTACAATATTACAAACAAACGATGTAAAAATGGCCGAAAATGCTTTCAGACCACTGCATGCACAACAACTGAAACCTCAATGTTCAGTCAGTCCAAACAGTATTCGTCTAGCTGAATATTTTGCAGAAAAAGGGGAACTATGGCCGCAATAGGCATGGGGTGGTAAAAGTAATCATGGGGTTTGATAAAGGGACTATCAATACACACGTTTTGCTAAAAAATAAGCATTAAAATAGTGCAATAACAACTAAATTATTTAAAATACTAAAAAAAGTCATTTGATTGATGCCCAAAAAGTATTCGTCTATTAGACTTTTGGCGTAATATGCGTATGAAAACAAAGGCTATGGAATCAAAAAATGTCCTGATCTTGCTTTTTATTACATTTATGACTATTGGTGACTACTTGCACAATTCAAGAACTCATTTGAACCTTTAAAAAGGCGTATTTTTGATCCACTCATCCTACAAGACTTGTTACAATTATCCTCTGATAGAAATATTGCATTTCCGGACTACGTGGCCAAGTTCCATTAAAAAATGGCAACTGATATCATATTGAGAGTCTACTAAATCATTTTCATCAGTTTGGTTTCAGCTGGTTTGACGTTTTGGGCAAATGACAATGCCCTGTTTGTTCGCCAGCTCGACTGTTCTGAAACATGTGATACATTTTAAGTAAAATTTCTCAGAACTGGGACTCAAAGTACTTAAAAACTGCATGAATATGTTTTCCCATCTCGTATCCTATCATTTTGAATCTTTTTTCTAGCTCTCCTTACCGCACTGAGCCCTAGTATCATGACTCCATGATGCAACCGTTACCCGAGATTTTGATGTTGGATCTTAGTAGACTTCTTTCGCTATGGTAGACGTCGGCCGTATGACCTTGGCGATTTAAACATGTTTTAATATGTTAGTAGAGCCTAATTTGAAACAAATTGATGCACCTGAATTATTTGATGCAACTTAACAGATTTGGCCACTTTCTGTGTATGGTATTATTCAAACAAAACATGTTTGTAACAACTCACTCATTCAAGCTATTACGTGACCAGCTACGATGAAATGCAGCATGACCCATCAACCAAATGTGACCCATATCTTTTCTTTTTCTTATTGGCCATCACAAAATGCATTGATTCCATGGTAAAATTTAGTTTTGGACATTAAACAGCTTCTTTCGTTAGATTAACTGTCAAGGATGGGTGCTTACATGGCAGTTTGTCACACAATTAGTGTCAGAAAAAAGGCCAAACTCTGATCAAATGCAGGAACGAGCCCTTCCACACATTTTGTAACCTTCAAAAATGGGTAGGATAGGTTAAGCAAAGGTTAAAGATACGATTTTCGCCATCATGCTCCAATCATTTAACTCCCCCGCCATTCGTGCCGCTCTGACCGCTTGAAGTGCAATTGAAACAACAGAAATGCATTAATTTAGAAGGAAGTCACCAGTAAATTGATCATAATAAATTTAATTCACGTCTACGTAGTGTTTGTCCAGCGTAAATAATTAAAAAGCTAGATGGACGAATACTTTTTGCGCGTCCATCAAACGACTGTTTTTAGTTTTTTATGTATTTTGGTTGATATAGTACTATTTAAATGCTTATTTTTTAGCAAAATGTGTGTATTGATGGTCCCTTTAGCAAACCTCATCATTACTTTTATCGCCCCATGCCTATTGCGGCCATAATTCGCCTTTTTCTGTAAAATATTCAGCTAGACGAATACTTTTTGGACTGACTGTATGCTACCTACGATGAAACTATTGAAGCCTTTTCATCCAGCTGTCAAAACTTTCCCACGCTTTTTGATCAAATGTTCTGGACGACTCGACTTCTGTATTATATAGACTTTGATAGCAACAAAGAAAAGGAGAAGGATGTCAACCAAAGTGTATGAAGATCAGGTGGTCTCATAGCCTGTTTTTTATAGCAAAAGTTGAACGTCACTTTTTGACAGCATGGGTGAAAACATTTCCCAAAACAAGCTTTCTGACGACTTGCCTAATACACAAACAATCTTAGAATCTTCGTTATTTGCACTGAAATACTTTAAAAAGCACTCAAAATATTTCTTATTGTAAGCTAAACCAAATCTGAACTAATTAAAATCCATTTTTGGATCAAAATAATGCCGTCGATGAGGACACCAATGTGTACTACGTATGTGTTGCTAAGAAAAAAGCGAACGGTTCCTATGGAAATTCATTTCACCCATTCTGTCAAGAGGATTTTTTTTTTATTCCGAAATTAGTTGTCAATTTGTATGGGAAGAGACCACCTGGTCTTCATACACTTTGATGTCAACGTTGAGTAGTCTATAGCAACCACTCTCTTGTTGTCAAGCGCGTTTCTATACAATTGCTAAATTATCCCACCTTGGCGTGTTATAATGTTTATATTCCAGAAATATCATGAAAACGGAGGTTGTTATTATTTGAAGCAGTATTTTGCTCCGAACGGTCAAATGAGTTTGACATCGCTGCTCTACAACTTGCATTATTTATTTTCCGTGGTTAATAAGCATACTACAGGTGAAGGAACAGTAATTAAATCTGTGTCTGTGCTCCATTGCAAGCGACTTTATTACACGATTTGAATGATTTTCATAGACTAACGATTATTAAAAAAACATTGAAGGTTGTTATAAAACTCCACACATTCAGTTAAATAAAACTGGATGCAGCGTTTGATTGTTTTGATGTTCAAAATGGTTTGATTTTGTCGTACGACGAAATCGTAAATTCGACGTTGTCTGTTAAATCACATACAAAATTTTGACATGCCTTCCGATAAAATCGCATACTCGTCGTCGTCGTCAACTCGTACGATTTAATAACATGCCCGTCATGGGTTCAAGCCCCAAATAGACCGTGCCGCCATACGTAGGACTGACTATCCTGCTATGGGGGGTAAACCAAAAAAGTCACTGAAAGCCAACCCCAGCCAAGTGGTACAGGCAGGTCTTGACCGACAAAGGTTGTTGAGCCAAAAGAAGATAGAGCACATACATGTATTCTATAAGTCTAAGCCTCCTGACACTAAAGCGAGAAAAAATACAAGTGTCATAGAGAAAGATGGACATATAAGATTCTTGATTTATGTTATATCTGCTTTAAATTGGTAAAAAAAGAACTCGAGGTTAAGGGCTAAACAGCAACTGGAAAGCTTTATGAAATTTACCATGAACAGAACAACGGTCATACGGTTTGTTTTTACTCTCATTCGTTGTTATTTTTACGGAACGGAAAACGGATTATTTGGTCACGGTTTGGAGCTTTTTTTTCTGTGTTAAATCAATATTAAAATGAAAAACTTGCAAGATTTGAAGAAGAGTGATTTGTTATTCACAAAAATATATTTAGTTAACATTTGAATATAGTACATATCGTTTATATCCAACGTTTTACATATGCATGTATTTTACTTTTTATAGTGTTTATTTTCTCAAATCTGGCTTCCATCTGTCTGAATGATGGAAAAACAAGAACTTTTATGCAAATATAAAATATTTAATACATTTTCTATGAGAATAAATGATACATTGGGTAATGGTGGCATGATAATATGATTTAATAATTACAACATTTTCAAGTAATATACCGCAATTACCATAACTATATGGACAGTACATTTTCGCGAATTGCGGAAAATTCAGAAGAGATAGATAAAAACGGTGAATGTATGAATTGTGCAGAATACTATTTAACATCTTTGTGAATATATGTATTTTTAATATGAAAACCATTACTACATGACTTATTACAAACAAACATAGGAAAAAAGATTTTCAAACATTAATTGCAATTTGCCATGACAATGTTATCCATTTTGTGAACAACGGTTCAAAACTGATCCTTTGTAGCGGTCTAAGAGAACATAGATTGTGACTTAACAACATGCCCGTCATGGGTTCAATCCCCAAATAGACCGTGCCGCCATACGTAGGACTGACTATCCTGCTATGGGGGGAAATCAATTAGTCACTGAAAGCCAAGCCCATAAGTGTTACAGGCAGGCCTTGACCGGCAACGGTTGTTGAGCCAAAGAAGAAGAAGAATATAATAAAAATTTCATGAAATTAGTCATCGACACGTACCCGGGAAGGTGGTTATGAAGTTTATTGCTAAAAAGAATGTTTTATAAAATTTATAAATTTAAAATTTATATAAAACCACGGTTAGTCACACATAATCTATGTATTCAAAGATGTTGAATGTAAACAAAATGAAGTTTATAAGCAGTTTCCTTCACCTATATTAATAATGACGTTTGAATTGGTAGGTATGCTATCTTTATGAATTTTGTGAGTATTTTTTTCCATTAGATTCTGTTGTAGTCATCCATGATCATTGTCTTTTTTTCAGCCCTGTGTCTACGAAAGCACCCGCTAATACCCTTATTTATTTTGAAGTTCTAATGGTTATCATAGTCACTCTGCTTTATGGATGTTTCGATTGAGACAAGAATGTAACATTGGTTGAAACTGAAAAAAAGTTTGTTAGCCGTTTCTTTCGAGTGTTTTTTAGCTATTATAAATATTATTGCCAATATTTCATTTCATATCATGGTGTAATGCGTGCATTTTTAAGTTTTTCTCATTGAGCGTATCCTTATAAGAATACTTATTTTATAATACCAATGAACATCAAAAGAACACAAGCAAATTATGGTTGTAAAAAAAACAAGCAAAAGGCGTCGTCACTGTAGTCCCTATGGTGTTTAGAAAAATAATTATTTTACCAGTCGTTATAATTAAAAGTTGATTATATTTAGAAAAAATCGTGACAATGTAATACAATAATTAATTAAACTTAAATTTATTTTTTGCATTCATAAATTTCGTTTGGGAATCAATGTAAGAATAAAAAAGGAAATGTGACAAAATGGAATAATCTTCTTTGCTTTGATAAGTAGAGGAATACTGTTTAACCCAAGGCATTTATTTATTCGATGAATGTATCCTGTTTTTAGAGTGTTTGATATAATTTATTTAGAATCTAAACGCTACTTTAAGTAATTATTTTTTAATTTACCAACTCTATAAAACACAAAAGATAGTATAACGCATTACGTTCGATGGCGTTTGGCATAGTTTTAGAAGTTTTAAGCTTAGATATAAACAATAAATTGATATAAAATTGTACAGACATTCCACCACACAAGAAAATGTACCATTAGTTCGTATGATTCTCGTGTTTTTACTTCCTCTCACAAACTGTAGAGTAGTTCCTTTTTGTTTTTGAATTCGTCTAAAATGAACGATGGTGCGTGAGTATGCTGATCCTTGACAACATCATAGCTCTTTTCGGATGAAGTTATATGTACCACAGGGGAAACAAGGCTAAATTTACAAGCTCGTACAACTTCAAAGGAAAGATAAGGAAGGGGTATCAATGCGAGTAAATGAGAAAAAACATAGCCCCATAACAGGCATGCAACGACAACGCGTTTATATTTTTCGTCAGAAACCTAATAAAAAGTTATAATTTACGTTCGGATACCCAATCGGAGGATTTTGTTATCTTTCATGCCTCTGCACAGTTTCTAGTTTCTTCTTTTGCTCTGTTGTTCCTCATTGAATTCCTTTCAGTGCAGGGAAGCTTGCCTTTTTTCGTACTGCCTTCTTTCTCACACACAAGGGTTTAGCAAATAGCTGTTTCTTTTCATCACCCCTAAAAGCCGGAGCAAATTCCACGCTAGAAAAGCGCTGCCATACTTGCGCACTTCCTTCTTAAAATTCTACTGTAAC
Source organism: Anopheles arabiensis (assembly GCF_016920715.1). Taxonomy (NCBI): domain Eukaryota; kingdom Metazoa; phylum Arthropoda; class Insecta; order Diptera; family Culicidae; genus Anopheles; species Anopheles arabiensis. Next base: position 57,536,044 of record NC_053517.1, on the reverse strand, counting down.
ATGTGCGTCGGTGCACGATGACGACGAGTAGCAATCAACCATCTTTAGCCTGCACGATCTCTCTACTTTTCCCCCGCTATTGTTAGCTGGGGTTGATGTAACACTCGAGGTGTGCAATGTAAACGCTTGTGTTTATGTGTAATATGGCATGATGGTTGATGAAGCTCGCATGTGTCTGTGACATTTCACCCAGTCTTTCATATGACAGTGTTGACTAGGGTGTTTGCTAGAGTCGAATTGGAGAGTGCAAGATTAGAATTCTTGGTATTTGTTTCATATTGTATATTTTCCATATCAGACGAAATATGGTTATTTAAGTTTGGCATAAAAACATCAACAGTGGCTAAAAGCGCAGAAATGTTAGGAGCTTATTACATCTAGAAGATATCTGCTATTTTATTATTGTGTATATTGTAGTGATTAATAAAATAAAAAAATATTAATGTTCAATCAACATGTTGGTCAGATTTAGATAGTTGTTATAAAATCGTGAATTTCTGTAACAGGCGAAGAAATGAGTGCAAATGCGCAAAATAAAATAAATGTTCAAGAATTCGAAGAATAACTCGAATTTTGTCAAGGAGCAATGAAACCGGTTTTGTCGAAAAGAAATAGCACTTATACAAATTGACGAATTGCAAGTTCCACAACTGTAGCAAGTAGCATCATCACGATCAACGACAATCAAATAAGACATTGAGGTGAGGGGAAAACCCTGGAAAGAGAGGGATGCGCATATGAGAGTGAGATGAATTTCGAGTTTCCCAGATGCTCGCGTAGCTCGTTGCGCAAGTGAGAAGGCAAGTCAGTAAGGGCAAACGTGTGAGTTGAGGTAGCGAATCGCTTGGATTCGACCGTAAGCCGCGAGTACGAAGTGGACGCGAGCGAGCGAGAGTGAACGGTTTCAAAAATACATACGAATTTTTATGTTATATACCTCCCTTACCCGATCCATTCAAACGAAAGAAACTTTTATACCTTTTTTGTTTAGTAGAAAAGATTGTGTGCTACAAAATTTGGGCAGTTTTCTATCAGAAGTCTTTCATTCTGATAGCATCTTTTTCAAATCAACTTTCGCGTCGTCGACACTGTTTTTGTCATCCATCGTCTGTTTGTTCCTATCATCGCTCTCGGTTTCTGGTAACTGTCCATTAGTGTAACACCAAACGTCAGGTTAAATTATTTTTTGTATTAGAATGATTCTCCTCTTGGGTCTAAAGTTGTGTGGTGTGTGATGTTTGATTTTATTCAACACAACCCAAGATGTACTGTTGTTTATAACATATTGTCTGAGCAAAACGAATGTTGCGTAATGTGGTAAAGAAATAGTGAGACCGTTAAAATCTGCAAATGTTGAAATTTAAAGTGTTCTTGCCAGTGAATGATTTCCGTGAATTTTGTTAAAGTGCTTATTTGAAATCAGAGTTTTAAAGCATTTTGATGGGATTGAATCTAAAATTGAAAACCTTTAAATAAAGGTTTTGATGTATGTGTGAATTTGATACAAAATGGTGAACAGTATACATAATTAACAGTGTTGGAGCCTGACTTGCCTGGAAGTCGACGAAGTTTACATAAGTTTTTATAAAATGTGTGTGATATTACGCCCTATAGTAGCAATAAGAATTGGTTTGTTATTTTATATTGGTATATATTGTGGCAAAAAATTATAAGAAAGTAATCTGATGTAATCATTTTGCCTTGAAATGATGTGCTACTTACAAAGAAAACCTTGGAAAGCTTTTTTTATAATATATACCTACGGGAAATTCAGCTATAGTGTATTAAGTGCTTATCAGTGATAGTGACATACCAGGTGAGTGATTGTTTCTTGTTGCTTTACGAGGATGGGTGAAGTAACCAGGCTCATGCCAGTTTGAGTAGTCTTGAATGTGCGAAATGCAGATATTTGCTTTAAAAAACCGTTCACATTGAAACTAATATGTAATTGTTAAAAACAATTTGTATACATAGTATAAATATATCTGTCATAAAACAGCAACGAATTTTCTTTAAGCTATAAAAGGATAAGTTAGTTCAAATTATTTGAACATAACGAAAGCAGTATTCATATAGCACAATTCAGGTTAAGGTTTACGCAAGGTTACAAATTATTATGTCTTCTGTTTCATGGTCAGAATGTCCTGCCGAGCTATCTGGATCGGAAAAGGGTAAATATTGGTAGCTAAAGACGATTTATGGTTTCTTACTCACATCGTTCTGTACAATTGCTATTGTCTATTTTATGGTGCAAACCTTACCCTTTTCATGAAAAGGAAAATTCATGCGAGTCTTCTTTGTTTCATCTTTTACATTGATAGCATGTGCTATTTAAGGCATATCTAGGGTATGTGGAGCAGAAATCTTGATCTATATTTCACGCTGAGCAAGAATGGCATTAAGAAAATGGTCAGGAACGAGTAAAAATATTTTTGTTTATGTTTTTATGCTTACATTGCTAAATTGTAAAACAATGTGTTTTCCGTATGTACCGTTAGGTCATAACCGAAACGAAAGAAGTTGAATATATTTTACTGCTTTATTACAGTTCAAGTCGAAGGAACTTTTCGATATACTGTTGTTTTGTTATTTTAAAAAAACACCTAACGTTAAATGTGTGATTTTTCTTGAACGGGACCATTTTTTAGATAAACTTTCAAAAAATAAATCCAGATTATAGATAACACCTGACAATCATATATTTTAGCATAAAAGTGGAATTAAAATGAAAGTATAGAAATACTCTTTTTTGTCATGTGTCAGCTATAAAGGAAAAAAATGAATATGAATGTGTGAGTTTCACTCATGCGCATGGACATTCATGGCTGCCATATTGAAGAGGCGTGGTCTTTTCAATGGCCGACTGAATATCGGCAACGCTGTATTCATACAAAAATAATTAACATTCTCACCATCTTAACCAAAGCCCGATCGATTTTCATTATGCTTAGATACAATTTTTGAATTGAAAGGTAATTTTGTTAATATCTTAAGTATCTGATCTAAGAAACAAAAAAAAAGGAAGCTTATACTATACTGCAATATTTTTTAATGAAGTTTGGTTGTTATATGCTGAAATCTTATCAACATTTCATGCAAAACTACACACCAAATTAGTGTCCGGGTTTCAGCCTGGATTAGTTTACGCCAGGTTCTATGAACATGGGGCGGCAGCATTTGTTAAATGGCATCATATCTAACATCCTAACATCCTACGCAGACATGCCGGTCTATACAGGCTATCCAGACTTATTCTGTATTACAAAACCGGATAGTTAGTCCTTGCTACGAAGTGGCCCATTCTTGGGTTGATCCCACGATGGGCATATTATTAAGTCGTACAAGTTAACGACTATACTACTGGACCAGGGGGCGTCACAACTTTTTAAAAGCAAGTTGAATTTATTTTGTATCCGTTTTGATGTGCAAACGAGTCCGAAAATGTTCCTAGAACAAATAAAAGTGAAACAAATCGATTTGTTTGACTTGTAACAAAAATGTCCCAAAATTCAGAATAAGAGAGCTTCTAAGCAATCTGAGTTAATACATATGATTTTACGTATATAATGTGTATGGAATGAAAATAATTTACTAACAGGATACGCTAACGTACCATCATAATGTTGAACAATAGCTTGGTTAGGCAGTTCCAAACCGTCTTGTAGAGTGTAATGCCATTGCGAACAAAAAAAAAAAACAGCACAGACGATTTTACAATTTAGTTATTATGGTCGTTAATTGAAACTTTATCTTAACCAAAAGTAAATTAGTAGTTACATATATTCCCTTTTGTAACAGATTCATGCCTGTGTTTCAAATCTTTGCAAAATTTGTAGAACTAACGACAACTGCCATGTTTTAGGAAGTATTTTTACCACTTAACAGGGCAGCAAATCTTTGCTCTTGGGGCACACTGTTAACAGACGTGGTATAAGAATGTTTGATTTGTTTTAAAAGAAAAGCAAATTAGAATATTGTGTAGAATGTTTGTCTTCAATGAAGAATAAATGTTTGACAGGGTCGTCAAAAATTGAGTCAAATATGTAAAATTTGAGGTATTATTTACATCATAAAAAATATAAAAATATTAAAAAGAAAAAAAGAAAATAAACAGCACACCAATACAATCCACTAGCTGTTACATACTGGAGAGCGGTTGGAGATCCCAATCGACATTTAAATTAGAATATAATTACCACAATAAAGATTTAACAAAAAAATAAATGGTCTTTGACAAATGCAATTTCAAAAAGGGGAAACGAAGAAAAATAATTGGGAAAGAAGAAAAAAATAGACACAAAGAAAAACCAAACGAAAATCCAAAAAGGGTAAAAAGGATTTGTGATAACGATGTCATAATAAAACCCGGGATCAGAAAAGAGGAAAATAGACAAACAGTGGAACCCCATAACGAGTACTTCCTATTACGAGTTTTTCACATAAGGAGCAAATAAATACTCTATAAATACCCCTCTTAACGCGTAAAATCTCGCAAGGCTAGCAATTTTAGTTTTGTTCCCGATAAGAAATCATGACCATTTCGAGGGCTTCAATTCAATGAATCGTTAAATATCAAGCTATTTACAAAAGTGGGCAGTGTATAAGTGTGGAGGAAAAGCGTAAGGGAGATGACACATTAACGCCCACTGCTAGTTCAAAACTCACGAGGTCATATAAAAATCGAAAAATCGGGGCGGGCCGTGTGCGCGTCCTCTTCACGTGCAGATAACTCTATTCAAATCAGATAGCGGAGCTGAGAGTTTTTCTGCGCTTATCGACAGGTGGAGCAAGTTAGTAATGTCTTTAGTTTAATTGCTCAATTTCCTTCATTCTTATTCGAGGCTCTCTTCGGTTCTTGACAATATTGGAGACTTGCATGTATTCTTAATCTAATTATTCGTGAAGGGGTTGGAGGGGTTCCGTATGGTTGTGATGCATATGATCTAGATATAGCTTTTATTGACATGGAAGCAATTACATACAAATTTTCATACAAATTGTAGGAAAAACAGCCTCCCGCATAAAAATTTTTTTGCTCAACCATTGGAACCATTGGTGAGTCATTGGAACGGATTATACTCGTTATGAGGGGTTTCACTGTATGTCTAAATCTCAATGATAGTACGCTCCTGATTATGTTAAAAACGTCATAAGGGGATGAAACCTGTCACCAATTAGAAGAAGTCAAATATGATCAAGCCTTAGACAAAATCTTAAATATAGTTCAAATAATTTTCGACGATTATTTTTAATAGACATAGTCCTGCGACGTCAAATTCATTTGACCACGCGGGGTTGAACGCTGTTTAAATGAAATAATAAAATACTACTATGAAAAAATACTTATACGAAACAAAATTCGAAATGTTAGCAGTTCCTTTCATTGCATATTGGGATAACAGTTATATTACAATAAAAAATTCAATGCAAAAATTAGTTTTATGACATCTAGGAAATGTGTTAAAAAGGACTATTACTAAAAGATAATTACTAAACGTTGGAGAGATAAACTTCTGATATTTTCAAAATTTGTGCCAGCTTTAAATATGTAGTACGCAAAAATAATGGCAACAACTGGCCAATTATGCGAGTCAAATGGAAAAGTGTCAAACAACCAAATTCCAAACAAACGGAAATTGCATCGGTATTATATAAGGTTGCTAAGGACTTCACAAGTTTCGTTGGATATTTGTTTTGCTAACTCAAGACATTGCTCTTTTTGACATTGCTCTGCCAATCCTCTTGTTTAAAAAAAACTTTAATGTTTTAATGAAGCACAAGAACCATTAGTATAGTATTAGCGGTTCAGTAAGTAAGTAAGTACAAAAAGCATTTTAAAACTGTTAAAACGTTGTATCCTTTGATGTGTAATTTTTATTATTTTATTACAGTGAAACCCGAACACAACGAGTACTTTTTATTATAAGTTTTGTTCATAACGAGCAAATGTTAAAGCTCAAAAAATACCTTTGTAGCGAGTAAAATCTCCCATAACAAGCAATATCATTTGTGTTTCTGATACATCTTTGAGCTGATGTGTAATCAAACTCATAATTATTAACATGCGTATTTCTTTTATTTTGATTATTGCTCAAGAAAATCATAGTTTTGATAATATAAACCGTGTAAAGTAAAAGTTATGTCTGGAAGAAACGTGTCGAATAATTATACTCATGTGTATGATATGTTGACGAGTGTCTTTTGCGTTTCGATACTAATATTTCATCAACGCATGATCTGCCAACTGCTACCACTTCGTATCATACGATATTTCGTATGACTACATGTGCATAGTAAATATGATGCCAATCTTTAAAAAATCGTGCTGAAGAATATTTACTGCAAACAATTGTTCAATTGTAATGATACAGGCTTATTGTGAATTTTATATTTATTAATTTATACCAGCTCATTTATGATTCTGGAAACAATTATCGAACTTTTTATATAAATAGTATGGATACAAATTATCTGCATTCCTATAAAAGCCCTGGAACGGATTAAACTCGTTTTTCTATGCCTCCTGTGCGTTTTCTTATTCCCTCACTTTTTGCTGTAGTAAATGATAAATATTTATTTCTGATTGTAATTACTTGCAATGAGTGTGGTAGAAATTAAATATAAAAAACACTTTTCGTAACTTTGATCTGACGGAAAGCTGTTTGACAAAAACTGGTTTCTGTTTGAGTCATCATATGCAAATGTTTCACTTAGACACTACGATTTTTGCTAGAAATTCTTCTACCTTTCAAACTTTCTCCTCGTATAAAAGGAAATCAAACAAGGATCGCGAAGGTAAAATCGAGTAGCAAAAACATCCACTTGTTCCTGGTTGGCATTCAAGTGTTGCTAAAGATTGCTAGATTGGCAGTAGTGGGGAAAATATTTGTGCTCAAATAATCATATCGTCTGAGAGCATCTAATGGGACAGGTATTTTTGAAGAGGATTAGTATTTTTTATGGTGAAACTTTTCCCTTCCATCGCAAAAAAAAACCGCGAACCATTTTGTGTTTCCATGATACATTTCTTTCATGAAATGAAAATGTCATTTTTATCAACATTTACGCAATGATATATGTTACTGCTATCTGTAAATAACTAGAAATCATTAAATAAATGTTATGCGCAAAGATCCCAACATTAAGATTAGTTACCAAAATACACAGTATTTCGGTACACCTGCCAAAACTGCTAAAAAGCAATCATCGAATAGAAAAAAAGCAGCTAGAAAAGATAAGCCGACTTTAATTTGCGATTGCTTCAACTAAAATGTATTTTTCATTTGTGTGTCTACATGCATCTGCTTCTACATGTCAGTCATTTGAAGACTATGAAGAGATTTTCAACTAGCTTGGTAGTTCCACAAGACAGTGTCCTTAGTTCATTTTTGGTTATTATGTTAATTAATGATGTATGAAGCATTTTTCCCGTAGATGGCCATCTTCTATACTCCCATGACATCAAGACCTTCCTATACTCAATGTATCACACTGTCTGTCTTTGCAATTGATCTTCATTTTGCATGCATTTGGATGCATTTTCTGAATGATTTTTGTCCAATTTTTTTTAACTTTGTCTCGAAAAATGTTCAGTCATTTCGTTTTCCCACGCACGTCACATAATACCGTTCAATTATCGTCTTGGCTTGTACATCACAAATCGTTTTTCTGTCGTGCAGGATCTTGAGGATCTTTTAGACTCTAAGCTTTTGTTCAACGTTAACTGTGACGACATCATTGGCCTAATCATAAGTAATATTCGTGACCCCTCTTGTCTTTGGTCTATTGGTGTTTTGTGCGCTCTTTTATCGAATATGCGAAAATTGTTTGGTGTCCTAGTAATTCAGTGTACATAAAAAAGATTAACAAGTCTAGGAATATCTCACATGCCTGATATTTAAACGTTGTTTGCATTTACCACCGATAATCTCCCTTCATGGTTCTTTCGGGTCGGCCTGGTGGTACAGTCGTCAACTCGTACGACTTAACAACATGCCCGTCATGGGTTCAAGCCCCGAATAGACCGAACCCCCATACGCAGGACTGACTATCCTGCTATGGGTGGAAATCAATAAACCACTGAAAGCCAAGCCCACAAGTGGTACAGGCAGGCCTTGACCGACCACGGTTGTTGTGCCAAAGAAAAAGAAGAGTCTACCTTCATACACGGAGAGTGTAATTTGATGCGTAGTCTTGAGAAATTGTAAAAACGTCGCCCGGGCCATCTTGCTTCGAGGTTTTCTTCTCCATTGATTGTAACATTGATTCGCCTATCTTACTTTTCCGCATTCGTATATATGTCTCTTTCAGATGCTTACGCCTCGTCCTCCCATCACTTCGTTATTTCGAAGTACTAGATATACAAGCTGTGAGTATTTTTCAAGCTCAAGCTTCCGCTCCCGTATAATTCCGCTTTTGGCTATTCAGTCGTACAATTCTGTCCTTTCTCTCTAACCTTCTCTCCTCTTCCTTCTCTCCTCTTCCTTCTCTCCTCTTCCTTCTCGCGAGCATTTTGATATTGGGGCCCTTCACGATTCTAGCCGGTTTTTTGTATGGAGTTTGAAAGTTCGAGGCTGAAATCATGTAAACGCTACATACTAAACATCACACAAAACTAGCCTGCAATTTTGTAGCCTCAAAGCTAGAATTAGATTCGAGTACTTGCTTGAAAAATGGCAAAAAGGTGATTTTTACATTTATTCCAAGGTGCATTGAAGAGATCTGCTGATGGAATCCAGAATGATGTATGTATGTAGTCCAGGAGGTCTCATAGCATGTTTTTTATAACCAAATATGAATATCAATTTTTGACAAGATGGGTGAAAACTTTTGTTCAAACAAGCTTTCTGGAGGCTTGACGAATACTCAAAACACTCTTAAAATCTTAAAATTAAGAAGCAGAAGCGATAAAAATCAACCTTCTAAATTCATAGACCTTGGGATAAGGCCACCTGTATAATATACCCACTTAGATAGCTGTTTGAAAACTGCTATACAATTCAAACAGCTGACAGGCTGAAATTTCAGTCAAGGTAAATTAAAAATATCAGGCGATGGAAAAGCGCCTTTGGGGGATCGCCATAGTTGATGGACTTTACGTCATTTTAAAACCATTAACCAATGGTTTCTGCTCACAAAATATATCAAAAAGAAAAGATTGCTTGGTTATTAAGTGCATTTATGTATGTCTATTGATTTTTTCTATTCTGTCTATTGATTTGTTGCGTAACGGAATTTATTTTCAAATAAGTAAGAGGTCTAATCTCACTAAAATCGTCCATTTGTATCGTAATTAATGTGGAATACATGTGAAAATAGGAAACATATATTATTTCTTCGTTTGAATTATCAAACATGTCTAAACCCAATTGATTATATAATTATTTCATGAAATCACTCAAAGTAACTCACTTCAATCGATGTTTTATTGTAAAATTACAACTCGCAAAGCCCTAAATATATTTTTGAAGAATATATAATCGAAAAAATGTGGTAGATAAATTAAAAGAACCAATTAAATAAAAGTAAACAAAGTTTGAATCCTGTCAAGTGACGAATTGTCAAAATGCACTGTATTCCACCACCTGTTCTTATTAATCCACCTTGCAATGAACTTAAAACGGAAAGGACCCCATAGTTTGATTTTCCAAAACCCAAGCAGCGGGCGCCTAATATTTTAGATTAAAAATACCTGCTGTCAGACCGTATGTCCCTGGGAAGCAGTAATGTGCTCGAAAAAGTGTGTTGCAGTCCTTTGATACAAATCCACAGATCCCGGTATCGTCAACATTTTCTCGTATCGTTCCGCAGTCTTGTGATTGACTAACATCGTCATCAAAGTGTCCCGCGTCTTGCGTTCTATCGCAAAACCCTGAAACCATCTAGATTCCGTACCAATTTGCAGTTGTGTTCCACCATATTGAATTTTGAAAATTGTATACATATGGTGATGCATCAAAATGTAAGTACACACCTCCATGTTTGTATTTGAAATTCAGATAGTGCTCGAAATGCACTGAACTTGACACATCAATTCGTCATCTAAATATAAAATAAATTCCTTTCAGAATCCATTCATTCATAAAGCCAATCATAAGCACCTTTCCTACTTGATACAATGGGCATAACAAGTACTACACCGCACAGTAGGCAGTTTTGAACATTTGTATGGTAAAACTCTGAGATTCAGGTAATACAAATGGACAGGCTTTAACTCTTGAGTTTTAATGTAAATTTTTCTACTTTGTTCTTCTTCTTCTTTTTTGCGTAATTTCCTATGCAGACATGCTGATCTATGCAGGCTTTCGAGACTTATTCAGTACTACCTTGCCGGATTGCCAGTGCAGTCGATAATCCGATACCTTGATAATCCGTACAACCAAACTCATGAGATGTTCTGTCAAAAATGATAAAATTTGATGAAAAAGATAAATACCATTCTATTTTTTTTTTAATATAAGCTTTATTTGCCAACGTGATAATTATGATAATTTCTCATATTCCGATTAACTTCTGAGTTTACTGCTCCACGATGCTTAACATTAGGTTAACGAAACTTGTTAATTTGACGGAATTTAAACTTTGTAATCAAATACTAAACATAAATTTGGTTTGGTCTTGATTTGTACGTTTTGCAAATTTACAAAAACAAACTATGAGTTTGTAGCATAAGTATTATTTTCATAGCTTTCATACATTTTTAGATACATCTGTGGTATCTATACCTATCTCTACGGGACCCGTCAAATTGACTGGTGGGTTGATTACATTTAGTTTATTTAATTAATATGTGACATTTTTCAATAAAAGTAAATGTAGGAATGAAATAGAACTATAAAACACTAATAATCATAACAAAAATCTCGATAAATTATTTAAATAAACTAGCTTCAAACGGAATTGCCGATCAACTTATTGCTCGTATTTTTTCTAAAATCCCGCGGTCATCGGTCAAAATGTGGCATCGAAAAGATATCGGTTTATGTGTTCGGTGAAACAATAACGACTACAGTAGAACGTCGATTTTCCGGGGACGGATTAACCGGCGAGTGGCTTAACCGTGCGCAAGAATTTGACTGTTGGTTTGTCGTGGCGAACATTTTCTGCGATGAACCGGTTAGCAAAAACATTTTTATGCAGCAATTTAGTGTCTATTGATACTTTTTGACAGCATTTTTGATAAAAGACAATTTTAAATCTATTGTAATTGATTCAAAAAATATTCTACTAGTGATTAATTGATTATTTCGATGTGAATTTCTAGTCAAACCAGTGAATTAAAAAAAAATGACATTTTTTGGACCAATATCCGTGGAAATCGATTAACCGGCATCCGCCTGGTCCCGAGCTGCCCGGATCATCGACGTTCTACTGTATTACAATAAAATAGCATTGTGCAGATAATTTTTTTTTGTTGAAACCAAAACCTGTGAAACGATTCATATTGTTTAATAAAATAAGTTTTTTTTTTTATGACCAATTTAAATAAGTATTTTTTATTCACCCGGCAGATTGACGGGTGACCGTAGAGATAGGTACATAAGAGACGACCTGAAGGCGTCATCAATCAATTACGTAACACAAAAATTGCAAAATTTAGACCCCCTCCTCCCTAGTGTAGCTCTAACGTTTTAAGAAACTCCCCTGCCCCAAATTATGGTACAGATGGACGCCATCCCCCTCAAATAGCTTAATTTATTGCACAAAATCCGTTTTTTGTGATTTTTTTGTTTTTACTTTATTCTGATAGATCCATAAAAATTTTAAATTGATCATAAAAAATATATTTCACATTATATAAAGAAAAGATGTCCCATGCAGCAATCAAATACAAAAAGATTGTGATAATCGGATCCTCAGCACCGTGCAATGTACTCGCATCACCATCATCAGAAGCGTTTTTCATCCAGCCATCTTCCTGGCCCTCCATAAATATGTCTATCGTTCCAGAAATGTTTTTTTGGCTTCAGATGTTGTATCATCATCAAATTGATTATTCTATTTCAAATAACATGTGATGTTACCTTACAATATATGTCTAATAAATTACGAACAAAATCGGTAATGTTTGCAAGAGCTTCGGCTGCATTTACGATGTATTTATAAAATTACGATGTAAATTAAAAATAGAGTTGATATTAAATTTACGACCATTGGTCAACTCTGACGACAAAACGGCTGACTGCATCAACTCCATCGTGAATTTATTTGAAACGAATTGGGTTTGTCAGGAGTTGGATTGTCGTCGTCGCAGTAACGGAATGCAACGTTACTGCGACGATCCTGTTCTAAGTTTTTTCCGTCCGTCCGTCCGTGGTAGCCAAATTTGACTGACCAAATTCGGCTGCGTAGTACATAAAAAGTAGCGAGATAGGTTTTAGACCGGCATAACGGCAAAGGTTGTGAAGTTCCCAAGAGGAAACCCCGTTTTTCACATACTACTTACTTATCCGGCGCTACAACCGCTTTGCGGTCTTGGCCTGCCTCAGGAGTGTTCGAAACCGCTCACGGTCTCGCGCCTTCGTCTGCCAATCCGTTATCCCGGCCTTAATGGCGCATATATCTCGCAATTCGTGTGTTGCTGGAGTCTTCTGGATCGCAGGAGTTTATGGAGCCCGTAGTAGGCACGACTTCTCGGAACAATGCGCCTTCGGATTTCGCTGCTTACGTCGTTGTCCGAAGTAACGTTGTTACGTTACGTTGTTCTCCGATGTATACAGTCCTTAAATAACTTTGCAGATCGCTTTGTTTCCTGATTCCTTTCTTGTCCTTGATTATCCTTTCTTCCCATTTTGCAATATCTTTCATGTTTCAACTTTTCCTATCTTGTTGAACTTGTCTAGCCTCCAACTTTTGTGGAATTCTTTGCGATTAGGAGAGCTATACTAAGAGTAGGATTGCATAAGATTTAGTTACTGAAGTAATTATATTAGACCATAAACATATTAGACCTTTCATGCTTCAACAATTAGTTTTTAACTTTTCCTATCTTGTTGAATTTGACTAGCCTCCAACTTTTGTGGAATTCTTTCAGACTAGGAGAACTATACTAAGAGTAGGATAGCATAAGAAATAGTTTCTGAAGTAATTATATTGTTAAACCTGTTAGGTAGATAATTATATCGAAAATTGAATATTGAAAAATAATATGATATGTGATGTATGACATTAAATAATTAACTCATGAACCGAGATAAAAAAGAAGCTTAAAAATACATCTAAACGTCATTCGATAATCTGCACTCAATCATATGAACTGTACAGGATTTCAAATCAAATAATATACCAATTTTCCTTTCGGTGGAATATAACAAACTGTTAGTGGAGAAGAGTATCGTTGCTATGGAGGTTTGCAAGCATGTATGGGAATCGCTTACCCACACCAGAGCATGTTTTCAAAACAGCTGTTCATTTTTGCAACTAGTTTTGGAGTGCTCGCTTGTAGCACTTTAGAAATTAAACTTAGATTTTTTCAAACTACGTGATGTTTTACGAGTTTGGGGTGATTTAACACACGTTTTTGAAACGTTATTAGGAGAAAAGAATTAGGAATTAATACTCTACAATATATATTAGAACTAAATATTCACTGTGTAAGTGTTTCCTACGTCTTATTCGATTTTACATTACATTCTTTTAGTTATTCTCATTTTCAACATATTCTGGCGTATTTAAATGTAAAAATCATTGCGAATTTAGGCCTTTGTTTGAAAAATTACTTACAGGAAATTTACATTGAATTATTTAATAAGAATCTGTTTAAACTGATTTTTTTTACTAAGCCCATTATAGGAGCATATTTTTAACCAATGTTTTGTGAACCTATAATGACACTATGGCAAAAAAAGAACGAAAAACGGCCCAAAAAGCAATGAATTGTAGCCGATTAGCTACAAATTACATTACTGATTACTCCACTGTACAAAATTCTACTAAAATTCCTTTGATATTTCATACGCTAATTCCTATTCAAATTCTTACACTATTCCTATACTGCACATGTACTACCGGATATGGTTTAGAGACCAGCAGAATCTGTTATTCGTTTTTTCCAACGTTATTTTGCTATTATTATTTTAAATTTATAAATAGCAATAACTACTACTTTTTTGGCGTAACGCCCTTTCCGGACATGCCGGCCTATACAGGATTTCGAGACTTAATTCATTACCACGTAGCCGGATAGTCAATCCTTGCTACGGGGGGACGGTTCATTCCAGGCTTGAACCCATGAACCCATGACGGGCATGTTATTGTGTCGTTCGAGTTGACGACTGTACCACGGGACCGTGTCATAGCATAATTAAACTATCTCAAAATACATCGATCATCTCAAGCATATGTAGGAGTCAGTGGTGGGTCATCATTATCATCATAGTAGGTATGAGTATCGGTTCCATGAACAGATATAGGTTCACGATAGGTTCCTGGACCAGTATGGGTTTACGATCGATTTTAAGACTGCTATGAGTTCATGATAGGTTCCAGGACAAGTATGGATTTGTGATCGGTTTTAGGACCGCTATTGACTATCGGTTCCAGGACCGGTATGTGTTCAAGCTAGACGTATGTGTTCATGCAGTATGTGACGTTCATTTTCACTCATTTCATCAAAGTGTATGAAGACCAGGTGGTCTCAAAAACTGTTTTTTATAACAAAATTTGAACGTAATTTTTTGACAGAATGGGTGAAAACTTTTCCCCAAACAAGTTTTTTGGCGACTTTCCGAATACACAAACAATTATAGAATCTGCGTTCTAATCACTGAAATAACTTCAAAAGAACATAAAATATTTCTTATGTTAAGCAAAATATCATCTGAACGAATTAAAATCTATTTTTATATCATAATCAAACCGCTCATGGGGAGACCAATGTGTATTAGTATGTGTTGCTAAGAACAGAGAGAACAGTTCCTATGGGAATTCATTAACCCATTCTGTCAAAAGGAGCTTTTTTGTTTACAAAATTATTCGTCGATTTATTTGGGACGACACCACAAGATCTAAATACACGTTGCATTTTACAGAACAAAAATTAGAAAACCTTCTAGAAGGAAGTAAACAGTGATCGAAAGTCATTCAGATCAAAAATTAGGTAAAAAATGAGACTTAAAGCGTTCATAATGCTCAAAAGGCTTCATAAACATAGATTTAAGCTCTAACGACAAAAAAACAGATACCTGTAAATTGTAAAGAATAAAAAACGATGAATTTGAAAATAATAAAAATTAAAGGTATTTTAGCGTGTATAACAACTCCTCCTGTAAGAAGATCCCCTTGATCAATTATTCAATAATTTAGGAAAAAAGTTGTTTTTGCATTTACAAAATTTTACAAAAATTTTAACCAACATTCCATGTTACCTATTTAATTCAACCCAATTTTTTTTCTTGTTTTTACTACAAGCGAATGGAAGGCCATCAGTTTATCCTCAGATTATTTTAGTAATTTCTGAGCTTTAATTTTGACTTCATGTTAAAGTGCTTCCATTTTATGGACTCAAATCATCAATTTTAAAGAACCGTAGAAGAAGAGATCAATTCTTTCTGCAGTTTCAACGCTCTTTTTTATTTCTTACACATTTCCTTGTGCATCTTTGTGAATACCCAAGATGCCAAAACAATCTTTATATTTAATTGAATGTATTGTCTTAGGATAATCTAAAAATATCTACAAGTGAATAACGACCCCTGGAATCTGAATTTGGTCATTTTTGACCTAAAAGAGGGTCATTATACACGCTGAAATACGGTACATGCTGTGGAGTATGTGGAATAACGAATAAGAAAACATTCAATGGCAAAAATAGATTTAAAAAAATGTTGACAACATCGACTGAAATAACACGAATGTCGACAATCATCCTTGTCATGAACCATTCGATATGTATACGTTGCTGCTAGCTCACTCTGTCGTTCGAAACCTGAAGTAAAATCGAAGTACGAATTAAACATAGAAGCATTGATGCTTACACATATATGCTATGGAAATATGGAACATGGTGTGCGTGCTTCCTCGATGCTTGTTTTCAAAAAAGTTAGGTGTTAGTGGAAGATAGTGCGCCTGAGCAGTGGTTATTTGTAGGTGCCAAATAAAAGCAAAATATGTAGTAGTCTGTGAAAAAAAACCTATGCAAAAAAGATTAATATATAAGATTTACGGAATAAATTGATTTGTGTAAAAAATTACAGACCTTATCTAAAATTTAGTTAATTGTAATAAAAATATATTTAAACAATGCGCATTGTAGCACTATTATACATACACCAGTCCAGTTGTGTGCGCCTTTTTCGTTTCTGGTCCTTTGTTTAAAGGTTTGCTGTGATAATAATGAATGATAACAATTTGAATTATGTTAATATAACTGAAGTCGGCAAACATTACTATAATACATTACTTACTTAAGTAATAGTATAAGAAAAAGTAATAGTATTATTATAAGTAATAGTATAAGTATTGCATAAACATTTCTAACTTTTTATGCATCACAGCAAGACCGTGTAGATCGTTAAGCTAAAATTAGATTATGAACTTCCATAATAGTCTACTGGTACCATAGGGCGAATAGAGGGTACATAATATTTTCCAGCTATCTTTTAAATTTAGCTGATGCTTCAAATGTAGAATAGATCATTAATCGTGCGAGATACATAAGATTTTATTTTACTCTGATTGGTTTCTACGTGATAGAGAAATTTCACAAATATAACTTTAACAATGTCAACCCCTTTTGTAGATGCAAAACAGATAGAAGAGATATAATTCAAAATGTATAAAAAATATGTTTATATTTTTGTACATATGTGAACATCTATCAAATAAAAATGTATGTATTAGTGTATGTAAATAAATATAAGGCTATTAGATTAATTGTTGTACCATTAACAAAACATAAATCATTTTGCTTCGATTTGTTCTATTCTCATTTTTGTTTGAATCGATTATACTATTCTATGTTATTAACAAAGGGTAATTAGAAATACTTTGTTACCATTTTAATATCTAGATAAAGCTATACTGTAATAATTGAAGCATTCTCTCTTAGTAAAACCAAACCATTTCCTGGAAACGCTCTCGAGAGAGCACTTTTGCCCTCTCGCTCATGTCTATCAAGTATTTTTTATATGGTAGATATTATTATGCTAGTACTCATTCATTCGGTACTGGCTGAAGAGCCGTGTGGGTTTATTTTTTATTTCAATTCTTTATTGCTAAGATACATAATGTAAAATATGCAAGAACGTCAAATTTCTACATCTCATGCATTATGTATGGAACGGTTTTCATTATTTTTAACATACAACAACGGTGAAAATATAATGGAAGGTAATTTCAACTAGAATCAAGAAGAGACAAACATTTTGGATATTTTAGATTTCGTGTTTAAAGATCTATTTTTCCAGAACCACGATATAGGGCATCATCCTGGCTATAATTATAAATAAAATGAAAAGTTTTCAAGACCATAATGAATTTTTCATGTTTAACAGTGACCTAGACGTAAGAGTTATGACTATGGTGAAATTAAAATTGTTCACAATTTTTTTAATTTAACTTGGAAATTGGTTGGACTGAAAATGATGTTCAATAAACAAAAGATGGTTTTCTAGTTATTTTATGTTTTTTGGTTTGATTGATGAGTGGGAAAGGGTACGGTTTCGTTTAATGGCTGCTGATATGGGTATGTGATATTTTGTGGTTTATCTGGCATATGTGAAGTATAATCGTTAACGGTTGTATGCTTAAAATAGATCAGAAATGTATTGAACTAAGCGTTGCTACAGATTTATCTCGGGGATTCAAAATTTGGAGGTTTAGACTGTGCGTGATCAAGTGCTTCGGTGGAGAGTTTGTAGAAAACGAGAAATCTCAATCAATTACCATCCAACTCTTTACGTTTTGCGAGAATTAGAGTTTTCTATCACCATAAATTTAAGGATAATTTTTTTATATATTTCTTTGTATTTTAACATGAATGCATGAAACAAAACATATATTTTAACATGAATGCATTGAAAAACGAGAGAATGTGGTACAAAATTAAATTTAATTAAGTAATATTTATAAAACACTGGTTCATTTTATCGTCACACATTTTTGTTTATTTAATTAGGCTCGTATTCTCACATCAATGTGCAAGTCAGTTTTGTTCATTGATTCTGATTGTTTTTATCGATTTTCTGTATCGATATTATTATGTACTGTGATTTTCATGAGCAAAACAGCACAATGACAAGATCACTGTTGAAAAGAATGAAAATATAAAACAAATTTTGATGACGTTTTTTTTTAATTCGAAAAATAGAAGTATTTGGTTTATTAATAACATGTAACCAAGTCTCGAAGCTCAAGAAAACACATAACTTAACGGAGTAGGCTTCTTGCTCGTAGCTCATATTACATTCGACATGGGGCGCCTTTGTTTTATGCCTTGGCACGTCTTGAGTTTATGGTGCTCCAGCGTTGTACATCACGTTGTATTCCATCTCATTAGAGTTTAGTGGCAAAGATTTGTTATCTTTTGTGCTATGCAATCACAATGAAAGAGAGTGTTGTAAATTTTGGTCCTGATGAAATAAGGTTAAAGATAGGACGGATAGTTGGTGCTTACTCTACATTAGTACACAGCGTTCACATTTATACGTTATTTCGTTTAGCATGATGCTCTAGATCAGGGATTGGCAATCTTTGCATGTAACGGACCGGATTGAAAAAAAATCATGAACCCTGCTAGCTGGCTTTCAGACAGAATTCATTTGTACTTATACTCTTTGTTAACGATAACTATAACTTTCAAAAAGTGGTTTTTGATTTGTACTGTAATTTAATATAAAGTTTAGCATGTTATTTCAATCTAGCTGTCGTATGTGACTGAAACCGTGAAACACTCAAATACGCCGAAATCAAATCAAATTCATTAGTTTGCTGAGAGAGGCTATGTGTGTTTCTATGCTATGTGTGCTATGTGTGGAGACGCTGAAGTCACAGAGTGTGTTGTGTTATAACTTATTTCAAGCGCATATAAAGCGTTTCAGTTCACAGTTCCACAAAATTCCAGCACAGTTCAATTTCAGTAAAAAAAATATTGATAATCAAAATGAAATTTGCAAATTTTGGAAATACTAGAGGCCTATGACAAATCGAAAATAATCTAATAGAGCTATTTTTATTTAAATTTTTAAACGTCTAAGATTTAACTTTTGCAACGTAGCTATCATCTCAAAATGAAATGAAAAGATCTTCAAACGGTCTGATTTTACCCACGCGCCCCACATTTCACCCACGCGCCTAATGTGCCGAGCCCTGCTCAAGAATGCTTGCATTTAGTAATTGATTTTTTTCTTCTCTGTGTTGTCCTCATAGTCCATGGTGGTCAATAAATGAGAGTATACGAGCCATATCCATGCTGAAATATAAACTAATAAATAAATTTATTTTTTCTGATTAGCTTACTTCTATGTTTTATGAAAGAATGATTCAAAGGGGTCGTTGGCAGTTATTATAGCACAACAACTATCACAAGTATACACCTACTTTGCTTTGTTGTTCTGTTCACCTTAAAGGTAACAGTTTGTTTTCTGCCAAAGATGTTCTGAAAATGGTGGCCATAGTTTAAAAGGCATGGTATTATGTTTTTCCTTGATTAATAACTACAGTGCTCACACAGCCGGTTTTCATACATTATTCATCAAGCTCTGTTCAGCTATGAGATAGATGTTTTAATTCAAAGTGGGTGGATAGTCACGAATGGTTTCATTTATTTATACAACAGGCTTGAAGCAGAATGTTTTACGCTTGGATTACAAGAAGCAACATATAAAGTTTTTGTTTAAAGTAGTTTAAAATCTCGATAGAAATTATACACTTTTAGAATCATATAGTATTTATTTATTTATTCCTATTAAACATCACAAAGGTGGGCTTTCTATACCTACCAAAGCTACTCAAGGCATTGGCTATATGCAATTGTGGTCATAGAAGGAAAATAGTTTAACATTTTTCTGGGTCCTCTCTTTGGCACACATCACAAATTAGATAATATTCAATGAACAAAAATATACATTGATGCACTTAATTAATAAAAAAAACAAACATTTGCAGTTATAATGGCATTATAGATTATATAGATTACAAAGGATGTTTGTATAAAGCTATTTGATATTTTTTCTTAAAGTTTATAATAACAACAAAAATTCTATTGGTGGTTCTGCCATAACCATTAAATACTCAGTTGATAACCATAGCTACTTCAGGCATTTCGTTTGAATAAGTAAACGGGTGTATATAGTACCGTGAGCTTTACGAGCTACAATACGAGGCTAATGGATGCTTGCCTATGTTGAAACTGATCAATGTTTTATGCGAGCGCTTACTTTTTCCGTTTTGGTGGTTGTTATTTTTCTGGTATTAGAAAAAGAAAATGCGATCCGCAAGCATCCCATAAAAAAACTACCTAGATACTTTTGGTAACTTGAGGATGCTCAATAACGTTTACATTAAAAAAGCAGCCAGAAAGGCACTGTTAGGTAAAGCATAGTAAGCTCTGTTTTGATACTAATGAAGAGTATGTTTAAGAAACAACTATATGAATTTATGAGCAGCTTAGATTGTCTGTGTGTAAACCATATTGTTTTATTGTATGTGTATAGGACAAAACTCGCAAATCGGCAATTGGGAATGCTGGCAATACGGCGATGGAAGCCAAGATGACATTGCCACGCCCCAAATATTACAGATCTCGTGTTGTTATTCCATTTGCGTGAACGTGCCAGAGTATCAATGTCTCTCTTTCTTCGTTTTTACATATTCTTTTGCCAGTGGTGGTCCTCGGCATGTGGTTGTCGTGTGTATGTATGCTCCTCTAATTTCCTTTTTTATAGAGGATTTGAGCCTATTTGCGACATATAAATAAATATATATATATATATATATATATATATATATATATATATATATATATATATATATATATATATATATATATATATATATATATATATATATATATATATATATATATATATATATATATATATATATATATATATATATATATATATATATATATATATCCATATACACACATATACACATATATAGCTACAACCATCTATACATATATACATATTTATATTTTTATATTTATATTTTAATATATTTCAAACTATAATAAATTATCATTGGGGAAATTTGGACCATGGAGATTTCGACTCGAGTAAAAGAGCGATTGAAAATCTGGTTACAGTCTTTTCCCGAGTTACGCGAATTTTTATTTTTCACAGTTCATATGTCAAATCAGTAGAAATTTCTCCAACAATTGTCAAATGGAAAATAAATTACAATTTGTCAAAAAAAAATTAAGACTAAATTAGTAATAAAGTGCATTAAAGCAAACATTTTAATGAAAAAACATTATTTAACAAGAGTATTTTGGCTGCAAAACATAACATGCGACTTACGCGAAATATTAGTGTGATGTGGAATTACATTTCTCATCGCGGTGAAAAACAATGTTTTAATAAAAAAACATCCGAATTATGTGGTATAACTTCCGAAGCTCTTGCAAAGCCCTGAAAACCCCCTTTTCAAATCCACCAAAATCTCTAAAAGTAAAATGGATCCCAAATATTTTTCGCATAGACTATGAAAAATAGTGGCACAATCTACAAGAACTGCTCATAAGATAGATCAAAACAAATAGCTTGTCATGTAAAGAAACTCCATTTATCCGAGACCGACGAATTTTACCAAGGCTTCGCATTGGACATACTGGGTTTTCCACGGTTTTCCAGATCAATGTAAACAATGTAAACATTGCGATTCACCGCGTGCAAGATGTTTTACATGTGATCAACATCAATCTGATATTTTACTTTCATCATAATAATTTTTAATTTCTTCAACATGTTTTTCAATCCCCCTTAAGCTGGTTTGGGTTTGACAATTCTTTGATGTGAATTAACCATTTTGTGTTAAAACTAAGGTGCCTAAAAAGACTACAGGTGGGTCTTTAGTTCTGAATTTTGTAGCCATGATGGATAGAGATTTCTATGGAGATTTGAAGATAGGGATTAAGGGTTGCTAAGGACTTTGTATGAGTTACTAAGTAACTATGAACTCCTAAGCTGTCAAATAAAATTTTGTCAAAGTACACTGAACGGACCGACCAGTAGTAATTTATAGACCTTGATTAAAACTGAAATTTTATTTTGAAGCAAATAAACCATTTGACAGTTGTTCAAAAATATCTTGTATGCGGTGAATAATTATGCGCACATTTGAAAGTGACTTGGAAAACCCTGGATCAGCCACGTTTCAACGAAACGATTTCTGCATGAAAACTCCTGTCAAAATCACCATTTCCCATGGAAATGGAAAATCGAGCAGAGTTTGGTGAACCTTATTCGTGCAATTATTTTTGGGAATCTTGCTAATGGGACAGCATTCGTTTAAAGGTTTTTAGTGATTTTCATACAGCAAAAACAAATGTTTATGTGTATCTGTTCATAAAAGTGTAATTTTGTAATCTACTAAAGAATCGTGTCATGGAAATGCAAAACAGTTCGCGAATCTTTTTTGACGGTGGAAGGGGAAATATTCGCCATCAAACAATCGTTCCGTGGAGAGTCCTATTGAAACCTTTTGAGGATTTAATTGTGGTGCATGCAGTAGTCTGTATGCATTTTCGGTCATTTTTCCTACGTTTTTTACAATTATTCTAATTGAATTCTTAATGAATATCACGAAAAGATAGAAGCGTCAAGAATGCAAAACACATATGTTGGTTAATAAATATAAATATGGTGCAATTATCGATTGTAACAAGAGCAGTGCTGAAAATTAGGACGGAATCATGTGCACCTTAAGAGGGTGAAAGCAAAAAGAGAAGAGTCCTGATTATGGTCGTTTTAAAGTAATAACTTATTAATAAAACTATTCCATGCCTCTTTTATGATATGGAAAAGTATAGTTTCACTAGATTTTGTAAAAAAAAATACAATTTCGCCCTGAAAGGTGTTTGAAAGTGAGCTGATGTTTGTAAACATTTTCATCTAACTGTCAAAAACTAAAATAAAAATCAATCCATGTCAAGCTATGCATCGTCATCTATATTATATAGACTTTTATAACTCCCTGGCAACTACTGAATAAGTGATTTTTAGTTCGCACGTTTTTCCACACAAATAAATCTCAAGTTTTTCTCGGCAGCCTATGAGATTTTTGTAAATTTTTCAAAAATCGGTGTTTCCACGAAAACGTATGCTTTTTAATTGAACTGTCTGCCAACTATCGAGCGTTCAACTAAAAAGAATGACAATTAAAAAGCGTTCAACTATTGAATTCTGACTGTACTAACACCAGAGACATTTTAAGAAAACAAATTGTTCAGTTATCTATACGCATCTTTCCTATACAGTCAAATTTAAAACATATTCACTCGAATTAACATTAAAGAGACGAATGTAGCTCAAACAATCAAACTTTATTTAAGCCAAACAAATAACAAGAATACCAACAGTAAGCATTTATCGAGCGATAAGGTATTCATCGCACTACAAACGGTAAAAATTGTCCGAAGTGGTCGCTAAAATAAACGGTGCACTTAGACCAATGTAAGATGGTGAAATATTTTTTCTAGTTTCAGTCACTTTACACCAGTGATCTCCAACCTGTGATCCATGGCGTTGACAGATGTGGACCACGATAGAATTCATTTTTGAAAAAGAAAAACCTATTAGTATACATATTGTGCATTATTTACTCTTTATTTTATTTTATTTTATTATTATTTACTATTTACTGTGCATTATTTCAACAGACATGTTAAAAAATGTTAAAAATACTCAAGCTGAAGGAAGGATCAAAACTGATCAAAATTTTACTTTCATCGCTTATTTTTACCTATTGAGCTAACGTTGTGCGTTCATTGAATTGAGTTTACAAGAGATGATTGTAAAATTGATTGTAAAAAAATAAATTATTTATTGTTGTTGATACAAAACTGATTCTATAGTAGTGTAGTGCTTATGAAACGTTGAAAGTTTTCATACCTGCAGTAATTTTTTTTATTTATTTAGTGATGGAAACATTAATTAATTGAGATTCATGATTATGCAAGCTCTGGAAATTTTGTGACAACGAAATCAAATGTTTATGATGGAGTTAATTTGGCTAATTCATAAAATACAGTCCACATTCAATAGATAAACTTTGCTAGCTTGCCGACTTACAATTTGTGCCTATTAATTATCTAACGAGAAAAAAAATCAACCATGCGTGCGTTTTAGTGTAACTATCGAGCATCTGACAAAAAAACTTGTCAACTGAAAGGTGTTCATCTTTTGACAAAGACTTTAAACCATCTACAGTGCAAAAGTTTAAAAGATACAATATAAAAATACTGAGATTCATGAACAACATCAAACATTACATAACTTTCAAATATGGTAAAAAGGATGTTTATAGGTTCAAGGCATGGCAAGGTTATTGAACACTTAAATAGCTATAATTTTTAATTACTTCTGAAGTAATAACTTTATGATCTTTAGGAAGTTATTTCACACTGTAATAAATGAGTCAACTTACCGTTGCTTCGGCACACGCGTTGCACTATGAACAGGAAACACAAGACCTTGTATTTCTTTACCTAACCCATTACAGTTATGGTAAAGGCCAATAGTGTTCCAATATTTCATCCTCAATAATGGTTTTACCTTGTTTATGTACCATGTGTTCTTCTGTTAACTCTTTAATATACACCTTTCGGTTTCATTTTGCTTTACTTCTATCAAGAAATAATTAACGTAACCGTTAACTTTACATCCTTGATCCTTATCTTTAAGCTTGGGTGAGTGAAGATGTGCGACCTTCATCTTCAGCAGCGTATAGCACCGGTTCAAAGAGGAAAAGACGTATTTTTAAATTACAGTGGAACGCTATTCATCCGAGTGCATCGGAACTCGGCATCGCCCGGATACTCGAATAACACGCATAATGATTCCAAGTATATTTTTTATCACAAACTATTAAAGTTTGTTTTTTTTATGTTGTTTTGTAAAACCTAGTTAGGTTTTATGAACTTCATATTTCTAATATAATGTTAGAAAAACAGGGTAAATGTACCAGTAGTGGGCAGGTTAGTGCAGTAGTTTCACAAAAACTACTCGTACACTCACAATTTTTATTATTTTGCTTGAAAGTGACGTTATTTTGAACGATAAACTATCGTATTATGTTGCACTTTTATTTGCTGATTGAAATGTATTTTTTGGATATATTCGTGAAAATGTAATCACTGTTTTTGTTCCTATTTTCGGCAGCTTGGTCTTATTTTCGGCAGGCTGTGCTCCTATTTTCGACAACGCAAATACGGGTCAGAAAATGTTTTAATCTTTGCAACTATGTAGACAAAAATGTTTAAAACAGTTTTTCAATCTCACTTTCTTAAAATTGGTGTCGAAAAGCACTTAAATTATTAATTTGGCCCATTTTGGTCATTTTGCTGATCACGCGGTGCTTTTTGAAAAAAATCTAGATTTAATTTCTACAGCGCTACAACCGAGCGCTTCATAGCTGAATGCAAAAACTCCGTTTTGGACACTTCTCCTAATTGTTTGACAGATTCCCCTATATGCCTGCAAACCTTCATTTCCCCTATATCCGTTGCAAACATCCCCTTACCATTTCAAACAAAGTCTATCAGGTCAGGTGGTCAGGTCAGGTGGTCTCATAGCCTGTTTTTCATAGCAAAAGTTGAACGTCACTTTTTGACAGCATGGGTGAAAACATTTCCCAAAACAAGCTTTCTGACGACTTGCCTAATACACAAACAATCTTAGAATCTTCGTTATTTGCACTGAAATATCTTAAAAAGCACTCAAAATATTTCTTATTGTAAGCTAAACCAAATCTGAACTAATTAAAATCCATTTTTGGATCAAAATAATGCCGTCGATGAGGACACCAATGTGTACTACGTATGTGTTGCTAAGAACAAAGCGAACGGTTCCTATGGAAATTCATTTCACCCATTCTGTCAAAAGGAGCTTTTTTTGATTCCGAAATTAGTTGTCAATTTGCATGGGACGAGACCACCTGGTCATACACTTTGATTTCAAACATGCCACCGAGTGGATCAAGTAGTCCATTATATGACTCGAAATCCTGTGAAATAAATCAATAAACTCGGTGTTCATCTTTCCCTACAACAAAGTGTCCGTCTTTCCCGCTTTGGTGTCAGGATGTTTAAACCACAAGAAATCAATATTTTTTATTGCTTTCATTCTCATTCTTTCGCCAGTTTTTCATTAATGATCACGACAACTCATTCATGAAATAAAACTTCCGGAAATATAAACAATACAAGTTGTAGAGCTTAAGATCCGCTGCATTCAAATTAGATCCACAAGGGTGTACACGATTGAAAATTTGTTTTGTTCGTGGATTTAAAAATTATGCTTGTATTATGCCAAAAATGTTCTCAAATGTGTTGTTTAACTTTAAGTTAGGTTGCTGCATTGTTTATTTTTTTTGAAAATTACCGTTTTGATGCATTTATGAGAAGTATCCATCTTACCCGCAGTGTCCGTCTTTACCTACCTTCCCCTACGCTCGGTAGTCCGTACTTTATTAGTCCTACTCCGTACTCGGTAGTCCTAACAGGCTAGAATAAACTCTACAACCATAGAATCTTTCCTAAAAACCACACTTTCATTGGTTTACTGTTCTGGTTCTCTTAAAAATGAAATCTGCCGAAAAACTGCAAGGAAATGATGTGAAACTTCATATATGAGAATAACAAATGAGCATCTTCTTCATTGGCACATCAACCGTCGTCGGTCAAGGCCTGCCTTTGTACCCACTAGTGAAGTGAGCTTGGCTTTCAGTGACTTATTATTACCATATCAGGATAGTCAGTCCTACGTACGGGGGCACGATCTATTCGGGGCATGAACCCATGACGGGCATGTTGTTAAGTCGTACGAGTTGACGACTGTACCACCAGACCGGCCCAACAAATGAGCATATCTCTATTTAAAAAATATGTGTTAGGACGCATTTTCAATGCGATTTTTCTTAATTACACGTTTTTAGTTACCCTGCCGAAAACATGTACACTGCCGAATTCTGGTACAGTTACCCTTTTTGAAATATTCCATTACTTTTAGCGGTTTTGGTTACGACAATGTGCTCTGATAATGTTTTTTTTCAACTTCCCGCTCGCCATCCAACTCCGCCGAAAAATTCGCCATGACACAATCGTTCCGTGGAGAGTTACCCAATGAGCGGCCTACTAAGGATATTCAATATGAAACCTGCAATACATCGTGTGTCAGCTGTCTGTTACGCCCCGAGTTATGCTGTGTGGATCCGTGCGGTAACGCTCTAGATTGCGCTCTCCCCTGTTTCTATTCGTTGCTTGCAAAGTGTATTTAAACCTTGTGGTCTCGTCCCATACAAATTGGCAATTAATTTCGGAAACAAAAAAAGCTCCTTTTGACAGAGTGGGTGAAATGAATTTCCATAGGAACGGTTCGCTTATCTTAACAACACATACGTAGTATACTCATCGACAACATTACTACAGGTAGAATTCAATACTTGAACGCTTTTTAATTGGCATGCTTTTTAGTTGAACGCTCGATAGTTGGCTGACCATTCAATTCTTTGTATGGAAAACCCGGTTTTTGAAAATTTCACAAAAATCTTATGGGCTGCCGAGAAAATTTTAGAAAATTTTTGTGTAGAGAAACGTGCCAACTAAAAAGCACATATTCAATAGTTAGAAGGGAATCGAAGTTCAACCAATGAGTTCAGACTGTATTACTGAAATGTATGCAGTATAACGTATAACTGAAAATTAGTATTTTCGAATGTAAACACAATAATTAACCGCCTACAATATATTTTTCATTGGCTGTCAAATGGTGTATTTGCTTCATAATGAAATTTAAGTTTTTACACTTGATTTTCAACAAATCACAAAGAACTGTAACACTCAATCCAGCTTGAAAATTGTTGAGTGCTGAAGATCAGGTGGTTTCCCTTTAAATTTGTTTAGCGATATTTTCGATCGTATATGAAAGCGTTATTTTAACGAGAACGACGATTCCACACTGTTGCTGTTTACGAGTACAACGATTGTCAAAGAGCTTTTGCATAATGAATCAGTTATCAATTTATCTGACATGGCATGACTTGTCCATAAAGCATTTTTATAATTACTGAATTCACGTTATCGAATTTTTCAGCCGTTCAGACTTTTGTATCATCCCCGGAATATCTTCAATATTTTTTACGGCGTGGGAAGAAGGGGTCTTCAAGAAGCGATATTAATCCCTTTTTGTTATTTTTTGACTGACCAAATTTTTGGCCATCTATTGCTGATTCTAAAGTGGTTAAAGATTACAATTAGTTTTTAAAGAAGGTATCTTTAATTTTGAACTTTGCTTGGATGGTATAATTACAGGAAAACAACAATAATACCTTAAATGTTTATAGATTAAAATGTAATAATTTAAGCGTAATAATAATAAAACCGCCTTCTCCTGGCCCACGGCACTCGATCATTTACTAATACTAGCGCTTTGCCTTAAAAGTTTGCTGACTGCTGCTATAGAGAAATAAATAGCGTAGTAGCCCAGCGTATGACATTTCATACGCTCAAAAGTAAACACCAATTTATAAGCGGTTTTGATTTTTTTTTTGTCGCAAATTTGAGGAATAATGAATTCTTTAGGAGAGCAAAAATAAAGAACTGTGATACTCTCTCTTGTGGCTCAATTCGTCTCGATCTTGGTGCACTTCACACACAACGAAAAGGCAGACAAGGAAGACAGATAAAAAACCTCAGAAAGAACTCTGAAATTATTAAGCTTAAAATTATATCATTTACAATACGCTAAACAGGTTAGTTTGATAGAAAATTGCTTTCCAAAACGAAGTATTTTACATATGAAAACTCATGCACTGAGCGTTTAGTAAGTATTGAATGAAGATTCCATTTGAAAAATCCATTTGAAAAAACGAAGAAATCCATTAGAAAAAAACACACGTCGTAAACAATGGGGATCTAAATAATTGTCCATTGTGATCAATGGCAATACAGTATGAGTCGAGATGTTAAAAATACTTCAGCTCATTTTTTTCGTTGCTTATGGAGACAAATCTATCAGAATTGACAAAAGTAGCAGCATTGACTGTATTGTATCAATACGTTCAAAATCAATGATTTCACACTTGAAGCCGTAGATCTTGTTTCACATGTCAAAAATGCACTGGATCAAATAAACAAATAAATAAGCAAAAGAGAACTTCGACAATAAGTTTTGCTATAGTTGTTCTTCTGTTTGGTAATTTTCGGCTGATTTTACCGTTTTATTGAAGAGACCTGTGATGTAAATTTTTGGAGTGGTGTAATTTTCTATTTAATGCACAATTTGATTAAATATGTATGGCTAATATGCATAATTTCTGTTTAAAAATAGTATGTTTGTTTATTTTTTATAGCAAAAATAGATTATGTCAAAAAACCAACAAAAAAATTCAATTATAAGACACTAATAAAAACTCCAAAATCTATTCTTGAACATTTTATGCCCAATTATTGTACTCTTTCCAATACACTGAAATAGAAATAAAAGAACCCTGAAATGGATGTTTTTCTATCGAACAGTGTCTAGTACAATACGAAACGCGGTTTCAAAACATGTTTATTCTTGTTTCAAGCCGCAACATAAGTAGAAAGTATGCACCTACTTCCACCTACTGGCAACGATAAACAAACCACCGTCATATTAGCTAATTTGAAATGTAAGCATTTTTAGTACAATTTAAAACAAGCAACATATCCTAGAAAGATAAGCCTAATTGAAATAATATCGTAAAATCTAATTACAAACTAATCTATTTACATCTGCTTCTACTATTGATCGGATTGAAGCTATTCAGCGCAAATTTACTCGCTATGCTCTACGCTTTCTTCCCTGCCGCGACCGTTCCAATCTTCCATCAAATGATGCACGATGCCGTCCTCTAGGCCTTGAGCATCATGCCGTAAGAAGACACAACGCACAGTGCCTTTTTATCGGTGGTCTTCTTAATGGTGCCATCGACTCACCGTATCTGTTGCCAGGATCATGTTTTTTTGCACCATCTCGCTCGCTTGGGTCTAGTAATATTCTGCGGATACCTCAGCTTCGATCCAGTGCTGGTCGGTTCATATGATTCTTATGTCTGCAGAGTTCAATGCTTGTTCCGATGCTTCCGAGTTCAAAGATGGACTTCGACTCCTGCCACGGCCTATGGAGTGTTATGCTTTACTATTACCATCACTCTTGTAACAAAAGCTGTTGCAGTGGAACGTCTTTATTTAATTTGTAAATCCTGTAAATTTTAAATAATGATTGTATATGCTTTTTTTCATCTCCAACTAGGCCACTGTGCCCGTTGAATTAAATAAATAATAAAAATAATAACAAAATTGGATTTTTTTTCTCAGTTTCCTTTACTAATCAATAAAAGCACAAATTTCGACAAAAACATTAACAATAGAAAAATCATGCACACAGGGTGCTCGAGCACAAATTAAATAACTGCAAACTAACAAGCTTATTGTAAATGAATTTCAACATCAGCTATTCCATAAAAATACAACAAATTCAAGTTTGGGGATCTGACAAAGATAATAACATGTATATTTGGATGTGATTGTAGTGAAAATAGTTTTGCTCGTTTCAGGAACAATGATACATTATTGAATCAAGTTAAACAACAAGTTTAACAGCTATTGGTGCTGATTTTGCGACAAAACAGCGCTGTGAAGTGTTTGGTAAGCTGAACTTCAATTTAAATTTTCACGTACAGGATATAATTTTTTGTATGTGTGTGTAATTTAAATATGGTGTCTGATGTAACGGCTTTTCGAACTGTTATCACGTGACAATATATATGAAAATACACTAGTCCTTCGTATAACAAGTTCAATTCGTACGCGTGTCTTACGCGTTTTACGATCAACGTGTTACGTGGAATGCTCTTTTCTATAGATTTTGTATGAAAAGTGAAAAAAAATTAGCGACGACTATTAACGCCAGTTGTAGTCTTTTTTTATATTTCCTATACATGATCAATTCCATTGTTTTGTACAACTAACTTTTTCATAGAGTCATACCCAAGGAACAAAATCGTTGCTCGTTATACAAGACTTTACTCGTTAAGACAGCTATTTTTGGGGCATTTAGATTTGCTCGTTATGCAAAAACTCGTTAAAAGGAAGAGTCCTTATAAGGGAGACTCGTTAAGAAGGGTTAATCTTTAATATCACTGAGGCTCAAGGGCCCCTTGCAAATCAGAGCATACAATCGTTCTAAGTTTTGTGTGCGACGCGTACGTGGTGCGAAGCTATTTTTCTTTTTAATCTAGTTACTAGCTTGTAATTATCCCCAACCAACCCGCTTGTTGTAATTATGTTTCAAAGTCCTCTTTCGTATTGTTTTTATTATTTGGTGTTTTTCGCGTTGTTTTCTCGCAAAAAATTGCACTTGAGAATTTGTTTATTATATTTAAAGATGTTTGAGAAACTTCAATTGAAACTACTAGCATGACATGTGAAGAAAACACATACAACAAATATATACAGAAACGTAGTTGAAACTCAGACCATTTCTGTATTTTTCTTGTAATTTAACATAATGGAACATAGCATGTTTTATATTCAACCGTCAATTCCAACATAACAGACAACCTTCGAGTCATGACGAACGGTAAAATTTCCTCCCTCAGCAGTGTTCATTTGATCGTAAAAAGTATCCAAAACTGAAACAAAATAGCTATGGAAAACAACAAATAAAAAGAATCATAGTCGCTTTTACATTTGTACGGCTTGAGGGTATTGAGCGTAGCTAGGGTTTAAAATTGATGGTATGAAGAATGAGGAAAACGACTTGATGCGAGTAGAATATTTGATGAAGCACCGGTTACGGCGAATGCTCCACGAACTTTGATGGTAAAATTCATGGTGATGAAAAAGGAAAATGCAAGGAAAAATCTTGACTCTCGTTACACAGTGTACTTTTAAAGAAAAGTAACAAAATCTATGTTTCGACTTCGTATCTCAATAAGCCCCATGCATGGATGGTCGATATGAAAGATGTCTAAACCGTTGGTGTCAAGTTAAATGAATCGGAAAATTAGATTTCGTCAGAAGAAGTCTTTTAGCTGAATCATGGAGACAAAACCGTGGGAAATATTTTTTCTTAATCCACCCGTGACCAAATGAAATTGTTTAAACAATTTTAAATATTAATAAATGTTCACTTCATACTGAAACAAAATATATTTAAATCGAACACAGATACTCATTTTATAAAAGTGAGAACCTTGTGATTCTGATAATACATTGAAATAAAACTTATTTTTTTCATTTGCCAGTTATTGAACACTTAAGGGAACGACTATAACAAAAATTATGTTAGAGGTAGATAAATAAAGGACAATGTCAAGAAATAATTTTTAACTCTAATCGGAAAATGCAACGAAAACACATCAATAATAATAATAAAATTACTATTATTGTCTGGTTAATATTCAATTATTCTACTCTCTCCATAAATTTGGACTACTGCTTTCCTATGAACAGTGTTTAAGACGAATGTGGCACTTTTCTGCATTTCATCACAGATGTAATAGTAATTGTAATTTTGTCCAGAATAAAACACACAATGTATAATAATCATGTATTTCAAACATTGCATTCGAAAATTAGTGCGTCACTGTATATAAAAAAGTACTACCACAACGGACATAATACACAAAAAAGGAGAAAATAAAACTCAAAGAATTCTAACGGTTGCATTTTGCCCCGATTTACTGGCTGTATTAGCCCCATAATGTTCATAGTTCAGATAATTTGTTGTTAAAATATGAGTAAATCTGCTTACCTATTAGAATATTTATGTTTGGTTTGAATCTCTGATTCTAGGAAACAAAACTATGCATTCCTCGTATAAAAATCAACGATGTTTGGATTTTTATCTGTAAGCGGAGTAAAAAGCGAAACTACATCAAAACGTGTCTCAACCGATAAAGATAGTATTTTGTTAACATTTTTTGTATCTGTGCATGTATAATTTAAACATTGCGAGGTTTTCGAATAGTATCTCCTGCGCGATTTTTTTTTAAATTTATGTGAATCTTCAAGACTTAATAATAAAATTAACTTTTTACTCCGTTCTTTGTCCAACTGATCACTAACTAATTTTTTGTAGATTCTCAAAAAAAAATGAGCAAATTTAGAATATTTTAGAGCGCTCTTAACTACTGAAGGTTTTTTCCACCAATAGTGTTTTTTCCAAGGAAATCTAAAAGGTATGTTTTGCCTCAGAACCCCAGAACATATCGCGAAATTCTTTGCTTGTTCTGAAAGTTATAAAACGCAGATACAAAATATTAGATATTTCTCAGAAGCTTAGTTTGAATCATTGTCTGTTTTGAACAGTTGTGAACAAACAAATGAAGTAAAATATGGAACAAATTGTTGTATACTATAGAACGAAAGATACAATTTAGACGATTCTTCTAGAAACGTATTATTAAGCGATTACATGTATCTACCTGTAAAGTAAAAGTGCAGCACAAATAACTTTCGTCTTGGTATTTGCGATAGTAATGTTGATGAAATGTGAATGGCTACTGCTAACAGACGTGATTATTCTTGCGACATCACGAAAAGTTCTAGAGTAAATGTACCCGCATTGGGCAAGTTGGTACGATAGTTTCACAAAATTTGCTTGTACACTTACAATTTTTATTACTTTTCATGAAAGTGGCGTTATTTTGAACGATAAACTATTGTATTATGTTGTGCTATGTTTTATTTCCCGATTGAAATGTATTTTTTGGATATATTCGTGAAAATGCAAACACTGTTTTTGTACCTATTTTCGGCAACTTGGTCCTATTTCCGGCAGGCTGTGCTCCTATTTCCGACAACGCGAATACGGGTCAGAAAATGTTTTAAATGTGCAAATAGGTGAGAAAAATGTTTAAAACAGTCTTTCACTCTCACCTTCCTAAAATTGGTGTTGAACGGCACTAAAATCATCAATTTTATGTTGCCCATTTTGGTCATTATGCTGGCCGTTTTTATATTCTCTTTGATGTGAGTTACAAACAAAGTAGGCATTGAAGAATAGAGACATTACAACGGCTACAGAGTACGGCTTCGACTGGCGCACAAAATATTATTTTTCTCTCAAGTTATTCGATTATTCACAGTGAAATTGTTGATATTTGATACTAGAAATGTCGTTTTATGTGTCGACATACGCTTTGTAGTGTTCTGGTCAGGTTTTAAATGATTATTCAGCAAAATCAAAAGTGTGTTATTGTTTCAAGTTTCGGCTGAAGCCCACAGCATTGATCTGTCAACATTTATCATGTACCTATTTTCGGCAGTTGTTAAAGTAAATAATTATTTGTTTTTAGTGATTTTAAAATTCTAAACGGGCTTGAATAAATTGTACAAGCATAGATTCTTTCCTAAAAACCACACTTTCATTGGTTTACTGTTCTGGTTTTCTTAATAATGAAACCTTCCAAACTTTTTACTGACAGCAAATCTGCCGAAAAATTGTGAACTCTGCAATGTTTTTTTTTAATATTTTGAAAAAATAGGCAAGGAAATAATGTGATACTTCGTATATGAGTAACAAATGAATATATCTCTATTTAAAAAATATGTGTGGAGACTATTTTCAACGCGTTTTTGCGCAAATACACGTTTTTAGTTATCCTGTCGAAAACAGGTACACTGCCGAATACTGGTACAGTTTGCTCTGGTATTGGTCAGCTTTGTCTCTGGTATAGGTCTGGATAAGTGAAAGCTAAATTTAATGAATCGTTGAAAATTCCTTAGTTTGTAGTGTGGAATCTTGCAGTAAATGACATTACCATAGGGTGTAAAAAGTGCTACCATTTTGATAAACCCCGATTCTCATACGGAGCACAACATGAACATGGTTTGTTTCTGAGCAATGAGAGGATTTTACGAGCAATTTACAGTAGGAAGTTTTTACGAGAGTGCGTGAATACTTTGTGCCTAAACACAACCACACTGACGATATTTGCTGAATGTGCCAACAGAAAAGTAACAATCGACACACCTTACAATACACAAGCCAAACAATTCCATTATTTGGGCAGAGGAGACAGCATCAAAAACACGCGCAATAGTCGTTTACGTCGTATAATGCTATGGAGGTGAGCAAAAATGTCAGAAGGGCCCATACATTTATTAGGTTGCCTTCATTATAGGCCTTAGTAAAGGCTCTGGCGATAGATGAAATATTAAATAGCAGCTCAATATTACTCACAAAATACACATAGTTAATTCAAAATAAATGCAATTTAAGACTGCTTAAAATGTTTAAAAAACACAACTTCAACAGTTCTCTATAGCTAAAATTTGATTTAATTGAGAGAGGAGCACCGGTACGATATATTTTTAAAGTTTGAATTTCGAGTATTTTGACACATAAATTGTATGTATTGCAGTTTTCAAAAGATGATTTTTATTAAATAGTGTAAGAATTCGATAATTCTAAAAAATGCTAAATCTTATCGAAAAGGGGGGAGGAGGGGAGATGCTGACATTAACTACAATAAACTACCAATAAAAACTAAAAACTGCACATAAACTTGTACAAATATTGTCTATACAAATAGTAGAGGTGGTGCAAATTGGACTCCTAAATATATCTTGAAATATGTGGATTATGGCGCGGTTTGGTTATCTTTTCTAAAGATGGCACGGCATCTATCCATTCGAACGATTTCAAGCAGAACATCCTTGGAAGGAAAGGTTGGAAACGTTGAGTGGTTTATTTCAAATGGATAATCTGATTCTATAATCAGATATTGTCGAACTTATGGTTAGCAAAAGCCATGAAACCTAAATCAATCGCAAGTAAGCAAGCGAAGCCATCACAATGCTTGTGTCTAATTATAGTTCGAATAATATTGGTCATAGTTATGCCAGCATTGTGACATTCACAAATTTCCGGGCTTTTTTGTAGCAGCAACTGGCTTCATTCACCTTTTAAATGGCAAGCGATATTTTTGCGCTATTCCTGTGATTGGTCTGGTTGGTAGCTGTTCATCGGAGAATAAAAATGAAAAGATGAAGAGGCACATGCGCTGTCCGTTTTATTCAAGTGAAGAAACTCGGGGACTGCTGCGATTGGTCGAGACACTTGTTTGGTATTATTGCTGCTTCGGATGCAGGGCGGTATCGGAGGCCATATTGTGTTGAAAAGGCATGTGAATTAGTGTGCGTGTTCTTAAAAAAATATTCTGCTTGGGTAATGTGAATTTCAAGCATTACAAGATCCGAAAAAAAGATTATGTAAAGTCTTACAGGATTTTGAAGTTTTTTTAATGGTAAATTGTTTAAGCTTAGAACGTCAACGACAGCTTACAATTATTCGACTTAAAAGAAATATTATCAAGGGCTAGTTATTGAATTTGCTGTGTATTTTGTTACGCAATGTAAATTTTGTAAAAGTTTTCAATTGCTATATTGTTTTGTAAAAATTTAAATTTATTCAGAACCTCCCTTAGCCCCATGTAAATCTTTCTAGTTGAAAATTTATAACATTGCAAGTGTAGTTGAAGGATATGTTTTGAACACACATTCCTACCCCTGAAACTTTATTTTCCAAATGGATGAAAAGCTTTCCTGGTTGCACACACACCAGCAGCCAAAAAAAAATCATGCCAGCCATATTTCTTTTTTCAAAGTAGATTTCACAAATACATACACAAGTGACAATTGACACATTGCAATTCTCTCTTGCTTTTATTCTCACTCTCTATTTCGTTCTCTCTCGCTCTCTCTTTTTCTCTTTCTATCTGTTTATATATATACATATATCTCGCTCTTTCTTTTGCTGAACAGAGCCTATCTTTCTCTTGTGTTTCAAATGATTTGGGTTCTCTTTATGGTGCTCTCGCAATCATGTCATCGGACCTTTCACTCTTATCTTGCGCAGTATGTACGGACAGTTTATGTTATTTTTTCTTCTCTAAAAATATGCGGAAAATGAGATCAAGACAAATCATGTAGCATGCGACATGTATTTCCCATTTTCGTAGTTTCATTTCGCTTCTGACTGTGCTATTTTAATCTGAAGATCATGGAACAACATCGCACGATATTGTTGAATGTAAATTTAGGTTTGTTCAATTATAATATAGGTATTTCAATCTTGAATTCAATACGTAAGAATTACCTCGATGGGCCATTCTTACAAAATTAAATTAGTTTTTCTTCTACACATCCTAAATTCAATTTAAACTAGATCAGAGTTTTGTAAAGTAGTGAAGATTATGTTACTTTTGTTTGTATTCTAATATTTGAAAATGTCTTGGATACAAACATTCCATGATTAACAAAACCATTTATACATTTTTAAATACATCTAAAATTTTAAAATCCCTAGCATTTTATAATATTCTTTTAACATTTATCACCATGTTCGCATTACAGATGGCGCGGTCTTGATGAAAATGGATTAAAGGTAGGTGTTCCAATATCCGACGGTACATACATGATCATGAAAGAATTCCGACGGCGAAAATTCATTTTTAGACTCCTGAAAATACCCTTTTAGCTATTTAAAAACAAAAACAACTTCCATTTGATTTTTTTGAAAGCATGAAAAGTTGATCAATTAATAATTTTGATGTACTGATGGTAATGAATATCTTAATTTGTTTTCATATTTTTTGAAATGTAACATCAATATTATGAGCTCTAATAAATTAGACATTAGATAACATTGGTTTTGCTCGTTGTTATCAATATATTGTCATGTGAGTTTTTAAGTACTTACTTACTTACTTACTTAGTGTACTACAAACCGCGAACAGTAAAAAAATGTTCGAATATAATGACTATTCAGGAAACTATGTAAATACGATCCACTTATGTTGTGACCTATTTTTTTTTACATTTTACAAGTGTCATGAAGGTCAAATTGCAATTTTGTTTTATCTCTAACATTTACCGGTTTTCGCGAAATTCGCGAAAATTTTAAAGTATAACTACTAAAATGAATGTATTATTTTAACTATTACACATAATCTTGAATAATTGCTAAACTTGAAAGCAATTGATAATAAAAGTTCTTTTTTAAGTTCCTATAGTAATATAAATAAATAGTTCAAATACACTTAATGTTAGCTTTTTAATCTGTATCTACGGTTATACACAATCTAGTGACGCATTTTCGACACATAAGTTTTCTAAATTACCTAACCTAATTACCGATTACCTCTTTTACCAAGCCAGTCATATGTAGAGGATGTTTTGTGATAGAATAAAGAAGA
Organism: Anopheles arabiensis; assembly: GCF_016920715.1. Lineage (NCBI taxonomy): Eukaryota > Metazoa > Arthropoda > Insecta > Diptera > Culicidae > Anopheles > Anopheles arabiensis. The sequence goes on along the minus strand of NC_053517.1, from coordinate 57,497,653 downwards.
ATATGAAGAACACAATAGGTTGTTCAGGCATTTTTTATAATTTAATGCTTATCAAAAGAATACGTAGGCTCTTTAATGTGTGCATAAATTCTAACTAAACGCGATGTTAATATGTAACAGTCAATGGGGCATACGAGATATTCACCTGTTCGCCTAATGTTGATCATTTTTAAAACTGAAGAAGAAAGGCATGGGTAGAATAGAAAATGAAATATTAAAATTTGCGTTAATATCCCAACGATGGGGATAAAAGTGAGATCATCAAGCATTATATTATTTAAAGTGCTTTGGACTGTTAGTCTGCTGGTCAATACACTGAAATACAATTTTGTTATTTTTTAATTATAAATAATGTATTGATAAAATGATATAAATAAATAAAATAAATGATATGAAATGATTAAATAATACACTAAATACTCACAATGCAACTTTTTCTTTATTTTGTGTTTCAAGCTCATGTGTATATTTCAAAAGTATTATACTAATTATGTAGGTAATTTTTTGTTTTGCAACAGTAGCATGAAAAGAGAATGTATACGTGATGTACATACTTATTTTCATATGAGATACATTTGAGTCTACAATTGAAGGATTGCATCTAGGTTGTATAACAGATTGAAGAAAAAAAAACTGATAAAAACAGTAAAATTGTGAAAAAGAAACAAAATATCATCACCATTTTTCCATCCGTACTATGTCATCTATTAGAAATGATCATTACTGGCACACTACTTATGCTCACGTTTATATGTTGGGAGCTAAACGCTTCACCCATAGAAGATCTTTTTTTGCTTTTTCTCTTGTTTATGTTTAAGCATTTATAATCAAAATAACGTTTCTTTGACAGACCAGAATGATCTTTACAGATATTTATCTTTACAGACATAATCAAAACAATTGTTTAAAAAAAGTCAATTTGAAAGGTTGTTTAGAACAAAATGGTCCTTTGACATAGTTCATTCAATAACTTTAGATATTTGCGTTAGAGTAGCTATGTCAAACTCGTTTCAGCTGAGGGCCGCAAGTACACATGTTTGGTGTTTCGCGAGCCGCAATTTTGAGGATAAAAAATATAGGGGAAAGTTGGTAAAGACGGACACTGCGGGTAAGATGGACTTATTTACTTACTTACTTGAAGGCGCTACAACCGCTTTGCGGTCTTGGCCTGCCTCAGGAGTTTCCAAAACCGCTCACGGTCTCGCGCCTTCGTCTGCCAGTCCGTTATCCCGGCCTTAATGGCGGACGCCTCCACGCCATCTTGCCACTCACCTAAAAAAAAGACTAAGAAAAATGCATGAAAAGGCAATTTTTGAAAAAATTAACAATGCAGCATCTAAACTTAAAGTAAAACAACATATTTGAGGAAAAAATTTGGCTTAATATATGCAAAATTGGTTAAATTCACGCACAAAACAAATTTTCAATCAAGCGTACCCTTGTAGATTAAATTTGACTGCGGATCTTAAGCTCTGTAACTTGTATTGCTTTTATTTTCGGAAGTTTTATAACATGAATGAATTGTCGTGATTATTAAGCAAAAAACTGACAAAAGAACGAGAATGAAAGCACTTAGTATTCATGTTACCAGGTGGTTTAAACATCCTGCCAACAAAGCGGGAAAGACGGACACTCTGTCGTAGATAAAGATGGACACCGAATTTGTTGATTTATATTTCTTCTTATATTAATTGGTGATGAACAGATTTCATCAAATATTCGTTATGCTAATACTCGCTCGACGCTGATGAGGCGCTTCAATAAATCCATTAACATCACGAATTGGACAACTTTAAGCAAGAAAAAAGATTGATACGCCATCGTGCCATCAGGAATAGATGGGATTACAAATATAGAAAAGTTGAACTTTGACATGGTGGAAAAAATGGCTTTAACTTTTAACAAATCCCTCAAACATGCGTGGACTTTTCACGGAGTAATTTCCTAAAGGGAAGTTCTAGACTGTTGTTCTGGAAGATAGAGCAACGTCAGCTATTAGTGCGTGGTATTTCAAAAATGCTTTAAATTCTGCATTCTGCGACAAATATTACAAGCGGCGCTTACAATTCCTAAATTCTTGGCTGAATGAACCGTCGTTACAATTGACCAAGAATTGGTTTATGTACGTACTAGGACGTGTAAAGCAATGGAATTTGATAAAATACTATAAGCTTGTTAAATATCCAACGTTAATTTTTCCAATATTAATTCATGAAAAAATATAAAAAGCGATAGAAACTTAAAAGTTTTAAAACCTTTTTTGGTAAAATATGAGTGCAAAATAATGTAAGCACTTTTTCATGGTCGTTGCATTTATACATCCCTAAATTCTTACCATTTTTGTTAACGTGTCCATCTTTACCTACCTTCCCCTACTCCAATATTTATATTGAATGTTTCAGATCAGTAATGTTAAACTGACTTTTTGCATTCCTTGCTTCAAATCTGGAAACGTTTGTGTTTAACAAATTTGCGATGTTATGTTTCTACTTGATCTTTTCTTTATGTGAGACAATTTTTTAATGTACTTTCAAAGTAACATGCAATATCCATTATCTTTATTATGAAAATAGGATATTTTTCAATAGCCACATTTTTACAGCGCATATTTCGCTAGAAAAGATCTGTCTAACACACTTTTTCACTCAAGTAGTGGAAGTATAGCAACCTTTGGCGAATCTTTTTCCAGCTAACCAAACTATTCATCGCAGGATTTTTCACGTGGAGCACTTGTTTCTGATGGAAGAGGAAAGATTCGCGAACGAAGATATGGGCTATGTCGACTAATCTATTAAGAAGCTTTGTAGTGCAAGGCTTCTACATTTTGATTATTTTAATCCTTAATTTAAATCCTTTTACATTTAATGTAATCCTTTTATCTTGGTTTTGATTTTGGGGAAGTTAGAAAGTGCATTAATTCGTCTTATAAAATGTGGTTTTGCAAATAATTTAAGCTTGGCAACAAACGCTTTCAATGTGTTATACATATTGGATATTAACTGATTTTTTAATGATGGTATGATCACGAAATTTTTCACAAGTGTATGTTATATTAACGAATTTTTCTTGCGTTTCGATGCTAATATTTCATCAAACTCTGCCAATTGCTGCCTCCAATCGGCGTCAAAGATGTAACATTCTAAGGTCGGTACCGTGCAGAGCCGTTCGGAGCAATCCGGAACCAACTGAAGCCTATTTAGCAGTCGGAGACGTTGGGATCGTCAACATCGGTGAGAACGACCGGATCCAGTTATGACTGCAGACTTGTCGCTCAATGCGATAAACGACGACTCTAACGGTTCCGTATGACTCTGGATGGCACCGAGTAGAACTGTCAAGGTATATGAAACTTGGTCATAATCGGAGTAGCGATGAGCAGAAAGGGTTTTCAGCCGTGGATGCGATTCCAACAATACATCACTAGTTTGAATGTCAATTGACATTCATCTTGTGAATTCAGAACTGGCTCGTGCCTTTAACAATCGTAAGGGACTGAAAAATTAAGTATTTTTACTTGGCCAGAGCGAAACTCAGTGTCTTCTTGCTGGAGTAAACAAATTTAAAAGAAAAAAGTGTTACATACGAGAAGGAAATCTAGTGTACTCTAAAATGAGAGTTAAATGAATGTCGCCAAAAAATGTCGTCGAATGAAACGACATTTTTTGACGTGACTGTAGAATGAAAGAGTGAAAACTGAATTCGAAGCTTCAAATCGTGTCCAAAGTAGGCAATTTCATGTCGAAGAACGTCACCGCTAACAACACTGGACAGAAGTCACTAGCAGATTGATAGACATAAAATTAATTCATGTCATCGTAGTGTTTGGCCAGCGTAAATCGAGTAAAAAGCAAAAAAAAAAGAATACTTTTTGCACACCCTTCAAACGACTTTTTTATGTTTTTTATGATTTTTGGTTGCTATTGCACTATTTTAATGCTTATTTTTAGCAATAAATGTGCATTGATGGTCCAAACCTCATCACTACTTTTGGTAACCTATGCCTATTGCGGCCATAATTCGCCTTTTTCTATAAAATAATCAGCAAGATGAATACTTTTTGGACAAACTGTAAATTTAATTTTTTTGGTTTGCAGATCTTTAAGCAATTTTCTAAAAATTCTCGCGAGCCGGATTCAAAATCGACGTTGGCCGCCAGTTCGACATAACTTTGATAGAGTATTGCTATAGCAGTTTAACGGCAACTTAGTTTTGTAACAATTCAAAGGATACAAGATCGCGTAAATGAAAACGTGTACGAAGAATGTGCCACAATGTTAGCAAAATTAAACACACACACACACACACACACACACACACACACACACACACACACACACACACACACACACCCCCACACACACACACACACACACACACACACACACACATTTTTGGTTATGGTGTTTCGTGGTATAGTTTTGCAAACCTGTGTAAAAGGGTGCATACTGATAGAGAACTTTCTGAATTTATGTACCATGGAAACGGTCAAATATTTGAAATTTCTATTTATATAATTAGGCATATATAGAGAGAGAGAGAGAGAGGGAGCTCGAGCAGTGGCACGGAACCTTGAAATTAACCAACGATATCAACCAATTCTCCCGGATGAAACGGTTGGATTACTTAATGAAAAGAATAATTTTTCCATTTTCTCCATAAGAAATTGTTTCGTTGCTTTTATTCTACAATGTCTGAAAATGTTTAAATGTTGGAAGTTACGCTTAAATGACGATAAAGTATTAAATCGGCACGGTCCCGTGGTACAGTCGTCAGCTTGCACGACTTAACAGAACGCCTGTCGAGGATTCAAACATCACATGAACCGTCTCCCCGTAGCAAGGACTGACTATTCGACTGCGTATTATTTAATAACTCTAGAAAACCTGCCTGGCATGACCGCTTAGGTTAGTAACGTTGAAGTGTTAAATCAAATAACGTTGCATTACAATCAAACAAATCTTACGACACATTACTATGGTTCTAGTTTTTAATCTGTTGTTAGACAATTAAATTGCTCGTCTATACTCTAACACTACTTTAGAAATAGTTTTAATTAGTGTAACATATCTATTTATATGAATTATTGATAGTCACATGTTTTGCATGACAATACGAACACATTCGTCGATAGTAACCTAGCGTTCTTATTACATTGCCTCTAACTAGTGGAACAAGTTTTCAGCGAGTACTTCGATTTAAAAACAAGTACAGTGAACCCTCTCTTATTTGTCGAATAAGAAAATTACAGAGGTTGAAAGTGAATGAAAGGTCCATACAACTAGAGAACATTTAGTATGCAGCCTTAGCTGTTGCTATAGAAACTGTTAATTTGAGCATACATCTTTTAATAACCATGGCAACACCATACTCAAATAAGAGGGACACAGATTTCAGAGGTTTTCCAAATTAGAGGAACAAAAATGTACTAGAAATCAAGAGACTGTGCAAAATGTTCAAATAAGAGTTCACTATTAGTTTTAGAACAAAATCAAAATCTAGGCTGTTGCTTGTTTTTAATGAGTTTGTCTAAAATCCTAACGAATGAGCAGAAGAAAGATTGCTATTGAAAATATTTTTATCGTCTAGAAGCAATGCTGTCAACAACGAATTCATTAATAATTGCTATGGACACAAATTGTGAATAACTGGTTATGGGAGCGGTCGGAAAACTTTGCGAGTATAAGAGTCAAGTCATTCAAAAGTTTGCGAAGAGTTTCTCGTCAAATATATAAACCAAGAGCATGATTGATTTTTTTAGGTTTGTTTAGGATAAAGTCAATAGCAAGTCCATACAAGGTTTTTGGTTCAATTGTCCAGTTCAATTGTCCTAAGATATTCCGAGGTCTTTCCGTAGATTTAAAAACATTATTCACACGATATTGAACAAGTTTAGAATTCGTTAGTCAATGTTGAAAATACACTCAATTTTATAACATTTATTGGTTCATTAATTATTATTTTTTTCAATGTTTTACGATGCCAGACTTTTGTGGTTTTATTGAAGAGTTAGATAATGAACAAAAATGAAGGCTTAAGAAAATTATGATTATTTAACATTAACATAATAATAATTTAACATTTTCAGCTGACTTGTTTTATTGATGATGTTGACAAACTATATACGTACAAAATTAAGTTTTTGAAGTCAGCGACTAAGAAGCCAGTAGTGAAGGAGATCGAGCAATGAACGGATCAATCTCAATTTAGACTGACTCATTTTCATGATTACATTGCATTATTATACTTCGTTGTAGGTAGAGAAAACTTTGACAAAAACAATCACTTCAGCACACGCAAGCGTTTTGAAAGGTTGAACCGGCTGATTCAACGCAATATTGATGGGGCTCTTGTACTATCGATTTATTTCACTGCTTCTAGTACACTTTCAGTGCATGGTATAGGCAGCACTTTACCTCATACGTCTATACATCGTATGATGTAAGTCTTTCTTTCACATTTTCAAAAATATTCACGTTTCATATTACAGTGCCATCGTTTCATTCAGGTATCGTTCTTTGGGATCTTTCAGTAAACCATCTATAAGCGTCTTGTTTTTTTCCGGAAACAGTTTTTTACTACTATTTTTCAGCCTTCCCATTTTCCTTTCTATCTTAAGTATAGTCTAAGCAGAGGATGCGATGGAGCAAATTTGGAGGGGTAAAGAATATAAAGTGCGAGTTTCGTGATCATGGTGGCTTTTGTAGTACTTTGTACGGAACAAAGAGATATATATATATATATATATATATATATATATATATATATATATATATATATATATATATATATATATATATATATATATATATATATATATATATATATATATATATATATATATATATATATACATATATATATATATATTATATATATAATGTCTATATATCAAATAATTTATTTACATACATAAGTTGGGGTACATAAACATATTTACTACATGAGAAAAGTTATTTTATATTATATATATATTTACCTGGTGTAATGTACACATGCAAAACGATTATTACCTCAAGGAACCATCGTGGGTTCAAGACTCAAATGGACCGTCTCTCCGGAGCAAGTACTGACTTTTTTTCTTTATTTTTATACAGACAGGGACTGACTATGTGGTGACGTTGTACTCACTATGATAAGTCACAGTACAGGCCGGTAAAGAGAAGAAGAAGAAGAAGATGCATAGTTTTTAAAAAAGGAAACAAGGCGTCAGCACAAATAGAATAAGCAAAACGTTATGACATGTTGATACTTGCTCGTATATGAAAGCGTTTTAAGTACATGTAAGAGCTGTAAGCACATATACCTTCATAAATCATAATTCATGCTGACATGCTTTGAGCGAATAACCATAAAGTTTATAACGGATATGAGAAACAAAACTAATTTTTCTTGCATATTTCGATATGCTTGCAATGCTTCATTAACACAGAAAGGAGGAGACAAGAATATCAAAACACACATCGTTCGTATTCTATTCGTCATACTTTTGGCATCGAGATTGTTTTATTGCATCGAAAGGGTTTGACATGAAAAGAAATTTACTGCAAACAACGTTTAACAAGGAGGCAAACAAGTTTCAAAAAAGAAAAGAACGTGAATTGCCCACTGACCTGGTTATGTATCGGGGATATCCGTAAACACACCGATTGAACGCCATTATATTTTCCCTTTTTCTACAATCACTTTCACTTTCACTATTGTGGCATTGCTGTAAGGACTGAGAAATATTTATATATATATATTTACCTGGCGTGTTTTGATTTGGTGTTTTGATTTTGATTCTTGAAGGGTGGTCTACATGTTTTAAATAGATATTTTGAGTTACATAGTTTTTAACATTATTTGAAAAGAAAAATAAGTAAAATCAGTGTAAAAATCTATAATCATAAAAAATACAAAAGTTCAACTACAAGCAATTAAAAGCAAAAGAAGATAAGAATTTCTCGATTGTAAAGATTATGGAAATGATGAAAAATATAGGTTTAATATGTTCAAGCTATTCTAAATCAGATTGTCAGCCTAAAACAATCGTTTTTAACAACTTTAACAACAAGCATCGGGTACGAATGTCTGCTCTTTCGCATACTTGAGTTTTTGTAATTCATTCAACTAATCTCGAGCTATTCTGTTTGTTTTCACTTCACAGTTGATGGTGTAAGAATTTGGTATTGTTAGAAATATGTATTGCAGGTTGTATATTTATTCATCTACAGTTTGTGATAATCAATCATGTGGAGCAACATATTTGTTTGATTTAACACATCCCTTACGCACGCTCTTATTAAATCGAGTATGCTTATTTATATACACGTATTCCGTAAAGGAATTGATGTTATTTATTATATGACAATAATTATTTTGTTGTTTGGAAAGTGATTTTTGACAAATAATGTAGTAATTTATTTTAAATAGTACACAAAAATAGTGTTATTTGTTGGAGTAGAGAAATGTTCAAGGTGTTTTTTTTATTTACCTTCGTTCAAGGGTTACCGCGAGGGTTGCTACCCGGTGCGGAAAAATTATATGAATAGTAAATAAAGTTTGCCATGATGAAACCGGCTAAACAGGGTTCCGGAGGAATAAATTGGTTACCACTCCTCGGCTGGACCCTCAAACTGCGCCTCTGCCTCTGCAAGTCATCCTTCAAAAAGCAACGGAACTCGACACAACTAAATGAAAAGTCAGATCTTTAGTAAAGGATGGAATGAAAGGACAAGTGAATAGGAGAAGATTTTTCCATCATCAGTGACTGCCAAGGACGTGTTCCAGTGCTTACAGCCGTATAGTAACTGTTTGCCTATGCTAAACAACGGCAACGTCAGCTAGGGTAATCTCTTGGGCTAAACCCTGCGTCCTATGAATTATACTTCTTCCCGTTGTTTGAATCATGGACGACCAACAACTCAAGAAAACACAGAACAGTATTTCAGAGTCATTTGCCTTGGGGAAAGAAAGACATGTTTTTATCAATTCTTCCCTCTCTTTCAAACACATGGATCGGATTAATCAACTACCTGGTAGTGGGACATTTGTGAACATCCGAAAATATATAATGTTAAACTAGTTAGAATTTAAGGCGCAAAAATAAAATCTATTAACAGGGAAACAAAACTTGTTCAAGCAAACATGTTCAGAATGATTTGTTTAAAAAAGAAAAATAATACCATACCTATCATAGCATCAAATGTATATACACAGTTTTTCTTTGGTAGAAAAAAGAAGTATTAATCATTAGTACATTCTATGTCTTTTTCGAGATTTTCGACAGTTATTAAGTACCACGTGAGTAGGATAGTCAGTCCTTGTTACAAAGAGACGGTTCATGTGATGCTTGAACCCAAGACGAGTGTGTTGTTAAGTCATGCAAGTTGATAACTATACCATGGAACTGGCCCAAGCGATATTGGCAGAAAGTATTTCAGCAGAAAAGAAAGAAAACAAAAAGTGTTTGTAATGCTTAATAAATAACGTGTTTTATAAAATGGTACACTATTTAGAGATTAAAAATAAATATAAAACAATGCAACATTTGACAAAAAAAGATTGTTGGTCTTAAGTCAAACCAATACGGGAATACACATTCTTTGAAAAAACAACTAATTTGTGTATAATATAGGTAATATGTAAAAAAATGTAAACCATGCGATAATTTAACCTTTCATTGGACTGTCGGATTTCATATGACATGTGAAAAATATCTAGCTTGAGTGGAATAAATGAATATTTAATCTTAATGTTTCATTTATCTATGTATGAAAACCATACATAGAACTCGAAACTATATTAGATTTTAGAAAAAGTTTATATCAAAGATAAATTTAAAGATCTGTGATTTTGCTATAATTGACTGAAATAAAGATGATGACCTGGGGATACTCATCTGAATAAAGATGCTTAACCGTAGATAAAACTTCGAGGTGTTCCTAGTTCTCCTAGTTCCTAGTTGTATTGAATGCTACTTATTTGCCTATAGCTGTATGCTTGATAAATTAATGTAGTTTGTTCGCAAATGGATTTCGTTACTTATTTTTCATTTTTTATTTGCAAATCAATTGGTACTAAACAGCTTGTTTTTCTTTTCCCATTGTTTTCAATTAATTAGCTAATTTAATTAGTTTATTAATCGAACTTCAAAAAGTGTATGCCACACCAGTTTTATTAAGTTGCTTTTATTTGCTATGTTCTATCGCAAAAAAATCTTACAATTGTGCAAATGCGAGATATTTATCATTTGCACATCATAGGTCTACTAATGCCGAGTTTTCCAATCGACATGATTGTTGTTGACATCAATGGTATTGAATTTGATTATAGCTAGGAATGAAATTATCAAATATTGCCAAGCGTAAAAATGAAGAACATTTCAGCCCTCATGCAAAAAAAAAAAAACTTGCGATCACAAGGTTTGAAACATATTCAGAAACAGACAGCTTGCATAAATCGATTCAAACATTTGCCAGCACCGAGTTTGCTTATTGCACAGCTTGCACCATCCACTTTGTATACCTTATCGAAGAAAGGATTAGTGAAAGTATGATTAGAAATAACATATATATTAAATATCATACAAAAGGGGTTGTAGGTATAATAAGGTATACTATGGGCAGTTTGTTTTGCCCAAAAAATTAACACTATTTTTATCATTGAGCATGTAAAATATGCATAAACATCAGTAATGGTTAAATGAATAGAATATGTCAGAAAAACTATTGGCAATAGTTTAGATGACTGGAGTTGTTAATTATTAGTACTCCTATTTTCACGTTTCTTGCATGTGTGGTGCAATGAGAGAAAAAATATTAAAAGATGTTTTTATCAATGTTCATCACTAATAGAAAATTGTTACGTTTCATAATGGCTGGTTTTATAAGATACAGATGCACGACTTGGGCCTATAGTTGAATACCCTATGAAGTAAAGTAAACCTTAACGTTATAAATTAGTAACCATAAGTATACAACAAGGGAGATCTAAAAAGTCATCTTTTTTCCACGGCATTAAATATGTAAAGCATGTTTTAAATGGACAACGGTTCTATTTTATTTAATTTGGATTGAATCTCATAATTAAACGAAAACCAAATCATGTGATAGCACGTTTTAGCAAAGATAAGTGATGAATTACACAAACACACACAAACACACACACACACACACACACACACACACACACACACACACACACACACACACACACACACACACACACACACACACACACACACACACACACACACACACACACACACACACACACACACACACACACACATATATATATATATATATATATATATATATATATATATATATATATATATATATATATATATATATATATGTGTATATATGTATATATATATATATATATATATATATATATATATATATATATATATATATATATATATATATATATATATATATATATATATATATATATATATATATACATATATATATATATATATATATATATATATATATATATATATATATATATATATATATATATATATATATATATATATATATATATATATATATATATCGTCATTTTGGTTTATCAAACGATAAAAGACAAAAACACATTTTAAGCATTTGGAAGACAATGCCAACGATTTTATCAAGTATTAGGTAACAAAGCATATTTATGGAAAAGTTTATGTATTGTAGTTCCCTAAATAATAGGTCATTTATATTTATATTTGATACATGTGCAAAATATTGCAAAATACTGAATTACTAAGTTCAATAAGTCATTATGGGTAATTGTCGTAATGTGGACGTAACAACTGACTACATGTTTATAAAATTAGTAAACATGTTAAACATGTTAAAAACATGTTATTAAAATTAGAATTAGTGTAGTTTACACCATCTGACATGTGAATAAGCGAAACACTTTTTTTTTAAGCAAAGATAAGATTTAAGCATATTTTAGTGATATATAAACAAAAATCAAAATTTATGTCACTTTTGTGTTATCTCTGTTCGAACAGTTGTTTTTTGTTTTTGATTTGACAGACTGAAGTCTGCTATAAAAAAGAATAAGAAAAATATTTTTTGCCTTTTGTTATCACACGTTTGTATCACTCGGCTAGAAAATAAATCTTTATGAGTTGACAAGCTATAGTATACTGAAGCGCACTAATTACATCCTTAACTAAGCTTATGAGTAAAACTGATTTATGGGGATCTAAGGATAAGGTAATTATGGCAAAATATCAAAGTTATTTTATCAAAGTTATGAATTTGCGATAACAAACGAGATAGATCGTGTAACCGTGTTAGATCCTGTGTAATTATTGTTATGAGATCATGCGCAACTTATCATAAATAACATATCAAATGAGCATGTAAATGTTTTGATAAACAACAATGCATTTATTAGTTTTATTTGTCAGTTCCATCACGAATCCTGTTTCTTTTTTGGCTAATGTTTTATTGCTTCATAAAGCAAATAAATGTTAAGAAGAAAATTTGATATAAGCATAATACTGAAAACGATGGACATGATGTGTGTGAATAATGAGTATGAGAAGTGAATTGGGACAAATGAAAATGTTCAAAACTATAATATTTATCAGCTGCATGAAAAGTCGACCGATTGTCCAATTGTTGTTATTGCTTTGTGTAGCTGGTAGCTGGTATGATACAAAAAGATCATTCATGACATTCAAATGATTATTTGAAACCATTTGGGCTAACAATATCTAAATGTAGAGAGTTATGTTTGGTACAGTTTTAGAGCTAGTTTGTGTAACTGTTCATGTTACAATTGTTAGAAGCACTATGTGTTAGATTATAATGGCAATACCATACCATTACACTATAGATAACATGAGGTTGGAAGGTGAATAGTTTGCATGTAGTCGAAAACTGTTATATAATATCTTTGATGTATTGGTATGTATGTTTGCTAATATCAAAATTTTAATCTAGGTTGATGATTGTTGTTTTATTGAAAACAAACGACCGAATGTTTTTAAAATTCTTGATAAAAACAATATGTTTGAAGTTTTTTGGTAGCTAGGTAGATACATACAGGGGCTGGTCTGGTGGTACAGTCGTCAACTCGTACGACGTAACAACATGCCCGTCTTGGGTTCAAGTCCCGAATAGTCCGTGCCCCCATACGTAGGACTGACTATTCTGCTATAGTAACAATACATAAGTCACTGAAAGCCAAGCTCGATTCACTAGTGGGTTTAGGCAGGCCTTAACCGACAGCAGTTGTTGTGCCAAAGAAGAAGAAGGTAGCTAGCAATATATCCTATTAGACCTATAGAATATTTACAAAGAAAAATGTATTGGATAAAATTCATATTAGATTCATAGTTTCATACACCGATGGAATATTTATCTCCGAGATCTATATGAAAAAAACTATTTATTTCTCATGTGTGTCAGTCTTTTCACAAACATTTTTTGTATCACAAGATCTTTTATCGATGTCATTTTTATGAATATTATAGTATGAATTGGAAATACCATAAATTTTCATAAAGTTCATTAAACATAACAAGTATAGTGAACCGTCAGCTAACCTGTAGTGCACGTGTACTTTGAAATTCCTGCTGAGTAAACATACATCCGTCATTTCGAAACGTATGAATTATTAGTTAGTTAGTATTTAGTTACCATAAACTAGTTGGAATCGTAACATCTCGCAGAATATTTCGTTTAAAATTATTGTTTAGTTTCTTAGTCTTTCTTTTTTGGGCTCTTTTAATAGCGTTTGTGTTGATTAAATAACACAAGTTTTATTTAAGCCCAGGAATGTCAATGTACTAGCCTGTGAAAAGTAAATGGTCATACATATTTGTGTGAAGCAATGTAAAAAAGTGATTGTCGTTTTGCTATTTTAAATTACTCCCTGTTTTGTATCATGACAATGGTACGCGTCACAAAAGAAAAAGAAAATTTACCAAGATGTCTGATAGCAAAATGACTTCAAATATTTCTGATGTATAGAACTGTTTTCTTGTTGTAGCTGGCGGTTTATTGTTCCGTTCACGAACACGAGAGGGCAGCACTTTACGGCGCACCATACTACCAACACTTTCTTAGCGTCGTCTGACTAACACTTTCTTACCAGAGGGGAAATATATGTAATAGTGTAGGTAAAAGGCGGAGTCAACGCACACATAAACATATCTCTGCAACCTCATGTGCTTGTGTTGGTTAGATACCTAGGTTTTCAAGCTCTCAAAACAACAAACAGTTGCTCATGGTTCACGGAACAGTAAGAATATTTTGAGACATATTTTACGTTAACAAACCGCATTTTGACCATGTTTTTCGTTATTATTGTTTACCTATGGTAGGAATTTAATATTTTAATGATTTGTAGGCCGAGTGGCTTGAAGTAACGTGATAAATTGTAAATAATCAAGAGTGCTCTTCTGATAAAGCATTACACATGTGTATATCAATTCACGCAGCCATAGAATTTGATTTTGCTTTTATTTTACCATTTATAAGGAAAGAGATCATTGCCATGTGACGATTCGTCGCGAAAGGAAACCGGTTTGAAGCTATCTTGCTCGTACTGAAGCTCAATACTGTGTTCGGTTTTTGCTATCTTGATTGGACCCAATACTGTGTTCGTTCTCCAGGTGTCTTAGTGATAGGCACCTCCATAAGTAAACAAAATCACACAGCTTGTGTTTTAGTTTACAGTTTTTGTCTGTAGTTTGTATAAAACATAATTGCGTGATGTAAATCATCAAATTGAATGTAAAATGTAAATTAATTAATTGGAATAAAATGGTGATTCAATACTATCCCTGTGAAGCTAATTTTTGCGAATACATATATTAAACAAAACAAGAAATAAATCTAAGTTTTTGATTTTTGCGAAAGTTTGATCGTTTCATTATTATTGTTCCGGAGGGAAAGGGTTGGTTGCTTTTGTTACATAATTAACACGAAATAAGAAATACGGTTAAACTATCGCTGAAATCAAGGTTTTATCAGATCATCCGTGCATTGAATTTCTTATTATTACTGTTATTTCCCTACGTTACCTTTGTGAAGAATTTTATTATAATTAAACAAAAATTCCTATAAATTATAAATTATAAATTATAAATTATAAATTATAAATTATAAATTATAAATTATAAATTATAAATTATAAATTATAAATTATAAATTATAAATTATAAATTATAAATTATAAATTATAAATTATAAATTATAAATTATAAATTATAAATTATAAATTATAAATTATAAATTATAAATTATAAATTATAAATTATAAATTATAAATTATAAATTATAAATTATAAATTATAAATTATAAATTATAAATTATAAATTATAAATTATAAATTATAAATTATAAATTATAAATTATAAATTATAAATTATAAATTATAAATTATAAATTATAAATTATAAATTATAAATTATAAATTATAAATTATAAATTATAAATTATAAATTATAAATTATAAATTATAAATTATAAATTATAAATTATAAATTATAAATTATAAATTATAAATTATAAATTATAAATTATAAATTATAAATTATAAATTATAAATTATAAATTATAAATTATAAATTATAAATTATAAATTATAAATTATAAATTATAAATTATAAATTATAAATTATAAATTATAAATTATAAAGTATTCGGTGTGTCTTTTATTCAAATCCTTTCATTATGTACAAAATGTTGTTTTTTCTATCCTGTTATCATGGTGTTATCCTTTAAGATTCTATATATTTACTAGAGATAAATGAAAGCATTTGGGACTCTGTGTTTCGATCAGAAAGAACACTGATTCGATCATTACAAGATAACACCGAAACAAACACTCTGCTTTGTTGTTGGTTTGTCAAAGGCATCATTTTCTAAACCTAGGGAAAGTGTGGGGCGAATGTGGTCGGGGTAGAGACTTTTTATGCGGTTTATTTTTTTTGCCTATCTGAAAAAGAAAATGTTGTACCAAGACAGCAAAAATCTGAAGACACAGGAATAAGACGAATGAAATTTGAATAAAAATGTATCTTTTCACAGTGTACAGCATGACAATCAATGAAAAAGTAAGATCTTCTCATCTATTGTGATTTTCCAATCGAACGATGAACGAAGGTATCATCAGTGCTCAAAATCTGTAGCATGTGTGGCATCAAACGAATCAACAATTTCAATCAAACGTATGTGCAACGTTGGGTTCTCTGGTTTTCACTTCGGTTTTGAAATTATATCGTCTAACTTCCCTACAACAGTAGTGAACTTAAAAATAGGTTAGAACAAGAAATAAGAACAAAAATGCTAAGTATGTACTTTAAAACCAGTTATCTAATGGATTTATTCTTAACTAATATTTATACTATATATAATATTTGAAATCAACATTTGGATTGTAATAATCATTCAGTAGCATTATGGGTTTTATTTATTTAGGAGGAACGGTACAAAAAGGCCGTATTGCTTCATTTAGCATTATGTATTATGTAAGATAAAAAAATCACGTTGATAGTCTTACTGGCAATTTTGTGTAAAGACGTGTAAAACGTGTAAGCGTGTCAATCATTTTTATGACATGACAAAATTCAAACAAACCATAACTAACTTATCTTCTGTATGTATTTGAATAAGGTAATAGTCATTTTGTTCATATGACTAGACATTGATTCATGGTTATTTACATTATACTACATAATAAGTGACGACAGTATAGTATGCGATTCAGTATGAAGCAGATCTAATAAGATTAAATTTGACTGACTATTAGAAAATATGTTAGTTATTTGATATTAATTCATCAAGCTTATGAATATTACGATAACTGTTTTTTCTGTGGTATCAGAGGAAATAGGTTCAAAGACTAAGCATGTGTTGGTTGGGAGTAGTGATACCCATGCTTCCCACGTGAAGGTTGAGGTATGTATAGGAGAAGCATTTTGCTCTTTCTAGTGAGAGCGTTGGGAGGGATTGAAAATAGATTTTTTTAATGAAACCAAGATTGGATTTTCGAAGTCTACAATATTATATGTATCAACTCCATCTAGTCTATCCAATCAAGTTTTCATATATGAGGATTTGTAAATATCTTTGAAAAATAAGGATAGCCTTATGGAAACTTCTTATATATCTCCACTTATTTGACCCTCTAAAACATGTTTCTATCTCTGTCTTTATTTAATTTACTTTTATTTATGCTTTATACACTTCTACATTGTAAAAACAACCTTAATGAATGAAAATATTGCGAACATGGATCACAATAGAACGAACCAAATATTGTTGAAAATCGATAGATGCAGTAATAATTATGTTTTATTAGTAGCCTTATAAATTGAGTTTTAAATAGTTTTGAAATTATGTTTTTATTGTTGTTGTCAGGTTTACATGATCAAGATGACTAACGATTATTAAAACAAAAATAAAGTAAAAGAACTGAATATCTAATTTAATTTTCAATTTCTTAGAATTGAATTAGCAAAACCGTGTTTAAGGGCAGTCTATATTTATACAAAATATATAAATATAGACTAGTTTTCATTATATCCAATATCATGATTGTTCACTTTAATTGAGCCTAAGTTCAATTATAAGTACGTCTTAATTTCATTAAAAAATAATTCACAAAAACACATCCGAGCTGAAATAAATTCAGTAAGATGTTTACAAAATGATCAAACATGAAATAAGTAATTTGATTAAAAGAAAAACATAAAAAAGTTGCTTTAAATGGACCACAGAAGTAAAATGCAACTATTTTTCATTCTATTAAGTATTTGCTCCAAACACCAACAAACTAAAAAACACAACATTCAGTTTACTTTTGTTTACGAGCTTTCGGCTTCGCTATGAGTTTATTACCAAGAGTTCATCACCATTAAGTAATATCGTTGACCTTGAATCGAAAAAGCTGTTTACTCTCACTCTTAGGTTTATGCAATAATATTTATAATCTTGCTTGTATATGACCTTGAAACCCTTTAGGATCTTAAAGTATTTGGTTTCTTCGGCAAAAGGGTTGTGGCCTTCAATTGCATATGCTTATTACGAAATGCACATTCTTGGATAATTCTGTGCAATCCTTCAAATGTGAAACGATCTACCAAGCGACATTACATGATTCTATTGGCCTTCATATTCTTGCTGATTGTTAGTAGTGTAGCAGCAGTTTATAAACCATGCCGCCAGTCAGTCTCATTCGGTGTGACCTGTATCATGGCATGCCTGTTGCTGCCATAAAATGCCTCGTTTGTAACCAGTTCCTTCTCTTCCGACGGAAAGTGATAGCTATCACCAAGATCATCGTAAACGGCCATCGGTGCTTTATGAAAGCGCTTACGCTCCCACAATATGAGTTTTAATGCTAATGGAGGTTAGGTTTAAGCCCTTTATTTGTTTAATCTTTGTCAAATAAAACCTGACTCCATCAATTTATTAGAATCACAGATCAAAAATGGAAATATCTCTTGCTCAATAAAGTATTTAATAAACGATTAGTTATTAAATGGTCATATTTAATCTTTTTGCTATTACAATTTAATATAGCACAATTCTTCTGTGTTAAGCATTGGTCTTCTGATAGAAATCAAACTGATCACTAAAAATTAACCTGTGTTTATATAAAAAAGGACCAAAAAATATCGTAATACATACTTTGAATGCTAATTTTTTTTTTTGGCGCAACTATCGTAGTTGGTATATACCTGCCTTTAGCTTTGACTTATTTATTATTTGCTGCAAGTTAAATTCGAAACATACGGGGGTTCAACTAATGACAGCATGTTGTTGAGTTGTGTGAGTAGACGATTGTACCACAATTATATCCACATTATACATCCACAATTGTAAAATATTTGTAAAATATTAATGTAAAATATTTTTTTAACACGGGTTCTACAAACCGCCAATATATTTTAGTGAGATGAATATTTCGCGGGATAAATCATTTTCAATAACTAATAATTTAAGCAAAATATTACGAGATATCAAGTAATGAAAATATTGTTTGTAAACCCTGAAATGTCTTCAAAACTGTTTTATATTCTGATTATAAACCCAATCTTAAACACTACCTATTCAACGATAACCTCGGAAGAAATGAAACAACGCAGTCCGATTTCATTACCTTAATCGTACGGGTTGAATAAATTTGGGGAGACTTTCGTTCATTCCATGAACTTATCGTGATCGTCTGTTGGAAGTATTTCGCATCGTCTGTTTTAGTTTTGGCAAACAAATGTTCTTTCATGTAAAATGTAGTTGAAGAATGAATCTGATGAATTTCATTATCACTCTTGTACATCATTACAATCCTTCTTCTCTTTTGGTTTTTTTTATGTGATCAAAAGCTGAAATGGTAGGTAGAAAAGAATGACATGCTTTTGAGAGGATCAAGTCGATTGAATATTTTTAGCGCACTACAATGCAGCTTCAAACATTTCAAAACAATCCTCCATCCTTCTATCCTACTCTTTCTTATTTTTTCTTAGACCGCCGTTGTCTATAGCAGTTTCTTCTTGGTTTTGGTCAATTTAACAACTGGTAACTTCAACCCAAAAGTATGCTCTTGCAGGTTGTAGTTTTTTCGTTTCTTCAAGTTTCGTTACATCAAGCGATAGCACTTAGGTCCACAGTATTAATGAACCATACCCTTTATACAGCAAATACAAAATTCGATTAAAAGCATAGTTTTGAGAAATAAATAAAATAAAATAAAATGGAGCTTAATGGCGGTTTTACGATATGCAGGCCTACTTTAACCACTAATTACTGTAACTTACTAGTTTACCAATATCGCAATATTGTATGATATAGCTACATTGTTGGAAACATAGATGATGTGATTTATATAACATGCTTAAGTGTTCAATGTGAGCGACTGTACTTCGACCACCTCCTGCATTATGCGTTTTAGTATTGTTATATGGACTTAAGTGATATGTCTTAATATTTTTGTTTTTAATAGTAGGATAATCAGTACTGCCTATGAGTATGATATGAATTTTTTAGTTTTTCGGGTTAATATGAGAATTGAATCCATGACGGAGATGTTATTAGATCTTTCAACTTGGTTAACCTAGAGACACGAAAATAAGTTATAATGCAATTTTGTAAGTTCAAAAACAACATAAATTAACTGTTTTGCTATCTACTTATTTGTTAAAGACTAACTACTACTTCAAATAAATTTATATGTTTAATTTATTATTTTGTCTTCACATCTTATTCATAATTGAATTTATAATTTTGTAATAGCTTTTTGAATAGTCAAACATTTTACCGCTATTGCAGCAACTATCATTTTTTTGTAAAGATTACAAATATGTTAAAGAATAGACCTCGTTCCTGTTAAAATACGCCTATGGCAGATTCAACCCAATAGACTCTAAGTTATATATTTTTTAGATTTTTTATAAATCTGAGCACTCAGTCTTCAAAGTTCTGTATTATTATTTCCTGATTATTTTACTGTGGCTTCCATCCATTACAGTGTCGTACTATCACTAAATTAAAATATTGTTGGCGTGATTGTTTGTCATACGATTCACCCTATTGCGGTAGTGGTTCGGTAAAACAATACACTTCACCTAGTAGAAGAATGGTGCTCGCAGTTGTTTATTTTGTTTATTGGCGAACGTACTGTTTATTGAATAGGAATCATAATAATGTGTTGGAACTGATTTCAAAAACTGTTTTTGGTCATGTTACACCTACAAAAGTTTTGTGAAGGTTTTTATAAAATTTCTATTAATAGTTGTGATTTTACGCATAACACAATCATAATCATGACATGATGGTGAATATTTTCATCAGCTTTAACATTTTTGCACGCAATCAAATAGCATTATACTCCCAATAGCGAAAAAATCAATACCGAAAAAGACGATACTTGGGCAGGTAAAAGAGTATTGAACTACGCCTTTTTTCGGGAAAGTGTATTGTGTATTATTCATTACCTTTTATGAATAAAAGATATCAGTGCCATGTGCCAAAGCTTTCACGTCTATTTGAGGTAGCTGTGCATCACACATTCTTCCTTGATGCTACAAGTGCTGCAGGGGTCTATGCTACAGTTACCATCAAAACATTGTTGACCCACGCAAAAGATAATTACTGTATGTAGTTTTAGACAATAGAGATCAGTCACTATTTCATCAAATAATTTTTATTGCTATCATTTTTTTAGTATTGTGAATTATGATTTAATATAACTGAAAAATTCACTTAAATAGTTGATTTTAAATCTAAATAATTACATAGGAACGTAATATGAAACATCGTATAATTTCGTAAAATTTACGTACTGTTACACCACATTATTTTTTATGCCAGATTTTGTTTTTCTGTTACAAGTCAAATAGGTGAAGCATTTAGTTATTGTACTTATTTTTCACATCTATTATGAAATCTAGATTGTATTTACACTTTCTTGGAACGAGCGAACATATTTGCCGTTTTTAGTTGCAGAAATCAATCTTAGTGTATACGAATAAATTGTCACTCTGTTTCTTGTTGTTCTCTGCAGGATATCACTTCAGAAAAAGTTTTTTCATTAAAACTTTCTTTTCTCGTAGGTAGCGATAGAATGACCAGATGAAAGATAGTTTTTCCCTTAATAACGATGTTTAGATTGTCACCCAATGTTGACAAACAAATAATGAAGAAGACTGTCTTATGTATCAGGTTCTCTTGAGACCCATATTTCAAGCACAACAAAGATAGAAGAAGCTAAAGCGAAAAAACCCTATGATAAATAGTGGTAAGAGACTAATATTCCATATTTTAAATCTTTCAAAAAACAACCATGTAATAAAGAACAACTTGCACCTTGTAGATAGTAGAAAGCAGTTCCGTATCTAAAATCAGAAAAGAACACAGATGGAGAGTGTGTTAGGATTAACGAGATTTGCAAACTGGATTGTAGGTAAATTATAAAAACGGAGTAGACAGGTCGTAAAAGTGAATGAAAAGTCATTTTAATGGAAAATTATGGTTTATATTAAAACTTACTTTTCCAATTCTAAAAATATTATCATTTCAAACAAGTTTTTAATAACGAGATATTAGCTTCATTATAAAAAAAGTTTCAATTTTTCAAGACACAACTATGTATAACTTGTTTTGATAGGGGGCTTTTCACAGTGGTTTGTTCGTTTTTTTAATTAGTATTACTTTGATCTCCAGAAATCTAATTTACATTTGGTCGCGTCTGTTTGTACTTCATACAACTTTAAGCAGACTTATCGTTTGCGTAAAAGCAAACATAGCAACTAGAACATGCATATGCCGTTAGTGCCCTAGGATGGCTATCTTTTAACCCTCTCTCATCATCATTACCTTGTTTCTGGGCTAGTTGCGCTCTGTATATGTAATTTTAAGATTCTCTTCTCTCAGCATGAGACCAATCAATGTTTTTTCTCTTTTTTTTTGTGTAAATCTTCTACTACATCTTTCTCATTTTGCAGACTGTAGATTTGTTTATTCCGCTTTCAGTCGTCTTCTTGAAAGGAATGAGTAAAAAGGTAGAACTTTAAAACCAACGCTTGTTTTTAATCAGCTTCAGTTGTATATAATGCATTCAAACATTTTTACGTTAAATTTTAAAATGTTGATGATATCATCAAGAACAACTTTTGCAACGACGAACCATTGTTAGATTAAGAGTGCATGTGCATTACGCAGAGCCTTATGATGAAACATGTTTGCTTCTACTAAATGAGCTGTATGAGAAACATATAATTACTTACAATCGTTGTGTTTAAACCTTCATTTGTTATAATAATGATAGCTTTGATAATGATCTCCAAACAAGTCCGTCCTATGTGTCACTATAAACACGAAAAAATGGTCTGCGATTTTTCAAAATATGTTGCTGATTTTTTATTTATAAACTATTTTGCACAAATTTCACATGGGCATGCCAATTGAATATTAAGAGAGCTTGTGGATTTTATAGGTATTAAAACTATCCCTTTATTTTATTTTGAAGAATATGTGTGACTAATATTACGGCCAAAACACGTCTTAATTAATTATATTTTCCTAATCCTAGCAAAAAGCTGCAACAATTCGTTTTTATAGTAAAAAACTGAAGAACTCAAGTCAGAATAGTCATTAAATTCATTGAATAGTCATAAAAATAGTCAAAATAGTCATAAAATTCATTGGAGTTTTAAATCATTTTTAACAAATATGTTGATGCCAAATATTTGATATGATTTGGCTAGGCATATTGATTACTTGTGCTACCTGATTTTTACTTCTGGAACGAATTAGTTGTGAAAGAAACAAACAACAACAAGATAAACGAACGTACGAGATGAAACCAATAACAAATAGATGTACAGTCATCAAGTCTTACGGTCCTGTATCGTCGTTCAATCTAATATTGAACCTTGTTTGTTTATTATATTAAACGATTCTGTGCTTTTTTTGCTTTCATAAAAAACCAAAAAAAAAAACATTTGTTTGTTGTATTTGCGCAGTAAAGTTATAATGTTACTCATTTTTTTATATTATAGAAGTACCGCGTAGAAATACTTGAAGAATATATTACATTTTATTTTAAGTACTAGCTATTTTTATAGATATGTTTCAGATAATTCCGAATTATGCGTCGTTACCTCACCATTTTTCACCACAAAAAAAAGAGAAAATGCATACTATCAGCTATTCATTAAAAAAATCATGTTCAACAATTATTTTCTTGTGATTTTGTTATGGAATCCAAACTAGCTTGTAAAACTAAATTACAAAATAACACCTGTTGTAGTCCTTCAGACAAAAACAACATAAGCGTTCTACATAACTTCATCGAACAGAAATAAACTAAAAGTATATTTTTTTGTTTGAATGCCGTAATTTGTAGCATATCCTCATCAGATATAGATTCCATGAAAAAAATTGTGTAACTCGTATGCAAGTTAACGGCAGATTTGAATTGTGCAACACTGAGTTAACACTGTAAAACAGGCCGCGGTTGACGAGGGTATTATCTGGTATTAGCTTTCATAGTCCTTTTCAGTGGTTAGTTCGAAGACAACGTGCGATGAAACGTTCCATTTATCAAGAACTTGTACAGTGATGAAAGAAAAGGTTTTTCGATTGTAGAACACCTAAGAATGCTTTTTATTCACCCACATAGAAAGCCTTGTTTGCAGCTAGTTTGTACCAAGTTTGACGCAAAGTTTGGTGGTAAAAGCATCTTTATGTTTGAAACTAAACTTTCTGTTGGACGGTTATTTGGTTGGATGGCATTACAGTTGATTGTTGAAATACAAGACGCATTGAGTTTGTGTGGAATATGTGTTAAGAAAAAAACAATAAACGTAGCAATCAATGAAATTATTGCAGCTGTTAGGGAAAATATTGGTTGAATAGACGGTAAATTGTTTAATAAAGATGATTAAACTAATTATTCGTTATGATAGAATTAAAGGCACCAAATTTTAAATTTTTGTTTCTACTTAATTTGTTTTCAATTTTGTGATTTACAAAGCCTTTCTAATAACAATAAACTCATATTTCAATCACAAAACCTTAATCTCGATTTGATTGATTGATTTTATTTATTTATATTTAATAAAATGGATTACTGTTAATAAAATGGTTTGCTTATACGGCACCATAAATAAGTTACACCATGAAACATAACATTTATTCATCAAATATAAATCTAAATAAATTAAGAGCATACAAATCATCTAAAAAAAGGATTTATTTGAAAGTTATGGATCATAATACCAACGTAGTGGTCTGTAAATCAAATTTAAAAATGTTTATAATAAATTATTTTTTAATATGAGCATATCAGCATTTTATTTGATAAGATAGCTTTAAAATACTATGTACAAAAGCATTGTCTTTAGATGTAACGGATGCACGCCACTTGTAGCATGATCTTATGTTTTTTCAGCCTCATGAGTGATTCATAATATTTTTTTTAAGTGTCTTGGCGATAAGAAGTACAAATTTGTTGTTTTCTTGCAGCTATAGCAAGCTTACGATTCATTTGAATACTGTTTGTTTCACAGTTTATGTTTATGACGGCGTTAGTGAAGAGGCTTACATTTGAGTGTTAAATCAAAATCATAGTGTAATGTTGTAAAAAATTGCAATTTTGTTCCTGATTATTACAAATGTAAAAGTTTATCGAATTATGAAAGTATTCAGAGGACAAAGTATAACGAAACAATTTTGCAAGTATAAAGTAGCCTTTTTCTAGTTATTTTTTGTTTCTTGTACTGACCTAAAAGTAGCTTGCTATTTCATAAATACTTTAGCCTTGCCTTTTTTAAAAGAATTGTACATAACAATCACGACAAAAAAAAAAAAACAAGACAAAATAGATCTCGCTTTTGCAATATACTACTGAGGCATGCGCGTTTAATAAAACAGTTGTACATAATGTCCTTTCGTTTATTGCTGCGCTATACGGAGGATTCATCATATACATTTATGTATAGTTTGTTGATACGGAAATTCTCATCTTAAATGTAGCTAGTGTGTATGAGTTTGTGAAATCAAAAAGTACAACCACAGTTTCATTTTGGTTCATATGAATAATATACTGTATGATATACAATACAACTATGACGCAGAGTGTACCTAGAGATAAATACAATTGTGTTAGTGGACTATGTTTTTGGTACAACACTATACAGCATTGCCAAAAAGTTCCATCTGAGACATATATAAAACTGAGCCCTGTAACTAAGAAATGGGACAAATAAAATAGCGTAAATAAGAAAAAAAACATCGAAGAAGCCAAGAATGTGTAAAAGTGTTCTAGCTCAACAAATGTATTTACATTCAAAGAACATCCACACTCATCTCATCATCTTACCGATATGGGAATAAATTATACCCGGATGTATAATTTGTTTTTTTTTTTTTCATAAATTGCGCTTTGCTCAAAGTAAGTTGAATAAAAGATGGAAATGCCTTCTATTGAAGATGAAGGGTGTTATGTGGATTCAAACGTACTTCGTCTTTCTAATGTGTACATCATGGGTTTGCTTTCATATTGTGTATTTACTTCTTCCTGTTTTGAGAACGAAATGTAATTCGCATTAAAAAGTACGTAGAGTATGTCAAAATATAAAGTACATATATTAACTTGTTAGCGTGTAAAGGAAATGGTTGCTGTAGTTAGCTCGAGTATGTAAAAGAAATATAAAAAAGAGTCTTTATGAGCTTGAGCTTGTGAGCGCCACAAAAACTCAAAATAGTAATTTTAAATGTCTTTTAAAATTTGAATAATGTATAAGTAAATAATTTCGTGTAGTGTGTTCACATTGAAAATTTATAATTCTGATACAACTTATTTTACTACCATAATATATGGAAGAAAAGAGTGTATGTATGATGTTTTATACAGATCAGTCAAATCGATGATCGACAAAGTCCAACTACATGTATCTGGCTTAAGATTATTAACCAAGATTCATGCATGATCAAATTGTACAACATGAGAAAGCGTTTTTATTGCATTTTCGCAGATGCCTAAAACCTAAAGTTTGGTTAATTCTTTGCAATATGATTTGCAAATAAAACAAGAACGCTATGTTATGTCATTGTTATTGATGATTATTTATATCATAAAATTGCGGATGTTTGAAAACTTTTACTCCTGGAACAGAACATATGGAGTTGGATTTTCGCTTGTTCATGAAAGAATTTCTGTTTGAACGTTCTAAAAGTCTATAAATGAGTTAAAAAAACATAACAACCCATCATATTTTTTATGACGATATGAAACTGAGCGTGCGAAAATAAAAGTTATCATACTTATAAATGGCAATTCCGTGGTACAGTCGTTAACGACTTAACAATTTACCCGTCGTTACATAAGTTGGTCGTTACACAAAGACGAAATATGTTGATATACTAGTTTACCATGTATCATACATGGGATAACTACTTACAAGTAAAATGAACTCTATAATTTTTTTACAATTGTCCCATTTTAAAATATTTTAATCAATCATTAGTAAAACTAAAAAAAGAGATATAATTGGAATAATTCCTTGTAAGTAAAAATTTTATTTCATTCACAATGAGTAACTTTATATCGCCATAAAAAATCCGTAAAGAAACAAGTTCTGAATCAATATTAATAAGTATTAATTAACCCACAGGCTATTTGATATCCTCAATCCGTATCTATGTTCAACTATGTCTTGAATTGTCTATGAATTAAAAGTCAAGGGTCAACCTACAAACCTATGATTTTGGCATTGATTTATCGTTGGTTTCAGGAGTGTCCGAAACCGCTAACAGTCTCGCAACTTCGTTTGCCAGTCCGTTATCCCGGCCTTAATGGCGGACGCCTCCACGCCATCTTGCCACCTCAGTTTGGGCCTACCACGCCTCCTCTGTCCTGTAGATTGTATTTTTATATAGATTATTATATAGATTATTATTGTATAGATTAACTGTTACAAGGACAAATCAGCAAAAGTAAAATGCACATCAAACACTTTGCAGCGGTGGGATGCACTAAAAACAGTATAAAAGAAAATGATCGTGTCTGGATGTAGTAAAATTGAAAGCGTAAAAAGTGGCAACAAAACACACCCTTTTTGTTCCACGACCTCGGATAAAGGTAGCCAAGGCCGCCAGACCAGTTGAAGTCAGTCGTTCCGTTTACAATGGTCATAAATCTAGAACTTGAAACGTAGCACAAATGTTTCGTCGAGCCTTGTAAAATGTCCATAAAATGCCTTGCCTAAATGTGCTCAGCAGTCAGCGCGTGGTAGTGGTAGCGCGGAATTCATTCACCGTTTTTCATCTTGGCTTCCGGGTGCATACGTGACGATGCGGCCGAAAGTGCATGGTTGAAGGTGTTGCGGCATAGGCAAAGTAGAGAGTTTTGGTCCAGCCGTTCGTCGATCAGCTGTTTTTTGTGTACTGTTTGTCAGTACCTTGCAACGACGTTTGACACAGCTTTGGTAACTTTTATAATCTGTACAACGCGGTAACGTAGATGTTTAGTCAACACGATCAAACCGCCTTAGAATACATGATACATTGTGCGTAATATTTAACAATGACGCTTTTTCTTTCGATTATTTGTTCTTTGCAATTTGGGTGACAAATTGCAAAGAATAAACAAATTTTTATCAACGAATTTTCACACCAGCTTTGTTGTAGGTACTATAATGAGCATCGAATTGACGAAAATGTTGCAAAAATTCCTAAGCGAAATTTACAACTGGTTTTTATTGGATCTTATATTTTTTGTTATGTGTAAGATATTCATATTAGTAATATTCATAAAATATTAAGGCATTAACGTCATGTGGATACTTTTCACTTGTCGTTGCGCACCGAAAGAAAATTGATCAAAAGGAGCATATCGGATTTATATGCTAAACGCATCCGTTTGCCAATGTGTTTATGACAATGTAAGGCAGAGGTAAAGTCCGGCTCGCGGGTCAAATGCAGCCCGTCGTAAAATTCAATCCGGCCCGCGAAATGTTTTGACTGATTTTGAAAGGTGGAGAGAAATTAGTCGTATACAAATTACTGAATCTCCTTTAGTATAATATTTTATACCATCGTACTCTTTCATCGTACTTTTTCTTTTTTCTATTTTTTTTAATTGCACAAAATAATCTAAGACTTTGCGAGTTGCCTTTCGTTAGTAATCTGGAATTTTCACCATGGTGCACGAAGAAATGCGTGTAGGTATCTTAAGTTTTCGTGATGAAATTGTTAGAGTAGAGCTTTTGCATCATGTTGGAAAAATTCGATTGAACACATGTGACGGATGTTGTACCTGTCTGCGGACCAGGGTGTCATATCAAAATTTTACCGAAATTAAACTAAAATGAACTATTGAGTTTTGGCGTCATTGTTTGCCGCTGCGAAGCCAGTGCTATTTCTGCTTGATACGAGTGTTATTGTTTCCTAAGTACTATTTCACTGTTTGGCGGGTTGCATCGATCTTCCTGTCCAGATAACGGAGTGATGAAACCCCTTGTCCCTCTGTCTTTTTAGTTTTTTTTGGAACCTCAAAAATGATCGTGGACTTTATTTCGATGATTTGATTGTTGCCTAATAGTGCCAAACGTTGCCATAAAATACTGAATCGTTCTTATCTTCTTCACTAAAACAGAAACTTTTTGTTTGCCGAAATAACAAAAATACTAATAATGTGTATTTATGTTATTATGATATTTCACTATATTGTTTCAACATAATGAATTTTGAGCACTTCTTAAAATGATTTCAGTTATGACTTGGTAACATCACGGAAATTTTCCATTAGTTTACTTTTATTGTAAGACTACTGTTAATGTTTGTATACAATGATTTATGGTGGACTATGGAGAACCGGTTTTCGTAAAGCCCTGTAATACGTGGAAGTATGTATTCTTTAAACACTCAAAGAAATAAAGGTAGATTGTAGACTAAACAATCATAACGAACAAAATCAATTTAAAAAAATAATTTTATTAGCGTAATATTGCATTTTTGTTATTGGAAAATACACGAATAATGTTAATTTAAATCGAAATATTGAATGGTTGTACGAGCATGTTTGAACAACAAGTATAAAAAATTGCAATAAAAACACCACCCTGGGAAATGTCTACATCCCACGAAGGCTTATGTATTTTTCGACTGTTATAAACAATATATTTTGTTGGCTTTTTTTATTCGTACTTTGGTTTGGTTTCATTTCCTACCACGGCGGGAACCCCAGTTTTCATGGTTTCTCATCAAGAGGACGGCTCCAAATTTATTTGATACCACTGGTGTTCAGTTAAGTTTAGCATTCAAACGACAAATAAAGGGTAGAATCGTAGCATCTAGAAAATGTGCTATTATCCTTCTTGTATAATATATTGATACATTTTTCCCCATAACTCAATTTATTTTAAAAAATTTAATATTCATTTTTTTTTCCAATAATACTCGTCACGAGTGATTTCCCCAATACTTAAAATATGCACAATAAAGTAGGGTGCGTATTGCTACCATTCTATTTATTATTTGTACTTCTCAGTTTGTATAATTTGTATAGTTCTCAATAACTCAAAGATATACACTCTAACGTTTTATTGTATATACACTGTTACAGTTGATAGTTGAAGACGATATGTAATAGCGAATGTATTTTAATCTCAAAATTAAAGGAAAGCTACTCAACTGCAACTCAGCTGTTAAAAACATTGTGGTCACTTAAATTATATTGTAATGTGTTATATTATTATATTAATGTGTATTATAGTTACGTTAGTTGTTATAACATAATTTTTACTAGGTTCAAAAGTGTTTAGTTCATGTGCTTATATCTGCATGTAAATCGTATTTTTAACCTAGTACAATTAATTCAAAAAATATTTATAGATCTCTAGATGAGCTAAGATTGGAACCACCAAGGATAATGAAAGATATTTATTATTATGATAGATATTACAACTCAGAGCTATTGTGTCGTCCTTACGTGATTCTTTTAAATAAAATAATAAGTTAGTCAATTTATTTCACCTTGCCTTAATCTAGTAAAAACTGATAGAACTTCATTACAAGCAACTCGTCCTGCTGCATGTGACGTTCAATTAATGATAATTGTAAAGGTACTGAAACAAAAAACGTCTAAAAGGTTTGAACAAAAAAAAAGAATATATATATATATATATATATATATATATATATATATATATAATAGTATTATGTTATATATACTTGTTTTATATACTCGAACAAGCGTGTTCCTATACAACGGCGTTATTGGTATTTATCGACTTCTTGCAATGTCACGAAAGGCATATAGTTTTAAAAATATTATCATAATTAAGGGAAAATTGGTGTTTGCTCTCTCCTTCCCCTTCCTCCAGCCACTTACGTGTGATTCAAATTTAGGGTACATGAGGGGAAACGCTGATTAGGTTGAATAATATGCTCAGGTGGTGAGAAGCAGCCATTTTGCAAACATGCTGTACAAAAAAGGCGGTATTTTCGTCTTTGTAATGGCAAGCCTCTCTACGGTGTTATGATGGTTTGCGTGTGTCGCGTGTATATAAAGATGTAGTAGAGATATAAAAAAGTTTTAAAAATTGTTAAAAAGAACAAACTGTACAACACAGCATAAAGAGCCTGCAGAAGTATTTATATATTCTGCGAGCAAATTTTTTTTACATTTTTTAAGTTTATGAAATCCACGTTTTGGATTGTTATGTTTATATTTGGCTTACAAAATTTATATTCTACTTGTAATTCATACTTGTACTTATAACTATAACTAGTAACTGTAACTGTTTTATACTTTCAAGTTATTATTCTGAGCTTCTAATTGATTTTGGAAAC
Source organism: Anopheles arabiensis (assembly GCF_016920715.1). Taxonomy (NCBI): domain Eukaryota; kingdom Metazoa; phylum Arthropoda; class Insecta; order Diptera; family Culicidae; genus Anopheles; species Anopheles arabiensis. The sequence goes on along the minus strand of NC_053517.1, from coordinate 57,466,342 downwards.
AAAAAATTGTAACTATTTAATCATGCGTGTTCAAAAATGTAAATATTCAATCATGCTAGATTGTTCAGGTGCTGCAGAAAACAAACGAGCAAAAAAATACTCAATATTTGTAAATGATTTAAAATGCACATTCCAATATGTTTGGATCATATCTTCATTTCTATCCTTCTATCTTCTATGACCTGACGTCGAGTCGTTGTATTGTTAAGGAAGATAGGTTCACTTTGTAACTAAACTACCACGCTTCAAATAGTTGCTGTTGTTAACGGTAATTTTATTTCACATTTTTCATTTGCATTTTGTAAGGGTTTATGCGAGATACAACGTGTTAGTTTTTCAGCGCAGCGCGTCTAATAGTGGCTTTGGTGTTTCCATAGAAATATGTTGAGTAGAAGAGTTTTTTTCATGATAGCGTCTGCATATTTTATCGATCCCAGTGTCGATTCAAGCAAATCGTTCTTGATATCAAAACCCTAGCGGCAAATTGATAAAAAACAATGTTGTTTCAAGTAAAATATTCCAGTTTAAGCAGTGCAAAATTAAGAACTGATAACTTCAGGAAAACTTCATTTGAAAAATCAACTTAAAAAGAGATAAATGATTTGAAAATTTCTTTTCATTTGATTATCTAGTAGAAAGTTCCTTATTTTTTGGCTTACGTTCCAATTTTGTGAGCGTACTTGGAAGACATCTCCGTGAATTCGTCTGACGATTCGTCCATTGCGATATCGGACACTCGTGTCGATAGATTTTCTCTAAAAGACACCTAAAACAAGAAACATATCTATAAGCAATTCGAACCAAGAAAATAATAAAATATGTCTTATAATTATATAACATATTTATAACACTCCATCCATTCAGCGATCATATAATATACCTTCTTCTTCTTCTTTTTTTTGGCTCAACAACCGTTGTCGGTCAAGGCCTGCCTGTACCCACTTGTGGGGTTGACTTTCAGTGACTTTTTTATATTACCCGCCATAGCAGGATAGTCAGTCCTAGGTATGGTGGCACGGTCTATTTGGGGCTTGAACCCATGACGGGCATGTTGTTAAGTCGTGCGAGTGAACGACGGTACCATGAAACCGGCTAAATATATGTGATCTGTTACAAAACAAACTAAAGAACCTATTATAAGAATTTAAATATTCGAGCTTAACGTAGCTTGTTTTTGGTCCTCTGTGCTGGAGAAGCAGTTAAAAATGTGTAGTTAATTTTATTTAAAAATATGATGTGCTTTTCATTCTGTGTTTCCGTATATAGCATCACAACATGTTACAAGCTATCTGAAGATGAACATGAAACAAACTTTGAGAAGTTATTTAAATTCTTCTTATTAAATTTAATAAATTTAAGTCACATTAATTCTTTGAAATGTGAGATTTGTGTAACACATATATTTTACGAATATGTTATAATACTTGCGGTCATTGCCCTCAATGGAAGGTTTAAAAAGCTTTGGTTTGATTTCTTTTTGCGTACCTGTCACATTTGGAAATATAAAACCGGATTGAACCGACAGCAAAATTGGCAGTAAATATTTAGATTTTATTCGACAGCTGCTTGTTGTGATTGGATTTTGTAGCAAAATATTTCAACGTTTACCAATTAAGTTTAAGTAGCTTAAACTTGTTTAATGTTGACCACCATGCACAGACCTTTTTTGTCTGTTTAAATTGTTTACCAATACAGCCATTAAAATTACTTAAAAGTGCTATATAGTGTCCAGGTACATCGATAGTAGTGTTGGCCAAGTGTATTGCAAAATATGGAAAATGTTGTAAGAGTTTTTTTTTAATAGTCACATTTTACAACAAGTAAGATAAAATGCTTATTTACTTAGCACTATCATACAAAACGAGTAATTTAATTTGATGTTAAAAAAACATAGTATTATTCGGAATCGTTCATCGCAAATATATATGTATGTTGCGGCTCGTAAAACAATTTTTGTAAAACATTTTAACATAAAAATTGTTTTTCAGTTATATTAATTTGATGATTTTCTTTTTTGGGTATACAACATCCTATCGATCGATTGAGTTGAATCTGTATCGCGCATGACCATATAACACAAAGAGGAATGAGAAACAACCAACACTCTTGCAATCCAACCAAACATGGCTCACCTCACATAACTCCCTCAGAACACAAGACTATTCGTTGTCGCTTGCGACTCCCATGTTTTGTTTTTCGTTTGGAAGTGTGAGTGTGTTTGAATACCAAGAAGATATAAGAAAATCCACGCCTTTTTTATAATGGCTACGAACTAGTTGTGGCTTCCTCTCATAATTTGTCTTAATATGATTGTGTTGTGTTTGATGTGATTTTGTTGTAGCATTATTGTGTCCATATTTGAAAACTAATTATACATGTATCTATAATAACATTTAAATCATGAATTAGAAATATGTATTAAAGTTAAGAAATAATATAATATTTATAATTTATAACACACACACACACACCCAAAATGTGTTAGTGTGTCACACATACAAAGAAACACACACACTTACACGCTCACACTTATAACATATTAATCATATTCATCAATTCTACTTCCCAATCATGGCTTTTTTCAATTTCACAATAGCGACTGCAATGATTTCAAATTGCGGCTTCTCTTTACACAAAGGTTTGTGTCTTTGCTAAAATGCATCAAATCCAATGGTAACGTAGTAGTTCGTTTATTCTACGCTAGGATCGTTGCATTTCAATTTTCTATTGTAGAATTTCTCATGAAGAAAAAGGAACAGCACAGAATGATTAATTGTTAGTTCCCCACATTGACAGATTCACTGACCAAAAATGCCAAAAAGAAACAGTTTGACTGAATGGTGCTATAATGAATGAATGAAAACGAAATTCCAAGTTATGAAGAATGATATTGTAACTCCACAATTCAGAGAACCCTTCATACAAAATAAGAGCACATTATCCCTGCCATGATTTTTTTTACCAGTGTCTATTATATTATGATTATTTAGAAACTTAATTTGAGGTATACTAATTGTAAAAACTTTTAAATCTCTTTTTTTGTTTGAGACCAACAGAGTAGTGCTATGGGTCCTTAAAATAGAATTTTAGTTATTGTCAATAATATTTCTACTAAATGATAATTATTGACTACCGACAAGTTCAAAGGATTGTGATAAACTGTATATTTACTTCACTCTCTAGATAATTACTCCGATGCTCCATTTCAAAACAGAAAAAGTTGCAATGTAAAAGAGGTACTCTGTACATACGAAAAAAGTTACCTGAGTAGTGTTCGGACATAACTGGAAGGAGTTGTTACCTTGAAAATTCGTGTTCTATTTGTCGTCACAACCTACACGATCAGACCGGCCTGTATAGGCTTTCGAGACTTATTCAGTTCCATGCAGCCGGGTAGTCAATCCCTGCTGCGGGGGGGACGATCCGTTTGAGACTTGAACCAACGATCCCAAGTCGGATATCTTGTTATATCACGCGAGCTGATTGCTGTACCACGGGACTGAAAAGTTGTTATGAATAATGAAAGGAAATAAATTGTTATTCAAATTTAAACTTGTATATTTAAATGTTTATTCATCGAACATATTAATCTCAAGAATGATTTGTATGATGTTTAATAAGTGTTAATAGTATTGCAGAATGAATGAACAAATATTATCAAAGTGAGACTATCTAAAATTATCGCTTTTCTTTAATTATTGACTCTGAAGAAAAATATGCTTAGTGAAACTATAATTCAACAGCTTGTTAAAAAAATATAAAATTTATAAAAAAAATACGAAAATGTATCTTGTCATGTTGTCTACCCTTTTTCTTCTTTGGTCCAATAACCGTTTCGATCGATTTACCATTGCAGGATAGTGAGTCGTTGGGGTACAGTCCATGCGTTATTTGAATCCATGACTGGCATGATGTTAAGTTCAAAATAGCTTACAGAAGTAAATACCGACGGACAATGAAAAAAAAAAGGAAATGGATAGTTTAAACTAAACTTGTTAATATATTAAAAATGAAAAAGGACATGGTAAAGTTTTTTTTACAATACAACAATAAAGTTGAAGATCGTCCAACATCTTACATTTTTCATACATCTTTTTTTTAAACACTCTTTCTCTCTCTCTCTCTCTCTCACACACACACACACACACACACACTCACGTTTATCTGACGCAATTTTTATAAATCGTAATAGATTTTTTAATTTTACCTAGTTCGTCAGATATTTGCATAATTTCAATGTTACACTTCCTTCCATGGGAAATACGCTGACTGTCCCCATACCTACCAAATCGTAGTTATGTTTGTTTCAGTCATACATCTACTACTGACTAAGAAACTATACAATGTTAACAATTTGTCTTTAATATCATTTCGTTTTAGTTTCGTCTTTATAAATCCTGGATATTAAACGGTGTGCATAATATTTGGCTTCGGTTATTTTTTAAAAACATGTTATAAGGGTGTTGACCCTTCTTTATGAAAGTCGCAGAGGCTTCCACTAGATAAAGTCCACTTGATTTTATAAAATTTTTGATTTTTTAACACATTTGATTTTTTATAAAATCTATCGGTGGAAGCCCTACTATAAGCTATAAAAAAAGCTTTATCAGAAGTTTTTGTTATTGTCATTTATAGCAATTGCATTTTGTGATGAAATAGATCTGTAGCAATTGCAAAAATATAAAAGGTTATGCAAAAAGGATAAGGAATTGGAGGAAGAAAGTATAAGCAAGTACATATAATTAAGTGTGCAAGTTTGTGATGTATATCAGAAAAAACAATGCACCAAGGGTAATATGAAACGATATACACAAACAAATAACAATATTTTTAGTTATAATTTATCCTTACTCAACTCAAGAACATAGTTGTTCACACCTCACATTTAACGATTTATCCTACATTGTTCATGCTTTCAAACATTGTATGGTATTTTTATTTGATTCTTAGTAGTGATTGTTTCTTGCTGGATTCTTCAAGTTTGAAATAGTAACCCAAACACTCGGGATAGTTTATTAATCATCTATTTTATGCCAGGAAAAATACACATACTACGAACAATAAAACTAGGAAAATTATAAACTTCCACTTTGCGCGCAGACGTACTGGGCGGTGCATCTTGCGTCGGCTGATAGGATGGATTCCATACCAATGATTTCATCCAGATCGTTATCCATTTTGCCCTTATTGGGTCGATAGTTTGAAAGTTATTTATAATACTTCCAACAGAAGATACATAGTTAAGCCTGTGTTCAAAGAATCTTAACAGTAAATGTAAGTCATTATAAGACTATGAAGGATTGATGCAGCACCTTTTTTCGTTCTGTGACTTGGAATATTTTGGTCATAATTTTATAAGCGTGTATAATGTAGATATTGTTTTCATGTTTTAATTGGTCATTATGATATGATAGAAATAAACATTAAGTATCTAATAATTATACATTTGATACCCAGTACATTAATGTCTGATGAACAGATAAAATATGTAAAATAAATGGTTTGTATGTGGTGTTCATCAGATTTTCAGATAATATTGGAATTATTTTATTATGTACAACCCATATTTGTCTACATCTAGGAATGGAACCGCTTGAAAATAGGCGTATTAATGCTTAAATATAATTTGTATCAGGTTTACAGGGTGGCACTATTGATGCCCTCGATATTATAAGCATAAAAGATACAAGAAAAACACCACCAAACCGAGAGTTAATATACCTAGAATTTAGAAACATGCATTATGAAGCAAACAATTGAATATTTTCGATGTCCACGACATTTAATCGCCCTTATGAGAATTTTGATTTCAATACAAACGTAACAGCATTTAGGTGACGCTTGCGTTTTGTAATATATCACAAGGACTTTGTTTTTAATATTGGTTTGTATTAAATTTTTCTTTGTAACGATCAATTTATGTGCTGTACAAACTATGACTAGTTCAACCATTCTCCGGCCGACTTTGTACATAAGAAATATCTAAATATCGTTACAAAAACAAAAATTGAAATAAAGTTCAATTCTCTCATTTGTAATGTTGATGTAGTGCTACAAATGTCTTATAATAATTTCAAGAATTGCACACACAGAATTGCATGCAATATAATTATCCATAAGATGTCATTTATTTCGAATAAAGTTTTGTTTAGAAATCGAGTTAAACCGTACGAAAATTTTCTCTTTGATTTAATGTCATACAAAATTTATCAAAATTTACTACATAAAACACCAAAATTCGAAGCGAACATGGAGCGAAATATTCACAATTATAACACGAACTATAACTTCTTTTCATTTCATTGTAAATAAGTAAGTGGAATACATCGTGTAGGTCAATGCACCGTGAGATAGAAAAAATAAATATTATACAATTATATACAATATTATATGTATATATATACAATTGTATATACAATTGCAAATACAATTATCAACAAAAATATTCTTTGAAACGACAGTATAACTTTTATGTTATGTGTTATGGTTGTACATCAATTGTATAATTTCTTCTAAAGCTAGGCATAACAGGCTTCTTTTTTTTTACCTGTTATGAGTCCAAATTGTTAGCAGTATTGAATTGAATTTGAGAAACCTGCAGTTTGGTCATATCTGCTCAGTGAAATCGATGAAGCAATGAAAGTGAAAGTGACACTTTCCAACTATAGAATCGAAGGTTAAATCACATGAAGGGTTACGCACTGGTTTTTAAGGGATTTTCTTTTAACTGAATGTACGCCCTTGACAATTTCGCAAGAAGTGAATGCATGATGTCGTGTATTTATTGCTTTGAAAATACAAAAGGGAATTTTGAGTAAAGAAAAAGAAAGTATTAACACAGACCAGATCAAGGACATGATTCATGGACATGAATGAGAGTTGTATAAACCCAGTTTTAATTTTTTAAAGTTTTTTTTAATAGTTTGCTCTAAAATGAAAACATAAAAAAATCAGAAATGAAAACTTAGAACGTGTAGTAATATTACCGAAATGAAACTTTTTCATTGATCATAAGTATGATCTTGTATTATCTAATAAAATGGATATAAGTGAAATTGTATTCAAAAATATTGATGATCAATTTTTTAAAATTTGTATATGTTTATTTTCATGGCTTTTAGTCATTATTTGTGCATGGTGGATTAGCTGTAAATGTTTTAATTAATTTACGAGTACTAAGCTATTCACTATCGTAGATGAACCAAAATTAAAATTCTGGTTAATAATAATTTGTCAACTCATTTTAATCCAGTGGTTTTTTATCGTTTTTTGTTGCAGGAAACCAAGATCTGTAACCGTTCATATACTTTCTTTTGGATTATTAGGTAAGTAAAAAAAATTTCAAAAAGGGAATACATGTAAATTTTCATACTTTTGGAAGGTTGGGATTCAATGTAAAATATATCCTTTCAACTTCTTTGTTAGCCACTGCGTAATTGTAGCTTGCAATCTTGATCGACTGAGCAAAAATCGTATTTAATCGTGTTTAACATTAATTTTCGATTGCTTCCAAGGTCCTAGCGTTCTAACGGAGGAATATAGTGCATTTATTACAACAAGAATGCGTATTTTACGAGTTATTTTGTTAATTAAAATAATAATTCTATCCACCAAAGATTCGTGTTTTGTGAACGAAAAAAAGGTTGGAGAATCTTTTTTGACATTTGTTTGACAAGGGGAAAGATTCACTATGGCGTGTTAAAAACGTACTTATTGTTATAGACTTATAGTTTGTTGAATAACCTCAAAACAAAAATTAATAAGTAATATTAGAAAGGAACACTTATAGGTGCTTTTTTATATTAGTTAACACAGCTATCTTGAAATATTAATGTGCCCGAAGAGGCTATGTTTGCAATAGAATATAGAATGGCTAATAAATAAAAAATCCTATCTAAAAAATTTGAAAAAATATTATACACCAGTTGTTTTTAATGAACTCGTATGGGTTTTAGTAGTTTTTATTGTATCTTATTTACTCATACTATCATTGTTAACATCCGTTTATACGTATAATTGTATATTGTACTTTGGATATGTGATGTATCGTAAACATTCTTGCCGTCTTTGTAGATGTTTGCTATTATCATGGTATGGTAATTTTGATATGAAATGAAAGGATATTGAAATTATTATATATCATCCATATGGTGATTTCACATGGCAATGAACAATGGCTATGGCATAATGTTGCTATGAACAGGTTTTATTATTGAAATGTTGTTTCGCTTAATTTTATTTGGTTACGAATTAGTAGCTCCGCTAATATCGTATGGTAATGAGAGAAAATTCAAAGTTGTTTTAACTTAGATTGAAATGTTTGCTGACGTAATAATTAAGAAAAACTACTTTAAAGCAGTGATCGGCAATGTACTAGATGCTAGATACTGACTAGATTTCGTCTTTATATATTTCATAGTACCGTCACAAATTTTGGTTCTTCAAAATTGTTCTTCAGGTAAAACGCAACGAAAAGTTTTTGCAGAATTAGGCACTTTCAGTATCAACATTTGCCGTGCACTGATCTAGAGCATTGTTTTGCTGTCTGATTGCCTTATTTGTAAGAAACAGGGTAAAAGTGATAGTGAATGGCTAATTTTGCATGTGTGACCATAGAAGATGTTTAAAAAACAAAAGTTACATTGGAATATACTAGAAATAAATACTAGAGTAATAATAATTACATAGACCAAATTTAAACAATGTTGCAACTAAAACGCGATATTTAAAATTAAAACGATTATTTATGCAAAAAATATTTGTTTGAAACAAACATATGATCAACATAGTTATATGTTATTCGTCACTGATGTGATGTAAAATTATGATCAGATATAAAATATATACCTAATAAAAAAACTCATTGTAGAATGAGTTTCATTACAAAAAACTTGATATTAAAATATACATACATCTATTTATAGCTCACTCAAACCATTAATGGAAACGAAACAGGGAATAATTGTTTAAACTGCAGTTAGGTGGTAGGAGGTGGCGGGTTTTCGACTGTACACTAGGATCACCCTGATTTGAAATTTGTGGGAATCATGCTTTACATTTTGATTAACAATAACAACAAATAAAAAGTCTTAAAAGTTTAAAACATATTTTTGGGCCGCATTACTACGATCTACGCCAAAAACAGTACAAACTATAAAAACAGACCTTGATGCCTCTAGCCAGAACCCACTACGAAGTCCCGAACGTTTTTTAAGATGTCTTAAGAGGTGGCGAAGAAAAGAGCGAACAACTACATATCAGAATGACACAAAATTTGTTATTCTAATTCATACTCAACGAAAAGCAAAAGCTGAAAACCCACAGTAAACTAAAAAATGAGAATACAGCTGGGAAAATGTCGAAACAGAGCTAAATAGAAAAGGAGATGGGGAGATCTAACGAAGTTTGGGTGGCTGGAGATAATTGGAATATTGGGAAGTGTAAATTCCGAGAACCTAAAAAAATATAAAACGCTTAACTTAAAAAGAAAATGGAATTTACCAAAAGCTGTTCAATGTTTCGGGTTTGTTAGGTAGGACAGCAAAATTATCCTTTTCCATTCTTTCAAGATTGTGGATTTTTAGTTCGGCCGTGCGACGTAAAGTGGTGCTGATTATACGTTTTTATTCATGCATTATGACATTGAATATTTGTCATTAAAAAACACAGGAATAGTACGCGATGGAGTCTAATTAAAGACGCTACTAAATGGACCGTATTTCCTTTGACGGCAAACTAAAAACACTTTTGAATTTATTAACAATTAACCATCGGAATAAGAAACTGTTTCTAAAATATGGATTATATCACGTGAGAAGTGAGACTTAACTCAATACAGTTAATGATGTTTGCTGTGCAAAGAAAGTGGAGAAAAGTCACCTTTCCAAGATTTTCAAAACAAGTTAAACCTATTAACTAAAGTTTATCAGTGTGGTTACAGTAGAATCGTTTATATCTAGAACAATTTATTAAATTTTTTAGTATAGTAGTATAGCAGTTGAGAAAGCATAAAGTATTGCTTAAAGTGCACAAGTTCTTCTTCATGTGATTATGTCAGTGAGAAATTTGGCTGAAATAATTTTATTATTTGTTATGTTATCTTCGTCTTATTTGGTCATAACTAGCTTTAATAGCCAGTATACAGGAGTAATTCACATAAAATCATCTTCTTCCTCTTCTATTTAGCGTAACGTCTTACGTAGACATGCCGGCCTATACACGCTTTTGAGACTTAATTCATTACCATGCAGCCGGATAGTCAATCCTTGCTACGGGGCCACGGTCCATTCTAGGCTTGAACCCATGACGGGCATGCTATTGAGTCGTTCGAGTTGACGACTGTACCACGGGAGCATCACATAAAATCAATACTTTGCAATATATACATACGTTCAAGAACGGTTCTAAACAGATTATTGCATACTTCTCATACATTTGTTGACAATTTTTGTTTGGAGAAAAACTGTTGACGATATTCGTCACATACATGGGTGTTCCATTCCATTCCAATAGTGTATAGTGTGTCTTGAATGAAACGGTTGAAAATGTAAACTTTTTAATAAAATTTGTTATAGAAAAAAATTACCTATACATGTAACTCATTTTTTAAAACAAAAACTTTAATATGTTTTATTTTGTATGAAACTGTATCTGCAATGAAAGCAATAAAAAAATAATACACTGTTGCAGGAGTATGTTCAATATATGTTTCAATATATTTTTATCTGAAAAATATAAAACTTGCTAAGCAAAATGACATAGCTGTTTCTCCTTAATAAAATATATGGTATAATATATCCTTAAATTACAATTAACACTTTTAATAAATTGATGTCCGGTTGCGTAGTAAAGTCGTCAAATTGCACGAGAAAAAAGTATGCCCGTCACTGATTTTATTTCCGTATGATATATTTTCTTATCTATTTGATTTTTTGTATTTTTTTTAGAAAAAAATGGATAAAAATATTTCAGTTTAAGAAGAGTAAATAAGAATGAGTCGACAATGAATTGAGACACGCGTATCGATTGCAATGAGTCAAAAAGCCTTAGTGACCTATTTACTATTTTTTACTATTGTGTTAAATCTTTTATTTATGAAGAATGTTTTGTTGATTTGAATATTCTAGTGATACATTCGTTTCCCTCAATCCATTGTCAGGGAAAGAGGTAGGACTCATCATCATCATCATCATGTATAGAGTATCCCATACGCAAGAATGACTTATTTGCTATAGCCTCATGTCACTGATAGTCAAATGACAAAAATAGCAGAAGCCCATAGAGACTAAGGCTTTTGCATCGAATAAGAAGATACATTTTGAGGAGAAATGCATGAGATACATTTACAAAAATGCGCGAGATACCTTTTACATAAAATTTGTAAGAGTCACGTATGGTATTGGCTAGGGAAAAATCATTACAATACGTACACCATTTCAATATATTTCTCCATTACTCATCTTCATCAACTGTTAAGATAGTACCCTACGACAATTTTGAGGAAAAACATATCATGACGGACATTTTCTTGTTGAAAAGTATGTTACAAGAGTCATAAATTTCCATGTTCGTGTTGAGTAACATTAACCAAATCATTGGACAACGTAAAATGCGTACAAACAATAACAACCACTGTGATCGTATGACTGAAATAATCTTCGACTCAGAATTTTCGACCACCTCGACTGTCTATGGTACCATCGAATATGACAATGCATGACGATAGAAAACGCCTTCAGAATATTGTGCATCTTTTATTCTTATTCATTGCTACAAATGTTCAATGATGGTGTAGAACTCATACAAACGATGCGGCAGTAAAAAAGACTAAATTATTATCCCATTAGTGCCAACAATGAGACCAGCCAAGCTTACATAGCGTAAACAACATTTTGCGCACCAAGTAGCTATTGCATTAACAGGCATATCAAAAAGCTTAAATCAAGTTTTCTTTCTTCGAGTAGCTTCCCCCGTTTCCACTCATGCAGATGAAAACCATAGATGACAAATAGGTAAATATTTTTTCGTTACATAAGATCAGCATTTTAAAATATACATTTCAAGCGTGAATATGAAACAATTCAAAGTAGTCGCTGTAGAGGTAGATCATTGGTATAAAGCAAGAACAGTTATCTTTGATCTCGTCAGGCTCAGAAAAAAGTATTTAAATTGATTTCAACCGAAACATGCAAGTTATTAATACAAAACATTACATTGCGTGTACAGAGTGAGATAAAAGAGAGAATAGTGCAAACTTATGTACTTCATACAAATGATTTGTTTGTTCTTCTTGCTATTAGGCACAACTTCGGTAGTCGGAGTATTCCTGCCATTATAACTGTTTGGCTATCTGTTACTAATTCGTTTACTCTTAGCGTGATGGTCAACCCCGCATATTGAATGCTGGCATCACGAATATTATTATTACAATGCTAATACTATGTGACCGGTATGACACTACGTTTGCCAAGTAAATACTTATGTTGAATAGCAAATGTTAAATTTTATTTGAACGAAACTCCAATTTGAATGATTTACTTTCTTCGTATCTCTTTTGAAATGCCAAATATCTAATTGAGTAATATTAAAAATAATTGTAAGTTCTTATTTTATCTAGAAAATGATACAGATTTCATTAAATTTCATGAGGGAAGATCAGTTGTCTGAGATTCGAATGTTAAACGATGAAATTGCAATACAAACTATTCATCTATTCACTTTTCAAAAAGTAAAAAAAGACTAGACTACAACAAATATGCACATGTTTTAGACATATTTATTTTTTAAAGTACATTTGAATGCTCCATAAGAACAAACTCTGTAACTTATCTGCTTTGGAGAAGGCGAGACTTTCAAAAAGAAAAATAGATACTGAAAACTGTTTTCGTTACGGTTTACATTAAATTTTGCTACTTAATGTGTTTTTGTTGATTTTACCTGGTTTTAGTTACTCGAAAATTTTAAATACAGGATTTTGAAAGTCAGATTCGAATGTCAGCAAAACAATTTGAATAGCTTACGATACAGTTTAGCTGTCAAAAGTTGTCGTTTCGCCGCACCGATTATATTTTCATAGGCACAATATTACCCACAATATTACGCACAAGATGGTTTTTCAGGTGCCTTTTGCATCATTTTGCAAATAAAAACACGGATTTTGAAATGATTTGATTGAAATCAATTGTTGTATCCATTTTAGCATTATATTTATGAAGCATTTAGTTTTTTTGTAAACATATGGTTTTTTTGAGCAAAAATCTACACAAACTTCATATATGCTATGCATGCTCTAGTGCTCGTAGCACAGAAAATTTTCATTTTTACAAAAAAGTAATATTCCATAAAAATAATGCTAAAACGCATAAAAAAAACTGATTTTAATCTAAAATTTCGTGATTGAAATAGCAAAACGATGCAAAAGCCCTTGAAAAAACACTTTGTGCGTTTGAAAAATTATATTGCGCTTGTGAAAATAGCATCTTTGCGGCGAAACAACAACTTTTGACAGCAAAACCGAATCTTGAGCTTCTTAAATTGTTTTGCTGACAATCGATTCTGACTTTTAAAACCCTGTAAAGAATTAAATTTATTATTAGCATACAGTGTGAGAGAAAAAATATAAACTTTAGGAACTATTTTAACTATATTTTTGGCAATGAAAAATATTTTTCAGTTTTTGTGGGTTTGTTTTGTGGTTTCTATTAGACAAAACATACTTGACGGTGTTGGAACCAAGCAAACATGAAGATTGAAAGTTATAGCGAGTATAGTAAGCATACTGCCCTCTTGATGAAACCTATAAAAACGAAACAGATGATGTTCACACAGAAGCCTCATAAAATAATGGCTGCGGTGCACACAATCTACCTCATATCACCACTACTGTGCCAAGAAGCCTCCCTAAGAATCAAGATTAACCTTTCTCTTTTCTGGCCCAAATTTTCTCTTCGTTTGGAAATGAGAACGTTGTAAATGGAACTGCGCAGAACGGATGAACCCGTCGGCCATGTTGTAGCAGCATTTGGGTTCAGCCATTTTTTTAGCATCTATATGTTATCGGGTTGTATACGTAGCAGATAATGGAATTTTCTCGACGTTGAAGACACTTTTTTTCTCAGTCACTTTATTATAATACACAGCTTTTATTTGTTTCAAAAGATAAGCAACAAAAATTGTTGTAAAAATCGAGTTTAAATTGTAACTATACATAAATAGCAGATTGAAGAAGGATTAGATACAAGTGTGACATGTAAAAGACAGCTCCCTTTGGGGAAACCAAGCTGTTTGTTTTATTTATTTGTTTTGCTCCTATAAGATGTAATGTGTAAATTTCCCATTTTAACAATTCTACTCAAGCAAACATAAACTAAGAAGCACTGAAGAGCGAGATGTTTTGGAAACGAACAATACCTTTAGTGTCATAATTATAAGCTTGTGCTTGAGCTTATATGTGCCATATTATGATCATGATTAAACTATTGATGAGTAACACCAAAGCAGATGAAAAAAATATGCTTGTTTTAACTATATTGGTATGGTGGTAATCATTTAAGCTTGGCATTATAACACTCATATTGTCTATGATAAAAATTATTGTTACTGCATATATATATATATATATATATATATATATATATATATATATATATATATATATATATATATATATATATATATATATATATATATATATATATATATATATATATATATATATTCTTCTTTTTTTGGCCTGTATCTCTAGTGGGCTTGGTTTTCAGAGATTTATTGATTACCTTAAACACGATAGTCAGACCTCCGGGTTACGGTCCAATCGAGACTTGAAGCTGTGACGGGCATTTTGTTAAGCTGTTTGAGTTGAAGTTTGTACCCTTGGCCGTATCGTACATAAGTGAAGTTTGAAACTATGAATGGAAAGCTAATTTTAAATCAACAATATACACACACGCGAATATACTCAGCTTTATGGTATTAGTCGAAACATAAATCAATCCCTGAACTCCTTGGGCTAACTTATAATGTAATTATTGTAATACTTGTTATCTAACCAAATGCTTTACATGCAATAAAGACTCTGCAGACGATTAATTTTGATACAAAATAATCAAATTTAGTTTTTTTCTTGCATTTCAACAAATTACAAATTATTTCTCATATCAACATCATTTTTCATTATTAAATGAATTACAGCTCTTGTTGCAATCTACAGAACAACAAATAAAACAAACAAACTTATAAATTCAGTTACGAACAAATCTTTGTGTTTAGGATGTAGTGATATTATAGAAAATGCCCCAGATGCATTAAATTTTTTGTTAAAGTAGGAAATTATCGTATGCAAACAAACGAATCCTTTAGATACACATTTTTCTATAGTGTTTTCCCTTATTCCAATCATTAAGCTTTTAAAGAAATTTATTCTCGAACGGTCTTTTGGTGGCTAAGATCATTGATAATACATTTTCCTGTTGGCGTGTTTGGTAAATCGGTTTCGACACGCTATCTAGATTATCCTAAAATAATGTATGCGTATTAGGTATTCTGAAAAAGATACCTAGAATAGTCTTCATACGTGTCTAGTGACCATTATCTGATGTTTGACAATTGTAACAGTAGCTGCTCAACTAGAATACTCACAGCGTTGCAAATATTTTACAATACAATTAGTTTAAACGTTTGGTTTAAACTTGGTTATGAAGCAGCAGATATATCCAATAAATAAATAAATAAATAAATGTTAATAAAACGAATTACAAACTAATTTTATTATGATGCAAAAAAGGTCAATTCTGTTCATTTTTACGGTATATTTCATTATGGTATATTTTTTCAAGTAGGTTCATAATATTGCCGCTAGAGCTGCTAGTGTACGTAAAAGAGAAAACTTGGTGAAATTGATGTAAAATATGGGAGGAGCTACAATTATTTTCTCCTTAAAGTATGCAATAGTAGAAAAGTTCTTTCATTTTCTTTACAAAAGCATTGTTTTCTCTCCACGCCAGCAATTTATTTTGTAAGAAATTTTATTATGGTTCACAATGTTGTAAATTGATATTTTAATTTGGTTCAACAAATTCATACAATCTTCTTTTCTTATGAGCTCAAAACGAAGGGTAAAACGATTCTATTTCCTGATTCTAAATAACTTTATATTTGTATTCCTAAAAATTTATGAGAGAGTTTGATATCTCATTGTAAACATTGTGGTTACAGCTATGTGCAATTCTAGCCATCAACATGTTCAAATAAATATAAACGGAAATTCCTACAATAAGTTCTGTCGCGATACACAGTTCTGCTTCATACACAATCTGACTCGGTTGGTATACTTTAGGATGTTAAAATGTGAGTCTATTTCTCTCTCCCTCCCTCTCTCTCTCTCTCTCTCTCTCTCTCTCTCTATCGCCCTCTCTTTCTCTCTCTCTCTCTCTCTCTTTCTATCTTTCTCTCTTTTTCGGTCTATCTATCTATCTATCCATTTAACTCACTCTCTCTATCTCTTTCTCTCTCGCTCTCTTTCTCTCTCTCTCTCTTTCTTCTTCTCTTCATGTAGTATGAAGCTGATAGGCACTACATTTCTCAATACGGATACTTCGTCCTTATCAATTAATTTGCTCTCAGTCACATTATTCTAGGGCCTTCAATACAATTTCATACTCCTAAAAAAGTTATCCTTACGTTAGCTTCATTATTTATTATGATGCGTAATGTATGCTTTTGTGATGTAATTATGCGCCAAATTTTAGAAGTGCACATGTATAATTCATTAAAGAATGTCACATGATATGAGGAGAGTTTAAACAATAATTGACACACATGATTAGTATCTTGCAGATACATTAACCACACAATTGACATTAACATATTTTAAAAGCGTATACACGAAGGTAATTCTTTAATTTCACCCATCAGAATAATTCTCTTATATCTCGGAAACGAACGTTTAAGCATAGAGTATTGTTTTATATTGTAATGCAATGTGTTGAATTATGTACAAAAACCGTATCCATATCACGACATCAACGATGATTGTGTCGCCTCTTGTTACGTATACTGAAGGTATACCGGATAAGTAGCACTCAGGATACATTCAGTATACGTTCATGAAGCGGCACTCGAACAACGCTCATTCACTGATAATTCACTTCGTTGGATTTGATGAAATATTGGCTCACTACATCACCAGTTTTCTTATACCGCTCTAATAAAGATGTATAAAAACTCTGACACACGAACAAGAGCACATGTTTAAATAATATTTTCCTTCGAAATTCGATGATTTACCACTCTGTACAGATGCGTGTGATCTATACTCAAATTCCATCCAGCTCATCAACTATGTATTGCAGTGTAATTAAAGGATGAATCACATCTTTCGCAACCAGTAACAGTGTGAAATGCGTAGGAAACGAGAACGAGTTCAGGAAGCAAACACAGCTATGATTATGATGCCAACGAGAGTAGTCCGGTCTACTGCGATGACGTTAAAGATGACAACGATGTGTCCCGCTGGCCGTATGGTTGAGTTGTGAGAGTGTAGCGTGTTGCATATACTGTCCGTACCAAAACTTGCGAGCGACGACCGAAAACGTTGTAGCACAATAGCAGCAGACGCAGCTACCGGCAATTGACAAAGGTTGCTTCAGTAATAAAAAACATACACACATACATAAAAGAGCGTGCCTTGCTCTTTCAAATATTAAAGCACTTCAGCTACCCACGAGTAAAAGAACAGAGTGCGATGGAAGTATGCCGAAAACCTGCTGGAAAGAAAGAATTCAGAAAAGATTATGTTAGTCAGCACGCACACCTCTAAGAGTCCTCGCGCGTGCGCGTTTTGCGTTTAGCGCGATTTTCAAAAACGGGTGACGATGTCGGAAACAGGAACTGAAGAAAATCTCAATCGGGATGGGTTCTGCCTTCCAAAAATTGCTCTTTTTTACTGGTGGTCTATTTTGTGCAACTCGAAGATGTGTGGGGACGATCCGGTTTTTCCCTATGTGTGTATGGAAACTATCAAGCATTTTACCAAACCTAATCTATTCAAAACTCCTATGCTAGCCACCTGTGAGACACCTAACATGCTCATGGTACCTTTCAAATATGATACTATCCTTACAAAAAAATCGTAATTTATGAATAGAAAAAGGTAAGTAAATTAAACGACCAAAATTAAATTAATTTTTGTTTCTATACTAATTGAGAGTATTTTCAACAACAAAAACAATATAACGAATTTACGGTAGAAAATTGTTATCAATAAATTTTAAAAACATTGAAATTTACTTTAAGATATTGTTAAAAGGATACATACACACACACACACTTCTTTTTTTTTCTTTTGGCACAACAACCGCCTGCTTAAGGCCTGCCTGTACCCACTAGTGAAGTGAGCTTGGATTTCAGTGTCTTATTGCTACCATAGCAGGATAGTCAGTCCTACGTATGGGGGCATATATATATATATATATATATATATATATATATATATATATATATATATATATATATATATATATATATATATATATATATATATATATATATATATACCGATAGTTTGCGGTAAAATTTTTGTTTTAACTGGTAATACTTAAAGTAAAATAATTGTTTCTGGTTTTGCTTGCACATGGATCCTTTAATTTACACTACAAAAGAAAGTGTCTTTTTAAATTTATAATTTACCTACGTATTTACCTTTTAAAGTACAGTTTCGACTTTCAAAGGTTGGTGTGTCGATTTATAGAAAAAAGATTATTCTGTCATAACCAGATGTGCCCAGACAACAACGTTTTCGAAATTTAAAAAAAGAAGAACGTACGATATCAACCGAAACAAAATGGTCCAATTGATGAAACCGAGCGAAACTGTTTTCATGATTCGACCATAGACGTTATCAATGTTAGGCGAGTAGCACGGGTTAGCTTGAAACAGCATCAAAAACGCAACAAATTTTCCTATGCTTCCAGTCCCGACGAAACGTCATAGATGCTTATATACAGTTCTTAATTTGTTCATCGATTCGTCCATACCTCCCGCACATTCTCGTTGAAGAAACAGGTTCTGCCGTGCTATTGCTGCCAATTCGATTTATCAGTCTCAACATTCAGGGATCTTTCCTACAGATAATACCGAACCAACTCACGATTTTCCTGTGCCATAATGTTAGATTTGATAGGTCGTGGGAAAAATTGTGAAACATTTGCACAGATTCTAGGTGTGAATACTTGGACATACATTTTTCCTCTCATTTGTTTACGTACCTTTCTTTATATTTATCTGGAAATCTTTTCTGATCTCATTGTCGTGCAAGGTGTAAGCATTCTCGTCAAAAGGTCATATTTTATCGATCGAATGATAACAGTTATATCTTTGGATTAAACTGTCTTAGTTTTGACTATTAATAGTTAATAATATTCTTTGCAATAGACACATTTTTGTTTTGATAACATCTAAGAGGATGATAACACATATATGTTTCACGAATAGGATCAGATGGAATAAATGGGAATTTATTCGTATCTTTAAATGTTTGAATCCCATGCTAAATCAAAGCGTTACATATACATTTGGAGTTGTTGACATTGATATATTACAAATTTACGACATGTTTATGACATGTACTTATGCTATTATATCTTGATGTTACGGATTCCGAACAGATGGTTACCAGCCTTTTGAATATTAGTATTTATCTAAAAGAGATTCAAAAGAAAGATTAAACAGATTTGTTTAATAACATTTAATTTTTACTTAATATCAATTTCAAGAATATAATTCTATTTTGTTTTAAAACATGTGTTGTGAACACATGGCATTCTGATTTGCCTCTGCTGATATTTAAAAGATATTGCTTTTCTTCGTGAGCCCTAAGCTTTGTTCTATCAATTAAATGATTTATTACTTGCTCGAAAGGGGTTTATACGGCCAGGCCGTAATAAAAACAAACAAACAAACAAACAGCTTAATATCTAGTAATATTAAGCTGCATTATGTTAAAATATATAGAAACACATACACATACAAATGTACGACAATGCAAATAAAGAAAAAAACTCTATACTTATGCAAATTTAACACCCGTGTCACATCTTTTCCACAATCTACTATCCTAGCATCAAATTTGAAGAGAGGGTATGATTTTTTTCTGTCAGCTATCACGATAACGTAAGAATTTATACAAAAGTTGTCAAAGAGAAGAAACTCTCATATAGTTACAGTACATAAGTGAACCCCACTACCATTCACCCGTATTCTAACTATGTTATCCTGCATTGCTAACTTTAAAACCCATGAGATTATGTTTTGGTTTGGCAAGATGTGAAAAGAAAACAATTTTAATAGCAACAAACAGGATCTTGTCTTTGTCTCTGGACTCAAACCAAGAAGATAACTGTAAAAACTGTATCTACTAAAGATGCACTTTTGTCTAGACCGTGTTGCAGTTAATTTGTAATAAACTGATAATGAACCGACATACTCAAATGTCAGAAATTCCAACAAAAATAGCTCTTACATAATATATTTGAACGCTGTTATATCTTTATATCATCATTGTTATAACAAATTCGATTCATCATATACTTTAATGTATATTGATTCATGCTTGAAGGCATTAATCTTTTATTAAAAAACGTTCTTAATAAATCTGACCTTGTACATAAACATATAAAAAACCCGTTTGTTTTGAGCTTTTTCTGAACTGTAAACTACAATTTAACTGGTTTAGGTTCACAACACTAAAATAGACAAATTCATGCACGAGTGAAAGAAAACTTACTAAAACACTTTCCCAAACTCGATTGAAGCGGGGAAGATCGAAGCGGGGACGATCGAAGCGGAAACGATCGAAGCGGCTGTCAAAATGACATAAAATAATGATTTCCTTGAGTTTTTTAGAACATTTTGCGCATTACTGAACACAATTAACGCTTACGAGATAAATAAAAGTAACCGTTATATATAGGTTGCTGCAACTATCGTTCCTCTTCGATCGAGTTTGGGAATGTGGTTGATTGTCAGCTGACATGTAAACACAAAGCATACACTCCTTCCACTCACGTGTGTTCAGTATGCGAAATAAATTTGTCTCGCTTTCCCCATTACAAGTATGGGCACAGTATTGATTAGTAAAATAAGCACACAAGTTATTAAGCTAATAATGTAATTTACATTGTAAGATTGTAAAATTAATTGAAATAGGTACCAATATGTAATGGCTTTCACTTTCCACAAAACATGTGAAACAAAATTAGAAGCTCTTTGGAGTGTTAAATACATAAAGGCAATAAGGGCACCTTAGTGAAAAAAGTTCTTCAAGCAAAATTTGATTATATGTATAGTAGTTTGTATGGCGTTGAAAGTAATTGCGCGATGTTAATCGTTTTTAGATCAGGATACTTACATGATTGAAATGCAGCTATCAGTTTTGATCTGTAATACTCCCTACGACTTGTAGTACGGGACACTGTGATTTTTTAACCTGTGATAAACAAAATAAAGCAAAACAACAAAATTACACGTAATTAAAAAACAATAAACGCGAAAGAGTATATCAGTCAAAAAAAAAGGTATGTATGAATATGTTAAAAAATAAGTACTGAATTTGTAAAACCGATAATTCGAAGGATACCAATGCGATACAGGCGGTTTTTGATGATTTTCGCAAATCATATGGAGATCGATGAATATGTTGTCCAACAAATGCATTCTTATTTTTGGATTGTTTACATATCTTAAAGCGTCTATGCTCTTTTTGCCAAAAATAATTTCTGTACGGTAATCATTAGCTATGTATGGTTTAGTTGGCTTTGCACTTCAGTTGTTATGTTAGCGATGTTTATGAAGAATTGAACAAAAGTCACTGCCCACCGAATTTTGCTTTGCACACTAATAACTTGTGTTATCAAACAAACTATTGCAGATTCCTTGATAATACGATGTTTTCCCGGCAACGTTTGAACACGTTTTGGTGAAAAACTGTTCCAGACACGAGCTCTAGTTAGGTAGTGCACACGCTGGTTCTGGTATGGCACGAGGTAGAAAATATTCGGTAATGAAAAACGCTACAAAGGGAGACTTTTGCTGCTCTTTGCTCCAAAAGTAAATACGTCAACCACAACGATCCCTTGATTTGTAGATATATGGGAAACGGTGTGAGAGTTACATACAGTTCGTGGTGTTTGTGAATATGTAAGGAAGGGGCAAATCACACTAATACATTAATAGCATTACCGATGTTACATAGTAGGCGTAAGAGATGTTTGTATGACAGACTAACTCCAGTCTGCTTCAGAAAAGAGCTATGTGATAAAAGTATGAATAAATGAAAGATGGTATTGGTGAAACAAATTTGTTCATGTATTGGTGTTCTTTAACTTGCCTGGTTTGTATTAGTGCAATGCAAAACATTTAAGAATACATTTGTTTGGATTTGTAGGTGTAAACTATGAGTCAAGGAAAAAGATAATTGACCCGGCTTATTGTTTCCATCGGTAAAATCTTAATAGAGGAGAGAGATATGTACGATTGCTGGTTAATAATAAGCATGTATTAATAATAATGGAAAACTATTTTAATAAAACAAACATGTGTTGTTTTAAAACTCAAAAGAATTGACAAATAAATTTCAATTTTGTCCCAACATATTTCATTGATATTTGTGTAATTAAATTGAAGCAAGTTTAACTTAAACAAATTTCATTTTTACATAGATCTCTAGAATAATGAAAAAGTATGGCAAAAAAGTTGGCAAAAGATATTGTTTTATTCAGATTTAGAATGCATATTGAAAAGAGCTAGCTTTTTGATGTGAAAAATGACCATATTTCTATTATTTGATTAATTACGTTTACCGTAGAAAGCTTTATATTTTTTTTCCAAATTTGAGTTCTGTTCCTTTTAGGCTTTTTGGCACTAACTTTACATATTGATAATAAAACAAAAAGACAGTTTGTTTTTGTTATTCAGGAGGGATGACTTTGCCGTATTGCTTTAAAAAGACAGGTTTCATAGCCAATAAAATACGTATTACAGCAGTATTTTTTACCAGACTTTCAAACACAGAGACATAATTGCTATACAGTCTGTAACTCACTGGATGATCTTCGATTCCTTGTCAACTATTGAATCTTCTTCTTCTTCTTTGGCTCAACAACCGAAGTCGGTCAAGGCCTGCCTGTACCCACTTGTGAGCTTGGTTTTCAGTGACTAATTGATTCCCCCCCCCCCATAGCAGGATAGTCAGTCCTACGTATGGCGACGCGGTCTATGTGGGGATTGAACCCATGACGGGCATGTTGTTAAGTCGTACGAGTTGACGACTGTACTACGAAACCGGCCAACTATTGAACTATTGAATATGTGCTTGTTTTGTTAGTTGGCATGTTTTTCCACACACAATTTTTCTGAAATTTTCTGGGCAGGCCATGAGAATTTTGTAAATTGGTCAGAACCTGATTTTTCCAAACAGCCGTATGTATTTTCATTGAACTTTCAGCCAACTATCGAGCGTTCAATTTAAAAGCATACCAACTTAAAAGTGTTCAAGTATTGAATTCTGACTGTAGTTTATTTCCAATTATTTTGATCAACGA
Source organism: Anopheles arabiensis (assembly GCF_016920715.1). NCBI lineage: Eukaryota > Metazoa > Arthropoda > Insecta > Diptera > Culicidae > Anopheles > Anopheles arabiensis. The sequence goes on along the minus strand of NC_053517.1, from coordinate 57,442,748 downwards.
TACAAACCCAAACATAAAATTCTTATTTCTGCATCTCACATGAAACAGAGAACTTTTAGAACTTAAGCCATGAAGACAACTGTTACTGGTACTTAAAGTTAGCTAATCGAAATAAATCCTGCACAACAATACGCATCTGAAACAGTTATCGGAAAAATAGCCAGCCTTCACATATTCCAAAGATTTATTCCAACTCAACATGACAGGATTTGAGTTGTGCTTCGGTAGAGGTTGCGGCGTTTGCAAAAATAAAACTAGACTGATTTTGCGTTGGTAAAAATAAATCATAACGAGAGGAAAAGGGATATTTTATCCCATACGATAAGCCATGCTGGGAAATTTGAGGAAAAGGATTTTCCAGTTTTAGCAGAGACACAAACCTTTCGGCCCCTTAGTTCCTTCGTAAACCACGACCCTAGCACACGGTGTGATGAGAGTTAATACATCTTACCAAGTTTGGCAAGCACTTTACTGAGAAAAGCTCACTTCTTTGCTTACCGTCGCCACTTTCGATGAATGCTTAAGAGTAACATACTTTGCATTGGAGTACCGAGGAGTGCCGATTGTGTACTAAAACGTGTACGACATTGTACAAGAAGACGAGAATGTTGTTGTTTCATCTTACTGAATTTGATAGAACAAAAAAAAAGAGAAAGAGAGAAAGAGAAAGAGAGAGAGATAAACAAAGAAAAAAGCAAGAGCGAGAGAGAGAGAGACAGTTAACGTCTTGTCAAACGATGGGCGGGATTTAGAAGTATTTTGGGATATATTTTTGCTTTCCTTTTTGATAATCAATTGTACTAAAACCCCATTTTCAACCAAAAACTCTATCTAGCCTGTTTTATCATTTCATGCGCATACCCATTTCATAGGCATAAAAAGGCAACCAGTACTGATTCATTCATTTTCACTTTGTCAACAATTGTGTTCTTTTCTGAAACTTTACCATAATCATACAGTTTAAAGGAAACGTGCTTCGGTAGGGTGTAGCAAAATTTTAAATAACCGGTCTTTGAAGCTTACACTATTAAATCGTCTGAATCGCAGAGCAATGTAACACAAAATGTTATTGAGATCTGATGACGAACGTATTTAGGATACCTTAACGTATGAAAACGAGGTAAACAAATAATTATAATTCATAAACAGTCATGTACCACACATAGCATAATAGTTGTTTTATCATCTTTACCAATTTATTCGTATGTTGTTGTATCTACACTCTGAACTCATTGATTGAACTTCGATTCCCAGCCAACAATTGAATTAAAGTTTTTAGTTGGCTAATTTGCTTAAACTTTTCTCGGCTAACCATGAGATTTTTAGGATTTTTTCAACAACCGGTATGCCATACAAAAGCATGCTTTTTAATTGAACTGTCAGCCAACTATCGAGCGCTCAACTGAAAAGCATGCAAACTAATATGCGTTCAGATATTGAATTCAAACTGTATTCGTACATAAAAATACAGGCGTTGTAAATCGTCCATGTAAGAAAGCTTTATGAATATAATAGATACATTTATATTTTGTTTGAAACCGTGATGGTGACTTAAATTCATAAATAATTGAGTTTGAGCGTTGAGCAATTGAGTGTGAGCAATTATTTTACGTTTATTGTTTAGGTGCCATCGGAGGCATTACACAAAGTTTAGTTTTATCACATGTGAATTGAACAGCTAAATGAAAACGTGAAGAATTTAAAATTTATAAGAAAAAAAATTTAAATCGTATTTTTTTTAATTCAGGAGGAACGGGAAAATCGTAAATTTAGTATACAGCAATATTTGTAAATGATTTTGAAAAATGACATACATTACACATAAAATAGAACAAGAGTTTAGTTATAGTTTATACGGATCTTTTTGACAATCGTCGGTAGTGTCGTTATTGGAACACTCTATTGTTTAAATAAAATTCATTTGTCAGGTTCTGAAGAAATGCGCATGTTTCTGCAAATCGGAATCACTTAAATTGCAAATGAATAAATAAAAATAATATCTTACAATAATGTTCTTTTTACAGCTAAACGGCAATGGCTATATTTTTCAATAGCAGAGCATTCGTGAATTATCAATTAAATAAAATTTGCCTAAGATTTTGTTAATCTCATAAGCAACTATTCATTAGTAGCATGCATTCAAACGATACGTTATTGTAAGTGATCACGTTGTCTCACTAATGAATACACTTCCACATCTCTACTGACAATAACGTATATTCGTAAAAAATCAAATGGTTATAATTGGCAAAGTAACGTTGACATATGTTCATAAATTGTCTCATAAATGTGAGTCAATCCCCACTGTTTCTATTAAATGGCACAACATTCTTGAATTTGTGTTTTGCCTTAAGAACAATACTGATATTTGACATTATTTACTGGGGTTATTAACGCAAACCAATAATTATGTGTAACTACTTCTAAATATCATGCTTCGTTAACTCGTTCGGATTAATAACATGCCTTGGGTTCAAACCTCGTATAGACCGTCCTCCATAGCAAGAAGTGACTAAGTGCGTAGTACAGAATAAGCCTCGAACGTTTGTATACACTGGCATGATCACGTTACGCTAAATAGATGGAGCCTTCTTAATTTTAATAAGCTCTAAATAGTTGCAAACATTATATTAACGATTAGTGTATTTTGTCAATATGTTATGCTATAAATAAAAATACATAAATAATCAGAATGTTTAATGGTATTTGTATCAACTTTATCTGAAATAATCACAAGAATTTACTGAAAAGTAACAAATGGCATGAAATTTAGTATTTATTTATTTAATTTAGAATAAGTCGGCGTTTTACTGGCCGTATTGTTAACACTTCTTGTGATAACGGTTTATAGAATTCTCAAGGTATTTCCCCCTTGTTGTTTTGCCTTATACCCGGCAAACTCGGTTACATTTAGTATTGTTCCAATCAATTTCCAATTCTAAAGCTAATATGATGTAATATATCAGCAGAAGATCCCCATTTCGCATAAACAGGACAAAATAAGATGAAAATCATACAGGATGGTAACGATTGCTCAGATCTGGGTAAGAAATACGGATTTCTTCCCATTCACCTTAGCTGCAATCTCAGTTCCATACAAATTAAAAGCAAAAAAGAGCAGAGTGAATCGCCAATATAACAACAAAATTGCATATTTTACGATGCAATAAACTCTATTTCTTTATGTGTTTTTGTTTGGAAAGGAATATTTGTACCTCATTGAAATTTTCCTTACTCTTTCGTTCGCTTACGTTTATTCGTAAGAGCTGCATTCCTTTTTCATACACACTGTCGTGCTGTGACAGGCGGTTTATTGTACATTTTAACTCGAACTATGCGTTAAACTCAGGCTCAGGATATTCAAAGCTTTGGTGTTTCGAGGATTCCTCTATTTGCTGTAAATCTTGCTAAAGTGACAAAAGAGTTAAAGAACCCATCTGCGAGAATGTGATCATATTGCAATCGCTTCGATGCAAGATGGTTAAGCTTTGATTCAAGCTAAAACAAAACACACACAATTTCACATACGCTTTGAACGGCGTAGGAAAACATGGTGGAACGACAGTCTGGTCTAGACGTGCGTCGTCCTCGGTGAGGCTGGCAGGTTAAGGCCAACAATGGCGGAAACGAGGAAAGGGTTTTATTGCCATTATCCTGCATAGGGACTATTTTTCAATTGTACGAGATACTGTATGCCTTTTGCCCTTGAGCATGCACAATCATTATTTATTGCAAGCCTTTTGCAATTACCTGAACAGTACGAGAGGGATTACCTCAATGAATACGAAGAATGCTGTGTCCTTGAAGATGTTGAATAATAATACACCGCATCAGATGATATACTGTCACATCAACTCTTATCATGGGGTACAGGTTGAGTAGCTAAGGTTAACGCTCAGAAATTGGCAATTAAAACTCCAACTTGATTTTGTATCCTTTACGTTTGATATAGTGTTGTTGTTAAAAGTGGACCTGTGCTGTACCCTTCTTTTAACATGCTTTCATGGCGGTATTTCCCACACTGTTAAAAGAATGTTTACACACGTAACATCATATATCCCCATACAAAATGCTTTATGAATCGTTAAGGTACAAAACATAGAATTGTATCTAAATTTTACTATGTTTTGCTTACAATATACAGTCAGAATTCAATAGTTGAACGCTTTTTAGTTGGCATGCTTTTTAGTTGAGCGCTCGATAGTTGGCTGACAGTTTAAATAAAAATCATACGTTTGGAAAACGGTTGTTGAAAAATTCATACGTGTAATATAAACGTATATAACGTAGAAATATTGTACGTGTTTTTCAAGCTACTTTATTGAAAATAACGAAGAGTTTAAGAGTGTTTGTGTGTTCGGAAAGTCGGCAGAAAGCTATTTTGAGGAAAGGTTTTCACCAGGTCGGTCGTTAAAATTTCCAAAAAAGTGACGTTCAAATTTTGTCATAGAAATAGTCTTTGAGTTCACCCACTTCATACACTTTAATTTATTAGTCGCGTTTAAACGTAACGATTTTTGATTGAAAACTCCCGTCAAAATCACCGTTTCCCATGGCAACGGAAAATCGAGCAGTTTTAGGCAAATCTTTTTGTGCAATTTTTGAAATTCACCAGCAGGCTAGACGAGGAGAATCTTTGCTTACAATCTTTTGACAAGTGTAAATAAAACTATTTTGGTATCTTAGTGTTGCTTTCCATCGGTTGCTTGCATGCATTTTGTGTAGACATTCATTTAATAGCAACCGCTTGGGTTATGCAACGTTGTCTTCGTTTTGAGTGTTTTAAGAGGCAAGAAAATAACGATGCAAATTACAGTCACCGCGAGGCCACATTAGGTGAAATATACAGCGAAATGAACTATTTGACAGGCGAAATATCTGACGGATAAAGCATCACAGCAACCAGCTGATGTGCAATGTAAACAAAAAACGTCCACAAAATTGTATTTAAATCCATAAACTAACTTCAATATCGAGTACTTCGTCAATTTTAAGTCAACAGTTCATAATTTCTTCCAATTATGGAATGTTATGCTTATGAAGATATTATGTTTAATAGAATTTCGAAAGCGGATGTTGTATCTCCCCCAACCCTTTAGCTGGACCTGTCAGATATTTCACCTGTCAAATAGTTTATTTCGCTGTATATTTCACCTCACATAGCCGCGCGGTCAGAATTAAATATCTGAGCGCATTTTAGTTGGCATGCTTTTTAATTGAACGCACGATAGTTGATTGACAATTATATTTAAAAGCATGCGTATGTATAGACAATTTTTGAAAAAATCACAGAAATCTCATGGCTCATTATGAAAAAACTTTTTTTTTTTCACGACGTACCTACTAAAAAGATACTTGGTAACTTTTCACGGAATGATTGTCTGAACGCGAAAATTTGTCTTTCCATCGTAAAAAAAAAAACAATATTTCTGCGTTTCCATCAACACGATTTTTTGTGAATTTGAAACTGGCAGTTTGATGAACGTATATTATTACTTCTTTTTACCGGTTGGAAATCGCTCGAAACTTTTCGTTTCTTTAATACTTTTTTTCCATGTACAGTATCTCAAAATTAAGTTAAAATTTCAAAGTATACAGTATTCTTTATACCGCAAAAGATTACAATCACAGGTTCGTGGCACCCATCCTACAACAGATGGCAAAATTGCACTAAAAAGGGTCAACGAACTCTGCTTGATTTTCCGTTGCCATGCAAAACGGTGATTTTAACAGGATTTTTCTAGCAGAAATCATTTCATGGCAAACAAGACTATTAAATAGTTGACAGATAATCGAAGTTGAAGCAGTTCGAACACTGTAGATAAATTAACGTGTGGTTATTTTGTATTTTTCCATATACTGGCCTATTTTTTGCCAAAGCATAGCAAAAGAATGTCATTTACAACGTAGGATGAAAGTTTCCCAATAAATGGTTCAAGGAACTGTCCAGGAAACCAAATTGTAGGTCCAGATATGTGAAAAAATCTCGGCATCATTTGCAGCCGGATAATCACCCTTGCTTAGGACGACAGTAAGGGGCTAGAGAATACGGGGCTGGAATTCAAGATGGGTATGTTGCTCAGTTGATCCAGTTGTTATAAGGTCTTTATTCAAAGGGCAGTAGTAGGTGTAGGTGTAAACTTACCTTAGGTTACAAATATGCTACTATATCTTATCGTAAATGCGGTGTTTAAAAGAGACATCACTGAGACAAATTCAGGTATTGTTTCTGGTCCGCAATTTAAACTGGACCATTATAAACATCAGTTCCAGGGTAGGTACGAATTTGGAAACAGTTCCAGGCTTGGTATGGCATCGGGATCAGTTCCGCGACCGGTACGATGTCAGGATCAGTTAAAACAATGGCCTCCAACCCGTGGTCGGTGGACAGAAGTGGTCCGCAAAAGAATTGATTCTCTAAAATAAAAGCTTATTACAATACATATCGTGCAATTGTTTATGCCACAATCAAGATTAAATTTTTCAACAGCCATGTCTATTATAACATTTAAACATATTTTTGATCAAATAGCTTTGAGCTTAGTCCCCAAAATAAATGCCTCAATATCTGTGGACCCCGGCAAATGTATTTTCAAAGCCAAGTGATCCTTGATCCTAAAAGAGCGCTAAAGACCGGCCAAAGGACTGGTAAGCAGTTAGATCCAGGGCCAGTGTAGGTTCTTATTTCCAAGGTATTTCATCACTCGCCGCCTAGGATTGGTCCTATTCATAAGTCCTAGGATTGGTATCAGAACCCATTCCCATCAGATTCTTTTAATGTGTGCTTTGGAGTTAAAATGCACCTGTAATTTGCGTTTTCTTTTCAAAAATCCATTGTGCGCATCCTAAAGTTATTAAATACCCACAAAATGATCTTGCATTCCCCGGTAATGTGGCCAAATAGACCAGTTTATATATAAAAAAAAACACACACATACCCTCACTGCTTTACATCGAAGCAGTTGTGTTCTGACCGTTGAAGCATATCACTTCTGTATTATAATACTGAAAAAACCAAACTGAAGACGGATCATACATGTGTAACTGTTATCAACAGTAATAATTATCTTACGAATAGCTGTTGAATAAATACATCGGTTTGTATTCTTTATAAGTGTTATATATGTAAGGATTAGCATTGCAAAACGTTTATCATGAGTCCACGAGGTTTGTTTCACTTATTTAAAATATTCAATTGAATATATTTAATTGAGCTAGATGTACTTATGTACTTCTTTATCGCACAAAATAAAGGTTATGCAGGTACTATGCAAATATAAGAGGTTGGAATATTCATAAATGCGCTCATAGCAGTTTAAAATAGAAGTAAAACAGCAAGGAAAAATAAAATAGCATAAATAAAGTGAACACCTTGTGTCACTAATGCATATAAGATCTCATAATGAATATCTGAACTACTTCTTTTCGTTCAAAAGTAAATGGCCTTAGATGGTAAAGTAACATTGACCATATGTTCATACATTGTTCCTTGAACATCATTTAAATTTGGACAAAAAGTTTCTCGATTTTAGGAAAGTTTCAATCAATCAATCATTTTGTAATCAATGCTGCTTCATTTGTTTGCAAAAACATTCAAAATAAATTAGATGTCATATTGTAACTATGTTTATTCAGAATATTTTACTATTTCGATAAGGTTTGCTTTTTGATGCACCTTGATTATGCAAAGGTCTATAAAAAGACCGTCAAAGTGTTTAAAGCAAAGCAAACATAAAGGCATGAGAAAATATTAACAGCTAAATTAAACGTAGTTTTTGTTTAACGATGGACGTTATTATAGAGAGAATGAGAGTTTTGTTGCCCATTTTTACTTATTTTATACATCGAATTAGAGTAACTAAATGTTGATGGCTGATACAATCCAAGGATAATTTTTTACAGGGTTTCTAAAGCCAGCTCAACATCGTAACACTACTTTTCGTACACGTTAAACGATTGTCAACATCGTACATACATTTCGAACCCATTAAACCTCTTCTATCTTTAGACGGATGGTGATGAAAAAAGTTGTGCATTAGCGCTTTATGATATAAACGAGGTTCACATCAAATTAAGAAGATAAAAAAACATGTCGAAGAGATGAAAGTTTTGTTTGCCAAACTTGTTTTAAAATGGTCCAATTTGAACCATTCAGGAACCCAACTATAATCGGAAGGCAAATGCCCATGAATCAAATTATAAAAACATATAGTTTGGGCCGGTCTGGTGGTACAGTCATCAACTCGTACATGCCCGTCATGGGTTCAAGTCCCGAATAGACCGTGCGCCCATACGTAGGACTGACTATCCTGCTGTGGTAACAATTAAGTCACTGAAAGCCAAGCTCACTTCACTAGTTGGTACAGGCAGGCCTTGACCGACAGCGGTTGTTGTGCCAAAGAAGAAGAAGAAGATAGTTGGACTCGCAAGTTTATGGATATAAACAGCAGGAAATTATTTAATTTAAAACAATAGTAAAAGTAATAAAACTTATAAACAATGAAGAGCACACAGCTGCCTGTCATAAGCTCGAAATGTTTTTAACTGAACTAAAATTACAGCCGGTTGCATGATACCGTCGTCAACTCGTACGACTTAACAACATGCCCGTCATGGGTTCAAGCCCCAAATAGACCGTGCCGCCATACGTAGCACTGACTTTCTTGCTATAGGGGGTGATACAAAATTCATTGAAAGCCAACCCCACAAGTCATATAGGCAGGCCTAGACCGTCAACGGTTGTTGATCCAGAAGAAGAAGAAGAAATGTACAATTTGTTATAAAAATGTGGTAAAAAATAAAAAATTAAAATACATTTGACCTGTTTGTAATTTTTATATGTTTCTTAAACTAGATAACCTATCTTGTAATAACGTAGCCATTAGTCAATGCATTGGGCAACAAAGCTACGTGCAAACATGAACTTAACTGTTCTTCTATTTTTTAAACAGATCCAAATGCCTAATTCTAAAACCAACACATCGCATATCAATCAATAGCTCCTCACAACGCCGAACTTTGCGTGAATCGTCTCTTTACAGGTTTAGTTGGTGTATTTTGACTCTCTGTAATTCTGAGGTAATTTCGATAGATTATCAGTCTGTTTGATTCAATTTTTTTTCCTTTTGGATGACAGTGCTCTAAAATAAATCGTAAAATGCTGAAATATTTTACAAGCCATAAAAGAATCCACAATCCTACGCTATTTTAGTGTATGTGCGTTGTTTGAAAAATCGGAAAAAAATATTTGAGTAGCAGGCACCAATAGTTATCTATGGACCTTTTACTTGAAACATAGAGCTTTCTATCATGAAAGTCTCCTGGCAATTGGTTTTGCCTTTAACCATGAAGCAGGACTATCACACAAAAACTTAACAGTACGAAAAAAAGAACTAAACTCGAATTAGACAAGCGAAAAAACCCGGGGTGTACGCAAGAAACGAAGGCAGGCTTATGGAACGTTCTTTCGCAAAATATAATGAGATTTTCGTGTCACCGTCACTAAGAACTAACAGAGGCCGCAAGCAAACAATGTTCAAGCCCCAGCAGGGGCCGGAAAAGATTGCACGCAAGAATCATCAACCGATAGTTCAGAAACCAAGACAAAACGAACAAAACGCTTACAAGAGGGAAAACAGTGGAATGAATCCTTCGTTAGAACGCGGTATATGTAATAAAGAGCTACAAAACACACGTATTCTTTGTGTGTTGTGTGTGCACAATTGGAGAACAGTTGGAAAGAACCATGAAACCTCGTTTTCGTGAAGAAACACGTTTGAATTTTGTGTACTGAAAACTTCCTCCCCAAAGGCTAGTTTTTCGGCACTTACGACTTTCAGTAGTGGGGTACGTAGACGCTGGTGCTTCTTTGCCATAGGTAACGGAGAGAAGAGACTCCCCAAAAGACCATAAATATTGAAGTTTATGGTAATTTAATTCTTTTGTTTCGATTTTTGCTCTGGGACGTCATTCCATGTGCAACGTTTTACTTGGAAGCTAATAACGAAACGTTAACGTTTTCTTCCTCCCACCTCAAATTGACACTATCAACAAAGTATATTAAAAAACATGTTTAGTTTTAACGTTACATAAACAGTGAAAGTTAAGTCTTTATCAACTCTGATGAAAACAAATGATTAAATCAGTTCAAGCAAATTTGTCGAGATACTAACGAAATAGAAATAATGGAATACTAAATGAGAATCAGAATGCTAGTAACAAGAAACTTGATGTGTCTAATTGTCAGATTCCTTTCCCCTAATGTGTTTAGTATTTCCCCTTCGCTAGTAATTAGTGTACAATTAATCACTGGTCGTGTATTAATTACATTTTTTGAAACAGCGACCAATCGGAAAGTGAATTTAAAGATAACATGCAATAATCATGGACCAAAAAATGCGGCTGCTTAAATTACTTGGGGCATGTACATGGTGACTTGGCAATTAAATGAATGTGGTAATGTAAGTACAAAATCATGTGTTATGCATAAAAACAAAAAAAAAATCGAAAATTTTGCTTTATGTGCTTGTGGTTTGCAAGTTAGGCAAATTAGGACGGACTCGTAGTACAGTTGACAACTCGTACGACTTAACAACACGTCCGTCATAGGTTCAAGTCCCAAATGGACCGTGCCACCATACGTACCACTGAAGTCCTGCTATGGGGGTAATCCATAAGTCACTGAAAGCAAATTATTTATTTGTTTATTTATTTATTTATACAAGTCATCGAGCAACTATAGGTCTACACAACTTATTTCTATACAATACAATACAACAAACTGGCAAAACGAAAGAGTAGAAGTAAAATAAGTAATAACCAAAAACATCCAATGTTACTTCCGCAATAAACAATACAATTACGATTAAAAAAACAAAACAAATTTTTTTTTTCTTAAAATGCGCTTCGCAAGAATGATTTGAGTTTGTTCACACTAACATTAAAATCGACATTGCAATTCATAGAAGAATAGGCATCAATCATTTTTGTAATGGGGTCATTTGAGCCAAACTCTGTCGATCTAAAATTAGTACAAAATAATGGGCTTGGTCTAAGGATTTGACTTGGTGCACGAAAGTTATATATAATGTTATGAAATTATAATTATGGTGCAATTTTAGCTTGGACCTTAACCGATAGATAAAGTAGATTCAATTTACAGTAAAGAAGTGAAGCTAATAATATTTGTCAGTTCCAAATTAAATCACATTTAATTGGAGGGCAACAGAAAGTTAATGGCTTTTAATGAAAATGAAGGGAAGTAAATTTGTTAAGAATTAACGCATGGTCGATCTAACCTGGAATATATTTTAAGCTGATATACTTTTAGAATGATTTCAACAGATCAGCAGACTTACTGAGAAACCATATTTCTAAAGTTCTAGGGCTGAATTTTCATGTATTTTTTCAGCTCTTTTGCTGTAGCTATAGCATGCTTCACACAGTCTAAATGTTCTAGCTAACATATCCTTCTCTCTTTCTCTCTCTTTCTCTCTCTCTCTCGCTCTCTCTCTCTTTCTCTCTTTCTTTATCTATTTCATTTTTTTCTCTCACTCTCTCTCTCTTTCTCCCTGTTTCTCTTTCTCTCTATATGTTTCTCTCTCTCTCTCTCTCTCCCTCTCTCTTTCCCTCTCTTTCTCTCTATCTCTCTCTCTCTCTCTCTCTCTCTCTCTCTCTCTCGATTGCGAGATTCTCTTGAAAAATGAGAAAGTAAATTCACATTTTGAAAAGATTTGCTCTCGCATGCAGTGTGATTGTGTAGGTGAGAACGAGATCAATATATTTGTTGGAATGTTTATGGTACGCGAGCGCCATGACGTTGATGGTAAATATCAACAATGATGGCTTCCGCATAATTTCCTAAGTGTTAGTGCCGGCATACATGCTGAACATCCATGGTGACTTCCAAATATCACGATCAGTTCCAATGCACGCGATGTCTACATTTTTATTTTATTAGTGTTTATAGCATTTATCTGATAAACTACAACCCAATTATCAACACTGTTAAATCTCATAAAATCAATGTGCCCTCTACTATGAAAGCGGATTAAAAATGCGCTACAGTATTATTTTTTTATTCGGAAGAAACGGCTTCACTTAAAGTGTTGGGTATTTTAGTAATACAAACGGAAATAATGTTCTTCTTCTTTTTGGCTCAACATCCGTTGTCGGTCAAGGCCAAGGGGGACTTTTGGATTACCTCCCCATAGCAGGATAATCAGTGCTACGTATGGCGGCACGGTCTATTTGGAGCTTGAACCCATGACGGGCATGTTGTTAAGTTGTACGAGTTGCCGACAGTACCATGAGACCGGCCCCGAAAGTTAGTCAGAACCAGCAAAATATATATAAAATAGAAAACTATGAAGCATCGGAAATATATGATCTACCAAGATGATGCATTAGATCCACCAAGGTGATGCACACCAAGATGATCCACCAAGACGAACCGCTGCTTGACATTAGGAGCAGAAACGCGCGTCGAACTTTATTGCGAGAATAATAACCTACATGCCTGGCGAAAATCTACTAAACGACAATGGAAGGAATCATGCATGGCACGAGATAAATAGCGTTTACCATTAGCAACCATTAGTAGCGTTTTACCATTCTGCCCTTAAGCAATCATTCTTACCGTGGGATTAGATGTACCGTGACAATATTCCGCCGAAAGCGTAAAAAATTAACCAATATCAATATGACTGAAACATTTCACGCCAACTATCATCGTATAAGCACTATGCCATTTAATGAAATGCCAAATTTTTCCTGCACCCGCACAAGATGTGAAAAAATACGTCGTGAAACAGATTATTTGAATGGACTTCGAAAATTATCGAGAATCATTTTATGCCCGATCGATGGCACGGCTTCACGGAGCGTTGCTATTTGTTGATGTGTATATGCGCATGGCTACTATAGCAGCCATTCTCACATAAACAGCAAACTTGTTACTTACATGTACACATACTTACGACAAGCTTTGAACACTTTAGGCATTGAGAACTTTCACGATATTAGTCAACTTTTATTAAGAAGTTTAATAGTAAGCGGTTGAAATCATGTCAACCACACGCTTAACTAGAATTATAATTTCAGCCTTCATATAACCGTCTAAAAACACTGTAATCAACCAGCTCTTCTATTTAAAATTACGAATTCCTGAAAGTGTATGCACCTAATCCTGAATGTGTGTTTTTATTTTATATCTTTTATTGCTTGTTTTCGGAAAATCTTTGAACACTGATCGCAAGATAAATGCACTGACATTAAATTTTAATTTTCTTTAACAAAAAGTAACATATGATTATTTAAATGATAAATGCGGTGAGAAAACTAATTTTTGTAAATTATGATATTTTCTTGTCATCCCTTAAATACATTTTTTTAAAAACTGCTGATACTACTACAAATACTAATACTACTACTACTATTACTACTACTACTACTTCTGCTTCTTCTTTTGGCTCACCAACCGTTGTCGGTCAAGGCCTGTCTGTACCACTACTTGTGGAGTTGTCTTTCAGTGATTTACCGGATTTACCTAGCCAATATGGCAACATCAAAGCGTTATCGGTCACCGGGAAAATTTTTTCGGGTGACGTAAACCCTCAATTGGACATTGGGTCATTTCTATTCGGGTCTTGTGAAGTATGATCGGGCATAGTGCAGAATGAATGCGGCCTATTCTAGATTTGCTTGGTATTTAATTGTAAAACAATGTTTTTTTGCGTGCAGTTTAACTGATCTGTATTTTTTTTATTTTTAAGTTAAATGGCAAATGAAAATGACTCAACTACCTTATCGAAATTTTTTGATGGAAGTCCGTATAATACAATTTAGCTTTATATTTTTAATATAATATAATGAACTTAGGTAAACTAAGGTGAATTTTAAAATAATGCATACTAAATTAAACTAAACTTAACTTAACTAAATAATGTTAACATTTTAAAATAATGTATACTAAATTAAACAATAGGCAAACTACGTATTTTTAAACAAATTTATGAATCAAACACACCGTAGCTACCGATTTGACACCTACAAGAGTAGACAAGGCCCAAATAGAAATGACAATGCCCAATTGAGGGTTTACCATCAACGTCATGGTTATTCCTGTATTTATACCCTCATAGCAGGATAGTCAGTCCTACGTATGGTGGCACGGTCCATTCGGGTCTTGAACCTATGACGAGCATGTTGTTAAGTCGTACGAGTTGACGACGGTACAACGAGACCAGCTCCACTACATCTACTACAGCACATATTAGTACATCGTCTACCGTAACTACATAGAGAGTAGGTCTTGTAGCAGTCTGAGAGAACATCGATGGTGAAGTGTGTGGTGGGAGGAAAAAAATCAGATTTACATTTCTTTACTATGTATCGAACCATGACACCTATTGCTTAATAGTCCATAAAAATTAACCATTGCTTTGATAATATCGACCAATAAATTTATAACCCGAATGGGTATCGTATACGCATTTCACTTGCCGGTCGATAAAATTATATCGACCAATATAAAAACCGATCTTGTAATTTCATCATCTGTCAAATTGGATTTGTTTGCTTGGGTTTGTTTACAAATAAGCAAACATGTTGGCATAATAAAGCAACTCAAACATGTGTTTTACGTTTAAATGTGTTTATAATTGTTAAATGTGATAAGTTTCGTGGGAGTTTTGTATTGTTCTATATTGCTGTGACATGCGTACGTTCTCAACTAGAAATTTGAGAGTCCAGATGCAGATCCAGATTTCCATTCAGATTTATCCAGTGATCCAGATTTATCACACCCATGTTTTCGAATGAAACCAACTGGAGCCGCTCGGAGTTGATAGTCTACAGCAGTTGGAATGGAAACCGATACGTTTGAACCATCAGAGTCGTATGCGGCCGTTTGCCGTCTTGAACTGTCCAGAGCCACTAGCCTGCATTCGGAGCTCCCGCTAGACCGCTGCAGACAGCTTTGATAGCTCCGACGATTCTGGCTACCGACTAGTGGCTCCGTACGGCACCGGCGGGTGGTTCCGGACAGCATCGAATAGTTGCAGGTGATCATGGAAGGCTCCAAATGGTTCCGGGTGGTTTCTACGCTTCTGAGGGCTCCGGTCGCCCACAAGGCACTTCGGAGCCGGACGTTTCCGAGCTAGGTGTAAAACCTTTCCGGATTGTATTCGATGATGGTGAAGTGCTTGTGGGATGCTTGTGGGTTTGTGGGACCTATCAAAACTAAATAGCAGTCCTGGTGCATTGAAATGCATTGTATACGATCATAATAAATAATAGAGAATTAACAACCTGCCTGTCGTGGATTGAAGCCTAGTGCAATTCCTCTAGTTAGGACGTTTCACCAAGTAGAAGAAGTAATAAATTATTAGCAAAATGAATTTTCGTAATAAGTTGTTTTCAATTAATTGAATAATTTTTCCATTTTTTTTTATTTTTTACTTATTTTTGAGTGCATTAGGTGTGATTTTTTTCTAACATTGGGGTCCTTTCCTTTTTAAGTTGGTAGGCTGGAATTTCAGCCTGTCAGCTGTTGCATTGTATATTGTAGCAGTTTTCGAGCAGCTATCCAAAGTGTATGAATTTAGAAGACTGATTTTTATCGCTTCTGCTTCTTAATGAAGATTTTAAGAGTGTTTTGTGTATTTGTCAAGCCTCCAGAAAGCTCGTTGGAGCAAAAGTTTTCACTCGTTCTTTCAAAAAGTGATATTCAAATTTGGTTATAAAAAAATGATATGAGACCACCTGGACTACTTTCACTTTGATTCCAGATTCCATCACCTGATCTCTTGAATGCACTTTGAGATAAATGTAAACACCATCTTGTTTTACCATTTTTCGAGCAGGTACTCGAATTTAATTCTAGCTTTGTGGCTAAAATAATCTACACTGAAAATTGCAGGGTTACAAAAAACTAGGTGTGGTTTTGTATGGAGTGTTTACATGATTTCAGTCTTCAACTTTCAAACTCCATACAAAAACTAACTAAAATCGTGAAGGCCCTTATTCATAATAAACTCATACGAAATATGTTAGTTTTTTGTTTTCTATAAGTAAATATTGCAATACATGATTATTACTCCTATTCAGAGTCTAATTCACATAGAACGTGCGATCTGTATTGTTTATCAACTGCCTCGAAGCAGTTGGTAGTTATATCGATCGATATAGTTAATTTTTGCCGTTCGCGATACAAATGACCAAATTCCACCGTTTTACCAGTTCAAATTCAGTTCAAACCGTCACCAGACAAATTTGCTGCTTCGCGATAACAATCCGCCATATTTTTTATTATGTTATTAACGATATATTTATCGACTGGTGGTTAACATCGTTGGCGATATGTGTCTATAGCAATAATTTGGGTTCTACTAAAAATATATGTGTTGAAGTTTTTGTATCGGTTTTCACTAAATTGATAAAGCTGTTATGGCAATTTCAAATTATTTTTTGAAATCTATTTTGATATCTATTATATACTATTTTGTCTCTCAAAACTACCATTCCCTGTACGAAATATTTATTTTGATTTTTTTTTATTTAAAAATATAATAGTCTGACATTTATTCCCATTAAACTCATAAAGTATTTCACTGTCTCAAGGCCGCGAAACCGCTTCCTGAATCTGTCTTAGCCAATTCCAATTTCAAGACTGATGCTTGAAAACGTTGATGATATCTGAATTAATTGGACGCAATGCTAAATCTGCATCACATTTCTCAATTACACTGTTCCACGAAGAAGACATACAGCCGAACAAAATGTTTTCAGTTATAACCCTTGTGTACATCAGTGTACTGGAAACACCCAATCATTCTTTTCGTGTTTTTAACAATTATGACTATTTAAAAATTCGAAATTACTCCCTTACAGTGTTTTTGACACTTTATGTCAAGACCATGGGATACCTTCCCGATAATGTCTTAAATAATGCCCACAATGCCTATGGCATGATGCTTATGATAACTAATTTCATCGGATGCAAAGCTTAATCTGCGGCGCATTTCTGAACACACTGTGCCACACTGAGAACATGCAGTCTATCAAATTGTTCCCCGCCAAAAATGGTCCGGAAGATGCGTCACTCAAACACGCCCAGAGCGTTTGCATTCTCCCCTCGAATGGTCCAGGGCTCGTGTCCATAAAAGACTACCGGGCGAATCAATGTGCGATGTATCTCACATTTCGTGCGGGCTCGAAGTCTTCTAGATCTCAGCCCATAGTATGCACGATTCCGCGGCACAATATGCCTCCAGATTTCCCTGCTGATTTCGTTGTCCGAAGTAACGACCGTCCCAAGATAGCACAACCTCCTTTACTACCTTGAGATTGTCACCGTCAAGTAATACACTGAGTCTCCGGCAAGCAGGAACTTCGTCTTCGTTGCATTGATTCTCAATCATATTCTTGCTGCTTCGCGTTTGAGTCGGGTAAGTCGGGTACGCCTCACACACCTTCGCTGTTGTCCTACCGATGATATCGATGTCATAAGCGAAGCCAAGAAATCGGAGAGACCGGTAGAGGATCGTGCCACGGATGTCGTTGTCTAACCCCGCGCCTGGAATTACACCTTCCAGGGCAATGTTAAACAACAGACAGGAGAGTCCGTTAGCTTGCCTCAAACCCCCCCCCCCTAAATCAAGTTCGATACTCTCACCTTGCACTGCACCCCATTCATGGTGGCCTCTAACAGCCGGATCAACGTCCCAGGGAATAGGTACCGCTGCATGATGCTCCATAGCTCCTTCCGGTCTATGATGTCGTAGGCCGCCTTAAAGTTGATGAACAGGTGGTTCGTTGGGATCTGACGCTCTCGGCAATGCTGGAGAATCTGCCGTAGCGTGAAAATTTGGTCGGTGGTGGATTTGCCTCCAACAAACTCAGCTTGGTAGCTGCCGATGAAATTTGTAGCAAGAGGCGCAAGGATCTGGGACAGGATCTTGTAGGTGGTATTAGGAACTGTGAGCAATCCAGCCTGTCGCCCTTTTTGTAGACTTGGTGAATGACAGCCAGCTTCAACTTCTTTGGTAGTTCCATCTGATCCCAGATTTTCACGATCAACTGATGCATTTCGACGGTAAACCTCTCCGACCCCATCTTGAAGAGTTCGACCGCCAGTCCATCACGGCCCGCAGACTTATTGCTCTTAAGCTGCTTAAGTGTCTTTACAATTATGGTACGAGCCTGAATTCCCCTTTTTTGTAATAAGTCATGTAATATAAAGTTTTCGAAGTCGGTTTCGAATGTGAACATTGTTATTCCCCGCACGCAAATGTCCACATCAATCTGACATTTTGATCATCAGTTTAATTTTTCCCAGGAACATAGCTGAATATTGTCCACACCCATGGGTGAAAAGAGTTTTCCGATAAGTGGGCTAGAGAATCACAGGTGCCGCAAAGTCAGATAATGGCGGCCTTCACGATTCTAGTTAGTTTTTTGTATGGAGTTTGACAGTTGAAGGCTGAAATCATGTAAACACTCCATACAAAATCACACAAAAAACTAGCCTGCCATTTTCAGTCTAGATTATTCTAGCCACAAAGCTAGAATTAAATTCGAGTACCTGCTCGAAAACACGGTTTTGTTTACATTTATCCCAAGGTGCATTAAATAAATCAGGTGATCGAATCTGGAATCAAAGTGAAAGTAGTCCAGGTGGTCTCATATCATTTTTTTATAACCAAATTTGAATATCACTTTTTGAAAGAACGAGTGAAAACTTTTGCTCCAACGAGCTTTCTGGAGGCTTGACAAATACACAAAACACTCTTAAAATCTTCATTAAGAAGCAGAAGCGATAAAAATCAGTCTTCTAAATTCATACACCTTTGGGATAAGCCCACCTGTATATTATACTCACTTAGATAGCTGCTCGAAAACTGCTATACAATGCAAACAGCTGACAGGCTGAAATTTCAGCCTACGAGCTTCAAACAGAAAGGGTCCCAATACTTAAAAATATGTGGTGTCCGACTTTAGGTCGCTGCCAATGTATTTTGATTTAAATAAAAAAAAATATAGTTAATTTTCATGATTCTACCACAAAAACATTTACTAAAAAAAAACACTTAGTTTAATCCACTGTTTAATATTTGGAATAAAGACAGTGCTTCGATCCTATTTATTGTACAGCTCAAAGCTTCCTTTTTCATCGTGCCATCATTTTGACAGTGTTTTGTTTACAATTGGCGTACGGTTGCAGGTGCAAGCTCGCTATTTATTTTGCGGAATTCCGGCATGAACCAAGGACAAAAATGTAATATAACCGCGTTTCGTATGGTCCTAAACAATATTCGATAAAATCCAGTTTATAGCTATTTTTCGTTCGGTTTCAGTGAATTGGAAAGAGCGCAATAATTGGTTATGAAGTGTGCAATAATAGAATTTGGAGTTTTTGTAAGTGTGCAATATTTGGATCTATGAAAAGGTATGAGAATCAATATTTCTTGACATTTGTCTAACATTTTCTGACTTAAATAAAATAAACATACTATTTTTTTTAACAATAATGATGTATATAGTGTATACATCTCGTGGTATACGGTCTTGTGGTATAATCGTCAACTCGTACGACTTAATAACATACCCGTAATAGGTTCAAGCCCCGAATGGACCGTGCCCTCATACGTAGGACGGACTATCATGCTATGGTGGTAATCAATAAGTCACTGAAAGCCAAGCCCACAAGTGGTGCAATCAGGCCTTGACCGCCCACGGTTGTCGAGTCAAAAGAAGAAGAAGAATGATGGATATTAGGCACGCATAACATTCATATTGTGATTTTATCCATCTCAAACATATGAAACACGTTGTTTTGTTAAGTGTGCAACAATTGGCAAATTACCCTATGTGTGAAATTGAATTTCGCACAATTCATACATTCACTCTTTTTATCGATCTCATTTGGATTTTCGCGAAAAATGACTGTCTATATTCAGGTAATACCACGGTTACAGGGTTTCTCAAGCCAGCTCAACATCCTAACAGTACTTTTATAATACTTTACAGGGTTCTCAAGCCAGCTCAACATTTTAACACTATTTTTCTAAGCACTATTTTTAATCGATTGACAAAATCGTACGTACAATTCAAATCCATAAACTCTTTTCAAAAGTATATAGCACTAGTCATTAGTCAACTAGCCGGATAGTCAAGCTTTTACTACAGGGTGGCGGTCTATATGAGGCTTGAGCCCTCGACGGGCATGATGTTAAGTCATGCGATTTGTTGACTGTAGTACTGGACCCGCCAACCATCTAGCAAATAAATTGGATTGTTAGAAAAATAGTAACCGAAGGCTACTGGACTTCCCGTGACAAACATACATAAAAATATAGAAACAACAACAAAAGTATTAAAGAAAAATAGTATTAAAATCTATTAAAGAAATGAGGCAAAATTACTTTATAAAAAATAAACATAAACATAAACAAACACAACCACAATGGTAAATCATATAAGAAACTTTTATAAATAGGGCCATGCGTGTCGGTTTAGGATAACATTAATCCAAGTTTATTTTATGACCTGTGGTTCATACAATATAACATTCACTATATATCCACTATTTTTTCCAATTGAACAGGCTAGCTCTAAGTTTGTGCTCCAAATGAGTATCGTCATTTTCAAGTCAATATTTACTTTATTATCCGTGCAACATGTCAGTGAACTTTGTATTGGGTAGTTATGAATATTTATGTATTTTTTTGATTGTCAAATTATCTAAAAATGCTTTATGTGATACATGTTTGTAGAACAAACCAGCCTCGTTGAAAATCGTCAACTCGTACGACTTAACAATATGCCCATCATGAGTTCAAGCCCCGAATGGACTGTGCTCCGCATTATACGTAGAACTGGCTATCCTGCTACGGGTAATCAATAAATAAATGAAAGCCAAGCCCACTTACTTGTGGTACAGGCAGGACTTAACCGACAATAGATGTTGTGGTACATTCACATCTATGGATTTGGATAAAATTATTGTTACACTTAAATGATTACAAGTTGTGCCATATTGCCATCAAATGCAAATCGATGCTAATATTCGAGTCTTCATCGTTGCTAATATTCGAGTCTTGCCATCCGTTCATCCTCAGTTTGTTTGAAAGGAATTAGGTTGGTGTTAAATCTGTTTCCAGCTTCGGTTGTATCTCGTGTCTCTTGCTTCAAATCGCGTGTATCGCATGTCACTACGATATGAATGCGTTCCACTACGGTTTAATTGTGTTTCGCATCGTGGTAAGTCGTCTACTCATCGTTCAAGATGGTGGTGTGTTCAGACCTCTTATAGACCGTCCCACGTAGCTATTTGGTTATGTGGTATCTAATAAGTCTCAAACGCCTGTATAGGACGGTATGATCGTGCAGGTTGTTACGCCAAGAAGAAGAATCATCGTGTAGGATTCATTTGATATTCAACAAATATATTTTAAAATATATTTTAAATTTGCGTTTGAAGTAATTGATATAATTGATGGATGAAGCCAAATATTAAATGTACTACCATATAATATAAATATGCATTAAAAAAAGTCAACATGATAACATCAATGCAGTTTTTCAACAAATGTATATGCTTTCATTCCAGGTACCCATCGTTTTATTCTGCAAATTCGTCTGTTATAAGGAGTGAACAACTCGATGTGACGTGTTTTAGTTATTTATTAATTTTAAAAGAGACTTGAATGGTTTCATTTGTCTCTTTAGTGTTGATGTTGATAAAGTGTTTATATTATTTGTTCATGATCTTGCAAAAGTAAATCTGCATAATTTAGCTCATGCAAATAAGTGTATTAAATTATTAAATCGTGAAGGCTATGGCTACGACCATATGGTAATTGCGAAGTGTACATGTGTCAATGAAAATATAATAGAAGTCATAAGTGCAACAGTATTAAAAAATTAGTTAAATGTGTAAATGTTACTTGAAATAGAAAAAAATCAAATATAAGTATTGTTTTTGTTTATGATATAATTGTGGTATTTAGTGTGCTGTTTAATTAAAGTGCCATGCTGGAATGGTTTGTGAAGCAATAAAAATAAAATCATCATGCAAAAAGATATTTTTTTTACAAAGAAGCCACAAATGTTATAACAAAAGCGCTGGCCCTGATTGTATAAGTGAATTTACTGTGCGACACCAACAACATCATATGGTGACGATCTATCATGAATGGAACAATGCTTTATTTATCATTCAGGTAAGGCTATCATATAACTATTTTAATAATAAATGTTCAAAATATTTTATAATGTATTGAATTTTTTTCACGGGCTCACGAAACTTGCATGCATAATATTCATATTAATTGACGTTAACATTAGTTAATTTTGTGAATGATTTATATGTACATCGGGACTTGACCTTGCCCGGATATGCGAATAACAAGGATAATGAGTCAAATAATATATTGAGAATATTTGAAATTTGCCATGAATTAGAATTTTTTTTTTGTTCTGACAATTTTCTGATAACAGTTTTTTCAAATATCCTCCTCATAACGCATTGTCATTTTTATACAGCACCCGGTACCCGAATAAACGGCGCTCCACTGCACATATGTCGCATGTGTATCATAAGTAGCAATAAAGGATGTGCTAAAAGGGGTATTTTCAATTTCGGGAAAAATTTTGGGTATTTTTTTCAATGGCGCAACACCTAATGTCAGTTTTTGCATATTTGATGTAAATTGGTATATATGACATGGCTAAGATAGAACGGTATCCAAAGGATGTTTGAAGTGATCGTGGACATGTTAACAACCATGTATAAATCATTTTATATCATTATATCGTATCAAGAATCATTTTAATATGGCCAGCCAAGACTATTATGTTACAAATGAAGCCTGCCACACTTGCAACAAATATAGGTGGCTCTTTTGTGCCATTTTTGTACAATTGAATGTTTCAGTGACAGTGAAAATAGTTTTTGTTATTCAATTGACCCTACAAATACATCACTTTTCAAGAGGTAATTTAAATAAAGTTTTAATTGCAAAAATGTTTGGTGTTGCCAAAGGCACACCCCTTTTACATTAACAATACGATTTGACCGTTGTTTAGGAAAACAGCATAAACTCATCTTTAGTATGCATTTAGTATTTTACTTGAGAATCTGTTAAGTTTATTGAATCATCATCTATGCTGGGGAATATATGTCTTTGTTTAAACCGTGTTTGTAAGATAATAAACATTAATTTTCCAGTTCGATCAGTAGGTAATCTGTTTCGGGGTGCCTATTCTATATCAGATCCTAGTTGCCAATTTCTTATAAGATCTAATTAGATCTTATCTAAGCCACCGTGTAAATGTAACGGGTAACGGTAAATTTGTTGACAAGACATGATTCCTTAGAGTTATAAAAAATCTCTAGGTTCTCAATTTGAGGAAAAAGTATTTGCTCTTATGATTAAAATTGTTTAGTTTATAAATAATCAGATCGTCGTTTTGAAAACATTAATCTTGAATAAATTTAAAAAGTTAAATAACCATACTAATAAATTAATTAAAAAATAAATGAATTTATGATTTAATATAATAAAATTAAAAATTAATTAATACATAAAAAAAACGTAAATAAATAATTGATAAATAAATATATCAAAGAAATAAATAAATGAATGAATAAATAAATAAACAAATTAACAAATAAATAAATAAATAAATCTATGTATAAAAAATAATCAATATTTAAATAAATAAATAAATAAAATAATTAATTAATTAATTAAAAGATTAATAAATAAATAAAATAAATAAATAAAAAAAAAATAAATAAATCAATATATAAATAAATAAATAAATAAATAAATAACCAAATAAATAAGTAAATAAATCAATAAATAAATAATAAATAAACAAACAAACAAACAAATCGATAAATAAACGAATAAATAAGTAAACAAATATCGTATGAAATTATAGAAAAATATATTTTAACATAAACTATTGGGAAATAATTTTAATAAAAGTGACACAAATGCATTTAAAATATCATTCAAACAAAAATACCAAATATTTACCTGGGTAAAAACGAAGAAGTTAAAAAACCGGTAAAAAACCCCTAAAAATAAATACCGGGTTAAAAGGTTTAAAAGTTAAAAAGATAAAAGGTGATTCCTTGGTACAACACTGGTAGCAATATAGTAAATTGAATCGCTGTAAATATGTTGAAATTATAAAATAATAAATTAAAGCAGCGATTAGTTAATGCGAGATTATGGCCCTAATCATCCAAAGAATGGAGGTCCAGACAATTGTTTGGGGCATTGGAATATGAATATGAGTAATATAAATAGGAAACAAGAGAGCGGTATTGATACTCAATTATAATTTGCTCTTTTTAATTCGACTATGTTATGTGTCTATCTTGTTTGCATCAGTTCAGTGGTGGATCAAGTACTACGCTGACTGATCGGCTTAGTTGACCTGAATTCTTGAGTATTCGATCTACGCTCGATGAATTTGAATTTTACTTTTTCAATATTACGAAACTCTGAATTGCAAAAAATGTAGCAATTTTTTATAGTATTCAAGGCTAGAGTAATATTTATTAGCCCCTCATTAAACTACCATCGTTGCTTTACAGGGAGGCGAGAGAAAACAGTTTCATGAATGTGAATACAAAGCATGAAACATGAAACAAACACTCTCTCTTTGAATACGGCCGCTATTCACTGGTGTTTTGAGGGGTAGTATTTTTTATGACAGAAATAAAAGTTTTTACAGTTTTTAAATTGTTTTACGAGGCTATTAATAGTTGCTCGTCTGATTATAGTGTAAAGAAGAAGAGAGAATTAAGGTGAGTAAGAATTCATTTGACATACTGAAAACGCAGTTATAATGGATTGTGAAATGTTTTTGTCACACACATTGCAAACACATGATATGGTTTTTTGTTTTTGTTTATGTAAGCAAACAAAATATTACATGGTACTTATTTACATAGAGCATAATATTGAGTAGTCTTGTTACACACTGAATATTACACGCTAGTCGCATCACTTCTTTCAAGATTACTAAACATCGATTTCCATCCGTAACGTTCACCTGTAACTAGGACGGATGTTCTTATTTTCGGATGCGTGTTGCAGTAATCGCAAGTAGCCTATAAATGTTGGTAAGACCAAGCAGGTCGAAAAAGGAAGAAAATAACAGATACAAGAAACCAATAATGCATTATAAAATAATGCATACAACTTAAAAAAATATTTAAGATTGATCTGAAGGCAAACAACTCGTTAGAGTAAGGGTTGAAACTACCAATTACGTGAAGGAAGGTTTCATTTTTAAATCTAAAATTGATGGGTTAAATTATAAAGTAAAGTGTTTACTTTTGTTAAGGGGACATAGAATTAGAAACGTTCATGGGTGGAACATTGCTATAGGAGGTATTGAGCGTATTTGTCTACTTCCTAAAGCGAACCTTGAATTTTATTTCAATCTGTAGCTTAATCATACATCGTTCTTGCTGAAAAAGTGTAAGTGATAGCTAGTGCTGCGTCTATTATACATGTGACGAATAGTTTAATTATCATTATAACTGCAAATCGTGTAGGCAAATTTTAATATACAATAGTTGCTGATAAATCTTGTCATTTTTGGCAGTGTGCATCAATTTTTTATTTGTTAATAATAATAATTTTGCTATAAATTAACAATTTTTAAATCTTTTAGAAAGCATGAAAATTTTTAAAATTGACAAGACATGATTCCTTAAAGTTCTAAAAATCTCTCGGTTCTCAATTTGCGGAAAAAGTATTTGTCGTTTGATTGTCGTTTTGAAAAAATTGATCTTGAATAAGTTTGAAAAAATAAATCAACTATGACTGTTTGTATATTGCAGTACAACACCTTAAAGAAAATCGGATCTCCGTTTTTTAATTAACAAATTACTTCTGAAATTGAATAAATTTTTATTGAACTATTTATAACTGGGTGGATAAACCTACTGAATAGATTTCATTAACAATATCATAACAATTAAAATATTTTAATTTATATTAAAATATAAACAATATTTTTAAATACAATAACAAGTTTACACCGCAAAACTCAGCTAAAGACTTCTTCTTGTATTTGGACTATCTTCTCTCAACAAATTCTTTTACAATCAATGTTAAAAAATGGTTTATTTTTATGGCATTAGTTTATACCCGCGACATCACGACTGCATTTTGCGACTAGATAAATGCATTTCAACTGGCTCTCTGGCGAGAGAATGCTTTAAGGAAAGAGAAAATATATGCTTTGAATCACGTTGCGATTGTGGATAGTTTCTCGAGAGTTTCTTTTATCGTTAAATACCAGAAGATACAATACTTTCTCTCTGTCTGATGCTATGTATCAAGATTCAGTAAAAACGAACACACCGGTGCTCGAAAAACGATCTTTGTAAACGTCCAATCCTCTCGTTGGTGAGTGGGATGACGAGCAACAATTCCCAGTTCCTATGAAATGTTCTGTGAGCTAGGCCAGTTACCGCCATTCAGTATCTCAAGGTCTATATCGGATACAAAAAATGGGTGTGAAAGGGATATGCGAAGTTGGTCGGCGAGCAACCAACAAGCAATTCCGATTAAATTTGTCGTGTTGGTCACTGTGACCACAATCTCTATCCATCATACGTCTTACTGTCGCGAAACCGTTAAGTAGCATGTGCACAGTACCTTTCAATAAACATGCAATTGAGAAACAATTATTTTCCTTTGTGAATTAAGTGAGTTGTATTCGTCAAATGAGTAATGAAAACAAAACAAAAATTATGATATCCAAAACCCAACGAGTATTAAAATTATTGAAATACGCTTATCATACTGCGTGTTTTAATAATTGTTTTGAAGGGTGAAATTAGGCTTGGAGTCGCTCATATGGTGAGTGCCTTTCACACCGAGTGCCATATACTCCTCAAAGGGG
This sequence comes from Anopheles arabiensis, assembly GCF_016920715.1. Taxonomy (NCBI): domain Eukaryota; kingdom Metazoa; phylum Arthropoda; class Insecta; order Diptera; family Culicidae; genus Anopheles; species Anopheles arabiensis. Next base: position 57,415,808 of record NC_053517.1, on the reverse strand, counting down.
AAAATTGTCCGATACATCGAAAGAGTGCCACTAAAGAGAACGAGATGACTTATCTTTTTGAGTGGAAATGTACGAAAAAGTGAAATAGCAACGGGAAATAATACTGGTTAGAAAGAGTAAACACGTCCAACCTCCATGTTCTCTCTTACACAATACTACAGATTGGTTTAAAATATCAATTTGTTTCGCTCGCTCTCTCATGACAGAGAAGAAGCCATCTTCATTTCTCGCACTGGTTTTCCTTGCGCTTTGCGTTGTTATATGCGAAACTTTTGTATTGTGTCATAAACGAACTACTTGTCATAACGTAAACAACTTCGGACTTCTAAGATCGTATTTTTATTATTATAATATTAATAACAGTAAAAATAAAGCAACACTTATTGACAGGCGTGTGTTCGGGTGGGCGTCTGAACGAATAAAGACAAGCATTTCCGCGTTTACTAAAATAGCCATCAATAAATTGCCGTGTATAGGAAAGTCACCTACCGTCGCATTGTTTTTCGATTTTGTTTTTGCTCTATATCGATAAAAGTGACTATTTGTTTACAAGTTAAACAAAGCACAGTATTATCTTCGGTCAGTAATTTGATCTATACACATTTGAATCCATGAAAAAATCGAGGTTGCTTTCAATAGGTTAATGGTGAAAACAAATTTTCTGTGACAGTAAATGGGAATCAACTATGAGCCTACTCAAAGAAAATACCAGTGCACATAATTGAAAATATGTAAAAGATGTGAAAAAAGATGTTCAAATCAGTGCGATGAAGTTTTTACACATATTGTGCAATTGAATGTAACTTGGTTTCAAGTGTATTTCGGCAAGTGTTTCGGATGGTTAAAAAATCGTGTGATTATAGTTCTAACGTAGGCGGTTTGATATCAAGAAAAAATCAATCACGTACAGTGTAACAAGGAAAATTAATCAATGAAAACATAAAAGTGTAAAACAAATGTGTCGATACCGCAATATGTTTTCTTTATGATATTTAGGATACTAATAGCGCAATCGTTATTCTAGTGCACAAAAAGCATCAAACTAATAATGTTAAACCGCCAGAAAACCGTCTATAATAACGTTTTGCGTAAATTGTGATTATTAAATAAATAGCTTTAAACGAAGATACAAGCGTCCTTGTTTAAAAGGGACTGTGTGTTGCTCAAGTGATGTAAGTATGCAGTTTTATATACGTTATGCTTCATACTAACTATCGGCCTTTTACTAACCTTGAACTCTTGCAAATCCCCTTTAAAACTTTTGTCTCAGCTTAACTGAACTTGCCCTTACTTCAAGACGATAGCCTACAGGATTAATCATCAAATCGTCGGATTTGTTTATAATACAGCTTGAAAAATCTAGATCTGTTTTCCGACCTTAATCACAACCGTGCGCCCTTGGTGTACTACAGGTGATGCGGTCATGTCAAAGTTCATAATCGATAGCATGTTACCAAAATACGCTCAGTTCCAGCCGTTTATTAGCTCTCAGATTTCATCACAATCAATTTCCAACTCGAACTCGACAGTGTCGCAAACACCCAACTCGGAAGGCAGTCCATTGACTACTGGTAGTGAGGACAGCCCAAATTCACCACCAACCAGCAAAATGTATCCATTTGTTTCAAATCATCCGACTACACACACTAGCTACTCGACCATGCCAGGATTCTCTGGTTTAGATGATAAATCGTGCAGGTAACAAATAGAATTTTAATAAATGAGTTCAACGTTTAACAGATTTACCAAACGAAAACAAAAAAATATATATATTGCTTTTTTCAGTAGTAGGTATACCGATAGTGTAATGAATAGCTATCCTCCGATGGGAGTCCCTGGTAGCGCCAGTATTGCACAGTTTTACCAACAGGCAGCTGCGGTTTCTGCCGCGTCGGCAGGAGTCGGCGTTGACTCGTTGGGGTCAGCTTGTTCCCAACTTTCTTCATCCGTCGGTGGTGCGCAGTCTGGTCTGCCTGATATAACCCGTCATCCTTGGCTGGTTACTGGTGAGTAATGAATATTTTTATACTTTATGCTGACTTTATGCCATTAAAATAATTGTGTTAAAAACAGAGCAATGATATAGTTTTAGTTTTTGCTCCGTTTGGTTAAAAAATTTTTTTTTTTGTTTATTGGCCAATCAATATAGTTCGTTTATATCGTTTATTCGTTTATATTTTACTTTTTGAACTTATTGATTCGATACTCCAAAAATGTGAATGAATGTTTATTCATAAAAATGCAGTACAACAAAACTTTAGGTGTTTACACGCTACAGTAAAAATCGAATCGCCTATATAATATAAAATATTCATATACTATATACATAGTACCATCAGATTAGTTCTCACTCTTACATATTTCTATTCCATGTACTCTGTTTTATGTTATCCACGATAAATTGAATGATCTGCTGTCCTGTGTAGCATCGCAATCAGCTCTTCAGAAGTTTGCCAGTACAGGTTAGTATTAAAAAAAGTTTTGAGTCTCGGAAAAGTGTTGCAAATAAGAAACTTAACAAAATTATTAGTACGGTTAAGAAAGTATGAAATATGTTAACCTTATATGCATCAATTTATTTTTATTTAAGCTTATTACTACTTCCCTACCATACCTTTATGCACAGCCATATTTTTCAATTCTGTTGAGATCCAGAAGAGAGATATTCAAGCAGTGAATGTATTATTTAAGTAAAATATTTTTTCATGGTAGCGTTTTTATGGGGTTTTTATTTTAAACTATTATTATGACTGTTACCAAGCATTTGAAGCCATAACAGAGTTACAAAGCCACTTTTGTAGATTTAGGTTATTTGCAGTAAAGTATATTTTAGTGATCTGTTTATATACATACCTTACAATAATTTTACAGAAATAACTTTCATTTACTTACTTACTTATCCGGCGCTACAACCGCTTTTCAGTCTGGGCCTGCTTCAGGAGTGTCCGAAACCGCTCGCGATCTCGCGCCTTCGTCTGCCAGTCTGTTATTCCGGCCTTAATGGCGGACATAACTTTCTTAGCTATTTAAAAAAGACACAACTCTACAGCTTTTTGAAGGACTAAAACTAGTAATTTGTGAACATATTTTCATAATGCATATATGAAAACATTTTTTTCACGTTTTATAAACATATCAATCAAAACGTGTAAAAAAATCTGCAAACAATTTCTTGCAATATCCACCATCGATTAAATAAATCAACGGTTCAAACTGATCAAATCAGTTCAAACCGTTCCGTAAACTTTAGTAAAACCCGAATGTTTTGGATTGATACATGCACAGTTAAAGAATGTAATTGTTATCTGATAATGTTTCTGACCTGCACCCACTCACTTCACCATACTTGATTTCTTAGACCGCTATGCAGGAGCTTGTAAACGGCTTTTAGCAAATGCAGACGATTTCAATATTAGATACGCGTGGGATACCAATGAAAGAAAGAGCGAAAGCGAAAAAAGTAGTTCAGCCTTCAAATACGTATTCTATTATCTGTTAGTAGCTATTATCGAACTTTAAACCATTTCATTTATATTTGAGTCTTGCATAACAGATCGATGCATGAATTTATCAGACTAGATGACACACAAGAAATTATTGTTCATCCAATGCGATATGCAGCCGGTGAAGTTTAGTTGAATTAAAATTATTTTTTTAATCATTCATATTCTTCAGTCCCATAAGCGATCCTTAATTCCTTAGTTTATGACGAGCTTGGTTTTATTATTGAGCCTTTTGTCAAGCATGAATGAACGATATTTCAATTTATTTCATTTTTAAAGAAATAACCTATATTTTGACTAAAGATACATTTCAGTTTCTAGGACAATGAAAAAGGATATTACGATTGCTGATAAATTATTTAACAAAAATGTAAAGAAACTGTAGCTAGGATTAATAGCCTGGGGTTAGATAATGACAAAAATGGAGATAGATGGAATTGACTAAAATAATTTAGAACAGGCTAGATTTGTGGCAATATTTTTTCTAATTGGCGGGTCAAAATTGATCTAGCGATTTGAAGTATTATTTTTTCAATTAACGCTTTCACGACCATAAGATATCAAATACTAAATTTCCCAGTACAACAGTTATGTACATATAACGTAAAGCATATCATCAAAATGTTTTTTTTTTTATTCTTTATTTGTTCAGAAACAGTGTAAATGTACCAGTATTGGGCAGGTTTGTGCAGCAGTTTCACTAAAACTGCTGGAACGCATACAATTTTCATTGTTTTTCATGAAAGTGACATTATTTTGAACGATAAACTATCTTATTATGTTGTGCTATTTTTTATTTGCCGATTTAAATGTCTTTTTTAGAGATATTCGTGAAAATACAATCACTGTTTTTGTTCCCATTTTCGGCAGTTTGGTCCTATTTTCGGCAGGTTGTGCTCCTATTTTCGGCAACGGAAATACGGGTCGGAAAATGTTTTAATTAATGCAAATAGGCAGGCAAAAATGTTTGAAATAGTTTTACAATCTCACTTTCCTAAAATTAGTGTTAAAAGTACTTTACATATGTTATTTATTTAATTTTGCCCATTTTGGTCATTTTGTTGGCAGTTTTTACAGTTTATTTGATGTGAGTTACAAACAAAGAAGGTTTTGAAGAAAAGAGACAGTCTGTCGGAAATAGAGTACTGGCTCACAAATTATTATTTTACTCACATGTTATTGGATAATTTATAGTGAAATTGGTGATATTTGATACAAGAAATGTGGTTTTATGTGTCAACATACGCATTGTAGTGTTCTAATCGTGTTTTAAATGATTATGCAGCAAAATCAAAAGTGTGTTATTGTTTCAAGTTTCTGAGGAAGCCGACGACATTGAAGTGTCGAAAATAATTATTTACAGGGTATCTATTTTCGGCAGTATTTAAAGTGAATAATTACTTGTTTTTTTTCTGATTTTAAAATTCCTAACGAGCTAGAATAAATTCGACAACCATAGAAACTTTCATAAAAACCACACTTTCATTGGTTTACTGTTCTGGTACTCTTAATAACGAAACCTGCCGAACTATTGGCTGGCAGCAAATCTGCCGATAAATGTGAACTCTACACATTTGTTTGATCGCTTTGTTTGATATTTTGGAAAATATGAAAGGAAATGATGTGATACTTCGTATATGAATAACAAATGAGCATATCTCGTTTTGAAAAATATGTGTGGAGACTATTTTAAACGCGTTTTTGCGTAATTACACGTTTTTAGTTATCCTGCCGAAAACAAGTACACTGCCGACTACTGGAATACTGGAATACAGATACCCTACATTTGTTTTCACGGGTATATGCATTTTAACATTATCTTAGTACAACAGTCAATCCAAAAGTATTTCCCTTGATCGTAAAAGTTGTGTAATGCTGTGCTATGCAAGATGCCAAAAACCATGTAATGGCATATCTAAACAGCAATAATATGCAACCATACGCAACTTGCCTGTAATTAAGGAAAGACCATGCGCACCAGCTAAGTTATATATTAGAAATTATGTTAACAAATGTCCTTACATGAAAATATTTTCGAGCTTTTTTTGTTTTCTTGGCCTTAACTTCTTATGCAGGCATGGTGTCTTTCTAAATATATTTATTCCGCAATACCACAAAATCAGTCCTAGCAATAGAAGTATGATCCTATGTGATTCGAACCAAGTTTGGCCTTTTAATGGTCCGGAATGCGTCGGCATAGATAACCCTAGCTCTCCTGTACGGGACTATGTAGATTGATAAACTCTAACGTATACATCGCTTTCTCTTTGCCAAGGACAAAGCATCTCGAAAAGCTGTCCTGGATCAGTTGTTACTGCAGTTAGAAAGTGGTAACACCACAGGAAGCAATCGACGGGTTATTCAATATTCTAACCAAAGCTGGTTTGAAAGGATTGACCTTCCAAAAAATAAAGAGATTCTGGATTGGTTTCTCTTGATGGCTCGCTGAAGTTCGGTATACCTTTGAAATTATTGTCAGGAATGCCTTTCTTCTGCGCTGGCGATATAAGGAGTCTAATTTCACACGCAAGGTTTTTACTTACGTCAATTTCTACCCAGCGGGACGGGTGATTTTTGTTGTAATGGACTTAAAGATTTTTTTTATGCACGGAGCAAACTTTTTCATGTTTGTTTTACTTTTTTTATAATATGGGATGGTATGATTTTATTTGATATCACGTAGAAATCTGTATATTCTGTATCTGTATATTTTATGTTACATTCAGCAATTCATACTTCGAGTAGACATTGAAACCGATCAATTATTACAGACTGTTAACAAATACATGCATGAAAAATAATAAATAATAAATAATGAAGTAAGGAGATACATTTGTACAAGATAAACGTTAAATGTGGGCATAAAATCATTCCATCATTCCATTATGCTTTGAGTGATAATTACAATTGGATGTTAGAAATAAGAAAACAAGTTGGTTTGAAAAGTGTTGATTTTAACAAACAAGGAGAATGTTTGTTTATTTTTGTAAAGCAATAAATAGTTTGATTGGTTTCATGCTTTGCTGTTTAGAAAAACACATGCTGTAAATACTAATTAAAATTATTAATTACATTAAAGCTGTAAATACTAATTAAAAATAATAATCTCGGCATACAAAAACATCTCAAATCTTAACATTACTACAATGTTCACTTGCTATACTTCCAGATTGGATGAGCAATCCTTTTGATCGGGTAGTCTGCGGCGATTTTGCAGGTAAGTTATATTGACCAGATGCAGATATCAAGATAAATATGTTTGGAACTTAAAAAATACATAATGCGGTATTATGAAGATTCAAAGAAAAGAATCAAGTTCAGCAAACGTGATTAAAACTATTGAAATTGTACAATTTTATCATAAGAAGCTGTTTTTGTTATGGACGTTATTGATTTATAACATCATAGCATAACACCAGATATTTTAGGGGCTCGTTATTTCTTGAACTAAAAAACAATAACAAAAAAGCGGGAAAAAGCCATTTTGGATCATCTTGTTTGGCTCAAGATTAAAGTTATAGGTTAGTTTTCAAAAATTACAGACATTGCTTGAGTAAAAATAATCAGATTAGAGGGAAAATTGAAGTGTCGTTTGAATATTTTATAATTTCAATTCTTTCACATAAAATAAATCACAAAAAAACTATCAAACGCAGTCGAAAGCTGGATGCTCTCAATACACTTGCTGAACACTCTCTTAATTCACTAATTCACAAGATACATCGAGACACAAATTGGGCTGTGTTTCACAGTTTTTGTGTTGTGTTTAAAATCATCTCGCAAGCGGAGACATTTTATCTTACCCTAATTTAATGAATGTTAAAAAGAATCCAATCGAGTTCAGTATCGTGTTCGTGGACCGGGCAATCATGGAGATAATATTATCATTTATGTAATTTATCTGAACATTTTCTTTAAATTAAACTGCTGATAATTTTAACTTACAGCTTTGGAGATTCAGTTATATTCATCATATTCAACAAAAAATCCAATAACTGTTCAGTTATTTCATATTATATTAATCACGTCAAAAGCTGAGCTGCGGTTGACAGTTCTTTGTGATGATTAGAAAATCATGTGGAAACTTAAAAATTACTGTGATGGATACACAATATGAAGATGTTGTTGAAAAACGTTCCGTGGTTTATATTGGAAAAAGACTTGAAAACTCCTGTAACATGGTGACATTTTTTTGTGAATGCAAGACGTCGTGAGTGGTGAAAATTGTGAGCACATTCGAAAGCGGTGGGTAAAATTTGTGGTGGCCCTTTTAATTTTATCTTATGTGAGTGTGTGTCATTTCGTCGCATGCGCATGAAAATAAATCGATAGTTGTGGTGATTCTATTGGGATGAACAGAAGCTGAGCTTCAAAAATATTCTTATTTTGGAATTTTTACAATAGAAAATTATGGAAGTTGAAAAAAGTGTAGAAAAACGCTTTAAATTATTTTTACTTTCATTTTTTTTAGGATTTTAAAGAAAAGGCCAGAAATGTAAAGGTGTAAGATTTTACAATGATATATCAGTTTCCACATTACATTTGTAATTTATGTATTGAATATGATTTCGATCTAGTCTCATTTATTGTTAAATTTTTTTATTCATCACGAACGACCTTAACGGCCGCATGGATTGTTTTGTTTTGATTCGTTTTTAATAAATTTGCTTATGAATCAAAATAAATAATAATAATACTTGTTTTTATTTGTACATAAAAATTGAATGATTTTTCCTCTTTCGTAAACAAATACATTTGTTTCTTGAAATAAGTGTTACCAAGATTATCAAAAGGAAAATAATAGTGTGGGAGAAATATCCTTTCACAATTATTAAAGAATTATGCTCATTTGGTTTTTTCCGTTTTTCTCGTCCTAGATCAATCGATGTTAGGTTATATTGAGGTAAAATAAGCGATTTTATTTGACAATCTTTCTTCTCTTTGTTATCTTGTTTTTTTTAAATCTATACACCTTTCAGGAAATGTGTGATGTGTCCAATGTATGTTATAATGCCACGCCCAAATCAGATTTTTACTGATGATAAGTTTGCTCTCCTTTTTCATCCTTGTTGCTATCGTTGACTTTACTTGCATTTCTTTGTTAGTTTGTTTTATTCATGGTTTTGAATGCTCGAATCCTGTCCGACGTACAATTGCGTCGTTTTACAGCGGTTTCTCGGGCGTTGCGTGATGGAATGATAATTGCCATGGCTATCTTTTGAACAGCTACTACGATTTTGAGTGATTTATGTAAGGAAATAGATCCAGTCAAACAATTTGTTATAGGTAGCTGAGAGCTGTTTTTATAAAAAAGCTACACTTTTTGCAATCACAACATGTTAATAAATGTAACTTCTTCTACATTCTGTGGCATGCGATGGCTTACTTTAAGTTTCATATAGTTTCATAAGATAATTTGTAAGCCGGTCTCGTAGTACAGTCGTCAGCTCGTGTGACTAAACAACATGCCCGTCATGAGTTCAATCCCCAAATAGACCGTGCCGCCATACGTAGGATTGACTATCCTGCTATGGGGGGGAATCAATTAGTCACTGAAAGCCAAGCCCACAAATGGGTACAGGCAGGCCTTGACCGACATCGGTTGTTGAGCCAAAGAAGAAGAAGAAGTTCAATTTGAATGTACACCTGATATTCATATATTTCTGATATTTAAAAGTGTTGTTCATCACTTCCATAAAGATCAACTGCGATTGAATGTACTTTTTCATCTATTCTTTCGCAGTCTATCGTTGATCGTATACTTGTTGTTAACATCGTTTTGTTTTATATGTTTACGATGAAGCTATAATAAATTATTCCTACATCCCATGAGCCAAAGAGTATATGTACACTTACGATAATTAAGCACTGGAAATCATCGGTCGTCACTACGTCTGGAATCGAATGATAAATATTTAGATATGGAATACCCAACGTTGATTATTTGTAATAACACGCACAGTTGGTACACCTTTCAAATAAAATAAACTTGTTCCCACTAACGAAGCAACGTATAATACACAGTCAAAATATAATGATTTTCTTTTACAAACAGGGGAAATAACATTGTTCATTCACGGTAATAGTTTGTTTTGTTTCTCTTTTCCAGTTTTTGGACTAGTGCTACTAGTCCACTAGTCTGTCTAGTGATTAGCGACTAGCGCTACCAGGACTAGTCTGTGTGTGAAAATAGCTTTTTGTTGCAATAGCAACTGTAATTTAACGTAGTTAACAAAGAAAAATGAAATAACTTCTGTCTTGTCGTACGAAAGCACTCATTCTTTTTTATGTTTTCTTCTGCACAATCGCTTATTTTACAAGTGTGCTACGACTCTACTGACTGTACTTAAATCTTCCGGTATGTTCCTTGCAACGATAAAATGGGGTTTTAAAGTGTTCTGTAATTGTGATAGGTTAAGCAGATTTTCGCAAATTAATTTATAGTGAACCCACCATCGGATAGTATTCAGCTTTGCACTAAAAAATACTGCAACTGAATATATGTACCATCAAATTGTATATCACGTCTATTGTATACATTAATTTTTTTTGCATGATGGTGCTACTAAATGTTCAATGAGAAAAAAAACTTTCATATAACATTAAGCGGAGATCTCCATACCATAACATCATTGCCGACGGTGATATTGCTCATGAAAAAAAGTTTAAGCATTGCATAGTATTGAATTCTTCTTGTTCGACAGACTTTTTGAAGTTAACGTATAGTTTGACGTTAACGTTTAATTTAATATAAATGCTAATTCATTTCTTTGTTGATCACGTATTCAACTGCTGGTTCAACGGAAGAGCATGACAACGGTAGAGCAGCCCCTTTCATTAGATTTACTTAATGTCACAAGAAATATTCCAATAAATTTGACGGCTTTGTGCTATTGCGACATTGGTTTTCCGGGAGAACGTACAAGCTCCTTTACCAAGGGTGCAAAGAAAAATGGATTGCGTTTACATTGAAAGCATGCAGCAAATGAAGAATTTTTTTTTGAAATATATTTTGTGTTGGTAAAGTGGGTTATCAAGAAGGCACCAAACATTTGTTTAATATAGTTATTTAATAAAAAAAATATTTATGGTTTTTTTTTCATTCGTTTGAAAATAATATCTGCTAGTTTTTGTTTTTGATTTAAAGATTCAAATGCGATATAAAGTGCGACATTGCACGAGAAATAAACAATTAAAATTACAATTAGTTTCCTTTCCATAATATAAAACAATCAACTACTAGATTTTGCACTGTACAAAATATTTTTTTTCTTATACTTGCTACTATAAACCAATATTTACAATTGTAGCTGTGACAGATAATCAAAGATTATCAAAAGTTATGCTGTGTGATAATTATTTGATGAGTGTAAGTTTCACAAATACATAATTGTATATGTACTCGTTTTTCTATGGTATATGATTTCTTCTTTGCTATACATCGTGTGAAACATTGAGAAACAAAATGGATAAAATAGTTGTTTCATAATTCGAGTTCCCATCTGTGTAGAATCATTAAAACATTGTGTTGCCTATTTTATTTATTGTACAAAATACAATTATGTTAAAAATTTCGTGACACTATTTCTCGATTCGACAACCCCAAACAAATGGGGGAAACAGTCATTACAGCTAGAGTTAAAGATGTAAATAGGTCGTTCTAGTGACTTTAAATTGTAACGTTCCCTTTTATAACAGCATTTACTCTTCTTTTTCCTCTTCTTCCTTTGGTTCAACAATAGTTGCCAGTCAAAGGCCTACCTGTACCACTTGTGGCGTTGGCTTTCAATGACTTTTGGATTACCCCCCATAGCAGGATAGTCAGCTCTACGTATGGCAGCACGGTCAATTTTTTGTTTTTTTGTCAATTGGGGCTTGAACCTATGACGGGCATGTTGTTAAGTCGTACGAGTTGACGACTGTACCGGACGAAACCGGCTCTATAGCTTAGCTCTATAGCTATATAGTATTTACTCTATAGCTTGGAAATACATTCTCTAAAAAGTAATAAACGATAAAAAATGATAAAAAAGTAAGAACGTCTGTTGATTCCTCAACCCATTGCAATACCATTTTAAACAATGACTAAAATATTCGATAAGAGTTCTGCGTTGGAAATGCTAAGGATACAAAAACATGTTGTTTTTTTTATTGTATGTCAAAAAAACTCTGTTTTGAGGCTATAACAAAGTTTTCAATCGAAATTGTTTTGTTAAATATTCTTACAGTAATAAGGACGGATGGAAAATTCTGTGGAAAATTTTATGTTTAATAGATTAGAAAAATTAAGAGAAACGAGAAACAAAAAGTACACTGATGTTATCGCTGTCACAAATGTATTGATTTTTTTTTATTCAGAAAGAACGGCTTTGGCCGTATTGCTTAACTAAAATGTATTGATATTCAAGAAAATGCTTTACAAAGGAGTTCAAAACAAGCAGTACACGTGCAAGAAATACAAGTACAGAGGAACTTTACACCAATGTGCTTAGTATTACTGGAGCAACGATATTGGTGAGAAATTTTTTAACAACGATTGTCTGGATTGTGGGGGAAGTTTTTCGTATTATCGTTGTATTGTAGAATTATTGTTGCCAGTTCGTAGTCAAATTTCTGACATGCACACATTTCATACTCATTTCCTTACACCAGCTCGTAAGTCTCAAAAATGATCATAAAAATATGCAACGCTACATTCAAATGCATGTGACTGTTAGGACTATGATTGACAATAATCGGAATATTATTGTGACTATTATTCGGTCAACAATGTGAAAACGTGGTTTTATGTTCATACTAGAATTTCTATACGTAGAGGTATGGATGACAATGAATATGTTGCTCAGCAAATGTATAATTTCTATGCTTGGAAATAATTAAATATATTTGTGCTGCTTTGCTAGCGTGTAAACAGATCGTTTTTAGAGGTATTTTTGATGCGTATGGAATGAATGTTTGACTTATGGTGCATAGTAGGCGCGTAATAACTAACACTGTTTTACGACAACTCACTAGAATCAGGAGCGTAACTAAGCGTTGGTAGGTAAAAAATGTATGACATCAGCAATATTGCTGTACCTATTTTGTTGTTTCTGTCTGTACAGTGTGATATGTTTTTCTACACCAACACATATTCCATTTACATCACAATAAATTTGTCGTTCTTTTACATGATTTTCAACACCCTAAGAAGAACAGTCAAACTCAGTCCAGCTTGAAACGTTGAAAATTATGTGCAGAACTGAAAATGTATTGTGATTTATTACGATACGTGACAGATTTTGAACTTGCAAGCGTTAAACAATGCGGTTCAGAATGGAAAGGTACTAAGTGAGTACAATTTGTATAAAATTTTTGTTAAAAAAAATTATAATCAACTATTGTTTCCTTAAAACGGTGAATTAATCACACTTGTTTTATAATAACAGATTATTTTTAAATGTTTTTATAGTGATCAATCAGTAATATGTCTCATCTCATCATCAAACTCAGAGATCCGCAAGGGATTTCATTATTATCCTTGGTTTTACGTTGTATATGTATATGTATATGTATATGTATATGTATATGTATATGTATATGTATATGTATATGTATATGTATATGTATATGTATATGTATATGTATATGTATATGTATATGTATATGTATATGTATATGTATATGTATATGTATATGTATATGTATATGTATATGTATATGTATATGTATATGTATATGTATATGTATATGTATATGTATATGTATATGTATATGTATATGTATATGTATATGTATATGTATATGTATATGTATATGTATATGTATATGTATATGTATGTATGTATATGTATATGTATATGTATATGTATATGTATATGTATATGTATATGTATATGTATATGTATATGTATATGTATATGTATATGTATATGTATATGTATATGTATATGTATATGTATATGTATATGTATATGTATATGTATATGTATATGTATATGTATATGTACGGTGTATATGTGTTTTCAATAAATATTGAAAAAAATGCAGAGCGGGGTATGGTATGACTTCATCAACCGTTGAAGGCCGTAAGGAATCGTCACTTTCGCCGATGAACTCGATTGCCGATAGAATTTAATATCAGACAGTCATAAATAAATACTTCTCCAACCAAATCTCTATGATTCTAGGGCTTTTTTGCTATGGAACATTTCCTAGAGTAAAATACTGAACTTTCTCCTTCACAGTTCTTTACCGCTAGCCAAGCTCTTTTATTCGAGGGGTTAAACATTTCAAGGCAATTCCCTGTAGTCTCAATGATAGTGGAATGTCAACAATTTACGGTCGTCATATTTCATCATCAGTGGGGAAATCCAGGCTTACAAAACTCCCCTCCCTGTCGACCCAAACTTCACGAAGCCATGCTTGAGAAGCGATGTACAACAGGAAACATTTTAGGCCAACGTGGTGTTGAATTTGGTGTTGAAAATACTGTCTCTGTCTCTATCACGCAAGGAATACACCGTGTGCTATGTATCAAGGTGTGAAAGCAGCCATCTTTAGTTAATTAATAAGTGTTTAAGAATATTGCCAAAGTACCTATTTTCATTCAACATATATTACGAACCATTCTGCCCTATACAATGAAACTACAGATGAAGTATTATTATTCTTATTCAATGCATTATTTGTACCTGATATTTAGGTCTCTTGAACGTATAATGAGACTGTTAAATTAGAATATAGACCATTTCATGCTAAAGTATCATGTTATGGTGAGGCTCAAGGTTGATCGGAAAATTTTTACCGGAATTTACTTTTTTCCAAATATTTCTATAGAGGTAGTTTTAAAAGACACAAGTCATATGCTTTATGCCACAAGAAATTAATTTTGATGAAATATTATGACAATCTAATATCAGGTTTTTTTACGGCAAATGTAGTGTAAACGGTCACTAAAATGATAATTAAAAGGTATGGCTAAAACTGATATATTGTTACCCTGTGTTATTAAATACGTGTAACTGATATATTGATGAGTTAGAAGTTAAATGTTTTGGATAAGACCACACATTCATGGTGCCAACATTTAATGATAAATTGGAGGGGGAGGGGGGGGGTGCTGAGATTCTAGCCAGCTATTTTAAATATAGTTTACAAACCAACAAGCCAAAAAATTTTCCAAGTCTCGGATTTTTAGCTTAGATTATTTAGTTTAGATTACAGCCGTAAAAATATGTAAATATGTAAATAAATATATTAGATCAGATTAGCCATAAATTATTGAAGTTTTTTTGGCAGAAGCATAAATATTTTTTTTATTGAATATTACTATTCCATTTTAATCTTTAATTTATAATTTTTTTTAATATAAACTATATTTCAAAATACTGTAACCCATTTCAAACAGATCGAAAGAAAACAAAATATATATGTTAATACCAATCTTTTTTTGTATACAAATGGTAAAATACAATATGGTGGACTGAAACTGTAATATGGATAAAACTAGGATGATGAAATTGTTTCACCGATAGGCTGAAATTTATTCTTTATTGTTATAATTATCTAGTTATTGCATTAACATTATGCATTATGCAATTTGATTGTTTTTGTTCGGAAATAATTGTACGAACTGTAATAGATATATCATTTGACACACCAGAAAGTATAATATAGATGTACATAAATGCTCAATAAATACGTCACTAAACGTACGAGTAAAGTCAAGTGATATAGCAGTGCAGTGAGCAATGTCATTTGTGTTCATTGTATACTTTTCGATGTCGATGTGAAATCAAGATCACGATAGATTAGCATTGAGCATTTCTTTATTGTATATTTTCGCTCAGGTAAATGAGAGTTTGCATTATAAGCATAATTAAATATACATTTATTGCACGGAAGAAAAGTGCCGTACTAAAAAGTGTGTGGTAAAAATGTGTGATGAATGTTTTTAATCTGCTTTTCGGGGTCTAGTTGTTCATGAAGGAGTTTTCGGACACTCGGAGGAGTTTCGTTTTATGAAACTGGCTCATTTTGTGAAAAAGTCTTGCAGGTTCCGACACGAATCAAAAAAACTATTGTTGAAATTTTAGTTCTTATACTTCTCCAACAAAATGGATCAATAATAATGACAGAGAAATTTTGCACTACAAATATCTTCTCAATGATTAGGATTATAGATTTTATTTGTTTTTATCCACGTTTATATACCCATCTTACCGGCACATTTGCGGCCCTACAAAAATATTTCAATCTTCATAAAAATTATAAGGCAAAGAGCCTCCCGCATAATGAGTTTTTCGTATTACGAGTGAAACACTGGAACGAATTAAACTCACTATGCGGGGTTCCTCTGTATGTTTAAGGGAAACATAAAAAAATCCTCAGCAAATTTCTTCTGTTCCAGGACCTAACGGATGTCCACGCCGGCGCGGTCGTCAAACCTACACTCGGTTTCAGACGCTTGAACTTGAGAAGGAATTCCATTTCAACCATTATCTAACCCGCCGACGAAGAATCGAAATTGCGCATGCCCTCTGTTTAACAGAGCGACAGATAAAAATCTGGTTTCAAAACCGTCGAATGAAATTAAAGAAAGAACTTCGTGCAGTCAAGGAAATCAACGAACAGGTACGTTATATCCCTGTGCATGTTCAAAGTCAAACAACCAAGTGAAAGCACTTCGTTTTAACGATTTTTATAGCAAGTCTTATAAAACATTTAAAATTAAATCAATATTCCCATTTCACAATAACAGGCTCGCCGCGAGCGTGAGGAACAAGACAAAATGAAGAACGAATCGCTAAAATCCGCCCAACAGCATCACAGCCAAAAACAGGCTCAACAAGAACACACCGTTGTTGGCTCTCAACAAACCAGTAACGGGGGTGGAACTGGTGGAGGAACTGGTGGAAGTGGTGGTGCAGGAAGCGGTGGTAGTTCTGGAAACCTTGGAAGCCACCTGCATCATCCTTCAATCGTTTCGCAAAATGATCTGAAACTTGGGCTTGGTGGAATGGGAGTCGGAGTTGGAGGAAATCTCAGTATGATGGGAGGTCTGGATAATAAAACGAATCAAGACATCCTTAAAGCAGTTAGTATAGTTCAATGCTAAACCTATTCAAACTATAGCTTATTTCAATAGAATCTTTTGTTTTTGGTTTAGTACCTGACATAAATTTCAGTATGTTTTGGTCCTTCCTAATTTGCTTCCTTTCAAGAAGAAGATGGTCTGTTTTGTATTTGCACGCCACACAATGCAGCAGAGCGATACTCTTTATTTTAGTATACACGGCATGGCGACATGATAAAATTGTTTTTGAATTGTAATCAGTTAAGATGTATTTTACATAATTTACATTGATATAGTTTGAAGTATCGATACTCTAACGTATTGTAAAACTGAAATCAGTATTTACCATATTCTTACTGCTTTCTCTCGAACAAGCGTCAGAGTGTTTTCAACCTTATTATATTTTTAATAAATTCATTTTCCTCTGCTGGTTTGATTCTTATTAACTCTTAAAATAATTCTTTTCAATTTTACTTTACTTTTGTTTTCTGCTTAATTTTTTTATGGCCAAGTAAACTTTAATAATTAAAACGCGATTATCAAATGTATACAACTAAATATTCTTTCCCATGATACATTAATTTCTCTCTTCCAGGTTATGCAACATAACAAACGATGGGATTAGAGTTTTTTGCATAATCACATAAAAGTGTTTAAATAATGGATCATTATTTTAAAGCACATCTTCAGTTTTGATTTATACAACGTCTTATGTTCAAGGAAGTTTTTTAAAGCATTGGATGGCTAAATGTCTTATTAATTTAAGTAATTGTTTTAAACACAATATTGAATCATTTATACTTCTCAAAATACTCGTTCCTGAAAATACTAACAGCTGACGGATCACTTTTTGTTTACCAAATTTGCAGCAGTTAATTTTCAAAATTTTCTTTTTTCTTCTCTTTCTTTTCATTATTCCATTAATGTACCTGTCATATGTTATGATTATTTGATTGGTCTTCTTGACACTTACTTGTCATATACGAACGACATTTATGCAATGTACAGCACAAACTTGAATACTACCAATGACTGGATGAGTTAAGAACAAAGATACATTCAAATTGCTGTCCAATCAAACAACGCTACTCTGTCCTGTCTACACATTTCAACTTTCAACTGGATTAAAAATGGCGGATAAGTATTCAACGCTTAGTAAAAACACTGTAATTGGAACAATGCGGCATTGGTCACAAACAAATTGACTTCAATATCTCTAAAGGAAACGAGATATGGAGACTTACCTATGCTATTGCTTTTAATCCAACTTCATTTGAATGGTTATCCACCAGCTGCAGGAAAAACAGCACAGCGCATAGATGACACGGAACATCCCACAGAATCGGAAAATAGCATTTTTAATGTAAACATTATAGATAATCAAAATATATCTTTTGACCGTCTTTGCCCTAACATTTGAGCAAATGAATACGATAGGCACAATCAAAGAGCATAACAAGTAAAAGTCATCTTCAGATAAACAATAGTGGAGAGCTGCATCGTAAACCCACATTTGGTTAGAAACAATAAGTTCTAACAACAATCAACAAAGTTTGTCTCCATATATTTTTCCATTCAGCTAAGTTACATAAATAAGTGTAGTTTATGGAGAAAACAACACTTCAATTTAAAACGCTGTAACGAAACAAAACAGGACGTAACTTAACATAGAACTCGTCAATCGATAGGTGTATAATGATAAGATAGAAACAAATGATACGTACTAGTTTGTAAGAAATTAATAATTATTTTTTGCGATTCCTTCCGTGAGGATGATCATCATGATGTGTTCTGGTAATGATTTAATACCACCAATCCCTTTTTCCTTATCGAAACAATTTTCCTTATATGTTAACCAGTGTCCAACGTATTTTTTTATAAATGCTAATATATAGCCGCAATATGCTTAAGCTTCTTCAAGACTTAGTAAAAGTCATAGGATGGACTAGAACATAAATCTAAAACATTTTTCAGTTACAGTTGCAACGTTTGAAGTATGTAAATTAATGAATTTAATGAATATTTGCTTGAGTGTATTTGTATTTAATTTTTTAAATATAATTTAAATTTCAAAAAATACTCAAGTTGAACATAATCACCTTTCCTACAGCATACTACTATTATATTGTTGTCTAACGTGACGCCCGTCCTCATATTTTTCATAGTTTTTGTTTTGTTTCTTATTTAAGTGTAAGTCTAGAATTTGAACTCTAAAAATAATTTTAATTCAGATGTTGTATTTGGGAGATAATCGAATGAACAGTATAACCGCGATTAAATATCAGTCAGATGCAATTAACATATTTTTCAGCGCTCGTTCGTGCGTTTGTTTTACTCCGATTAGAAAGTAACAGTGACAACAAAGCGTTTAAAAACGCTCACCATATACGTAATTAACATGTAGACATTATTTAAGAAATGCGTCATTATATACTAAAATATGTGTAAAACTATCTTTAACAAATTGAGACAAAATTTAAAACATCAAAACAAAAACAAGAAAAATAAAAAAAATATAAAAGTAAAATATGTTTCCTGTCATCACTCAAACAGATCCATTTGATGAAGTCTACAAGTGTGAATATTCAGCTTCATTATCATTTTAAATTTATTTTCTGTGATGTCATGTCATTCATGTGCATAACATTCTACGCAGTGTGTACACCTCAAGAATATTAATGACGTAAATGAAAATCTGTCCATTTGTTAATACGTAATGAAAAAAGTAAATAAATACATGCATACTTACGCATATTTATATAAATACACATTAAAACGTAAGAACGATTAGCGCATCAATAACCAAATGCAATAAAATGATGCTGGCCAAAAAATCAGCAACATGCATTTTAAACATCTTACCACTGTTTAATACTGTCTAAAATAAATATTGGTTTGGTTTTTAACTTTTTCAAAATTTGTCATTCAATATATATACAATGAGGTGTTGTGAAACACAATAACAAGTATAAATAAGTGAATCAAATATTGTTTTGTATTATCCATATGTCAAATTAGTTTTGGTAACTTAATTCCATCACATTTCTGTTTTTGTTTTTTGTTAATATAATTTGATAAATTCTTAGGATGTAAACAAAATATGGACTGCAATGACAGAATCATGAAAATAGCTAAAATAGCTAACAAATCAGCATGAATTTCGGAAATGAATGAAAAACATAATATTTGTGATGCTGTATGTTGTTAAAAAACATGAACACGGAATACGTAATACGAACCAGTAATTTTTCTTTAAATACATAAAGAAAAATAAGTATATATATATATATATATATATATGTATATATATATATATATATATATATATATATATATATATATATATATATATATATATATATATATATATATATATATATATATATATATATATATATATATATATATATATATATATATATATATATATATATATATATAATTATATTATAGCCAGTTTAAAACTTTTTTTTTCTTGCCATAACTGATACATAATTTTTTTTTTCGAAAAAATCATTTGTGAACTTATCTTGAATTGTATTCTTTCGGTTACATTCTTCTGGATCTCATTCAAGAACCCCCAAGAATCTATACATGTGGCATTATCAAATCGGACATACGTCATATTTCTTAAATAATAAGCTAGTTTAGAAAGACTGGCTGCATGTGGCAAGCATTTTATTGCTCAAAATTGAGCAACTAAATAGGGAGTGCTACCTAATGAAAATGATAACTTGGAATACGTAAACTGACGTAGAATATAGATTTGAACGAAATGTGAAAATATTCTATAGCATATGTGTGTGCAAAAAGTGAGGATGAACAAAGAAAAATCGATTCGATGTATTGTTTTTCTACATGACAATGTAATATGAATAAGAGCAAAAAATACAAAAAATAAAAAAGAAAAATCAATAAATTGCATGAATTCAACTAAAATCCACTAACTTTATTGTTTTGATTGATACGGAATAAACTTCTTCTTTGGCGCAATAACCGTTGTTGAACGAAGGCCTGTCTGTGCTATTAATGAGCTGAGCTGTGACTTATTGGTTCCCCGCAGCTGGATCAGTTCTACTTATGAGGGAGGGGGGATGATGGTGAGGAAGGAGCACGATCCATACGGGGCTTACGGCAGGAACCCATGACGGGCATGTTATTAAAAAGAGCAAGTTGACACTAGACCGGACCAACACTTTAAACTGTAGGCGATCAAGGGACATTTTAACAAAGCCTGTCTGCAGGGTTTATGTTTTGGACTTGTTGTTTTTATTTCAACATTTTCATTTTAACTTGATGGATTCTGGTGCTCGAAAAAATTCAAAACAGTTATGGATAGCTTTACAAATATGTTTCTGCTACAACCTACGCGATCGTTCAGGCCCATATATGTTTTAAAAAATTCTTAGGACTACGCATCTCAATAGGCAATGCAACAAGAGAACGGTTGGGATGGCATTCGATCACGTCCTACGTTTATAATAACTTATAATTTTTATTTGTTGTAAACCATTCCCAACTATGGAAAGAAAAGGCTGTAGTGCTTTGCGATATTAAAATGCATTTCGAAAATTTTATCGTTGTACCTGTATGTTTAAGTGCGATTTCTAATTCATTAGGAATCGCATTATAATTGATCATAATTATCAATCCCATATGTGTGTGATGTCAGTTTGTTTGGCATTAGTTCTTATACAAAAAAAAATGTTTTTATTCATCCTCCTTTTACATAAAGCAAAACAAACCCTCGTTGCGTCAAATATTCACATCAAGTCATTACTTTGTCATGCTCTGTCTTACAAGGTGGAAGTGAATGTATGAATTGGGCAAAATACTGTTTCCCATCTCTTTTTTGTCAAAAATTGGGGACTTTTAGTACATAACCTATTACCTACAAAAAAAAGGGTCGTACCATAACTATAGAGACACATCGAAAAATAAGTGTTGTATACTATATTTTTTATTTATATAGTACAAATAACGTTATATTATATTATATTTTAGAAAAAAATTATAACAATTTCTTTAACGATTTTTAAAGTGTTATTATTACTTTTTTATTTTATGAATTTTATTAAGATAATTATCAATATTGAAGTATTTGAGGTATCAAAAAAAATCAAACAAATATCGTTTTTAACAATTTACGATTGTAGTGAAAGGGACGGTTCCATAGTACAGTCGTCAACTCGAACTCGTCATGGGTTCAAGCATAAAATCGACCGTCCCCCCGTGACAAGGACTGACTATTCGGCTGCTTGATACTGAATCTAGCCTCAAAAGCCTATATAGGCCGGCATGTCCGCGTAGAACGTTTACGTCAAATAGAAGAAGAAGAAGTATAAGGAGATTGTTTTGAAAATACATACGAAAGAACGTAAGATTTTGAAAAAGTAATTTGAAATTGGCATGAGAGTCGTATCAATTTAGTGAATAAAGGTTCAAAACTGATCCGATCAAAAAAGCGACTCAAAATTTCAAACATGATTATTAGCAGAATCTAAATATTTACTATTGTATAGCATAGTTCAAGCATAGTTCAAGAGTGTAATCATAAACTGATATTTTTTTCCTCCCACCTCCCATTTCACTATTGATGTTCTTTTAGACCACCACAAAGGCGCCCGTACATTTTTTTGGCGAAAGTGCAGACGAATTCAATTGCAATGGGCCTATCACAATACCCTTTCCATAAAATCTTACCGGCACTACACATTACATTTACAAATTCATGTAAATATCAAATTACTAGCTCAGCCCAAAAACGATGCCAGCTGATTTAGATTCATAAACTACTTTGCGAATACACGGCCAAAGTTCCGAAGCAGATGGCTACGGGCGCCTTTGTTTTTGCCGCCTTTGAGAACATGGATGGTGAAGTGAACATATTTTGGTTTGTATTTTCAAAACAATCATTAACTGCAAAAAATATTTATGGAAAAAATTTGATATCTTACAAAATATATATTGATAATTGTCCTTATATAATTCATACAACCTATAAAACACTTTATAAAAAATCGTATAATAATATTTACTATAAAAAAATCCTAAAATATATCTTGTGTATTTTGGACGATTGTTAAATGCAAACATATTTAAATAGACAAAAATACATTCATTAATTATACATATAGTCATAGCCAAAAATTGAATGGCGAGGAAGGATGATGTTTTTAGGATAGAAAGGCAAAATAGATGAAAAGTTAATATGAAACAATAGAGAAAAAAAACAAAACAGAAAATATGAAAACTTTTAAAACAATTATAATTAATTTCAAAGATATCAGTCCATTGTTTACAGTAAAAGAATAACAGTAAGTGTAATCACTTTTGAGCAGAATGTTTCATATGCTTTTTATAATAAGAAATCTCACAACTTTTCTACTTACGATACAATGGTTTTCATGATATAAAGTAAGAGTTCCTTCTCGGTTCAAGTCGTGCTTTCCTTTGAAAAGCAACATATATTTACAGAATTATTTGTCCTTTTCACACCTTTTTGTATATAATGTACATCTTTTTTTTTATTTGCATCAAGTGCTCTATCTCTTTCAGTTTCTCCACAAAGTATTCTGTCCATGATATCATACCCAGCCATCTGTCCCTTTTGGAACTCTTTTATGCAATAAAAAGTCGCTTCAAAATCCTTTTCTTTCTCTCGCCAGAACAAGTGTGATGAAAAGAAAAGGACAACAACTGGAGCATAGAATCAGAAACCAGCAAACAGAAGGGACCAAAAATTATAAACCGAAAATGCTGCGCGAAGCAAATGCGTCAGCCGAACTTATGTAGCAAAACAAAAATATAGCAACATTTTGTGACTGAGCAAATATGGTGAAAAGCGATGCCAGTTTTGTTGGGAAAGCCAGAGCCTTAGAAACTCTTTTTAACAATATTGCTATCAAAGCTGGCAAGAAATTCTGGTTTTGCTTGTGTCTCCATCGCAACCACCTTCCATTTTAACGGTCTTACGAAGCGTTGGAACCATACCGCGTGTGATCTCCTGAGTAAATGTATAATTTTCAACTCTCCCTCTCGAACTCTCCACATGGCTTACCAAAAAACATAACATTATTGTGCTCTCTGTTAGACTTCGTCTTTCGCCACCATCATCGTCTATCGGACTTGGTTTTTGACAGTTCTACCAACTAAGGACCGATGTAGACAGTCTGCAGATTTCCGTTCACAGCGTACCGAGCTGAGAGTTAGTTCTTGCTCGCTGAACGCACGATTACATAGCATTTGCTGTTTTTGGACTCTCCTTTGTTTGGCTGTGGGTTGTTGAGTGAAATTGACTGATAATCACAAATTTTCTGAACTATACTTGTTTTATTTGCTTACATTTTGTTTTAAAAGGTTATGTGTGTTGGTGTCAATTAAAATATATTTGTGCGATATATGTGCTACGTGATAAATTAGATCTGATGTTTTGCGATAATTTGATACATCATGCATCTATTTGTATCAAAAGTGTACATGTCTTAAAGAGTTATTTCACGAGTGTTCCAAATAGGCCGAAAGTGACTTAGTTAATAAGTAAATTGTGTATGCTGTTAGTGTAAGTACGATTGTGAAAATTTGCATGTGTCATTTGCGATTTCTTTAAGTTTATTCCGTACAAGTTTTATATAATCATGCTTTTATGTCACGCTTTTATGTCATAATTAATTGCATATTTTGATGAATTTAAAACATCCTAGTTTTGCTTTGGTTCTAGAATTCGTTATTATATTGCAAACATTTTCACGTTTTACGGAGAAAGCTGATATCAATAAAAAGGTTTATATGTTTTTATCTAACGATATTTCATTTGACCGAAAACTCCTGACCCCTTATCTAATGAATTCGATTGTCAAAATTTTGAATTAAAATGATCCGGTTTATCGAGTGTGCATCCGCTATCAATCTTCTACATTAGAATACGAATAAGAATGATATACATGGATCAAATGATATACAAGTTTCATGTAAAAGTTGTTCGAAACTAAACCTTACTTTTGTCTCGCTTGAATAAGGGTTTTAAGGCAATTCCATTCCAACAATTAAAAAATACTTTTAGCATGGCAAGGTAAAAAAAGGTTTGAAGGAGGAGTGCCTAATGATTATTTACCTTACCAAATTGCTTGTAGTTATAACATGCAGGTCAAAAACTTTCTCTTGACACTTAAAGATAAGTGTAAATCCTTTGTACCCTTCTATATTTGCAATATTTTGTCTCTTCAAGTTTTTTTTCAACAATGGCGAAAATATTTTTTTAAAAACGGATTTAAATATTTTCAAAATTTGATTGTTTCAAAAATGTCTACTTTCATAACAAAAAATATAATTCTTTACATGATACATTTTCGTCTTGAAAAACAGTTTTAGAGCTTTACGAGCAAATGTGTTTAAACACATCTGATCTTGAAGCTCTAAACACAGGCATCTGAATCTGAATCTGAAATCAAAGTATTAATCTATTTTGTTTTCAAATCTTCCTTATTTCTTATTTGTTTCATCTCATAATACTTAATATACACAATAGAACATAAGAAATGAATGATAAGCATGAAATAATTGCAGAATAAATGCATGGATTATAAATATGTAACACAAATTTATTCTTTTTTGTTTCAGGTAAATATAATACATCAATTTACATTGTTATGCAGAAATCTTGTAAGTAAATTTATGTACACGATACTCACCATAAAATTATCAAATTTGTCGTTAACAACACATTTTCTATAGCGAGTAAACTATAATTAATTGTTTTATCATCACGTTATATACCTTCAATTTCAAGAAGAATAGAAAGTTATGAACTGTATGTAAGAAATTTATGCATGGCCCAAAAAAACTGATCATTCAAATCATTTGGTAGAAATTCCATGCTTAAGTTAAACCATAGGACTTATAAGCATGTTATATAGCATAGCATATAGCATCTTATTATAAAAACGATGCTTTAAAAATGAAATTTAAGCATTACGATAAAAACTGAAGTTTTGTTCCCGGTTGGAGAAGATGGATCGGTTTTTCCTTGTTATAGATAGTTGTCTCTTTTTTCCAATGTATAACGTTTGAGAGGATAGTTTTGGCCTTGTTTTGCCTTAAAGGAGAGATTTGAGAGAACAGGTCATCTTTTTCATTCATATAGAAATTGTTGTAACAAAACATGTCTGCGCAGGGCAAAAGCATACACCCTTAAAATATGCATTTGTTGTTCTATAGTTTCTGTTTTGCATTGTGCTCTGTAATCAACTCATGGCTGTGTTTCGCTCTACATGTTTGTCTCTTTTTCCGAAAAGAGAAATTTGTTTTCGATTTTCATGTTCATCTCTTTCTTTTATTGACTCTTTTATCTGATCAAGCCCTGGTTTCATTTCACTAGATCATTTATTTTTTACCACAAACACGATAACAGAAAGATGCTTAAAAATTGTCAAGCAACTGTGCACAATTATGGCAGTGTAAATAAAGACTAATGTTAATACTCTGAGCCTATAATCAGAATAGTTGTTTTTTACATTGGCTTACAGGCTGTGTGCTGTATGAAGAAAAGTAGTTTTATAGACATTTTGTTTTTATTTGGTGTGTGTGTGTGTGTGTGTGTGTGTGTGTGTGTGTGTGTGTGTGTGTGTGTGTGTGTGTGTGTTTCATTGAATAACTCTTTTTTTAAATTAATTTCAATGCATCTACCTTCAAAATTTCATATGTAAAGGAAACAAATGTTAAACTGCCTAGATCTAACTAGTTACTAGATGATTGTTACCCCAAAATTGAAGAGAGATATCTGTTGCTCTGCCAAATATGTGCTATTTCGTGGTTCGTTCCTTCATGGTTTTATATTGTTATGTTGAACTTGGTGATATTTTTTCATAGCTACGATATACAGTCAACTCTCTCTTATTTGAGAGCCGATGGGACTGTGTGAAAAAGGTATTTTAAAATCATAGAGTTTGAAAGTGAATGAAAAATTCATATAAATTTGAAAGAAATAGAAAATGTTATGTAAAGCCTTGACTATTGATATGAGGGACATATTTTTCAGAGGCTTTTCAAATTAGTGGAGTAAAAATTTGCCGATAGTGCAGGGAGTTCTACACATGTTCAAATAAGAGGGGGTTTTCAAATTGGAGAAGTCTGAGATTAGAGAGATTGTCAATCCCTGCATACAAATTTTCAAAGTGTAAGTAGAGCAAATATTTGGTGGTAGGTAATTTTTTAAAACAAATTTGAACGTCATTTTAGACAGGACGGGCGAAAACTTTTGCTCGAATAGGTTTTCTCGTAACTTGACGAAAACACAAAACATTATTAAAATCTTCATTATATTCACTAAATGTTACAACAAGGCAACGGGATTCTTTATTTCACCCGAAGTAAGTTGTTTTATCAAATCAAGCGGTTTTTAAGCAACGATATTTTATTGACGAGGCTAAAGATCCGTCACTTGTCTCGGGCTTAGGAGAAAGAATTATTTTTTTAGAGGTCTCACGCAGCTTTGATCGTAAGCGTTTGGGAATACTCGGTCCGGTCAGTGTTGAACGTTGACCACACTTGAAAACGCGGGCCGTGTCGCCCTCTATTAATTATTACCGGGAACAACACCTTGCAAGCGAATCGGTCGTTAATAACAATTAACTCCAAAAGTTATTGAAACTCGTGAAATACTGCTGATTATAAGCTTAATCAAATCTGAATGACATAATCTCCATATTTGTTTTGATACAACATCTTCTAGGAGGAGACCAATATCTTCTACGTATATGCTGATCTAAAAACGATCTGTTCCGATGAAAATTCATTTCACCCGTTCTGTCAAATGGACCTTTTTAGCAGAAATTAGTTGTCCAACTATTTGGTCCTTCACGATTCTAGTCAGCTTTTTGTATGGAATTTGACAGTTGGAGGCTGAAATCATGTAAACACTCCATACACAACCACTCACAAAACTAGCCTGCAATTTTCAGTTTCAGATTATTCTAGCCTCAAAGCTAGAGTTAGATTCAAGTACCTGCTCGAACAAATGGCAAAACAAGGTGGTGTTCACACATATCCCAAGGTGTATTAAAGAGGGTGATGGCATCTAGAATCAAAGGTTATGTAGTCCAGGAGGTCTCATAGCATGTTTTTTATAACCAAATTTGAACATAACTTTTTGACAGGACGGGTGAAAACTTTTGCTCAAACAAGCTTTCTGGAGGCTTGGCAAATACACAAAACACTCTTAAAACCTTTAGTCAGAAACAAAAGCGATAAAAATCAGCCTTCTAAATTCATACACCTTGGGAAAAGCCCACCTGTATATTATACCCACTTTGAAAACTGCAATACAATGCAAACAGCTGACAGGTTGAAATTTCTTTAATGTTTAAATTAAGAATTCTATTTTGGTTAGGATTGCATCAAAATTATGCATTTAAATTATTTTACGATTGAAACACAAACTATAGTATTGTTTTCTGCCATACCTGTTGTCAATCTATATTTTAATGTTAATGAAGAATCATCTACGCCTAAATTTCGTTGAAAAAATACATTTAATTAACAAAAAGTTGTAGATAAAGTCCATGATAGAGCCCAACCAACGGATTGCCTAAATCTACTTGAATCAGAAAAATGTATAAAATTTGACAGGTTCGATGCGACATTAGTCTTGTTTTATTGAGATGTCTGACGGTGCACATCGATAGCACTATATTCATTTGTTCACGTCTGATGTCTTGTTCGATACCAGAACACGGCCTTACGCGAAAATCGACATACGCAGTTGACTTGGAGTCCAAATTGAAATCGTATCTTGGGATAATCTGTGCTCTATGTATAACATTTTAACACTATCCGTGAAAAATCAATCAAGAACTTTTCAGTTCAATTAGATAAGATATGGTATGAAAAGTTATGTAAGTCCAAAATATGAATGATGAAAAGTTCTATATTATTAAATTTAATATTTGAATGTGCATTATTACTGATTTCATATAATTCATGTAGAGAATTTGGTTATTTATAATTATTTGGCAATTTCAAACTTTTAGAAAAACTGCAATTGATTTTGAATTTCGTATTTGTCAAAACAAAACCATCGTGTAACTCTAATTCACGTATTTCGGGGAAATACTGTACATTACATTTTTCACAATATGTGGAAATCTTCGACATTGCGTAGTTTGTGGAACAGTGTCCAAAGCTAAGGGAATAGCGCCATCTTTTTGTCGGTTGTAAAAGCTAATGCAAGAAATAAGAACTGTTCGAATTATTTACACAGTTCTCACATTCGTTTATACGGTTCAGCCGTAGAATCTTGAACACAATTCAATAAAATTTAATTTATTTAGTATAAATATCTGTATTTCATTATTCACTTTCTAGTTCCATAATACTTATAAATGAATGATAACAAGTTGACCATTGTGCTTCATGGTAATGATTAATACATTTCGTTACCTTTAGTGAACAACAAGACATACGTATTCACAGCAGTCGATTAAAGATAAACATTATTTTGAGACAATATAATAACATTATTTGTGTTTTCTGAATCAATCAATGTGCATGGATGCAGTCTTAGTTCTTGTTTATTCATTACTAAATTTAAAAAATAGTTTAGAATATTTCTATTACAATATTTTAATGCAAAATACTCAAGTTGTAGCTAAATCTTGCAAATTGAAACACTATAGTAATGTTTCTTAGCCTTTTTCATAGTTTTCAATTGGTTTAACTTTAACAACTGACCTAAAGATGGCGCTGTGCGGTGTCATGGTGCACAATGGTCGATGAAGTATAAAAATTTATTAACTTATTTTGAAATAAAGTATCAGTTATGGCATGCCTTAATATTAACCGTTATCTCAAACCGGATTATCCGGGTATCCCAGAGATTATGCAAAGAAAAATGTATTTGTTCATATTAAAAAATCAACATTTTTTGTATTGAAAATTTAAGCTTTTAGTTAAGTATCATAGTAAAGGGCATTTGTGTTATTTAATTTAGTGGGAACATAAAAGTTTGCTTTTCTTTTTTCAGTTTTTTAAACATGACAACTCGTTTATACATTTTGTTGTTGTATTTTACATGCATCGACAACATTTTCCATTAAATCTTTTTTGTATAGCTATCGATTTAAGCATAACTGTTAAACGCTGTACAAAATTTTCAGAACCATTTATAAAGAAAATATTTACTGATGTCATGTTACATATGATACAGCATTCATGGAAGCATATTATTATTGATGTAACTATTAATATTATTATTATTTTATTATTTTTATTTTTATTATTATTAGTATTATTATTATTATTATTATTATTATTATTATTATTAAACTCTCGTATTATGTTGTGCTATTATTTATTTGCCGAATGAAATATATTTTTAGGGATATTCATAAAAATGTAAACACTGTTTTTGTTCCCGTTTTCGGCAGGCTGTGCTCCTATTTTCGGCAACGGCAAATACGGGTCGGATCATGTTTTAATCAAAGTACTTAAATTATTAATTTTATGAATTTGCTCATTTCGGTCATTTTGCTGGCAATTTTTGCAGTCACTTTGATGTGAGTTACAAACAAAGTAGGCATTGAAGAAAAGAGACAGTCTGTTGGAAATAGAGTGCTAGCACACAAATTATTATTTTTCTCTGAAGTTATTGGATTATATACAGTGTAATTGCTGAAATTTTATACAATAAATGTCGTTTTATGTGTCGACTTACGCATTGTAGTGTTCTGGTCAGGTTTTAAATCATTATTCAGAAAAATTAAAAGTGTGTTATTTTTTAAAGTTTCGACTGGAGCCCACAACATTGATCAGTCAAAAATCTACATTTACCATGAACCTATTTTCGGCAGTACTAACAATTGTGAGGCAGAAATAGTCCATATTTGAAGAAAAATGCTAGCTTTCATGACTGTTTTATAAATATATGGATAAACAAAAATTTATACGCCGTGTGAAATTATTGGATGGTGTGCAACAATAGGCAAAAACTACCTTAGCTGTTTTTAATATTCATTGTTCAGTAAGGACAGCCTGGCTATATTGCTTAAAAACGTAGTTGTCATAGATAACAAAATATTTCAAAAATGGTAAATGCAACTGTGAAAATAAAATCACTACAAATGTAATTCAGACCGATGCCAGTATCTTTTGAGTCACTTCCAAGTTCATAAATGTTTGAAACATATTTCACTTATTTTACTCACTTTGTATCGTTTGAACTTTCAGTTATCACTTTCCATACAAAATATTTGAGATACCCATGTATACAGTATAACGCATAAACCAGGCATGTTTAAAAGTTTCAACATATCTTTTCATATCAATTTATAAAGAATTATATAATTTATCAATAAATGTATATTAAATGTAAATAGAAAATGTATAAAATGTTTATATATTTATAAATATATAAATATCGATAAACATATATATATATATATATATATATATATATATATATATATATATATATATATATATATATATATATATATATATATATATATATATATATATATATATATATATATATATATATATATATATATATATATATATATATATATATATATCTATATATATATATAAATAAAGATATGTTGAAACGCTGAAACATGCCTGGATTAACGTTAAACTTCACAAAAACCATATCTTAGGTTAAGAAAATTATCATATCCTTGATAAATATATACATCGTCATACATCGTCACCCTTCTCGTAGCGTCATACTGTTCGCTTTTAATTTTGAGATTTATTTCACAAATGCTGTGCATAAGAAATATTCAGTATTGATATGATTTTCGCAAGACGCCATTTTCTGTAGCACAGCCTGCGGCAAACATTCGTTAACTTCTTGGTTTCTCAAATCGAAGGAGCCATTTTTATACGGCATGTGGATTGGTTGTGGAGCCAAGCACGAAGCAACCAAAGAAATCGTTAAGGATACGGTGCCATGGAGAAAGCAAACTGAAATATTTATCCTCATTAAAAGACTTGTCCCATTTCCAAGATTTATCTTAGCAATTTCCTTCGAGCAAAAATAAACTTTATTATTCAGTACGATTCCGGCTGGGATATTAGTGAGGGGTGGCTCAATTGTGCGGTAATAGAGAAAACATTCTGGAGTATTAGGACTGTAGAACTGGTGCGTGAACCAACCAATGTTGCTTACGTTGCTAATACACGATCCTGATGCTTAGGTTCCAAGGTGCCATGCGTCTAAAAAATAGACATACACACCATGCAGAGAGATTGCTTGTTTGTTTAGTGTTTTCCGTTTCGCTTGATGCGCATTTCAATGAGTAGTCGATTTTCTATAAAGTTGTTTTTTCTTTGTTAGTTAAAACTTCCGTGTGCAAACAATGCGCTGGTAAAGAGCAAGTATAACTACAGACTGTAATTCCCTATCCTCTTTTTTACTTTCGATGTAGAAGCTTCCCGAAAAAAATACAAAAAGGATGATAGGCGTCTATTTACTTAAGATTCTTTCTAATAGTGGCTGTAGGTGCTAAAAGGGCTAGACAATTTAGAAGTATTTCAGTTATGTATATTAAAATGAAATATTTTCTTATCTTTTATAACACTTGTAAATGAAAATAGTCCCATTTCGTTACGTAGCTTCCAAACAATGCATTATTTTGTCAAATGTGTCAACGTTATTCCGGAATTATTAAAATTTCATAAGGAATCTAGGAAACTGAACACTAAAATCAGTGTTAGCTAATATTTACTCTTAAAATTTGATCAGAACATTTGTGGCTTCTCGTATAGCTTTCTAAAAAATCAGAAAGATTAATTTCTGGTTTCTGAGTTGCCTTATAACAGGTTCTGAGTTGCCAAAACTCTAATATCTAGCGGAATGAAAGATATATTTCAAAGTTCAGCTCCATTCAACTTATGCAACTTACAAGATTTGCTTAGTTTCTTTGATTACCGTAACTAAAAGAACGCCATATGATGACGGTAGTAATCATACGGAGCATTCAGAAAAATATGTATTGTTTTTTGTAAGTTCATGTTCGTGTTGAATGGTGCACCTAAAAAGAGATTACTTTATATTTCAAATTCATGCAAAATATCAACCATCAAAATATATCACGCAATTTATTTTGCGTATTTGAATATATATTCCAATTATTATGTGTTAGAATTTGCAAAAAATCTTGTTATTGGCACTTTTAACCATTCAACAAAACTGAATCACTTTACAAGGTTTTCCAAGTCACTTTCGAATTCACCGTCTCCAAGAATTTTCCATATGATTTTCATACACATGATTCAATTTTTACACATGATGTTTAATACATCACACAGAAATGTCAAACTCAATCCAGCTTGAAACGTGTTGAAAATCATGCTAAAAAAAATAAAAATTATGATGATGTAAATGAAATATCAGATTGATGTGGATTGACATTTAGCACGCACTGAATAACACCGTTTACATTCTAAGCTGACTTGAAAACCCCGTAAATTCACTGTTATCACTGCTGTGGGTATATATTAATGAGTTTTAATGTAAACTAGTAAAACCAGTAAACTAGTAAGAAAAGAAAACAAATCAATTATAATGATTAATTTATTGAACGTGGATTTTTCCTAAACGAGCTGCATATATTCCTTAAACAAAAATGTTCTGAAGCTAAAAATAATATATTTAAACATATTTTTTGCAAAGCCATCCATAACATACGATGTGAATTTATTTGATTTGTAATTACTTGTAATCAGGATCATTCCATTAGTAAGCAATATTGCCGTACCATTAATCCTGAATTAAAAAAAAAACCATTATAAAAGAAAACAAAATAAAACGTGACAAGTAGCCAAAATATATAGCGCAAACGAATCGTGTGGTGAAAACTCTACGTTGTTCGTTTGGAACTCAGTTCAATACATTATATCCGTATACTTTTAAAGGATAATTATACAAACTTTATGGTTTATGCCTACTCATTTTTTAGGAAGACGTGAATACATCACATGTCATTTATGCAGGTCAACGTGAGTTGGAGTTCTGTACGAGCCTTTTTCAAACACGCTCAGAAAATGTGTTTTCGTTTCAGAAATAATATTTAAGTTTTAGAAAAACCTCCTTTCCGTTTTAAGTTCGTAGGCTGAAATTTCAGCCTGTCAGCTGTTCGCATTGTATTGCAGTTTTCGAACAGCTATCTAAGTGGGCAAAATATACAGGGCTTTTTGCAAGGTGTATGAATTTAGAAGGCTGATTTTTATCGCTTCTGCTTCTGAATAAAGATTTTAAGGGTGTTTTGTTTATTCGTCAAGCCTCCAGAAAGCTTGTTTAGGCAATAGCTTTCATCCGTCCTGTCAAAAATTGATATTCTAAATTGGTTTTTAAAATGCTATAAAACCACCTGGACTACATAACCTTTGATTCTAGATGCCATCACCCTCTTTAATACACCTTGGGATATGCGTGAACACCACCTTGTTTTGCCATTTGTTCGAGCAGGTACTTGAATCTAACTCTAGCTTTGAGGCTAGAAAAATCTAGACTGAAAATGGCAGGCTAGTTTTATGTGTGGTTTTGTATGGAGTGTTTACATGATTTCAGCCTTCAACTGTCAAACTCCATACTAAAAGCTGACTAGAATCGTATAGGGCCCCAATGTTAAGTTTTAAAAAAAATGCAAAACAAATAAAAACTTATCTCATCGTAAAAACCCCATTGCTAGGCTCTGCCAGGGGAATGGAGTTACATAAGAGCTTAGTGTGATGTGATTGATTGATAAATTCCTAAAAGTATTTTATGCATTATAATTTTAAAATATATTTTTGGATTGTATTTGTAATTGAAGTATTTATCTTATATTAGAACACATATTTAACCTAGTAGGCCCTTCACGATTCTAGTCAGCTTTTTTATATGGAGTTCGACAGTTGGCGGCTGTGATCATCCATACAAGTACTAGAGAAATTATTTGTTATTTATTTCTAAGGCCCGTTCAAACTATTTTTGGTTTTTAAAAATAATATTCGTCGGGTCAATTTTAACTGTTACTAAATGATATCATCATCATATAAGCTTATATTGGCAAATTACGTGGTCATTTGGGTATGAAACTTTCAGTGAACCCCATACATTTTATAGATTTTATCACATTTATGAATGGTATTAAGAGATTGTAAAAGATATCGATCTGCTTTTTTGCAGGGAAATAGCTGAAGTGTCCTCAACGATGGATGAAAAAAGTTTTCTGATAAGTGACCTAGGGAACTGACCATGGTGCCACAAAGTCAGATAATCGGCCTCAGCACAATTTTTCGATCGAAAAAAATCGATAGATCCGGCTGTCATTTTGGTGTCATTTGACACTCATTGCGCCGCCAAGGTGTTCATTTTACTGGTCTTTTTGAAAACTGGTATACCATGACACTCACGAGCAAAATGAACTATGCTAAAAAAATTCGATCGTTCCGCTTTGTATGGGGCAAAATCCGCGACGCATTGAGCTGCGGAAATTATCGAATATCAGAAAAATGCCATAAATCAAGGTTGATGTTTTTGAAAAACGTTATGTAGCAAGTTGGTAAATGTTTTGGTTCTTTTTCAATATTTTGGGTGATAAAAAATTATTTATTAATTATTTTCAAAATTAATTACATGGGGGTGGGGGGGGGCAACTTCATGTAGGCGTATAAAAGAAGTAGTTATACTGTCAGTTTTACGTCAGCGCCTATCGAATTTTTTCGATCGAAAAATTGTGCTGAGGCCGAATAGGTTGAAATATGAGGTGTCCGGCTTTAGGTGGCCTCAACTGTTTGTGTAGTTGAATCAATATTTTTAACGAAATATAAAACGATACTAGATAAAATATATACTACAAAAATGATGATAAAAAGATTAAAACACGTTTTAATGCACTAAAATAAAAAGTAAACATGTCTTTAAAAGGGATAGTCTTCTTCTTCTTCTTGATAAGTTTGACGGGATGTATTCTCCTATGTTTTCCGTAATACGGAGCCATAAAAACACATAAAGGCTTGTAATATTAATACGATTCGAAATTATTAACACGGAGATTGGTAAAAAACAGGGATAATTGGTGTGCGGTGATAGGTGCAAGTTTGCTATTTATTTAGCAGAATTTCGGCTTGAATCAAGGACAGAAACGTGTAATCTAACAGCGTTTCGTATGGTACTTAACAGAATTTAAAAAAAACATCCATATTTGTCTTTCGCGGTCCTCGTAATTTTGGTAACGCAAGTTTAAATCAGTGGACTTTAATCGCAGCATTGACAGCTTAACTAAAAATGTTCGGAGTTTTCATAAGGTTTCCCATAGCTTCAATATGTTGCATAAATTGTAAGAGATGAGCTCAACTACCATAGGCTTGATGTAAAAATGTGTATTTTTTTATAGTACATGCCTCTATTTTTTTATTTTATAAGAGTTTGTGCAATTTTTTTGCGATTGTTTTCTAATACAAGTGAGCCATCGATCGCAAAAAGTTTCCAAGTATTCCAAACAATCAGATTCTTTCGTCTACAAACTCGAAATTCTAGTATTGTACACTTTATATCCATATTGCACACTTTCCAATACACTGAAATAGATAAAAATGCGCCCTGAAATGTTTTTCTATCAAATACTGTTAAGGACCATACGAAACGCTGTTACAATACATGTTTGTCCTTGGTTCAAGCTTGCTTATCAGCAGCTTATTGTTGAACCCACGATGGGTATGTTGTAAGGATGTGTGAGTTTTACGGTTGTACCATGTGAGCGACTGTATTCAGCAATCTTCTGTTTCATCTACTTGGAGCAACGTCCTACGTGGACATGCCGGCCTATATGGGCTGTCGAGACTAATTCACTACAACGCAGCCAGATAGTCCGTCCTTGCTACGCAGAGACGGTCCATTTTAGACTTGTGCCCACGACGGGCATGATATTAAGTTGTGCGAGTTGACGACTATACCACGGGACTGCTTCGGAGTCAGGAGTCATTCAGGATTCTGTTCAGATTAATCAAACAAAAATGAAAGCAAATTTCGTTAGCTAGCTAGCTTCAAAATGTCTGGTGTCACGGTGTTTGAGGCAAGCAACCTCCGAAACGGCAGGATAATTTTCATTGAAACTTTACACACACCTTATAATAGGTTTTAAGACTTACTACATGTCCAGATATTACACTAAACTTAATTTAATTGCAATTTTCTAACTACCATACAAAGGACATGATTGTTGTTGCTGTATACAGTACTTTGACAGTCGGTGTGATGTGCGGTTTACACTGGCGCGCAATACCCGCAAAACAAATTCGAGCAGTTTGCGAGCTCGCATAAGGCCTAGCAATCGCGATAGCGTTATAGCGCCAGTGATCTCGCATGAAAGGAAGTTGTGAGGGTAAGCAGTTTTTTCGACCATAGTTTTAGCAGTTAGAATTAGAGCAAACAGTACCGCAAACAGTTCTAACAGTGCAAATTATAGCTTGATAAAGACATAAAATGATATATTTTTCCATGCAAAATCCACAAAAAGGCCGTTAGCCATCATGGTAGCAGGGCAATTGAAAGACAAACAGTTTTAAATCTATAATATACAGTGGAGCGCCGTTATTTCGGGCTAATCGGGACCCGACCTCGCCTGGATAGTCAAAAAACACGAATAATGAGTCGAATTATATATTTAATCACAAATTCCTGTTTTTTATTGTATAATGTTTTGATAAAGTGTAGCCAGTTTTATTAACTTCATGGTTTGCCAAAATGAATTTTTGAAATGTTGTATGATTCAGAGCGATTTTTGTTATGACAATATGCTCTTACAACCTTTTTTCAAATATCTTCTTCAGCACTCAATTTCAAATTTGTATTGAACTGTCACTTTTCAACGGCATAGATAAACGAAGAGCTAAATAAAAAGTACCCATATAAATGGTGCTCCACTGCACAAGATTTGTTTTAGAGCTTAATAGAAGTTATCTGTTGATTACAATGATACAATTATTTGCAAATAAATATATCAATGTATCATAATTCTTATTTTCTGTTAAAAATAATGTTCTGTATCATATTATATGTTTATTAAACATCAATGATATAAACACATAAAAAAAAAGAAATGTGTACTAAGAAACCTGTATTTACAACTTACAATACTTATTCGTCAACTAATAAAAACCAGATTTACCAGGTTCGCTATGTCAGTTAAAGCATATATTGAGGAGTACCTATATATGGTATCTGGGTCCAATAAACCCCGTGGTAAACCAAAAACTCAGTGGTATCTAAGCGGATGATAGCCATAGCAAATTTTAATTACCTACGGTTATTACGACCGATAAGAAGAATCGAAGCTTTGGGATAAAATCATTGTAATCATTGTTTTTGTATTCCTCGAATTGCATATTCTTCTATTTTGAATTAAAACGAGTCATCCATTTTATCCCGTGTGAAAACGGGTAAATCAGCTAGTAATCTATCTTAATGAACAGCAAAAGAGAAAGAAGGAAATATTCACCTTAGTAACGCATAGAAAAAGGAGAGAGGGCAATCTAAACGGAATGTGTATTTGATAGAGTTGATGAGAAGAATGCTCGCAAAATAAAGCGATGTGACGAGCATTACATTTTTATAGACAAATATTAGCGACTCCAATAAAATAGTTTAATATAGTCCTGTATCAAAGTAAAGCCTCATATAAGGCCACATCCCTCCGTAGTAAGGACTGACAATCCGGCTGTGTAGTGCTGGTACTGAATAAAGCATCAAACATCTGTAGAGGCCGGCAAGCTCGCGAAAGTAGACGCTACGCCAAATATAAGTATACTAATAAATCATGCATACAAACTTCATCATTAAATCATGTCCAGAATAGTTGTTATGTGACCGCACCTCTAAAATGTTGCTTATCTTTGATAAAGAAGATAGCATTTGGTGTCCACCGTTTCGGCTGGATGGACAGTGAGCGCCCTTAGCTCGTAGTAGTGGTCCCTGCATTATCTTACCTTGCACCCGAAACAAACAATTATTCTCAGCAGCTTCTTTATCATCGCGACTACATGCAAAATTTGTTAGATTCATTAGTTTGTCTTGAATTTTTGTAAAATTTATTTGACCTTAGTTATTTTTGAGATGGTCTCCGGGAGCAGAAATCATTTTATATTGTTTTTGATATGTATTTTGTATAGCACAGCATTCAATACAAACATTACCATCAAATTGCAAACTTTTTTCTTACCAGATCTATCTTAGAATGACGTTCCCATTATATAATAAAAAGGCTGAATAGAAAAGGACAAAAAATCAGACTGCTCACTTCGCAAAACCGAAAGATGTTGTTGAAAATGGCGGTAGATGAAACGAAAAATTGTGTTTGGTTTGCCTGACGTTATCCTTATTGATCGTGAACTGCGTCTCAATGCAAGAGAAGCATTTGAAAAGTTCTACGGTGTTTCCTTAGGCAACCGCTGCCGTAGGATCTTTTCCCATTAAAATGTTTCTTTTTCTTATAACCATAAAAAAGAGATATAGCAGGCCATTAAGGCGATAAATTCACTTCTTTCATCCTATTTGTTTCTTTAGTCCCTGAACATTGTATGGCTTTACCTCCGCTATGTACGACGCGTGTTCCTCATTTGGGTGAACTATATCGACCAACATTTTCTGTTTGTGAATCGTTCAGTTAGTGGCAAAAGATACAAACCCACATTTTCTATTATTACTCAAAATGCTATGTATAAGACCCTTCCCCTTTTCAAAAAGCTAATAGAAGACCATTTCAACGATTATATTATCGATTTTTTAAATGTAGCTCAAATACATAAAAACACTTTTGAAATATTTTCGTCTTAGAGTAGTCATAGGAACGTTATACCGTCTAAATCGTGATATGCATAAGCGAATCATCAATTTTTCACCAGGCAGTAGTTTAAAGATTAAAAACATGTGAGTAAGAACCAACGGCCGGTCTGGTGGCACAGTCGTCAACTCGTACGAATTAACAATATGCCCATCGTGGGTTCAAGCCCCGACTAGACCGTGCCCCAATACGCAGGACTGACTATCCTGCTATGGTAACAATAAGTCACTGAAAGCCAAGCTCGCTTCACTAGTGGGTACAGGCAGGCCTTGATCGAAAACGGTAAACAAGAAGAAAAAGATTATTATGTGAGGAGAGAAGGTCATTGATTATCAAACATATTTTTTAAATGAAATGAAAAATATACAGAAGATAAATTGTACGCGTCGATTTTTGTTCGTCATTTTTGATGATTTTTTCGTCAGTGTATTGTCGATGATTTTTTCCTGAATTTAATCAAAATCTACTGCAATGAACAAAAACAAAAAATCTATTGATTTTTATGAAACTAATGTACAAAAAATATTTAAAAAAGATGTATGTGAAAACCAGTCAAACCATTTTTTAACCTAATATGTTGGGTATAACAATAATGGGCATAACAATAATGGTGCAAAATATACCACCAAGGCTTAAAAACAGAAATGAAAAGGCAAGCACGTTCATGCAGGATGAGACGGATAGTTGGATCAATGATGTTTCTGACAATCCTAATATACAGGGTAAACGTACCCATTTTAATATTAATTTTTAATATGTGAATATTTTAACACATAGCAATTGAAATATGTTTAATCTTCGCAATCACAACCTTGAAATCCACCATGAAATACATTGAATTTACGAAAAAATACATCTTTTTGTGACTGCTTCGTTGTACCTTTAATGGTAGTATAGATCCTATAGTCGTTGTATTGTGTCCTAATAGTCGTGGTAAACAAAGATGTGTTCTAAACAGTGTTTAATATCAATGTAACTTAGTTTTGAAGCTGTTTTCGTGTGAGTAGCAAGGATTACTGCCAATAGATTTTTTTTTTCGCAATTTGATCCTTAAAAAATTTATGAATTTGGCTGATGAAAATATTGACTAAAGTACTGAATAACCTGTCGTCAACCCACACCCAGACTAGTTTGATTGATTTGAAGTTGATTTTTAACTCAGCTTAATATGCGAATTTTGGCCTTTATTTGGTAAATTACTTACATAAAACTCATTTCTGTTGCTTATTTTAATGAAAACAGTACGATATTTCAAAAATGTCGACGAAAAAATCAAAAATGTCATGTTTTTATTGATTTTAACTAAGACCAATAAAGGAACATGACTGTTTGGTGTACCTATAATAGCACTATCGTAAAAAAACACTTAAAAATACACAAATATGGTCAAAAGGCAATGAATTTGAATAAAATAATATCATGTGATAACAATTATAATAAAAAAAACTAATAATTGCGTTGTCATGTGGTGATTTAGAACTTTAAAAAAAATGAGTATCGTTATGAGATCCTTATGATTTTGGAAAAATGTTGACACCTTTAAAAAAATGGATTTTTCGATCACTAAGAAACGGAATGGCCCCATTTAACTTTTAAATCCTTTGTAACAGGTTAGATAACATTTCACACTATCATAAATAACTTCATTACTTTTAATTTATCGAATGAGACGCATTTTAGTGCAATACCACCACTATTGGTACTACCACCACTGTAGATATGTTTACCCTAAAGCGTTGTAAAGTCATTCGAGATGACGACTGTACCACGAACCGCCCCTGTGTGTTAATGTAAAACATATTTATTTAGGAGAAATTGTCCAAATGAGCCGTATTGGTTAAAAGAAATGTTTTGCAATAAAATAAGCCATTGGGATGAGATGGTGGTATGCGTGTTGAAATGTGTTGCGGATCTTTTTGTGAAGAAATTCTGCTGCACACTTTGCCTGCTGCACACTTTGTACAAATAGGGAGAGGGAGATAAAAAAAAATCAATGTTAGAAATACGTTTTCCTCATATTATTTCATTATTATTGAAAAGAAAATGTTGACCAAATATAAGTATTATTCTTTACATATTTTGATAGAAAATATTTCATTCTTTATTAAGCCTCTCCCTACTCCTGATACTTCAAATGATGCACCAATTGAGACACGTAGCCGTTGTACATCTTAATAATGTGCCTCCATCTTTCTCTGAATCCTTAATTCTACCGCTATCGGCAGTATTGTGTTTGGTTCTTTGGTATAGTTGATTTTCTTTTGGAGGTTGCTTTTAGCATTGGTCGAACTTGTGGAGGCCTATACCCTTAGAGCATACCATAATGCTTTGGTTTAGACAGAAAAGAAAATGGCCAGAAAACCATTACTGGAATATGGAACACAGGTTCCGCTTCTTTTGTAGTAGAACCGAAGAAAGAAGAGCCACAATTGGAAAAAATCGAAAGATTTATTAATTTAATGGCCCCCAAAGGCCTAAAACATGGCCAATGTCGGGTCCTGAAAATGAGAATAAAATAAAATTTTCATAAATTTCTTTCAATAACTTCTTTTGTGTTGCTGCTTCGAATTCAGCTGAAGTTTGGTTGACTTAGGGTATATTCAGACCATTCCGTAAGGCAAATTGAAAGACTTACATGTTAAAATGGCTTCATCTTCATCAGTGTGCAGAAATTCATGTTGTCCATATCGAGTCGTGAAATAATTTTAGTCTACAGTGGCCATATTTGTGTTTTCTTTGTGTGTATCGCAGATTCTGACGTAAAATTGTTTGCTCGTGTTTCTGCTACACTTCCATTCTGTACGATGCTTATAACGTTTGATACTCATCTCTTCTGGTTGATTGCGGTGGTCCAACGATTGGGTATTGATTCTCCTATAAGCTTATTTCTACTGCGATAAAATTGGTGTTAATATACAATAAAATACTTAATAGGTGGTTTTGTTTTCTTCAAGCAAAAAAAAAAAATGTCGCAGATATATCTTTTCAATAAATGTATTGTTCATCATGGACACTTCATCGTAATTTTGCATATCTCTCACGTCAAATTGTATTTTTGATCCTTTGTAAAGTGACATTGCTGGCAAACAAAGCATCCTTTTCTAAGATATTTTTTCCTTCGTGTATTTCTCGGAGTGTAAAGGATTTTTACACTTAAAGATTTAAGGTTATTTGTTATATGATACTTTTTTGTT
This sequence comes from Anopheles arabiensis, assembly GCF_016920715.1. Taxonomy (NCBI): domain Eukaryota; kingdom Metazoa; phylum Arthropoda; class Insecta; order Diptera; family Culicidae; genus Anopheles; species Anopheles arabiensis. The sequence goes on along the minus strand of NC_053517.1, from coordinate 57,373,231 downwards.
AAGCAGTAAGTAGTAGTACCACGGAATTTCGCGTTAGAAATAAAAGCGTTTCAAAAACAATTGAGAAATAATTTTCCAAGTAAATAAAATATGATTATTAAAGCAAAGACCCAACTTTTTAAAAAAAGTGTAGATCAAAATTATGATGTTTAGTTTATAATATCAATGTTGTTGTTTGGTAAGATGTTTTTCAATAAAAATAAAATACAAAGTTTAAAGTTACGTTCATAGCATATGACAAGTGCTCAAAGATCCGTTGCAACAACCGAAACTATGAAATAAAATATGTTACCTTTATTTTATCACGAAACCTGCTTTGATGACATTGGGTTTTACGGTGCTTCTTATTATTACTTATGAAGTTTATTTAACAGGTAGCTTAAACAAGGTCACAAATGGCATAGAATATTGGTGAAAAGCTCAGGGTCATTGATGACATTACATGTTTTTTAAACACGTGGATTGCATAATTATCGTGAATAGCAAAAAAGTACCTTGAAAGACATATTTAAAAATTATAACTTATGAAGAGCAAAATCATACCTGTCAAGATATGTTGAACGCTAAGACGTCCTCCAAATGAAGTTGAACGTAAAAAATGTATATTAGTAGCCTTGAAAGTATAATAGTTATACCACGGAGGAATATCATTTCTGGGACATAAAGGTGCTTTGAACGAACGTAGAATGAGCACTATGGAAACTCATAACGAACCAAAAAAGGCGGCTGTCTAAAAGCAAATAACCCACAGAAGCATTTATAAAAAATATGTAAAATATTTGTATGGATACATATGCATATGTATATAATATTTATATAATTATATATAAATGTGTATATATAATATATACATATATAATTTATTTATATATATATTTTGTTTGTGAGTTTGTGTGTGTGTGTGTGTGTGTGTGTGTGTGTGTGTGTGTGTGTGTGTGTGTGTGTGTGTGTGTGTGTGTGTGTGTGTGTCGTCCTAGCCTATGCATTTTTTAAAAATGTTTAAAATAATAAAAACACCAGTTATGCAACAACAAACAACAACATAGCGAGTAAGCTGCTATTGACTGTGGGTTCAGCAATACTCACGTATTACCAAAGTTAGATTTATTTTTATGTATATGACTCCATTAACGTAGTTCATTTCGTTCCACACTTTTAGTCCTCATTTATGCTTTTTGTGGACTCGAGCTTCCAGATTCGTGTAAATAACAATCCATTCCTCCAATGCTCATTGACGAGTGCTTAAAAGTATCTCTTTTCCTTTCCTTTGCGAGATATTCAATGAACAAAGCCAGATCTTTAAACCAGTTGGTTCAAACTTGGTTCCGATACCAACCTACCCTTTGGAAGGATTGGCAAGCTAACCAAATGCAAGATAGATTGTTTATTTATAGCTTCATTAATGTTTTATTTTTTTACAGTTCCATAAATATAAGATTAAATGCAATAAATTTAGGACAAGATAGTTTTATTGCAGTCATACTTTAATTTCTCTCAATGCGTTTCTTTTCCGTCTCCGTCGTGTTAAGCTCGTTGTGATCATTTCAGAATTCTCAAGGGAACGTGGGTGGTTGTTGAGAGTGTATAGGAATAGAAGAAAGGGAATAAAAACGATATAAGGAATATTGTACCATACTAACTAGGATGGAAGATTGAGCTTGACTGAAACAAATTTCCATAAGCAATGAGTTGTTTGTAAGAAATACTATGATGTCTTCAGGCATATTTTTGAAATAATTTTTGAAATCTTTATGGATATATTTTTTAAATATTTTAATGACGAACATTTGTTTTCTTTTTTCAATTGTATAAAATATACCAAAATATGTTAAAAGAAGATTCACACAGCATTTTTCATTATTGCATTAGAATTACGCATAACGTTTGAGCCATATTTGAGCAAATTTAATATTATATGAATCGTAGTATTTGACACTTTATCACTTTTAAAAACCTACCTTTCAGAAATATGTGTGCTGCTATAAGAGTTGTACAACATTTTTGTTGAGTTTTTTATAAAAATATCTATTGCATGTGTTTATTTACTTAACATTATTTACAATAAACAACAGGAAAGGACATCTAAATCAATCACAGGATCATTGTTTCCAATGATGTGGATGATATAGTTTGAAAATATGCGAAGTATTTCACTACAAGTTGCTGCACTTAAACCACTTAACTCAGGAACGTGTAGATCTTCGTAAGATAGTTGTCTGTTGGGACTGATATCGTTAAGACGTCTTTGTAAAACTGCCCATGCTGGTTTTGATCGGTGACACACCGAGAACTTATGTTGGATTGTTTCATCCATTGGGCAGTGTGGGCATGTTGGTGATGTAATGCGGTGATGACGAAAAGGATCGGCACTATTTTTTATTTAATTGTTCACCAGTAGATATAGGTATGATCTTTGTTCGGAATTTAGCCTGCTTATGTTATGCCAGACTGCTTATTCGACTGCTTATGTTATGCCAGACCCTGCACCAATTTCTTGTTGGTGTCTCCAAAAATACTTTGGGATTTGGTAGAAGTTAGTAACTTCTTGTCATATATCCTGTACGCTCCACAGGTAGAAATTGAAAATCAAACGAGAACCGTTTGTATTATAACTACAACAGTAAAATCAGCCAAACCGCAAAGAACAAACTATATCTTAACAACAATTTACAAGGTTTAAAGTATAAATATGATATGATTTGACACATTTTAATTTAGCAAATATGCGTATCAATATCATATGAATAGTTTACACTGTAAATTAATACATCATGTAAAATACATAAAATTTCGCTTACAAGACTAGGATATCTTTGAATATATCTTTGAAGATATCTTTGAAAACGTGCGTTTAGTAGTCACATGTAATAAAATGTGGTGTTAAAGATGTAAACGCAATAAACAAACTAGGACGAAAGAACGAAAAAATCATGTTTCGTCAAACTCAAGATTGAATCGATCACTAAAAATTACTTTATTGTAAAATTATTCTTATATTTAATTGACTGTTTGGAATGTAAATCATACATTACTGAGTAACTTGGGAGTAGACTAAATGAATGATTTGGCCAGACATCAAAAGGTTTTCAGCATTTTTTTTAAATGTATAAGTACGTATTCATTATATTCTTTACTGACAAAGCTGGTTACTTACAACACCTGAAAAAAAAATCGTAATAATTAATTATGTGAAACTGAATCAGTATTTGGCAGGCCTACGCTGTCTAAAACATTTGTATAGTAGACTGTCTAGTGACAGCATTGTTTTTATAGGGACAAAAATATAAACGAAAGCGTAAAGAGAAAAATGTAATTGAAATATAAAACTTTTGTTTTACCTTTTGCTATATTTTATTTCCTCCAATTGTGCGGCTTTTCTATGAAATTTGAAATTATAATATTAATATCCCGTACGAGCATGGTGTATAGACAAGCTATGCATGCAATGCATCTGGATAAACTCATTTATCCATCGAGTCAAATATGCAAAACACAAATCAGAATATGGAGTAGATGTACGCATTGGATGGATAAATCGAAATTGTAATTGAAGTTGGTGGCCCATTAAAATAGATAACAATTAATGTATTGTTATTATATGTCCCATACCATTTATCTCTTTCCAAACAATTGACTAAATAGTTGGATACGATTCGTGTGTTTTTGTACGAAAACATTACTGTTGGTATAAATGCGTCAAAATTCGATTCCTTTGGTTTTTAACAAGTTTATTTATAGAGCGTTTGTTCTGGCCATCCTGTTCCTATTAGGAATAACTTTTAAAACCTAAATAGACCTGATATAAGGGAAATTCATATAACTTCTAGAACAATTATACTAACCCTTTTTTTAAACAGCAAAAATAATGCTTTTGTGAAACTTACCTAAAATTTGTTTTTAAATTTTTGGACAATTTTTAAATGCATTAGCTAGTACATCCAAACTTTTTTTCAAAGCATCTTTATAGTTGTGGAACGTTTTTGTGTTTTACATAATAATTCGTGTATTTAGATGTTTTTACAAAATTTAAATGATGTTTATGTACACAATTCAAACATTCACTGTTTTTATCTTTCTCTTCTGGGTTTTCTACAAATCACGAAAAACTACTATTCGTATAGTTATGGAGCTGCATATTTTGTAGCGCTGTACAAAGTTTAGTTTATTTTTTCACATTTATTTTGATATGTTTTGATTTGATTTTTGATATTTATTTGTTAAATTCAATGGCCCGTATGTGGCTAACTCGAAGCGGGGTAAGAATAAATATGTACAAAACTTTTTACATTAACTTAAACGCAGTAAAAAAAATAACACAAATCAGGCCGCACGGCATTTTTTGATATTTTAAAATTTTAGAAACAAGAGAATTATTTTACGTTATTAAGCAATGAAATGAGGTTGTAGTGTAGATTTTCTGTGATTGTCTCATCATTTATGCAAGGTTAAAATTCCTATTATTCAATAACTGCTATTGAAATTAATAGTTAAATTATGTTTAAAGGAAATGAAAATATAGTAAGCTAAAGTGTTTAAAAATGCAAAACAACAAAGCAAGAGTAATATCGCTTCTTAATGAAACCCTTCTCCCATGCTTCAAAATTTTTTGGGAGTATCTCCTAATAAATATTGGTATAAAACTGACTGGAAATTTATCGAGACCAACCAATTCAATAACTTTACGAATAAGTCATGCTTTTTAGAAAAGCACCTTGGTATGTGAGTACCTTTAAAAAGCTAGTGTATGGAATCGTCGTACTTTTAAAAACAACAATTAGGATTTTAAAACTATCGGTTCCTTTTTTCAAATGGTGATAAGCATTGTCATTTAGAAACAATATTAGTGTTGCAATGTTAGTCAATCCATATTACTATAATAAAGTTTAGAAGAGTTTTGCGGTATGAAATGTGATATTAAAAGATGTTCAGTATTTTTTATTCCAATAGGGATACGAATTTGTTTATGAAGATATGAATTTCAAAATCAGACAAATCTTTTTGCTGGCCACATTAATGTAATGTTACGAATGGCCGTATCTAGCCTGCGGACTTTGTCAACCACTGCTTTAACAGTTCCCTGGCAATGTGTATCCTCCAGCAAAAAATAATCGTGCATAGATGAGCTAAATCTAACAAACAAGCGAAAAAATCAGCGTTGTTTTACTTTTTCAAACAGAAATAGTCTAGGACAGCGATCGGCAAACTTTCCGGATAAGGACTTAATTTTGAAAATGATCGAGAGTCGCGGGCCAAATTAAAAAAATTAGTTTATGATAATAAGTTTATGATGTGATGAAGTTTGGCATGTGGTTATGTGATGAATGTTGATATGTTTTCAGTGGCTAACTTTCAAACAAAACTAACAAGAGAAGTAAACAAGATGCGTCAATATCATTGGAAGTTTTAAAAGAAAAAAAATAATAAAAACCAAATATTTATAAAATAAGTGTAGTTTGTGCCACTTTTGTCTTAAAGACCAATTGTTAGAAGTCTAACAGAGAGTGGGGCTTGTAATTGTGCTGGTTGTTACAATTAATGTAGGTTACGATGAATTAATCTTCTTAATATTTGTAAATACCACATTAAAACCTGATATTGAGCACTTTTGTTATTTAAGCCAGAAAACTATAATTTCAGCTTGAAAAAATATATATCATTCAGGTAGTGTTTTTCCATACTTATTTGACTTACTTATTACTTACTACTTATGCCTGTAGTAAGTTCAAGCGTCCAACAGCCTGTCCCCCGTATCAAGGACTGACTATCCTGCTACGTAGTAATTAACAATATGTTTCCAAAGCCTGGATAGGCAGCCATACGTGTTTGTTACGCCAATTAGAAGAAGAAGAAGACTTTTAATACATTTTGTAAAATCAGTAACACCGGGTTTTAACCTTTCTCAATAAAATATGAATGCTTTAGCGACAAAATTTAATGATTTATTACCTAACCTGATCGAACCGGCGACCAATCGGTTTGTTCTTGAAGAGGCTGAAGTATTTAGGGATTTTACGATTCTAGTCAGCTATTTATATTGCGTTTTAACTTGGCGATTGAAATCATGTCAACACTCCATATAAAAGCATACACCAAACTAGCATTAAATTTTGAAACTAGATTATTTTTTCTTGGAAAATATGTTAACTTACACCGATTTGTGGCAGGTCAAGAAAGTTTAAAATTTGATTTGGTTGGTATTTAAAAAAAAATTAAGTATTTTGACTAATTTCTAGCAGAAAACAAAACTTTTTGAAAATTAAACTATGCTTGTACACAAATTGTGGAATCCAATACGGCGGAAAGTATCTGTAAAATGGAAAAAATGAAAATGAATCTGGATGATAAATATTGTTCCATTGATAGGCTAAAACTTCAGTTTTTTGGCTTCAAATTGAAATCGGATGACAGAAAATCTGAGTTTAATTTAACGTTTGCCGTTGTATGGAGTTTTAACATGACTCTTCCATTAAGAAAGCTAACTATTTTAGTGCACTTCCTCCACTGTTGATACATTTCCTCCCACTATGTTCTAACAGGTTTTGAATAACAGAATGGTTTCTTTACTGTTTTTTTTGGTATAAATAATTCCAAATAAAAAATCCTTTCTAAAACATTCAATTATTTTCACTTGTTGTGGTGGTGATTCAGATGATAACAATATCTACACACATTTTGTTGATCGTATACTGTATTAAAATCAAACTAGTGGAAAGCATTATTTTCAATTCCATAGCACTATTCAGAAGAGCAGACAGCATCAGCCCAAAACCCTAGGATATTTTTCTTAGTCATCAGTTCACATAGCTTACTACTTACTTATCCATGTCATGTGGGCGACGTTGCGGCATATATCACTACCACTGTTCTATCTCAGGATCATTAAAATGTCTCATTATCGGTGTATTATTTTCTCGCTAACCGACCATTTTCTATACTCGGTCTCTTACAGAAGAACATGGAAAGTTGATTATAGTCAAACAATGCCTGTTTAAATTGAGCCAGGGTATGAGTTTAATATCCTGACTAACCTTTGGGTCATTTATTTTACTCCTTTGGAATGGAACGATATTGGACTCAGGCATATTTGCCTTTAGGGTAACCAGGTTTGCACAAATTTAAGCTCTAATGTCCACATATCAGTAGTCTATGCGTATGTGGACATGTATGTGGAGTTACATTCATTTGAAAATCGTGTGCAGTAGCAAGGGATTTACGTACAGATGTAATGAAAAGTTATACAAACATATTCTGCATCCCATTAAAAGTGGTAGATTATCAGCTTCTATCATAACTGCCCACTGGTGGGTTGACAAGACTTGCACCAAAATTCTTGGAAACGGTTCTCTTTTATAGAAATACAAATAAAAACGATAGAAATATAACACATTTTCCACTCTAAAGACAGATAACAATACACTTGTTTCAGGTAAACAGTTTAAGAATACGAGCCTCATGTTCAGCGAGTTTTAGTTTTGTTATAATAATAGAATCTTTCAACGAGATATAGATCGAAAATAGGCGTTGACATATTCGGCGATTCTGTAGAGCTGTCATTTGTTTTGCTTACTCCCTGTGCCGTAGCGTTTAATGTTTCTTTCTTAAATTTATTAAAAGTAGCAAATAATCATTTCACATGCTTTTCAATACATAAATTGGATGTTTTTTTGAAATATTTTTTCGAAACCCGTTAGTTTATCTACTGATGAGAATGATCTAAGCTGCAGTCCACGGAGTACGAATTTAACAGCTCTACAGTATAGTCAAACATGTCAACGCCTATTTCCAAACAATTCTACATCTCGCTGAAAGAGTCTTTTATATGCCTTAAAAAACTACAACTCGCTGAACATGTCGATATTATCCTTAAAATCCCTGTATATTAACAGATCCCATACTAAAAGTTTTCTAGCTCCAAATATTTTTCTAAAGTCATGTTGCTTGAAATACTTGACCCTATAAACTGCAGGACATGGCGGTCTATTAATGTAAGTTGAACTTTTATTGTGCATTAAATTAATAATACTCAAAGCCATACATGATAAATTATACTAAAAAAGGAATATTTTTGTTATAGAATTATAAAATAAGTTTAAACAATACATTTGTTATTAGTACCAATGCTATTTCTTGTTTAAAATATATCACCTACTCAAGTAGATGGTTAAAGACGAAAAGGTGCAGTTTTGGTTATAAATACGAAGGTTAAATTGTTATTGGTGGTCTGCTTCTTCTTCTTTGGCACAACAATCACTGTGCTGCTACTGGTGGGCTTGGCTTTCAGGGACTTTTTGTTAACCATAGCAGTATAGACAGTCAATGTGGGCGCGGTTGATTCGGGGCGTAAACCCAATGTTATTGTTAAATCTTACTAGTTGACGACTGTACCACGAATCCGACCCAAGAGAATAAGCAGTGATAAGTTCTTGATAAGAATTTTAGAATATATATATATATATGGTGTATATATATGCATATATATATATATATATATATATATATATATATATATATATATGTATATATATATATATATATATATATATATATATATATATATATATATATATATATATATATATATATATATATATATATATATATATATATATATATATATATATATATATATATATACATATATATATATATATATGTATCTACATACATTTGTGCGTGTGTGTGTATATATATGTACGTATGTATATATATATATATATATATATATATATACATACATATATATATATAAATATACATTCTTTTAATCGAAAAGATATGTATACGTTTTTTACCAAAAACCATGAAATCACCCTCATGCATGATATCGTAAAATTTTTTATATTCCATTTTGCCTAGTCTCTCACCCCCTTGGGCTTAAATTTTTAAAGTTGAGTATTTTATTGCGGGTGATTCCACCAGCGTTTTCCCTCAAAGCAAACAAATAATTTTTACAACATATCTTAAAATATCACAGTTTAACAATTAGCAATTATTTTTTATACAATTCGTTCAGCTTAGGTTCGTTAAAACTCACTTTTAATGTCTGGAGCCTAATTCAAATGAATTCTAATTCAAAATTCAATTCAAGCTCTTAAAAGTTTTTATTGTATTGAAATATCTCTTGTTCTTTTGCTTGTTTGCTTCATTTGGAATTGTAGCAACAATCATAGTTGGTCGTCTGCCTAAGCCATTGTTAAGGTACACTTAGTGTGGCTTATTTTTTTACATCACAGATAGTCAATTCTTATTTGGGGGACACGGTGAATTTACGAGATTTAAATCCTCATATTGCACAGTTGTACGAGTTCACAGACGCGTGGACTAGACTGTAGGTGAGCTTATAGTTCTAATTTTAGATGCCATAATAGTTGTTCTTAAGTTCGTAAATGCTGTTCTCAATCAATGCTAACTCAAAAATGTTGATAAATTTAATTACATCAATATTAACATAACTTTTAATATTCTACCATTAATAAACCATCCAAATGTAACCAGATGCCTATATTTAAATGAATACAATCTCCTAAAAACGTCATTTAGAAACACATTTCTTAGCTTGAATAAAATTTATTTTGCTTTTTTAGTATTACAACGTGTCTGTTATTGCTATATGAAATGAAAGGAACTGCTAACGATCGGATTTTTGTATCGTATAATATGATATAAAAACTAAGTTGCGGCCCGTACTACTATTTCAAGTTTGGCCCTCGGGATCCAATCGGTTTGGCATCGCTGGTCTAGATGAACGACGTTCCACTTTTTCATATTAAAATTTAAAACGAATACGCCATATGGCTTTAATTCATAGGTTTGTTAAGGACTAAGTTGCTAATTAACTTAGGACTTCCTATCTGTCAAATGAAAATTTGTCAAAGCACACAGGACGGACCGACATGTAGTAATTTATGGACCTTGCTCAAGATTCATTTTAGCTATCAAAAGTTGTTGTTTCACCGCACCGATGCTATTTTCACAGGCACAATATGATTTTTCAATCGCTCAAGGTGTTTTAAAAGCCTTTTTCATTGTTTTGCAAATACAAACACGGATTTTGAGATTATGTGGTTGAAAGCAATGTTATTATGCATTTCATGTACGCATTCGCTAGTGCTCGTACCTTTTTGTACAGAATATCCTTATTTTTAGGTAAACGCAATCAATATCGCATGAAACAACCCTAAAATCCTTGTTTTGCTGATTGTACTGAAATAGTTTTGCTGACATTTGATTCTGACTTGTCAAATCCTGAATAATACATAAGTTAAACGTAATATTAATAAAAACTGAAATAATATAACATTTGATACTATTTGACGCTAAAATCAACGTTCAACAGTCAGATTAATTTTTGTACCATGATCGGCTTTGTACTGCTGTCACAGTGAATATTGTGGTAGTGAAAACAGTTCACTCAATTTTAAAAAACTCTTTTCAGCAAATAAATAATGGTTGAAAATCAAGAATTGTAAGTTATAATCCGATGATTTATGACTAACCATTGAGTCAATCCTGTCGAAAATCTTATTGTACAAATACCTTAACATTTTTTTAGTAGCATTGAAGGGTATACATAACAAAACTGTGGCTGCTTCTGTCTAAGATAAATGGCTATAAGAGAAGGGTTCCATAAGCAGGCAAAACTTATAACTATTTGATCTTTTCTTTTTGGTTAGCTTCGTTTGCTCTTTGTTGTCTATATCCTTTAATGTTTTTTTTGCAATTTTTGGGTAACAATGGATGAACTGTGCGATGTCCTTGGATTTATGTTCATCATGTTTGGTATTTTATTTTGAGCGCTTTTTGTGAAGAGACAAAAAATTCATAAAAAATGGCAAAACCTGTAGCACACATCTACAGAAAAGCGTCAGCCAAGATTTACAGCTACCCAATAACATCTTTACGCGAAGTGTATGGTAAATTACAAACGAAGTAATAGGTAAAGAAAATAACTTGAACCGTCCCACCCGTAGGTTGAACCTTGCAGTATGTACATATTATTATTCTTTGAAGGGTTATAGGTTTTTTTTTAATTTTGAAGGACATTTCTATACGGCTTTCTTATCGTTTTTTTATTACCCTCTGGAGAATTTCTATGCAGAAGGAATATATTTTTGTTGTTTGTCGTGTGCTATGACTCAGTGCAAATACATTGAAACTGGAAAATTAATTATTTTTATGATTTTTTATTATGAAGACAGTCGTATAACTATCGTCAAATAAATAAGAATCGTTGCGGTGAGTTGATTAAGAGTCCAAATCAAAATCAAAAAGCTATGTACCGTATTTTAGTATAATGCAAAGTGGGACAAGGGTGGTTGGAAGTCTCAAAAAAATATATTTTCGGATGAAAAAAATATCGCATTTATTTATTACAAAGGTAAATAGTAAATTTAAAAAAATCTGTATTATTATAACTCTATCATTTCAACTTTAGAAGTTATGACTGGTCAAAGTTGATAATTCTTTCCAAACTTCGCTTTTACCCCCATCTTTTGTCCTATTTTCACAAAATGAGTTTAGGTGTGAATATTTGTAGTAGGTGCATGAATGATATATTTTTAAAAATCATTCATTAAAAGAAAATTTTATTTCTTTTTAATGAAAAATAAAACAAAAATATTCCTTTCTTATTTTGTTGCTTAAATTTATTACAAAATAAAAAAATGTACCGAAAAAAATATTTTCAACTTTGGTAATAAATAAAAAAATAATATTTACTTTTGCGTACCTTCAATTTTTGTCCAAACCTCATTGTACTTGTGGTTAACATGCTGTGACAAATTTAGGCTCATAATTTAACATCAAATGTAAAAAAATGCATTCAAACATGTTTGGAGTGCGCCGTTGCACGATGCGCCCTATAAAAATCGTTCACCTGCGCTACCACACAAAGAACACTACCGCTCGCCCTGTAGCGGAATTTGGGGCAAGTGTGCCACCTTAAGCATTTCATGTTATAACTCATTAAACGTGTTTGTCAAAAGCCGATTTAAATCTTATAACCATTTTACATCTTTTTCCTCAGTCATAAATGAGTTTCGCTTGAAAAAAGTGCAAACAAAACTGTTTTTGAAGCGTTTTAAAAAGGGTAAAAAAGACGTTGTTTTGGGCTATGGGCAAGAGTGCCACTCATATGGGGCAAGACGGCCACCTGGTTAAAATGAACGTATTTTTTAGATCATTGGAAATTGTTACGTTTGTGGCACTAGAATATGTACTCCTACATGTCTTGAGTCACCAATGAACCCTTTTTCATCACAAACTGTATCTGAATATGTTTTTTTGCTTGTCTGTTTTTCCATAGCGGAATCCTTACATAATAGTGGACTATACCACAGGAAGATGGTGGCATACTTGCCCCAAATAGAGGTAAGAGAGCAATAGAGGGCAAGAGAGCCCCAAAAGATGTAACTTTTTTTTAAATTGAATTTTTCAGTGACAAAAGGAGAGTTTTTTAACCAACCCCACAAATTTCACTTTTCTCAGCTTTACGGTGGTGTAAATATTTTCTCGATTGATTGTTCCCATGATTTTTGAAAGCTTATTTGGTTTGATTAAAAAACTATAATATTCTGCTCAATTTTGAAACTCAACTTAAATCAGTTCAAAACAATGGGGAAGATCGATTGATCTATATGAAATTCGGCACAGTATACCTAGTCATTGGAACGCAGCCAACTCTATACACAATTGGTCATTTTACCAAAGTTTCTATGGAAAAAATCTTGGTGGCACTCTTGTCCCTATCGCACACTGCCCCAAATTCCATTACTTGGCATGGCGGAGTGTTCGGGATTTTTGTATTTTTTGAAAAGCTGCAGTATTTTGTGCGTACCTATTATTTTATAACAACATATGAAGTTAATGAAGTTCGTCATATGTTTGATTTTGGAACCTCAGTGCAATCCTTTAAAAACCGCCTTCGAAACGAGTTATTAAGTTGATTTTTCTACTTATTTTACAATAGGATAAAACAAATTACTCCTAATATTTTGTTTTCTTTAATAATGCCGACCGAGATAAAGTAGTTGCCTAATCATTATTTTTTTTTTACTTTTAACTTTAAATAATAAAAAAAACTTTAAATAATTTACTTTTATTTAATATTTAATTATACTTCTATTTAAATAATGAATTGCCTATTGTAGGGTGCTATGCGCACTTGGAATATTGATGATATCTATTTATTTTTTAATACTTGATTTATATATATTTTTTTTAATTTTGTGTTGGTAATTTTAAACGTTTCATTATTAAAACCAATACAATGATTCTCAAATATAAAAGTATGTTGATGACGATTGTATTCATCGATTGAAGTATGTTTCTGTGGCGATGTACAGCAAAGGGAAATAGGGTTTTCACTCGTTAGAAAGACTTTGGTTAAATATGACGCTATGATTCTCTGTTCGGCCTTGTTATTGGGCCGTATATTGTACATTGTGTGAAAAAATATTTTAATATTTGAAAAACCCTGTAAAATTGGTATACAGTGGCGCCATCTGCATTTTCAACGCTTAAAATCATGTTTTACCAATAAATTAACCATTTTAGACAAGATTCGATATGATATATATCGGATATACTACAAAAATGACTTATGACCGCGATTTGTTTGCGACCCATAGTGTAATTTAATGATTACGATGACATAAATGCGTTGAAAATTATAATGAATTTGAAAACAGAAGCGAGGGCTAAATAGAGATTGTTTTTTGGATTGTGATATAAATCGTAAACTATAAAAAAGTTGCTATAATGTTGTATTACAAAAATAACTTACTTTTTTATTAGTTGAAGAATTAATCATTAGGGGGTCGTTGTGTACGGAGGACGTCTTCTTCTTCTTCTATTTGGCGTAACGTCCTACGCAGGCATACCGGCCTAAACAGGCTTTAGAAACTTAATTCATTACCAGTCAATACTTGCTACGGGGGCACGGTCCATTCTAGACTTGAACCCATGACGGGCATGTTATTGAGTCGTTCGAGTTGACGACTGTACCACGGGACCGCCCTACATACTGAGGACGTCATACATGCTAAAATACGGTATAAAATTTTAAAGCATGTATAAATAATTGTATTAAACTAGTTCAGTGAATGCCGTGATATTGCAATGCTGTGGGTATTATGACATTTTAACCAAAGAGCAATGACAGGAAAACAGATTCATATGACATATTTATGTTTGATAAGTTTTTTTTTTTAAATTAAATCAGCAGCAATGACAGGAAAACAGATTCATATGACATATTTATGTTTGATAAGTTTTTTTTAAATTAAATCAGCAGAATGACTATATGGTGAACTTGGAAACACGTGTAACAATCGTTTTTGAATTGTCTTCCAATTTTCCATCCATAAAATTGACGATGCTATCGTTAGATAATCAAGCATCATTTTTTAGTACCGATCGACAATGATCCCAAATTGCACAATTATATACAATTTTCTTAAAGGGAAAAGTTTAAATTGCGTACCTCCGATCTAAAAAATTACCATGAGCTCAATTTTGCATTTTTAAAGATAGTTTATGTGTTGGTATCAAGATCTGTTGTTACTTTTCGACGTCAATACATACCTTTACCTGTGAACTAAATGTTTTAGACTGCTATATGTGATGATAAGCCTTACTGAAGTGATCAGAACAAAAGAAAACTTTTTCCTGGATCAATACAGCCAACACATTATTTTTAAAATTAAAGAATTTAAAACTGATGGCAATGGTTGGTGGGTTGTTGAATGTGTCAAAAATTACAATGATTTATTTTAATGTAATGTTTATTCACTTCAATGTCGTCAACACACAACATCTACTATGCGCATAAACAGTATCACAAACGGTGAATGAACTGCAATAACACTGTGCGTATAAAAATAACATTCAATTAATACTACTTCATTCAGGAAAAGTTTAATTGAACTGGCGGCAAATAATTTTTTTTCTCTACTTCTTTTGCCACACAAGTTTAATTTTTTTTTTCAATGAATGATATAATCATCAGTAATTCAGACTACACAGACTACCAATAAATCTTTTTGTAATATTATATAAATCTCAAAACAATTAAAAAGTAGTTCATTGGGCTGAAACATTGTTCCAACATACACGACAGGATTTCTTTAAACAAAAAAAAAAACAAAAACTTTGAATGAGATGAATGAAAAGAATAGGGATATTTTCCTATGACAATATGTTAAATTAAAAAAACATGTTAAAAAACTAGTTCCATACAATAAAATGGATAAGATTAATGTCATTTTCAGTTCAGTTGTTATTTATAAATCAATTTCTTCTTTTGTTATACAAAAATCTGGTCTACCAAGAAGATACTATGGGAATTAACAATGTATGATTTATTGTAAGATCCATATCGAGATTATCAATTATACGCATTTAAGAGCCCTATATGTTTATGATTTGAACCCATGACGGGAATTTCATAAAGAAGTATTTCTCGATCACTGTGTAACAGTAATAAAATTACCGTAATTGAGGAAGTACCTGTGTATGAATGTGTACGTATTTAAAAAATGAACTACCGAATTATGAATGAAAAAAGATTTAATTCTTTTTACTCTCATAGTCCATTCCGTACATGAGTTTTGCTTGCAGATATTAGGAAGGATAAATTCTATTAGATATGCATTTTATTACTAATTGAATTCAAAGCTGTTGTTAAGAGGCAGCTGTAAAGTCATCACAAGCTAATAGAATTTGACGGTTGTTGAGTTCTTATCGCTCGTGCAGCAAGTTACCAGGCTTACTTGAATAATTATAACTCCTCGGAAAGTAATGCCCCAAATTTGTTAAACTGTGCCACTATGCAACCAGAGTAAAGTTATTAATAAATGCGTAGGTAATTTGCGATTTGATTTATTGTGCTGTAACAGCCATGTATTTTGTCCAAAGAAGGCCATGTAACTAAACCACTAGGACAACAAACCTGAATCCAATTACATGAATTTAAATGTCTTGTAAGGGTTGTGCACCAGGGAGCTTTTTATCACATATTCCCGCTCATGGGGAATATTTTTGTTCTGTTTTCCTATTAGGAACTTGAAGGCTATTGCTTCCATCAAGAACTTGCTGTGGTTTATTTAAAGAAATAAATAAGATCATATTTGGTCGTTGCCATATATTTTTCCGATCTAGCACCAGTGTATCCAGTTTAATTATTTTTGTATTCAACTTTTAATTTAATCAACTTAAAAAAACGCTTCGGAAACCGGATGTGTCACATTAAGATTTGCTTAATGTATTAACGAATTATTACCGAAAAGTAGTTACTAATTTAAAATACACATTTATTTTTGGCTATTTGTTAATGTTTATTTCTGTGAATAATGCACATTTTAACCACTAAAAATCCATATGCATATTTGAGTACGTTGGGTTCGAATTGCTTGTAAATTGTACTGATCAAATTATTCTATCTACATGAACTACATGACAAACTATGAGTAATAAAGTGTTTTGTACCATTTGATTTATTTATGTTAGTCAACACTGTAAATGTTGTTGAGTTTTTATCCTCGAGGGCTTATATAATCTAAACTAGCGATAACTATTACACAATTGTCCAACTAGACATTGAAAATCTGTATGGTTGAGTGTATTATAACAAATCGAAGAAGTTTTTATTCAGAACTGCTCGTGCCTCATTAGTTTTAGAAAAAGTATAATGTTATCAAAGTGTTACTAGAAAGAAAATCAACTCAAATATTTGGTATTTTTCTAAGGCGATTCAATTCATTGATGAAGCGATTATAAATCATGAAAATGTATCTGGTTTCCTGCATGTTTTTGAGTTCACCCAGTTTTATAGTCTACTTATGCTTAACATATTTTAAACAGGAGACACATAAAAAACATGAAATTCATGTCACCAAGCTATCCTACTTTATAGATACACCGCTTTTTGTTCCTGCGTTCTGGAAGTTTCTCCTAGCACGGCGGTGTACACTCTATAATGAAGTATCTTTGGATGATAGGTTGGCTTTGTGGTATGAAACCAATGCTTCTAATGTCATGGAATATCTTGTTCGATATGCTGTGATGCTTTACGAAGAAGAAATAAATAAACCTACAATCCATTACTAGGCAAAGCTTTGCCTATCGGAAAGGTCATAATTTAACTAAAGAATCGTTAATCAGCTCAGGGCACGCATTTAACAATTTTGAAAAAAAGGAATAGATTTTGAACGGGAAAAAATGCTGACGTGTAACTTGTCTCTGTTTTCCATGTTTTATTTATATACTATAAACAGGTTAGGTATGAGAAGTCTCATTAAAAAATGCTTTGTTTTTATAAAATACCTACATGAGAAATATAAATATAAATATAAATATATATATATATATATATATATATATATATATATATATATATATATATATATATATATATATATATATATATATATATATATATATATATATATATATATATATATATATATATATATATATATATATATATATATATATATATATATATATATATATATATATATATATATATATATATATATATATATATATATATATATATATATATATATATATATATATATATATATATATTTATATTTATATGTTTATCTATCTTTATAAACATATATCTATTTATTTATGTATGAATATATATTGCAATATTTGTACATGTTTGCTAATGACGTGCCGTACTCGTACATCACCATTTTCAAAAAAAATACTTATGGTATTTCTTTTCATGCATAGGCTTGTCAAAATAATATATTTGCATTTATGCTAAGTACCATGTCAAGCTCAACTATTTTATATTCAATATCGTTTTAAGGGTGCATTCCTCGCCATAACAAGGGATAAGTGTGAAGTGAGATATTTTTGAATGTGCAAAAAAATATTAAGGAAAAAATAGTTGAGTTCCAACCTGTATTCACATTAGTTTTTCACGAAGCTTTAAGTAAAACACATGTTAACTTTTTAATTGTATCTTAGACATTATAATATTATTCATTCTTATACATTCTTGCTCTAATCCAAAAATTGTTATTATTTATAATTTCTTTAACCACAGCATAGATAGTCGAAAAAATGACTTTAACACATATTTCTATTCACTGAAAAATGTGTAGTTGGTTGTCATCAAAGGCTAATCGTCTGTGGAAATCATAAGAAATAAAAACCATTAAAATCCAAAAAGTTTTTGTAGAGCCTTATCCTAAGTCTATATTTTATAAATATTTTATTTCTAATATTTTTTGTTATCTTAGTTTTTTTGTGGTAAAACTACTGCAGCCATCACGTACAAGTTTTGTACTACAGGAATAGTTTTTTTTGTTAAATACACTTCCTCGAAAGGGGTTAATACGGCCAGGCCGTAATAAAAAACAAAAACAAACAAACAAACAAACAATAGTTTTTTTAAAGAAATCTAATAATAACAATACTAGAATCGCATCATTTATTACTACATTATCTTAAAATGTAGATGAAATACAAGATACGCAAAAATAAGATACTAAAATTGAATTAAGCTTTCTGACAGTCAACTGTCCCATTTTGGTCTATTATACTGTATTTTCCCCTGCGAACGAATGGCAAAGCAAATAAGCAATAGAATGATCCGCCCATTTTCTGTCGATTTAATAGGAAGCCATGATTGTAAACACAGTAATTTATTCATTCTATCGAAGGTGTGTGTTGAACATTCACGCATCCACTCCTTTGAAAAGCGAAACATTGAGAGAAAAAGAGAGAGAAACAAGAGAGCGAATGAAAAGAAACCATCTGCGGGTTGAAGTAGAGTGTGCGCACAAATGCCCGTCTATTTATAAAGATTTTGTCATGAGTTGATTCAAACCCTCCGAAACTCTCTGCCATGTTTGCAAAAGTGAGGCAGCAGCATCCCACATAGTTTTTATAGCTCCATTTATGTACGCATAAATGGGACAGTTATAGTGATTTTTATGACGTCTGCTTTGTTAGTATGAGTGCACGGTTCGGCTAGAAACGTGTTTGAGGAAGGCTCGTGGCATTGTCATACTCTCACGGTTTTACGAGTTTTACGACACTTTTATGCGAGATAGAATGGGACATAAAATCACGGGAAGTTTTCATTTGATAGTCGTATCGTGCAGCTTCCTTTTCTGACTGGCCTACCACAGAATCGTCCTCCGAAGACAAAGAGAATCCATAAGCAGTAGTAAACAAGGTGAGCAAAAGAGAACGTGAAATCGGTTTCTACTGTATTTCTAGATGTTTGTGCGCATTTTTGTGTCTAATTTTGGGTCTCTGTTCTTCCAACGTGATTACCAATGGGGCAGGGCGAGTCTACATGCTACTGAACGCGGACGTAACTGAACCACGGTTTCTGAAGAGTGTCTGTTTTATTGAGTGTGAAAGAGTCGAGAATTGCCCATTTGTGCGATAAAAGTGATGATCACACTCTGCCTTAGGCTGCCTCACACTGTTTGCGACGAGCGGTTTCTTGTGGCTGATTCGACCTCAGGTTTCATTTCCTACCATGGGTGTTTCCTTGCATTGTATTGTGAATGATTCTAGCAATGCTTGCTGTGAACAACGACTTTTCAAAACCAACGACCGTAGCTAGCATTAGTGACATGGAACAAAGCATAAAATAACCCACCGACGGCTCTGGGCCTACATTCTTCATTCACTGTCTTTCTTTCCAAAGATTGTCTTTGTTCAAAATTAATGCAACAGAACATGCAAGAATGTCCGCATTGGTGCTGTTGTTAATGAATTAAACGAATTAAAATTATATTTTGAATAAATTTTATTACAGGTTTTTTTTTTAAATTAATTTCTGTTTTGCACTTCTCAATCTAGATTTTGATTTTAGAATAATAATAACCATTGGTAGAAGGTTTAAAACATAATTTGTTTCTAAATTTTTAATGGAACAGTATTCATTACATACTTTATGTATCATCGCTGGGTTCCTATTTACTGGGGCAATAGCAATTTACATGATTATTACAATGTAATTTTGAAATACATGTAGATATGGTGCTGTTATTCAAAAATTTGTACTACTTTTTATACATAACTAATCAATTTCTTACATGATATAAATCACTTCATTCTATCATAGCCTTCAATTTTCAATTGATACGAGGTATCTGAAAAAAATCTAACCAACATGCCCAGTTTCCAAAAAAGCGAAATAATTAGAAAGGTCATAATACCTTTTATAAAGGTTTTGCAGTAACTTTATTCATTGATCAATAAAATGAGCATTAAGTATTACCTTTCAATACAAAAAGTGTAATTAGTTCATTTTTTACTTTTAAATTAAAGAAAACAACATGTCTTACATTTAAAAGTTTTCTTCAAAATTTTAAAATAGTCCATTCTTATATCATTACTTTCATTGTCATCGCAGTTTTTTTATTTACAGAACAATGAATTGATTTTTAAAACGTCTGATTCCTTACTCAAATTAAATAAAAACATTTTATAACATTTTCTTATCATGTGTTTCATGCTGCCCATTTTTGTTTAATAAAAAACGTAGCTGTTTAAAATATTTCTTCTTCTTCTTATTTTTGGCTCATCAACCGATGTCCGTCAAGGCCTGCCTGTACCACTAGTGTGGTTGGCTTTCAATGACTTTTGGATTACCCCCCATAGCAGGATAGTCAGTCCTACGTATGGTGGCACGGCCTATTTGGGGCTTGAACCCATGACGGGCATGTTGTTAAGTCGTTCGAATTGACAACTGTACCATGAGACCGGCTAAAAATATTTCAACAGAAAAATAATATTGACTCTTCTAACCATTTAGTTCAACACTTGTAAACAGCTCTTGAAATACTGAAGGGTTTTGAAGAATGAAGTTCAATTTTATCCTGTAAAAAAAACTAATTTTAGAGATATATCTACTTAATGCTAAAAATTACACATTTTGCACCGCAAATGTGTACATTTTCGTAACACTATATCCGGTGCATAAAAACTAAGGTCTATGTTTCAATTACGGCAGCTTGTTAATTGTATGATGTTTACTGTCCTTTTGGCCCAAATAAACAAAATGGGTATATCATTGATATTTTTGCAATTACACTTTTTAATACATATATTGGAAACCAGTTCAAATTTTTAGATTATACGGACATATTTTGAAATGTATGTATAAATAATCACAACATCATCAAACAAAGAGTTTTTTTGTGTTATGATTTGTGTTTTTGTGTTATGATTTGTGTTTTTGTGTTGTGTGCGAATAAGCGTCGCCTTGTTGTTCAGATGATGCGATAGAAGCATTATTCCATTCGTTAATAACCATTCATAGTTTAAAAGTAACTCGACTTTGTCAACGGTTCTCCAAAAACTTCGCGAACATGTTGTCGTTGTACACGGTGTGCACGATAAATTAGACAGTTACCGACGGAAAAAGAAACACTTTTTTTTAAAGAAAATCTATCAGTTCAGAATTTTTATTAATAGTAGAAAGAGTAGTTTACTATGCTGGCTACAGAAATTGATCAAAACATCCACCCTCGGCATCGATTACAGCCTCTATCTGTCCCCGAAACTTGGAGCAAGCCCTTACAACAGCGTCTTTGGAAAGGGCCGTTTACACGGATTTGTTGTTTGTGCATAATTGCGCGTTCTTGTTGCTGAACGATATTTTAACTTTAACTTCGCCAAAAACAGAATAGACAAAAGATCTGGTAATTTGGAAGATCAAATGTGATCTCGTAGTAGTTTTGCATTTGGCAGCCGCGTGGTAAAGTTTCGTGTCCTATTGCCACATACGACTTTACTTGGTTTCTTTTCTAATCTATGACTATAATACAGATTGCATAAGCTTTCGGTAGCTATCTGAATAGAGCTTAAGGCCCTAATTGTAAAAAAATACGGTGAAATCACGTCCCATTTGGCTAAAACGCAATTTATTCGCACACATTTTGCAGCACTTTTCCTGCAGATTGGCGAGGAAAATGTCGATACGAGCACATTCCGATCGTCAGATGGGCATTATTCTTCTTAAATCTTCCACAAAACCTCCAATGCACTTTTCTTTTTCATTACGAATCATTTTCGTGGTATTAGCACAGGGAAGACATAGCACACTCAATGATGTCCCGGTGCTGCTTTCCGGCGCGTATCATCATGATGCACGTAATCCGTTTCCACAAAACAAGCCGGTTAAACATATTACATGAAATTGGAAAAAATCACTTGTTAGTATACAACGTTAGCTTTCAGTTGACGTTTCGCTTGTGTTGATATGCCAAGCAATTAGTTATTATTAGACAAACCGTAAGAGTCAAATTTATCATGCACACCGTGTATGTGTATGACTTCACAATAGAAAAGAGAAACTCAAAAAGGAAGCGATAAATTGAGTGGCTGATCATGCTTAGTTAGCACAATCTCAGTGGTAGAAAATAGAGTATTGAAACGAAGCATATTACTTTCTTGAAGTTGTGGACTTACTGTTGTCTAACTTTTAATGAATTTCTTGGAGCATTCTTGGCAAAAAGCAATGCAAATATTGATATTGCAATAAACAGAGAGTAATATCAATATCGAATATACATTTAAACACAGCTACATTACATGCTAGTATCACAAAGAAATATTTTCCTGTAAAAACTCAAACCTCATAACTTGCTTTTGCTATTTTATAAATATATGTAGGGTAAGTATACCTATAGCGTGTAAGTGGTAAGTGGCTATAGCATCAATTATGGCTACTACGAACAATATTTTCGCTCTAAAACAATCAATTTACTTACACCACAGATGGATTTTTTATATGATATGATCATTTTAACACATTTGTGCATCATTAGTCCCATGCTACATACTTCGGTTTGTAAAATATCACCCTTTTAAAATGTGTTGCCAAGATGTTTGGCATCTCTTACCATTTTGCTATGAGCAGCACTGTAGGATATAAGCGATTTTCAAGCATCTAACCATAGTTTTATCTCAAAATCGGCACTTTCTTGCAAAATGTTAATTATTTAACAACTTCATCATTTCCTAAATTTACCATTATTTCATCAAAAATGTCCCTTTTTCCGTAAGACAATAATTGGTACCATTAACCAACGGTGTATCATATTTCCCAGTATATCTTGGATACTTTGTCTACAACTGACGATTTGGTCATGGTGCGTAGTGTAAAAGTGAACAAATCGGGATTTTCATTGTTATTTTCGCAAACTAAAGAGTGAATATGTATTTTAAGTATCATTTACTTAAAAGTGTTATAGAATCGAATCGAAGTTTTATCAAAATAACGTAGTTTTGAATACCTTTCATACGAAAAACCGGTAATCTGAACGAAGCTCGTGTTGCCCTATTGCCAATTACGCTCTCGTTCTTCCCTGATCGATAGTTTGGGCAAGTCTTGGACAGGAGTATCTTCAAGATGGTTGGGCAATCGCTAAACCAATTCAAAAAGACCACTCTGATGCGTCTCGTACTGAGCCTTTAGCTGGCTTCGGTATAGTTTAGAGGTGATGTGAAAGATTGTCAGGAGATATGATGTATGTCCGGACACGGTGTTATCAGTGAAATAGGAAAGTAAAATTTTAAGTAAAATAAAGTAAAAAAGAAAAGTATTAGACCCATCAATTGTGGAATTAATGCGAATAATAATCAATTATGCCCGTTGTGACTATCAATACAATCAGTGATAGAAAACGGAGATTAGAAATTATTATTATTTTTTGTTTCATGGTGTTTTTATACTTATTTTGGTGCAATGAGCGTATTATAACTTTATTCCAGTTAAAACAACGTCACAAAAAGATTTTTGGTGTAAATATCGTCGAGTTTTTGCCTACAGCAAATATTGGTACAGCTTTGGCGAATTGCTAGGAACACTTTAGTCATAATTAGTACCTTTAGATGTAATTGTTAATCGAAATTTTATACTATTAAGATAAACACTTATTTTCGTGTTCTACACATCTGAGGTTTCAAGAAAACCTGTAGAATTTATAAGTTTTACTCAATACTTATTTTTGCAGGAGTCAAATCCGTACCTTGATTACATAATATAGCCATAATTGGTCCACTAATCCTTGAAGGACATAGTTGGCAGGAAATTATTCCTTGAAGGATTAATTAAGACAAGAGGTTATATTTTAATTCAAATAAAAAAACTAGAATGAGAAGCAGTTATTTACGAGTAGGCATTTCAAACAAACTAAAAAATATTTCACGAGACTGTGTAAAAATATAGCCAAAATCAATCAGTTATATCCCACTTTACTGATACCTCAATTAAAATTTTACGTTTGCCTACAATGAACTTTACGAATAACCGAAACTACAGTTAACTTTAGCTGAATCACGGCAAAATGATTTTTTTTTTTGTTAAAGTTGGTACTTTAACATTGCTGTCACCGATCTCAAATGTCAAAATGACCGAGATCTCTGTTTAATTATTGCGTTTGCCGAGATCGGTCATCTGTCATCCATCATTTTGTTTACATCGTGCAAGGGAAACTAAGTTTGGTCTAATTGTGGTATTAATTAAGGAAATATTCCATATTAAGGAACAAGATAATGTAAGACATTACGATTTTTTTCGTAACATTTGCTTGTTTGTTTGTTTGTTTGTTTGTTTGTTTGTTTTTTTTATTACGGCCTGGCCGTATTAACCCCTTTTGAGGAAGTGTATGTTGTTAAACTTGAAAAAAACTGTCTATTGTAAGCTGTATTGGTTGTGTGGAAGTGTGTGAATTGTAATGATTATATGGAAATATTATTATTTTGCATAAACGTGTGGATAATTTTAAGATAATCTATATCAAACATAGCTAATAGGTCTCGAACTGGGATGAGTGGTGTCTTTTTTATAGTTTTCACTGATGCAAGGAGTTGATACCTACAGCTTTCGTACGTTTGACACGACCACAGTAAGTGGTCAATGTCATGGTGTCAATGTCATATTTTCCATTACAGCTTGTGATGAATATGTAATGTTTGCGAAAACAACTTTAGCAAAGAGCTGCAGCGATGGAAGCTTCTTATGTGATGTATTTAAAAATAAATGTTTCTATCCAGAATAAATCGATGTTACCGGACGATGTGTGTTATTGTAACATGCTATCAAATCGATGCAACAGTTTTAGGCTATAAAAAAACAAGTATTATCGCTATGCGACAATCTTCCGTTTTACTGATATCTGAGTTTTCCCAAACCGTAATTTTGGATAAACACGTAATCTGTCATTTGTTAGTATTAGCCAATATTTTCGATTAAAAAGTTTAACCAAGAACATGGTCGAGATCTGAATTGTGCGAATCTTG
The DNA here is from genome assembly GCF_016920715.1 of Anopheles arabiensis. Taxonomy (NCBI): domain Eukaryota; kingdom Metazoa; phylum Arthropoda; class Insecta; order Diptera; family Culicidae; genus Anopheles; species Anopheles arabiensis. Next base: position 57,347,941 of record NC_053517.1, on the reverse strand, counting down.
GTGATTTTTAAATAAGATTCAACAAACAAATTTGAGAGTTTACATTGTAAAAGGTTGAACTCTTGCTGTGCCAGTTCATACATACCAAGACAATGTGATTTATGAAAACTGAAAATGATATCTTTGTTTGTTTAAGCTAGAATGCTGAGTTTTGAATGAGCATGAATCAAGCAATTCAAATTGACTACCTCTCATCGGAAAATTGGACAAGATTGGAATCAATTGGCTCTAATTATATAACAGTGCCACACAAATTTTACTCAACAACCATCATGGATCCATCATGTAGGCAATCCTTACTGGTGCGATATGATATAGAACGACTGTGTTATGTTGTTATTTCATTATTGTGCCTTGTATTTCTGGTAGTACCCTATAGACTAGCACATAAAATAACTTCTTCTTCTTCTTTGGCTCAACAACCGATGTCGGTCAAGGCCTGCCTGTACCCACTTGTTGGCCTTGTGCTTTTAGTGACTAATTGATTCCCCCCCATAGCAGGATAGTCAGTCCTACGTATGGCGGCGCGATCTATTTGGGGATTGAACCCATGACGGGCATGTTGTTAAGTCGTACGAGTTGACGACTATACTACGAGACCGGCACATACATAAAATAACAATTTAACAAAAATCATGTCAAACGGTCAAACGGTCCAACACTGGACATTTAATCGTTTTGGTTTGTTTCTTTAACTTGTTATTTGTTATTTATTGTTATAATTTCGCCGTTTTGAACGTTTAACGTTAAATATTTTTTTTCATCAAATAACCCAATCGCGAAGAATTAAATATGAATCAAGCAATCCTTCAACTGTTTTGTGGAGTCGTACTAGCATACAGTGGAAATTAGCAAAAAAAGTAAATTACACAGCTCTACAGTTCGCTTGCAAAATTCCCCTACTAAGTAACATTTTAAATACGGTAAGCGTTTTAAAATTTCCATTATTTATAATCAATTAAAGCCTATACAAATCAACAGTCATATCTATAAAAATGGATTTCATTTGCTTTAGATCGTGTGAGATTTCCTGATCATACGTTCAGACCTTTTGTAATGAAGTCAGTGTGACTGTGACAGTTTTAAACAGCTTTAGGAAGCACTTGTGCAGATTGACCACTTTTAAGAGTCCCGTATACTGGTAGTGTCCGAGATACGCAGTACTTGATATACGCAATAACTGACTAGGCACAAAGCAAACTAAGCGGCCGAGTGCCACCCCAAGTTCTTGAGGGGGACTCGAGAGAAGGAATCCACCATCACTCACAAGTAAATTGGCTTTTCAATCTATATATGATGTTAAATTTGTTATAAAACTTGTCGCTTGACACTTCAGAAAGGCCTACATTCGTGGAAGCTCTTACCGCAGGACTCCACACAGCATAACACGGAGCATAACATAACAACTGACAGCTGCCAAACGCTTCAAAAAACTATTTATTACCGGTACCATGTTTTGAATATCCTTAGTAGGCCGCTCATTTCTCGTTGAAAAGCTACCAACCTACTGCGATGACCGACAGTTAATGAAACGCTTTACCTCCTTTCCTAAGCGTTTTGGGAAGCATTTGGCAGCTGTCAGTTGTTATGTTGCGCTCCGTGTTATGCTGTGTGGAGTCCTGCGGTTAGGACCTCCAGTTTTTAATAAACTGTCGGTTGACAACTGTCAATATTATATCAAATCTTCCTCCAGTTTAGCATCGGTTGCTCGATTACCATTTTTGTTTCAGGTTTTTTGATGTGTGTTACGTAGATGGATTTTACTGAAATGATATATGTTGTTAGACGTATGATATGTTGTCCGACTCGTAGAGACCTCTGTTGGATAACATAACGGCTTGAAAGTGATTTTACTTTAGTCGAAGGAAGATCTAGATTTAGAACTCCACGATTGCTCAGGAGAGCCAACTGTTCGAGTGGAATGCGAAATCCTCCGGTACCATTCCATAGAAATGCTCTCATGGCTCTGGATATGATATCTATGTCTGCCTCGCGGGCACCGCATACAGAAGCCACAAACCAAGTTTCGGAAGAAGATAGATGTTGAGAAGTTATACTTTCTGGTATATATTCAGGCATCTCACTCGATGCATCCATACTAGCTGCCGGAATTTTGCGATCATGATGTTGTGTGTCATTGTGACCCATATATTGTTAGAGAACGAGATTTCCAAGAAACACAATCATTCTTCTGTTCGTAGCCATGGGATTACTATACGATTAGCAAAGGTGATCAGTCCAATGTCAATGGCCTCCGTCTTTTCTAGATTAAACTTTGCTCCTCACTCGCTCGATTCTGGGAAGGCATGTTGTCACCACCGAAATATCGTCAGTATATGCATTCGTTGTAGCCAGAGGAAACCAAATACTTGGCGTGGTTATCCGGACAAATAATGAATTCCGCAACCCCATGTGCATCAAAGCTGTCTACAATAGTATCGTTCCTTCGGCTCTGGAATATATGTGCGTAGTCTGAAGCCCAACTACTGCTTCTTCAATTGCTCGACTTGAGGCGATTCAACGGAAGTTCACGCGATATGCCCTACACCTACTTCCCTGGCAGGATCGCAATAATCTTCCTTCGTAAGCTGCGCGGTGCCGCCTTCTAGGCCTTGAACCTCTTTCGGTTAAAGACGCAATGCACAGTGCTCTTTCATCGCTGGTTTGCGTAATAGCTCTATCGACTCAACGCCTTTGTTGCATCGAATCGACATCTATGCACCATCCCGAACACTTAGGTCTAGAGAAACTCTACGGCTCGCTCAACCCCGTTCCAGCGTTGGTCGGTCTGACCCTGTGTTCCGCATGTCGGCTGTCTTCAATACTGTCTCGGACTGCTTCGACTTCGACATCTCGACTCAGTGCTTCAAAGAATGTCTCCGGCTTTTGCCGTGGCCGCAGTGAATTGCGATACAAACGTGTAGGGTAACTGTAACCGTTTTCGGCAGTGTACCTGTTTTTGGCAGGGTAAATAAAAACCTTAAATTATACAAAAACGCATTGAAAATAGTCACAGAATATATTTTTTAAATAGAGATATGCTCATTTGTTATTCATATACAAAGTTTCACATCATTTTTTAGCATATTTTTCAAGATATCCAACCAAATATGCAGAATTCCAAATTTATCGACAGATTTGCTCTGCGAGATACTGTTTAAACTTCAAAGCATACTAGATTTTGTTATGGAACAAACCGTCTAATTGCGTGTCGATGTATTGATGAGGAAGAACACTATAAATCCACCTGAAATATACACTCACTTTGCGTAGCACGAAGAAAGAAACCTAAACTCACGTGACAGCCAGTTCTTGGATTAAAACGATGATTTGAAGAATGCTGTGATATATTGGCAACAAAATGTGATATATTGGCAACATTTATTGAATCCGTTCAGTCAGCAAGCAAGGAGCAGTGTAACAATCGAACCAAATACGGTATGGAACTTTTAGTTCCATGGAAGTATGGTATGGAACCATACTTAAAGTATGGAACTTTTCAGAGTGTCCTTGAATAAATCATTTTGTTTCATTCAACAGACCTCCGATTGATCTCAAATATCGTGTAAAATTTTTAAAACTTAGACTTAGAAAGACTTAGAAAAAAGTGTATGGAACAATCATCAAAGCACCCAGTTTGATGGATTTAACTGTCAAAGCAGGTTTTCTTCTTATTTTCGTTTTTAGACGTCAAATTGCACTGGATAAGCCCACCAGATATATCAGCTCACTTTGGTTGTGGTACAATGGTTGATTAATCTTCTCTATCAAATGTATCTACCGAATAAAGTGTTGGTAAAATTTGTATTCGATATTCAGTCCATACGGGGTGGAAACCAAGCTTAGGGTAAGTGTACCAATTATGGCTGTAATATGTCATCAAGATACCGATTTTACGCCTGTAAAAATAAGTATTGAGTAAAATTTCAAACTTCTTCATGTTTTCTTGTAGCTTACAATGTGTAGAACACGAGAGTTTTTTTTATATTTTGACTCAATGTTTAGCGAAACAATAGAAAATTTCGATTAAAAATTGTATCTCAAGTTACCAATTATGGCTATAGTGTTCCTAGCAATTCGCCATTGCTGTACCAATTGTGGCTGTATACTAAAACTCGTGGATATTTACATCAAAAATTACTTTGTGATATTGTTTTAACTGAAATCAAGTGTTAATAAGTTCACTGCACCAATATAAGTATGTAATCACCATTAAATACGTAAAATTAACATTTTAAAATATCCGTTTTCTATCACTGGTTGTATTGATATCCACGCTCAATTAATCGCACAATTGATGAGGCTAATCCTAAAAAAAATGCTTTCGTACACCTTTCTGATGACACCGTGCTTGGACACACACCTGACAATCCTTCATATCACCTGGAAGCTATACCGAAGCCAGCTACTGTTTCAGCGCGATACGAAGTGGAGCACAAATCAGGGTGGTCTGTTTGAATTTGTTTAAATGAAGAATCGTAGCCATAGTTCAACTATTTTCTGACCAAGATACTTGCGGCCAAGACTAGCATTAACTATGGCTCAGGGAAGAACAAGAGCGCATTTGGCAATAAGGCGACACGAGCGGCTTCAGTTTTTGCTTTCTTCGTATGAAAGTCATTCAAGGCTGTATTATGTTGGTGAAACTGATTCGATTTCATTTTACTGACTATTCCACTGATTACTGATTCGAACACTTTACAAATAAATGATGCTTAAAACACATATTAACACTTTAGATTGCGAAAATAACAACGAGAAGCCCGATTTGTTCACTTGTAAACTACGCACTGCAACCAAATCGCCAGTTGTCAACAAAAAATCCATAGTATACTGCGATATTTGGTGCACCAAACGATAGTTGTACCAATTATAGACTAACAGAAAAATGACATATTTTCGATTAAATAATAGTAAATTTGAATAAGAAATCGTAATCGTTAAATAATTAATATGTTGCACCAAAATGATGATTTTGAGATAAAATTATGGTTACGTCCTTCAAAATCGCTAATAATCTACAGTGCTGCTCTTAGCAAAATGGTAAGAGATACCAAAAATCTTGCCAACACATTTTAAAAGGGTGATATTTCACAAAGGGATGTGAGCAGCACGGAACTAATGAAGCAAAAATGTGTTAAAATATTCATTATTGAAATGAAAAATCCTTCCGTGGTTTTAGAATGCAAATATACTGTTTTAGAGCGAAAATAGCGTTCGTTATAGCCACAATTGGTACACTTACCGCAGGACTCCACACAGATAACACGGAGCGCAACATAACAACTGACAGCTGCCAAACGCTTCAGAAAACGCTTATTGCTGGTAACATGTTTTGAATATCCTTAGTAGGCCGCTCATTGCTCGTAGAAAAGCTACCAACTCACTGCGATGACCGACAGATAATGAAACACATCACCTCTTTCCGCAAGCGTTTTGTGAAGCGTTTGGAAGCTGTCAGTTGTTATGTTGCGCTCCGTGTTATGCTGTGTGGAGGCCTGCGGTTACCCTTTATGATTACATGAACTATTTGAACTATTTTGATTTGAACATAGTGGGGTGCGATCGATTCTCATGGTTTGCGATCCATAGCTATATCAATCGAAGGATAGTGAGAACAAGTGTATTTCAGAAACATTTTGATACGAGACCTAATGATAAATTAAACTAGTAACTAAGTCACTTTTCTAGACTCTATCGAAGTGGATGTCAAAAATGACAATATTTTACCATATTGTACGCAATACTGAATTCGTCAATCATGAAATATATTAAAGCAATCATTGTATCTAGGCAACTACTATCACCGTTCCTCTTCGATTGAGTTTGAAAAAGTTTCTCATTTTCAAAACACTATAAAGCATAGAGTAAAGCTCTGTAATGAGGCAGTTGAAATGGTTACATTATTTTAATTTAATACGGACATGACCACTCAACATAGTCAATTGACCTCTAATGACTTTTTACAAAAGATTTTAGAACTATATTAGCAAATTTTAGCAAGCTAATCAATTATATAAAATATCGTGGCAAGTTTGCTATAGAGACTGTCTTTTTTTTCGATGACCATGAGTCCGACTTAAGAAACAAAACTGTTCAAAAACTGAAAACTGAAATGACAAGAAAACATAGGCAAAACGTGTACAAAAGTGACAGCGGCCGCCACTGCATGTAGATGTTTTTTTCGTTTTTTAATGCCGCATGTCTGACATACCCAGCAACTCAGAACGTACAAAGAATGACAAGACACTCGAAACTAACTTTCTCAAATATACTAAAACAGTGCGTTATAACATCGTCACCGTCATCGTCATCGTAAAACAGGAACAAAGTGTTCAGAACCAACGTTCTTGTAAAATAAAGGTAAACGGTATCAACAGTAGCTTTCAAATCTCACTATATATAAAATCGAAAATCGCCACAATGACGTGAGAGTAAACATTCAGCGAGAGAGAGCGAGAGAGAAAGCGGTGAGAGCAGAGCTCTCTTAGCAACGCGCGTTGCTGCGAAAGGACTTGCTCCAAGCACCGCTGTTCGCGGCACTGCGGGCTCGCAAGTAATGAGGACAATGGTTACATAGATTTTTTGTTTACACAAACCGATTCGAAATCACATGGTATTGGATATAATGTATTTTTTTAATATTTAAAGTTGCAAATTAGCCACCTGATGATAATGTGTCCCATCATACCCCTTCCCATTATTCATCAAGATATTCAAGGCAATATTTAAAAAATGTTTGAAAACTATGCAAAATAGCTTAATTGTGAAATGGTTGATATTCCAATTAAGTCAATCATTCATAAAGCCAACCATACTCATTATTGGTGCTTAAGCACCTCGAATAGCCGGTCTCGTAGTACAGTCGTCAACTCGTACGACTTAACAACATGCCCGTCATGGGTTCGATCCTCAAATAGACCGTGCCGCCATACGTAGGATTGACTATCCTGCTATGGGGGGAAATCAATTAGTCACTGAAAGCCAAAGCCCACTAGTGGTACAGGCAGGCCTTGACCGACAACGGTTGTTGAGCCAAAGAAGAAGAAGAAGAAGCACCTCGAATATTACATACACCGTCGTCATCGGCAGATAAGTGTGGTACAGAATATCCTGTAAAACGGGTGGCTATACCCAGGACGACGAACATGTACACTCCCTCAAGACTTAATTCATTACCACGTATCCGGATATTCAATCCTTACTACGTGCGGACGGTCCATTTTGGGCTTGAACGCATGACGGGCATGTTAATGAGTCGTTCGAGTTGACGACCACCCAAATCTACTACTCCCTCAAATCTACTACTCCGCATTATTGGCTGAGTTGGGACAAGGAACCGCAAGACAATAAGAGTCGGATGCAGTCGAGAGACCCTATGCGGCCATATGATGAAAAGCCTTGCTGAAATTTCGAGCGAGAAAGCGGCGAATGTTGATGGCTTGAAAGTTAAAACTGAATTTGTAACTATTTGCTCGCGGGCGGGAAGAACTACTTATTTCAGGATGTCCTTCCGGAACAAAGCACTAAAGGGAGAGATGGTTCATTGCGCAACATAACTGCAACATACTGCGCGTTAGGTGAGACAACCGTGCGCACTGCATTTAGCCGGATCAGCATCAACTGCAGAATGATCCACAATGAAACTATGCTTACTGTAACGTGCCCAAGAAGGCTGAAAGGATTCTGACTGTATCTATCAAGAGTGATGACGATATCTACCATGTGATGCTATCACCGTACTATGGTGTTGATTAAGAACAACCACGTTATAATCAAGGACACGTCAAATTAGAAGCAAAATCTGAAAAATGTGGATCGTCAAGAGTAAATAAAGTAGTTTGCAAGTAAACGTGAATTTAGTTAATTGATCTGGAAAGGCTGTAACAGTGTTGAACCATTCTTTTCTATAACAGTATAGATTGGAATATTAGAACTACACATGTGGAATGGTTATTTGAGAGGATATGTTCTCTGTTGAAATTTGATATTTGGTGCAACAATAACAGTTGTCTCATACACAAATACCAATTCCATTCAATACTTCAAAACCAGTTTCAGGATAATAAAATAAAATTTTGACGGCGTTTTTGGAAATGACCTTTTTGAAATTTAAGACCGGGAAAATTTACATTGAAAATGTTCTAAGCATCCATTACTTATTACCTAACGTATGAAACATAAGTCGAAAAAAAGAGTAGAAATGGAATTCGAACCACGTGCGATATCATATTATTGTAGTTCAATTTTACATTTATGGGCACAAAAAACAGAAGATGGATCAAAACAGAAGTGAGCATTTCAAAAAATTTATATTTTTAAGTACGCAATTGGGATTGGATCTAAACATGTTGTATATGTATCAACAGCACCCTAATTTTTTAATCCACTGCACATCAATACGTTACTCAATGAACACGTTGTTGAGGTTACTATTTAGCTATGCTCTCTATAAAATCACACCGACAACTAAAAAGTAATAATCAAAAAATTATACATTTGTGTCAACAGAGGCATGTAACGTATCAGTTCGAAAATACAAAATTGCGTGACTTGGCTCAAAAGTAACCTCATCGATATTTAACGTTTCTGTAAAGTACAGTAAGAACTGTCCAAGAAGTTACAAGGTTAACACATTTGTGGTGTAACGCATAAGAACAAATAGGTGTTTGAGTTATGGTTGTTGCCACTGAACGTGTAGAGTTTGAAAAGAATTCTTAATTTGAGGACATCCGATAGATTTTACCGGGCCTCCAACTAGTAAATTTATAAAATAACACGGAACACCAGGGTTTTTTGGCAATTTTTTCCAAAGGTTGGATCATCCTCCATAATCATCCCATAATAATTAATTTCAAAATGGCATAGCACAAGAAAGGAAGTAGCTAGTATTGAGTTAAGGTGCGAATAATGGAATTAAGAAAATTAAGTTTATGTATAAATGGATACTACTACTACACGGAACTAACTGTATACCCCCGATCCAAATGTTAGTAAGTCAAAACTTCTTTTGATTATAAATAAAACTATTTTCGATCATGGCAACTCAGAAACATTCCGCAGGAGCCAAAGCCTCTCTAAACCATACTAACAACAACAACAACTCAGAAACATTCGGACTGTCAAGATTCGACTATGCACACTTTACAAATCTATCATCTCATAATATCTATTCCGGCAAGAGAATCTGCTTCAGGGTTTATATGATCGCCTGGACGATCAAAAGTCAATTAGTCCGCTTGATAAAGTGATCAATTAGGGAGCCTACGGTGCATCAATCAGAAAACTGGACAAATCTACCTTGAGTTCATTAAAACTTCGTCCATTGAATCATTTATGTCCAGGAATAAAACTATTTTTCAAATAGTTTAACTATTATTTTAAATGAAGAATTATATTTTGCAACAACTATAATTGATTTAGGCCTGCCTTAAGGTCCACTCAGCTATCTACTGAAAATGAATGAGAGATTTCATTTCATTTCATTTCATTGTTGCTCTTGTTGTTTGTACAGTTTTAAGAGGCTTTGTCTCCAGCGGATTTCTTTCGCCTCTTTTCATTTCAATGTGATAAAATGCTGTTAAACGTACTAACTTCCCTGTAGCAACTACTAAATTAAATTCACAATTTCATATATCATTGTTTGAATGTTAATGTTGTCATACATACCGTAAAGTCTCAGTGAAGTAAATCAATCACGTAGAAAGAAAAACTGTTTTATTAGGGTAGTATAAAACTGATATATATATATATATATATATATATATATATATATATATATATATATATATATATATATATATATATATATATATTCCTAATTAAAATCTAGAAACTGCAATGTAAAATTCAGTTATATTCAAAAAGAGATTCGTTAAAACATTTACATTTGAGATTCAGGTTGAATATTGTCTATGACGCTTATTCTATTCTTGGTATCGAGGTATCTCGTCGTCGAGTTTAATAAAGCTAAAAAAAAACTATCTAACAAAATTACCGCGCTTCTAATAGTTGCTTCAAGGTTTGTGTCAGTCATTGAAACGTGTCAAGTAGTAAAGTTTTATATATGAAATTGTCTACGTTGCCAGCCATCGAAAGCGTATCGAAAGAACGATTCTAGAGTCAATTCAAACCAGTTGTTCTTGATGTCTAAATTACAACAAAACATGGATCATATGCTATGTATTGGTTGTTTGGAAGATAAATATCTTGTAATATATAATTTCAAACTTGTTGAAGGAATCATATAATCGATATTAAATAGAAAATTGGATGAATCAATATGGAATAATGATAATTGAAAGAAATATTACATGTTTTTTTTTATATTTTTAAATCACTTGATTTGATACCAGGAAATTCCTTCTTTTCCTTTCCTTATTTATTTTTGGCATAAACTAAAATTTTGTGAGCATATTTGAAAGTCATCACTGATAATTGGTCTGGTGGTCTACAGTAAATTCGACTCCCCGTCTCGATTGATTTTCTCTACTAGACTTTTACAACAAACACATTTCAAAGGGCAATCGAGTCAAATTCTTGAAACGACTGGAATCGCGCAAAATAATGTAAAAAGACCTCAAAGAATCACAAAGAAAATATCAAATCACAAACCCGAATTTATTTATGAATAAAGTCGAATTTGGAGAAATCATAGATTTATCAAATTCTTTAATTATTTTGATGAAAGGTGCAGGTGTGTGTTTGAAACGCGTGGCCGGTCTCGTGGTACGGTCGTTGACTCTTAAGACTTAACAACATGCCCATCATGGGTTCAGGCCGAGGACCGTGCCCCCAAATGAACGTAGGACTGACTATCCTGCTATGGGTAATCTGCTATGGGTAAGTCACAGAAAGCCAAGCAAGGCTAGTGGTACAGGCAGGCCTTGGCCGATAGCGGTTGTTGTGCCAAAAGGAAGGAAGTTTGAAAGGGATAATCTTTTATCATTTTTATATACTTTTTTATTGTAATTCAAAATTACGATACTCAACAAATAATAATTGAAACGATAGATTGATAGTATTATACCAGCGGTCGGCAAAGTTCGGCCCGCGGGCCAAGTGCGGCCCGCCCAACGTTCAATCTGGCCCGCGAAATTTTGTTTCTAATTATGAAAGATGGGAAGAACCCATCCATACATATATTAATGATCATCTTTGAGGAGTACCTCATTTCATACAGTCAAACTCTTCCAATTTAAATTATCATAATATCGATAAAAGGAATCATCTTTATGGTCGAACTCGAGGTTACATTTCTCCTATCTAACATTAACATTGTATCACCACAATGAGATGAGTAAAAACAAATATTTTAAAAAAAACTTGATTGTGGTTTTTACGAGTTGGACGATAACACATTGTTGGATCAACTGGATGATTCGACTTGTTTTCGGAGCAGAACAAATCCTATAAATGTTTTATTTTGCAGGCACATCCCTAGTGATAGCAAATCAATAAATAAGAAACGAAGAGGATTTTTCGCATTCTTCATCTTTGGCTAGCAATCAGTACGAGTAAGAAAAATAAGTATCAACAAACTCCATGAAAGACACGGAAAATTATTCGAAAACTTTCCACAATCGAACACAAACAATTCCTTTTTAGGAGGACTACGATAGAATCTGTTCGTGAATAATCTGATATCAATTTGTCTGACTTAGAATTACTTTTTCGTGGAGCGTTATGATAATTAGCTAATGTACTTTCTCGGAGGTCATCAATAAGATATATTACTCTTGCTTTTTTGTTTTGACTGATCACACTTTTGCGCACTCTATTACTGATAATTAACTGATGAATCTTTGCAATTTGATTTTAAAATTGTAAATATTAAGTTTAAACTTTATTTTGATGATACAATTACAGAAAAACAACAATATCACCAATCGATATCATAATTTTTTTCTAAAATGTTTTCATGGAAAAACGTAAGTGCAAAACAAACTTCATTCTTCTGGCCCGCGGCTAATGATCATTTACTAGATTTGGCCCTTGGCATCAAAAGTTTGCCGACCGCTGTATTATATTAATCTTAATCGTACCCAGGCATTTGAAAGATTAAAGATGGTTTAATAGGTTTTAAAGAAGATAGTTTTGTATAGAATGATACTGCCTAGGAACATTGGAATACAAAACGGCCATAATTGATTCCAGTATCATGTAATATCTTAATTGTCCAATACAAAATGTTTAAATTTAACAAACAACGTTCGACGGTACATTACATAAAGGAAAATTAAGGAAATATACACCACATTCGTGTGCAGCACAAACACTGTACATAACTGTTACTACGAAAGTGTGACAATGGAAAGGATGTCAACCGGTCGCCATCATTCTGAGACTTAAGATGTACAGGGTGAGACAGCATGCGACCCTCAATACCTTTGCTCGACCCTATCCTATCCATTCGTTTTGTGTTGCTTCATTTCCTAAGGGTTAATAAATCATTGTGCATGCAAGCAAAGAATGACCCGGCCATGTTGGTTCGCCATGCACAAAAGCCCGTTTCAAAATACTCCATATCAATAGGATAACGTAGAGCAGAGAATGAATGTATCTTTACCCATTCCATATGATGATGATGAAAGGGAATATCGCTAGAGCACGATTTTAATAAAAATCAACCGCTATCGTCAGAAGGTAGAAAAAATACAAAAAGGTGCGGAAGACAATTTACCTCAAGAAATTTACAATTTAAGGGTGAAAGAAAGACATTTCATTGATTTATGCGATGCTCCTCTGTACACTTTTGTCCCACATTTTCTTTTCCTTTCTGTTTTTAGTTTCAACACATCTCTGATTGCTGTCACTTGAAGCTGATGCAGAATCTGTAGGATAACGCTACGCTTATTCTATGGTTTCATTAACTTGTAGTTTTGAAGAAATATATTTATTTTTACGCGCCATATTTCTAAATCGCCATTTCAAATTCGAACTACCAGATAAGAATGTTTACGATTATTATTTGTTGGAATAAGTTGAATTTCTTTATTCTGTTAGACAAAGGCGCGTGTATATGCATATGTTAGCAAGTTTGCTTTACTACAACATATTCAGTTTTTATTCATTTTGTTAAAAAAGTACACTGTTTCCCATACGAGCTGACTTATTTTGCTGACAATTTTGTGATAACTATTTCCTCGTTTTGTTTGTAATTGCAAAAAAATAAACCTCAACCAAACTACATCAAACATATTGATTTGTTTCTCATCTGACCAAATATGTTGCCAAAAATAAGATATGAAGTTCGTCCTAATGATCCCTAACGTCCCATAAAAAGCAAAAAGGTAAAAAAATAGCAACAAGCACCAGAGGTTAAATCTACACAAATTTAGATGGGGATTTAGATAAAGTTATAGTGACAAACAATATTCCGGTAATTATTAAAGTGACACATAATCTGTGTAAGCATAGCATACAATAAAAAAATTGAATAAAACAATAAAAATTTAATAAATTCTATAGCACGAATTCCAGATGTGTTCCATATAAAACTAAGCCTACAAATATAACCGATGTTCCATTTTTGCCTTAGCGTTGGCTTGTATGTTATGGCAGTAGTTCGTTAATTCAAATATAGATGTCTCTTCCTCTTTCTGATACAATCCATTGCCCTTAAGCTATCCCATACAATCCCCAAACTTGCCCCGAATCGTTTTTAATTCCTCGTATATAATGAATAAAAGTGTTTGTTAATATGAGCTATATGGGTGTGTACTTGAATGTTTGGACCTTCATGGACTGAAATAGCATTTTTTTTAAAGAGGGATCTATCGTGAAATGGTTTGTGTCAACACTGCTTCAATTTTATGGCAATATTAAAAAGCCATAATGATTTAAATCGCATTTGAAAAGAAAGTTGGTGCCGTTTAAAACTAATAAAACTTTTTTTACTTCTGCACAAATTCTGCACTTTACCTACCTAGAAAATACTGGATTTATCATATAATTGAACAGCTGAATAAACTTTAACATTCTAAGAAATATATATTGCATTAACATTCCACGATCGCAAAATGCTTCTAGTATTGATTACATGAAAATGTATAAATTCATAACTTTGCTTGTATAATCTTGATATTTTGGTTTTTTACTTATTATATATAATTTTATTTTATTTTTTAAAAATGTTTAACCTTCAAAACAAACTGCATTTTATCAAAAATTTCTACTAGTGTAAAAAAAATTGACGCGTTTCTTGCGACTGTCAACAAGTAAAAAAATCTTATTAAAAAAAAACTTCATTAATATAACAACTATTTCCACATCGATGACGACCTATACACGTGATTGAAAGGAATGAATGAACAATGTGATCATGTACAATATACTAAGGCGAAGCGGAGAAAGATTTTGCAGCAAAGTCAACATAAAAAATGAAACATGGTGAGAGGTCACTAATGTTGACTGCCGCAACATGACGTTAAACATAAAATTGGTCATAAAAATAAAACTTGCCATAAAAGAACCGTAAAAAATGAATAAAGTTTACAGTCAATAGGCTAACCGCGTATTGCATTAAATATCTTAAACTGTGTCGTGGAAATTCAAAAGGCTTGAACAGAAAATGAAGTTGGAGATTATGATTAAATGATTAACCGATCCGATCGGTAGCTTGTTACCAATAGTTATAATTCCGTATATCTAACATTACGGTCAAATTCTCGCATTAATCAATACGTCATACCGAACCGATTATTATTCATACAGATGGTTACGGCGTTAATAATGGCTGGCAATTAGACAGGTTTACTCAAATTGGACCATAAAATGATAATAAAACTGCCACTCAGAAATAACCCAGGCATATGAGCTAACAATTCCACTCCATGCCGAGGATCCCAAGTGTTGAGTTTTGTTTGATGACTTTCGGTTCACGAGTTTTACGACTTTTTGACAGCTTTCGGTGCCAACCATTGTGTTTTATTTTACGCATCGTTTAAGAATGACAATAAACAAAGCAATGGCTTACTGCTACTCTGGTAAGCTGTGGACACTACATCAATCGCAATAGAAGAAGGTATTTTTAATGTCCCGAGAGCCAAATTAGTGCATTTAATGCTTAAACTGCCTGTAAACACTTGTAAAATTGATTTACTGCTCAGCGTTAAATCTTTACGCGTCTAGGATATGATTGTGTGATTTATTGTGGTTTTTTGCAATAAAACATGTACACTTATTGGTACATTTTGAGTTACATTTCAATCATGGATTTAAAATTCAATACACTCAAGTGGATTATTATTTATCACAAGCTGCAGCTGTTGTATTATTTTGCAACTGGTGTGAAAGTGTTTAATGGACATACAATGATACAAGTTTCAACGTTCTTTAAACATATTTTACTTGTCAAGAAGAACACTCCCTATGCTGTTTATCACTATGCACTATACTATATGTAGATCAGTCCACAAATTACAAAGATTTCCAGGTTTTCATGACAAATTACATTCCAGTTAATCATAAAAGTCGGAACCCTTATCATTTACAGGTGATTCTTAAGAAACGATCTCTTCGAGTTACGATGATTCTCAGATACGAGGATTTTGATTTTCACATTTAAAAATTGTTATTTAGAAGAAATTGATAAATATTTATATATTGCTATTGATATTGCTATTGATAAATAAATATATATATATATATATATATATATATATATATATATATATATATATATATATATATATATATATATATATATATATATATATATATATATATATATATATATATATATATATACATACATATATATATATAGATATTCGACATACGACTTTTCCGACATACTTTGGGATTTTTCGGTCTCTTGTCGTAAATAAAACAGAATTCTGAACAGATATTGAATAGTTTGTTGAGAAGAAAATATGTAAAGTACATCGATACTCATTAAAACAAATTAAAAACTGAAATTCAATTATATTTGAATTGCAAATTAGCAGTTTGCATCAAATGCAACAAACAAATAAAGTTCTGACTTGGAGCTATTTTCATTTATAATCCATAATACGATGACGACAATAATAAAGCGATTAACTCATACTTTTCGAGAAAATGTACACATATTAGCACATTATTTGGCAACCTGCAGCTCATTGTGTCCTTTACACGTCGTATCATTCGAGCAACTCCGTCATTTTTAATTGCTGAGGGGAATAGTGTTGAGTCTATAAACCTTACAAAAAGCGTGCTCTTTTTATTACTGTCCAGAGAGCATACAATCAAGTGCGTATAAGGCCAGTATGACAACTCATTTTCTATGTATGAGTATTTTATGTAAATTTTCTCAGACTACCCTTGCAATGAGTAGCGTCAACTAACACTGGCAATCTTGTTGAACTGAACTGGTGGAACACGGAACGAATGGATGATAATAATTTTATGACTCGTAATAATTCCAATTGTCGTAGTAATGATTGTAATATAACAATTATAAACTTACTTCTGCACTTAAGTCCTTCCAAGGATTCTCTAGGTCATCGTGCTCCTTTTGAATGATTTCATCGTGTGCGGTTGAATGATTACGAATCTATTTATTTAAACTATTACTATAAACTGTCACTCTGCACAGTGTTTTTCTCCTCAGTGTATGCATGAGCCAGAGTATGTGGATTCGATTAATTGTTTAATTGTTTGATTGTAAATTAATTAATTTAAATAATTTAATTTATTATGTATTCATCATATATTTTGTTACGAAGGTCTAAAATCATTTTAGATTATTTTAAAACCCCTTCTGCAAAATTTACCAGAAAAATAAAAACAAAATAGAAGAAACCATACCTTCTTCTTCTTCTTATTTGGCTCAACAACCGTTGTCGGTCAAGGCCTGCCTTTACCACTAGTGGGCTTTGGCTATCAGTGACTAAAGAAACCATACCTATTTCACGCATTATCATAGAGAATCATCCAAAACAAAACTCCCGTTGAACCGCAAAGATGTTTGCTTTGCTTGTAACCTATTCTTCATAACCATAACTAAATGATGTAAGTGAAACAATTTTTTAAATTGACAAAAGGTATTACATAAATCATAATTCGATTTTTACCTCATAATTTTAAGAAAAGATTTTTGTTTTGTTTTTTACCATCTTTGTAAGTTATCATGTACGCATCTAAATATTTCGTTGTATTTTGAAGGTAACATTTTTTTAGGTAACTCGACACCCAAACAACACAGGCACAAGAATATTTTTTGAAAAGCATGCCTCAATATTACAAACAGCAATAAATCAAACTTCGAGCCTATGGACTAGCGAAGCAAGCTACTTCGAGGACATCTTTTGGGAGGCTTATTACGTAAGATTTGGCATCATAAAATCAACGGTTGATGCATGAACAAGGAAAAGAGAAAGTTTTGAGTCCTTTTCTATTCTTTTGTCATGGGTTGCAAAGACTTTTTGTGTTGCCATCAACCTTAACTGTTTAAGCCCACCAGGATAGCTTCAACTGAGAAAGGATAGTTGGCTAAAAATTGAAGAAATTTTTCGAAGTTCATTTATCAAAGTTGGGTACGACGGATTTGCACTTTAGAGGTCAAGAATTTGATGAATGATCTGATCACTAAAGATAAAAGAGAGTTGTATTATATTTTAAGTCAGTTATAGGGGAAATTGAATCTTTTAGCTCAACATTTCATTGTCGTTCAGAGATGGCAGGTCTTTAGACATTGTGAGACAATAATTCGTTTATCAATAACTGTCGTTGGAAATAAAACCAGTATGAAACATACAAGTATAAAATGTGTTCAAACAACAATCTATGGTAGCAACAATAATGTTGCAAATACCACTTGCACTGAATCGTACTTAATAAGAATCAGTTTCGCCTACCGTTCAACGTTCAACGTCTTCGGCACCAAATGTTCAACGAAAGATAGGTTTTCGTTAAGTATGGTCGTTTGAAAAAATAATCGTGATGAGCGTATCACCCCCCCTTTACATTCGCTTGCTCGCTCTTGCTCACATTTCCCATCCCACTTCTCGATACCGAAGTGAACTTCGGCTTTAACGAAAACAGCACGAGCGCAGTTCCGTCAATCGACGCATTTTGTCTCTTTTTCTCCTGGAATGGCTTTTTAACGAAGATTACCACAAACAAAATGAATCTTGACGGGAAGACAAAATTTTATTCGAATTCGTCGAAATCGGTTCATTCGAAAAATTTCACCCGTTGAAACAAGGCGCGCTTTTATGTTTATTGTTATTGATATTATTATTGCGTGTACTCGTGCATTCATACAGTGGGGGACGTGTGCGATCTCGGGTTGGTAATTTTGTTTTGATCGATGAGTCCACAACATAGTGAAAAATTATATAATTTATTTAAACGCACATAAGAATTACAAAAAGTGGTGAAAGAAAGTGTATAAAGTTACGTGGCCATTCCACAAACCAAAATAACGTGCTAAATTTGTAAGGGCTTATAACTTGAAATTTACAAAAAATGCTGTTTCCACTACTGCGATAGTTACTTATCGTATGATCTGAACTGGTGTCTCTGTGGAAAGTTTTGAGTGATCATTGTTGTACAAAGTGGGTAACTGAAGCGTAGTACTAGGTGCAGAAAAACAAATCAAGTAGCGGCATCGCCTAAAATTGTTCTAGTGATACAATTGTAACGTGAATGCATTTTTCCGTGGAAATAGGCATGAGATCAGCAAGCTTTTGTATGTGACAAAATGGTTACATCGATCAATTAACTTGTGTATAATTTATTTAAAAAAAACTCATCATAAGTCATAACAATCGTTGTTTCATTGGCGAGATGATGCATCAACAAGGGAAAAGTGAGTCTTAAACTTGAGAAAAAAACAGTGCTTGAATTGCGGGTTGTAATTCTTAATGATAATTATACCGTAGACAATTGGGAAGGACAGCTTTGTTGTGGTGTAGCTTAAGACGATTTTGGTATCGTATAGTTGAGTGGAAGCAGATTTGAATTCGTTTTGTCGTACATTTGTCAGAGAGCCGGCTCAAAAATGAACTCATACTTTGAACAGACCGGATTCTATGGACATCCTCACCAAGCCGCGGCCGGAATGATGACAACGACAGGAACCCATCATGATCAAACAACGGCTGCAGCAGCCGCGGCTTATAGAGGGTTTCCACTTTCTCTCGGAATGTCCCCGTATACGAACCATCACCTGCACCAAACACGCACAGCCCAAGAGTCACCATATGATGCGAGCATACAGGCCGCGTGTAAACAAATTTACGAGGGCTCCTACAGTTCCAAAGATTGTGGAACGAAAGGCACCAGTGGAAACAACGGCACGGACACAAGTAACGGCTACAAAGATGTGTGGAATGCAAACAGTGGCGCAACTAATGGGGCGACCACTGGTGCCACTGGTAGTAACGTACCTGCCCAACAAAACAGTTCTGTTCCGGTCAGACCTTCCGCATGCACGCCAGATTCGCGCGTAGGGGGCTATATTGACGCATCTGGAGGGAGCCCAGTGAGTCGGGCTGGTTCGGCTGCTGCCGCAGCTGGCGTACCCGGGTCATGGAATACCAATCAATGTTCACTAACTGGGTCAACTGGTGGACAAGCTGCTCCTTCCACTGGACTGCATCAGTCCAATCACACTTTTTATCCCTGGATGGCTATTGCAGGTATACAATTGACGGTTTTCATCTCTTATTCACCATTTTAGAAAAACAATTTGTAGTACCAGGTAACATTCTCGCATTATCAGGGACTGTTTTTATAGAAATGAGGAAGCAAAGCATAATTATTTCAAAAGTAAACCAATGAAACTGCGGCTGTTTACCACACTGACTGACGCCTAAATTGATTTGGTCAGCAAAAATTATAACGGTTTATCCTTTAAATTGGACCCCTTTAATTTACTTGATTTTAAATGAAAGAATATTCAATCAGAATCTTTGTTCAGCATGTGACATATATAGTCTTGAGTATGTTTGTGCGCTAAGTATAATCCTCTGTGTGTGTGCGTAAGAAAACCAGAAGTTTTGAGGTAAATTTTCAAGACTGTTTGGATTTTTTCCGTATGTCGGATCGTGTCTGACCTTATATTCCTTGGATCGGAACGTGTCGGTGCCCCATAATTTAGGCGTAAATTTATTATCTCGTTATCAAGTGCCTCTCCGTTATAGTTTCTTATTCTTAAGCTTATGACGGATTGTTCGAGATGTAATAGATTGTTATCATGTTTAAAAATGAAAATGTTTTCAAAATAGTTTTTATCACTGCAATGTGAGTTTCAAATCGATTGTTGAAAATTAGTTTTACTTTTAATGCCCAAACCTCTTTAATTTTCAACGATTTCCGCATGCTCAAATCGAGGGCGATAAATTATGTGACCGCTGCAATAATTCGTCAATAAAAAAAACGAACGTATCATCATATATAAAACACGTACCCAGAAATTCTCTATCAAGCAGTGCTTAAAAGTTTAAATAAATGTGTATTATATTATTTGGTTTTGTATAGCACATTTTAATAAGCACAAATTTGGTTATTTTTTCTCTTTTGTTGTTATACAATAATAAAATATTATTATAATTTTAGATAACATTTATAAGATTTTGCACAAAACAAGTATACCTGCTATTATTAAACAATATCATTGTTTGAAACGAGTATGAGACGTTGTCAATTGCACGATATAAATCTCCGTAACGACTTCTATGAGCATATCTATAGTCCTATGTCATATGTATATAGTATATAGTACATTTTTTGTACTGTTAAAGATTTACCGCTCGGTTTTGTAAGATCCGATGCGTTCGTTCAATAAACCATGTAACTGCTCCGATTGCTTAAATGATTCAAATAACATAAGTGATAAGACCATAATATACAATATACAAAAGGATGATGATATTATACAACGCCCAGTTAGTTCTCACCCTTTCTTGTGTTATTTATTATATTGAGTGAAGAGTATAACGTAAACACTGAAAGCAACGCCTAATAAAAAATAAGACAATCCTTATTTTATAATTCGAGTTTGAAGCAACAAAATCCTATACATTGCGCCCTCCCTTGTAGAACCCATCATCGAAAATTGAGTAGAAAAAAACACACACACACACATACATTTTGCAAGCACAGCGTAAGACATGCAATATTTGCGTTTGAGAACCCATGGAGTTTGTTCTTCTACCATTAGCCTGAGTTGATTGTAATTGACGTAATTTAAACGCTTAAAGGCGTGATTACATTTTATTAATTTCAAGCTGTGCTGGACACTTTCAATTCTTTTACGAGTGAAAGTGGGAGTAGCAGTGTTCACTTGGCCCGTGGAAATAAAATTGAGCTGTTATTGAATCCTTTGGCGGCTATATCTTGATGAGCCTACTCCATTCAAAATAAGTCTGGTTTGTAAATCTTCATAGTCGTATTCTTGTTACCATGAGCAAATTATTTAATTAACCTTATCACTCAACGAGTAAAATCCACTGATATGCCAAACAAGAAAACGATTCATTGGCTAAATATTGTTTTCACTACCTTGACATATAGTTTCAATATTTGAAGGATTTAAAAAATACAGTAAAGCGGGAGCATTTTTTTTACTAATACGGCCATCTTGAAGCGTGGCCTTTGGAAAAAAAAAGTTTTTTTAAATTTAGAACATATTCACAACATATGTTGTATCAAGAGCAAAAAATAAATCAACACGCAGCCATGCGGTCACCAACTAGGAGAGAAAGTTGAAATAGGAAAACTAATGCAAAGTTCTAGAAAAAGAAAACCAGGATTGTTTTTCGAAGCTAGCCTAAACCAATGATAGATCTCAAAGAATAGCTCTGTTTGTCGCACACCAATTGTCTTAAGTTTGAATAAAGAAAAAAGTTTGCCAGTTACAGGGCAAAAGAACAAAAACGGCACGGATATATCACTCTAAAATCATTTAAGTTCTGCTGCGACAAATGCATTCATCATATGTACCATGAAATATTCAAGCCAAGATGAAATTGTTACTTTTTCAAGTTTTCTTTTAAAACGTCCTTGGTAGAATATTTGGAATGGAAAATTTATTGCATTTTACATTTTACACCCATTTATTGATCTTTTCTCAAATAGGTTTGAATCGTTCCCACGATTTATCGTGAGCAGTACCATTTGAAAATAAACAAATAATTCATATAGCAATAGGACAACTCTTAAGAAATCGTAGAAGTAAAAATATATTTTAAAAGCATTTAGAAGTTTTTGGAATCAAAGAATCATAGCTCAAATATATTGTTTACAAAATAACGGTGATTTAACAGAGATCAGCTAAATTTTCTTATCATATTTGTAGCAGAGTGGTTAACACATAAGTCTAATTGGATCTTACGAACAATACAACTGGATTCAAATAGGCATCATTTTATGATCTGTTTCTTCTTTGGCTTTAAGACCCAAGGAGATATTCAGGATTTTTAGATTTTTTAGTACTCATCCAGATGGTTCGTAACCGTAACCATAATGGGCGGATGGGCATTAAAATCTATGATTCAGAAATGACTTGAAATATGTATTCAAGGAAAGCTACTAAACTAACTATTTTTAATATCCCTTTAAACACTCATGGTTAATCAGAATTTGTAAAGCACATACATTGTTGTATAAACAATAAGATTAAATGAAGACGATGAAGCATTCCAATTATAATTGCTTTCATGGAAGCTTCGACACAATATCTAATGAAAGTTGCAAAACTATAATTTCAAGACAAGTTTTTGCATGTAAGCTCAAGTAACCTAACAGTGTCTGGCTCAAATCGAATATCAATCGGTTCTTCCAAGTATTCGTTCCTTTAGCAAACAGGTCACTTATCATGCATACCAGAATTCAATAGTTCAACGCTTTTTAGTTGGCATGTTTTTTAGTTGAACGCTCGATAGTTGGTTGATAGTTCAATTAAAAAGCATCCGTTTGTATGGAAAAACCGGGTTTTGAAAATTTTACAAAATTCTCATGGCACGCCGAGAAAAATTTCAAAAATAAAATTTGTATGGAAAAACCAACCAAAAAGTCTAACCAAGCCGTGCCAACTAAAAAGCACATATTCAATAGTTGGCAGGGAATCGAAGTTCAACCAGTGAGTTCCGACTGTATTTTATTGTTATGTATTAGTTAATTTTATAATAAGGTCTCATTAAGATGGGTAACAGTACAAAAATTAAATAGAAAAATCATGCCTTCGATCATAGTTCACTACGACCACGGTGGAAACCAGAGACGTTGAACCATTGGGGTGAAATAGGAAAAACAAAGCAATCCAAAAAAGTGTTGAATTTAGCCGACATGCGGAACCTGCGGTCAGGTAGACCAACGCTCGAGGGGAGCCGAATAAATCGTAGACTCTCTCTAGACCTAAGTGGTTGGATTTTAATCATATTTATTTTGAAAATGGTCCACAGTGTTACATTAGGTAAGTTGTATGACTTACAACATGCTCGTAATCGCATAAAGCTCTATAAGAACGTAACAATCCTCATATGCAGGACTGACTATCCTACTTTCATCTTTGACGCAACAATCGTTGTCGATCAAGTCTTGTCTACACTACTAATGGTTTTGGCAATAAGTGACTTTTTGATTTCCCGTACAAGGAGAGTCAATTCTATGTATGGAAGGCAGGATCCACACGGGCCTTGAATTAATTCACACACTCATGATACAAATTAAACCAACTAAATAGGCAACTGCAACTACCGTCCCTCGTGGATCGAGTTTGTTAAAGAAGCTGATCCTGGAAAAAAGACGAAGACATCTTCCAACCAAACTCTCTGCATACTATTCGGCAATGGTTATTAAAATAAATAAATCTCAGTTGGGTTAGTTTATCCAAAAGCGTAGATACTTGAAATATATCAGAGATAGTATTGACTGTCTAATAATATTTAGGTTAATTTTAGTAGTATGTCAAGCAATTCATAAAATAATAGTTCATATCGGCTGAC
Source organism: Anopheles arabiensis (assembly GCF_016920715.1). Lineage (NCBI taxonomy): Eukaryota > Metazoa > Arthropoda > Insecta > Diptera > Culicidae > Anopheles > Anopheles arabiensis. The sequence goes on along the minus strand of NC_053517.1, from coordinate 57,324,005 downwards.
GTACGTAAAGGTGTTGTGGCTAAATTTTGTAGAGGTATTTCATTCCTTGGAGAATCAAAGTCCTTCATTTTGAAAGTTCTGTTTAAAAACTGATCAAATTCCATGGATGACGAAATAATTAATTCACTGGAGAAGGTTTAGTCCCAATTGGAATGTAAGTTGTTGTGGTTTTCATATTACTTAACTCCTCTAATGTTGACACAGTCTACACAGCTCAGTCTTTAACACAAACAAAAAACATAATTTTATCCATGTATATTTATGTCACTTTTGAATGAAATGCTTTGAGATTTTTCAATTTTAAAAGTAAAATAACTTTAGGAAGGCCTAGAAGTTTCATATTGTTTGCATCATTTCTACCTTTCCTGCCTGAGGTTTTATTTTAACGGATAGAACATAACTGAGAATTTAAGTACCGTAACTTGTTTTATTCATTAGGGAACATTATTGATACTTTGTTTGTTACTATAAATTATTCGGGAGTTACAAAAACATGTTAAAATTCATGCTAATATTACACTACGAAGCTTTCATCATTATATTGTTCTACCTATAGAAACTATTTAAACTCACTCATACACAAGCCATTTGTTTTATTTAGAGACAGGCTCGTTCAATAACGACAAATCGGCATCAAATTAATTGACCTAATGAATCGACGGGTGGGCACACTGGGGTATATTGTTATTGTGAGGGGTTTTATAAGACCCCAGGACTTCTCTCTCAACAGCTACTACAGCATGTAACTTTGAAGGGTGTTGTTTCTTAACGCCGTATGGACAGAAGACATCGGTCGCAAAAACAGTGCAATAAATCATTCCAACAAAAACGACCACCTTCACGTTTAAAAATGGAAACCGAATACGGTGCCTTTCTTTTCTGCATCTTTAGCTACATTATTAACAGTTGTTGAAAAACAGGGAAACTAAATTCATCGCTGCATCCTACGGGATAATAGATAAAAAAAATCAAAACTGGAACGATCAGGTCAGGTGTTAATGTAACAGAAAACTTTAAACCAGTGAACTATATTCACCAGCATCCTGATTAAAGAGAAATCTTGCATGCATAACAGAGTATTGAAGTAGTTGGTAAGATAAGAATTTCGATATAATGGAATGTGGATGGATATGAATAGATAGAAAACGGAAACGGAAGCCTGTGAGGTTCCGGAGCTAAGTAGCCACAACAGAATTGAAGCTTTGTTATTTAAATACAACCAATATCATAACACATAACATATATTTAAAATCCATTGGTTAACATATTATCATCGGCATCTGAAAATGTTTCACACTGTACCGACGAATACCAGGGATACATAGATATTGGTGATGGATTGCACAAGGAAGATAACGACACATCATAAAACTTTGAATTGAAAGTTGGTAACGCGAAGACGAAGCAAACATAGAGAACGAACGAAAACATGCTGTTCGACAGCATTTTCATCGCACAAATGAAGTAAACTTTATGCAACCTTTGAGTCCTGGTACCGCATAGGTGTGTTAGTGTATTGTTGGATGCGACAGCTATAATATACCATCACACTTACACATCAACATGCCTAACAAAGCATCATCAAATTATTTCTAAGTGGCTTACATTCTGATGCATAGGCGTAAAATCGTAACCAAAAGCACATTGCTGTGTTCTTTTTATTTAACCTTTCTTGTCCTTTTCATAACTGCAATCGACCTACCACGCTATACGTTTCCTTAATGTCTGTTTAATACCCCATTCTATAGGATGTGATACTTTGATTTATGATTTGTTTTCATTCAACATTTGCATCCTGCTATTCGTGCAACTGTATTTTCAATGGTATGATTGAGCATTCTAGTTTAAGTTTTTTTTAGTTTTTGCAGCTGATAGAGAATAACAATAATACTTTTGAGTTTAAAAAACATTCAACCAGACTCTTGCAAATGAATTAGATTGATTTGCACAACTTTATTCATAAAGATTTCAGTATGTATAGAAACAATTTAAACATGGCCCCAAAGATAATGCCACATTACTTATAGTAAAATTTTGAAACAGGTCCCATGATTTAAGAATATGTTTCAAAACTACTATGATTATTATTTCTTCGCATCGAAGAAAAAAACCATTTAATGTAAGTTTTGTTTATGCAATAGTTATTACATTTTCTATTTATTCATATAAATCGATTCATTTTTTTGAAACATATTACTGCATTTACTTTAAAAAACTACATAAGAAACATTTATTCAACTTATTGCATAAATGATAACACGACCAAAGGATGTCTAAATAATGTTTGTGTTTTTAAAGTAATAATTGTAATATATTCAATCGCAAGAAGTTTTATGTGCTACAATGTAAACTTAATGATATTTAAATAAATACAGGTTATCTGTACATTTTATGCTATCGGAGCTATGATTTCTATGATTGGCACATGGTTGTAAACTTGCATTTTTTCGTCTATTATATGCTTTGTATGCTTGACAAATCGGCCGAGCAGATGCTATGCAATTGAAACAATAGAAAAGATATCATCAAAATTACAGCGTGAATGATTTTAGACAGGGTATCGTAGTAAAATAGGAGTTACCAGTATAATAATCGTATTGAAATTGCAATCTTTTAAGACTTCTAGCATCTGAAAGGAATATTCACCACCCATTAACCATTCGTAAAGGCCGACTAAAACTATTGACAACTTAATAATAAATCCGTCATGGTTGCAAGCCCTGTATGAATCATTTGCTACCATCAGCAATACTGATCCTGCTATGGATAATCAATAAGTCACTGATACCCATTAGCGGTACAGGCAAGCCTTAACTGATTACGGTTGTTGTGTTAAACAAGAAGAAGAAGAATAAGAAGAAGCTTTAAAGCCACTTTATTTTTTCTTTTTGATTTTTATGCTGTTTCTGTTGTTGTATGCTTACAAAATAATTTAATAATTTCTATAGCTAGTACAGTACAGTGACGTAAGTTTCGTAGTGTAATGTTAGCATGTATTTAACATGTTTTTGTTCATATGGTTCATATAGCAGTTTACAAAATGTGGTCGATAAAAAATATTTGATTGTGATAACGTATAACAGAGTCCTATGAATGAAATGTCGTATTGCTTCCTAAATAAAATGCTAATAGAAAACGAATTATAATGATTGATTCGTTAAAACCAGAGTTCACAATGATGCAATCTTGAATCGATTGCGATCATCGAGGTCATTTGAAACAACCTGCTTTACTTTAAGATAAAGTATTTAATTCACTTACTGACTATTATTTTTAAAACTTTCAAATAACACAGTAGATAACAAATAGCTTTGTTTCAAATCTTATTAAACTAGTATGGCAAATACCGCCAATATGTGGATTTGTTTCAGAAACCATATAAAATAACCTGGTATTAAGCTTCCAATTTATACTAAAAGAATATTTTTGATATTTTTGTGCTCTATATATAAATATAACTTTATACGATAACCTGAAAACTTTAAGGAAACCGAGAATCTTTGGAAAGTTGGAATTTAACGGAGTCTAACGTTCTTTTCGGTTTGGTGTTGTGTGCATATACAGCCCATATATGCTGCTTCCGATAATAAAAACGACATGATACAATGTGCTATGATAGAGAAGTAAACCTTGTTAAAATGCTAGTACTTGATCTTATCTTGATATGTATTCATTTCTTCTTTTTTAATTTATTGTACTTTCTGTGCCATTTCATAAGTTGCGTTCAAAACAATTTTCGTCAATGCGATCAATACTTGCATTTCTCTTTCAGACAGTTTTCTGACAAGGTGGTGAAATGTGTTTGACATCACTGACATCAAACGAAAGAAACCCGTGTTAAAAAGTAGAAGAATGAATTGCGTTGAATACATATTTTTATATGTTTCACAGTACAAAAAAGATAATTTGAAATTTGAAAGATCTTGAATTTTTTTTAATAAGTCATTAATAATAATAATTTATAACAAACAATTGTGACCGGTCGATAGCAATCGGTGATACATATTATATTTGTCGTATAACGCATGTCAGTTTTCATATGATCAAACAGCGGAAGTAAAAAAGAAATGAAAAAAATACAAAAAAATTCTCACATTAATAAAACTGTATTCCAATAAATTTCCATCTCAACCAACGACCAGTGACGTGACCATGTTCTCCAACGAAGAGTAAGCTGGCAAAAATATTCCAAAGCAAGTATGAAAGGTGTCAGACAGACAGAACGAGAAACAACATGAAGGAAAAGAATACAGCAAACAAAAATAAGGGACACTGTGTCGGCTTGTGCATAATTTTATCCTAGCGATCGAGTGTGGAGCAAGCATTCTTTATCGATGACGGTGTGCAAAAAGGGGTTAAATGTTGAAACCGAAGCAGAACTGTATCATATAGCGTATGGTTTAGAAATAGCTGAGACTGCTGTTATTTAAACCCTATAAATTCAGCTCTGTTTCTTCTAGGATTATTGTCTGTTCTAGCTGTTTTAGAACAATAATTGTTCAAAAATTAAATGTAACGTGTATAAAAACCATAAACCGCTATGAAAACACAATACAAAACAAAGAAACATTTGGAATAAAATCCAAAATAGACACTCTTTTTGTTCTTAAAGTGCAAAACAAACATAACATTACAGAAGCTTATAATGTTTGTTCAATAAAAAAATATTATACATGATAGAAATTCTGTTAGATGCATAATTAGTATTATAAGGTTTCATTTATGATTAAATTAATTTGGAAAACTGTTTAAATGGGATCATATGAACCCAAACCCATTTCATTGCGATAAATAATTACGTTCATATTGCGTTACGTTCAGTGTGTTCATTGATTGTTAAATTAAATGCGAGATGTTTTTGTTTTCAGTTTTGACTAACTTTATCTTTGTTTTCATTTGTCATTTTAATAAACGATGTGATGAGAGATTTTTAGCTGTCAGTTGCTAAACTTCGTCAGAATAGTTTACTTGGTAAGGTGATCAAAATCATGGTCACAACCAAAATATGTAATAGCACATCATCCAACCAGCAGAATGACGAAGAAAAATGTAAAACGGAATATACAGGCGATAAATCAAGAGTTATCCATTTGCAAACCAATTCATCCTTCTCAGTTCGGATCTGAGCTTTTTTTTCAATGCAGGTTTTATTCAGCTTTGCGGTTAAAAAAACGTTTTCTGATACCACTCCATACATCGCCTTTTCCCTAACGTTTCTTGTTTGGTTTGATCGTTCCAAAAGAACGTTCATGCTTTTTGTGGTAGAAAACGAAACCTCAAAAATATCAAGAAATCGAAGAGTTGAACATTGATAAGCTACCCTTACCAAGGAAATCGAAAATCAAAGTGAGGCTCCAAGCCATAACAAAAAGAAGAAAAATCTACGGCATAATCGAGCAAACAGAGCCTCATACGGATTTGGAAAGGTGAGGCAAAGTGTGTTGGTGATACCATGGGCTCAAAACTGTAATTGCTGGTCTGGAATGATTTTGATGGCTATAGTGGTAGATAAACAGTGTTGCCAGATTATGTGATTCACTTTTATTATTGTAGGCTCTACATGTTTTTTTTTTTTGTAAATGTTATGCGTGAAGTTAAATGCGATACTATTTAACATTTGAATTATTTTATATTTTTGATAGCAACTCAAAAAAATATATAAAAGTTTGAAAATAATTATAAAATACTTGAAACGTCAGGAAATATATAAACAGTGAATACTTTAATCATGATACATTTGGTTTGATTGAATCAATTAACTTATACAAATGAAACTATGTGAACTTTTTAAAATCAATTGCATTGCATTCATTTCATCTTAACGCCATATATTTGTTGTTACAAAAGTTTATTTTACTACCAACGATAAAAAGCGAATAATCGCAGTTTATTTTTTGTTTACTGCTATTCGCTGCTTATTACACTTTTTTTTTAAGTCGCTTACTTTGGCTATGGAAGTGTAATGGTCGTCACATCGCCGTGTTTTACGAACATTATTTTCACCATCTCTCTCAAATTCACGCACTGGATTGCGCTCTCCCCTTTTGATATTTATTACTAGGATGTTTTAGTCGATTGCTGTTTATGTTAAATGTACTTTAAATGATCTAAGTAACCATGTTCAGACCAAACCATGAACATGAGCAACCAAAATATATAAAATAAAAATAATTTAAAAACGCGTTTTAATGCACCAATATTAACATCAAAATTTAAAAACGCCTTAAAAACGTGTTTTTAAATTGTTTTTATTCTATTTTTTTTGTTTTAGAAAGGTTATTGTCACAATCTGAAATCACACGGGTGATCAATACAAAGGTAACAATAAGAAAACTGTACCCAACGAAAGCAAACCATTGAGTTAGGACCCATCATATCTTTATTTTACGACTCTGTTCAATTGTGCCGGTTAGACAAAAAAAGGTGTCAAGCAAAAATATGATTGTTTCTTATGGTTTTGTTACGTGACAATACAATTAGAAATTTGTGAAGTTTCTTTGACATCGTCTTTCAAAACGGCATTGGCCTTGGTTCGAATATAGCTCAGTGTGATCTATTATATGGATACTCATTTTATTGCTGCAGCTGCAAACAGGCTTTACCTTTGTTGCACATTGATTTTGAAGGTTAACAATATTTCTTCGGTAAGGTATACGCAACTTATTTTTGAGCTTGTCTTTTGCATCACAAAAAATAAAAAAAAGTGTTAATTCAAAGCAGCAGGTCCACGATGATAGGGATCATTTGTCATTTTTAATCATCGAAAATTATATTACAATTATGCAGTTTAACCTGAAAAACCGTAAATTAAACTTTGTTTGAATGTTAATAAGAAATATATAAATTTCTCTCTTTATCTGATCATCTAAACAAACAAGTTGAACTAAGATGTACCATTTGTACAATTGCACATTATATTACATCTTCAGGTACATCAAACTGGAACTAGGGTTTGTCATTTATCATCGATAATTCATCGTAATAAACACTTTATGACGGATCTTTATGAGTACATAAACAAATGTGAGGTATGATGTTAGAGTCACAATCTTTTTGCCTTCTTTAGCGATTATTAGCGGCATTATAGTACACGCCAATATTTATATTAAACCCAGTCACATCCATCATCTTTATGTTTTACCATGCCCTTGAAACCTATATGAATTCAAAAATACATTGCTTACGAAATGCTTCAGTGTGTTTTGTGTGAAACCTAAAATAAACAAATAAACACGAACATCATGACCCAGCTCAGTGCACACTTCATGAACATATCCGTCCTGGAAACAGCGGTGCGCTTCTGAAGGCAAAACTAAATCTGTTGGTCAAACGTCCGTCGGAAGATGAGCGTTAATCCGATAAGACTTATTTATGAATAATTACAACCGGGGAGATGGGCAATAGGCGTAATCGTTTTTCGTATTTCCGCTCATAAAATTAACGAGCGAACGGTTTACCGTCGGCAAATTTACAACTCTTCTGAGTAAAAGCTCAACCAACATCATCAATGTATCAGCTGGCAATGCATTGCAACAGGTTCAATCATTTTAACGGTTTTTTTAATCCGACAAACAATGCATTGTTTTTTATTTTGATATTTTCTGCAAATATACACTTTACTTCACTTTTCAATTGATTTTTGCACAAGATACCATTGCAATAGGTATACTGTTGTCAGGTTAAATGTAGTAACTGCAGTAAAATTTGATTGACCATACAATGATTTTGTGTTAACCAAATTCAATATGAATGTATTATGCGCATCTTCACTTTTATGAACGATTGAAATAATTTGAACCACCTTACAACGAGATTCAGTGGATGTGAGCACTCGTCGAAAGGTTGCAATAAAATGGTAGTTTGTTTGGCTTTGAACTGAGCTCTGTGCCAGAAATATTCGTCATCGTTCACCTGTATGAGAAAAAATGATTGTCTTCTCTTTCGTACGATTTTCTCTCATTCTAGCAATATTTTGAAGTCTCCTTCATACACCCTTGGCCGACTTGGATGAACCGTCATCACACATTGCGATGTTTTGAGGTTCGGGAAGTAATTCGGCTCTCACTATTTCATTTTCATCACACCTTTTTCCCTTTCGTTCATTAGGTTTTTGTAGGTGCTATAGCCACTCATTTACGCGCAGTTGCCTAACAATCTTCAACTCACACTCTCTCAACATTGGTGTTGTGTTAGAGACGAATTGTAACGAATATAGTATTTTGACAAATGAATTCACATTGCAATCAAATTTATGCTCAAAAACTGAAAATTTATCGAAAAAAATTACACTCTTTTTGAGCAACCCAACATTACTTTTCACTTTGAAACCTCCAAACTGTACTGATTTAATGTCAAGTAACTTATTGCTTGCCCAAATAAAAAGAATTACCTGTCTGTACAATACAAAATTCATACTAAGAAAAAAAAATCGTAAAATTTCTTAAAATAATTTAAAAATAATCCAAAAGCGACCTATATAATCGACAAAGTTGCTGATCACAGAGGTGAAATTAGAAAAAAATGTAATTATGTGGGCAAAACTAATATGTGTGCTAAAAATACTACCGTCATCTTGTCATATAAAATTTACTTTAGCTCTACTTTGGAATTGTAAGAATTACTTACTATATGTCACTGGTCGTTGGATCTGTATTCTAGTAAAATTAGCTCATACTAAAGGGTAGCTTTGTTAAAGTTTGGTATAGTTTTTGCACATTCATTTAATTTCGTGGCTCATTCTTTCGTGGAAGACCGACATTGTGTGTACAGCGGTGATAAATAGTGTTGCCTGGTATAATAATTTCTAGCAGCATCCAGCGATTCAAGAAGAACCATGCTAGGTAAAAATAAGGGCATATCTTTCCCAAGTGTGGTTATGCTCAGGAAGCTATGTACAGAAACGAGAGCATAAAATCACAGAAGGAAGGAATGAACAGTTTTCAACGGTTCATTTTTTATGGGCAAGAAGTAGAGAATGCTAACACCATTTAACAACAGTAAATGATTTAATAACCATGATAGAACACGTGTACAATTTTCCCACATCGTTTACAATTGCCATACTAGAGGCAGGTATGGAACGTGTTGGTTGAATAGTTTCAGTTCACTGTTTCATTCATCTTCCAATAATAGAAAATATATTATTGATGTTAACAGCGTTAAATACTAATCTATTTTCTTTAAGAAATACAAATAATTTTGAATAATATGAGTAAGATCATTCCTTCACGTTTTTTGGAAAGCAAAGAAATGTCTGTAATTTGTGCCAATACTTTTTTGTAATTCCTTTTAGTCCAACAATCAACGCAGTAATCCCAGTCGTATGGCAGTTTTAGCTTGTACCACATAGTTATGTAAGGATGGTCGCTTTTTATTATAATCGGATTTTTATTAAATTCACTAATATCACAAACTATTAGCGAATTTACCCGAACCAATCATCCAGAATATTTAGAGACTTTTATTAAAATATAATTTTTTACGTTATTCTTGTGTAAAACAGTCTAATAGTTAAACAACTTTTTGTTTCATTCCACGCTATTCAGTATGTGATGCATGACTCGATTATTTATTAATAATTACTTTTTTTCTTCTTTGGCACAACATCCGTTGTCGGTCTGCCTGCCTGAACCACTAGTGGGCTTTCAGTGACTTATTGATTGCCCATAGCAGAATATTCAGTCCTACGTATAGGAGTACGGTCCATTCAGGTCTTGAACACATGACGGGCATGTTGTTAAGTCATGTGAGTCAACGACTGTACCACGAGACTGACAAAAAAACTCTAACTGCATTTTTTTATAACACAATATATTTTAGGATTTATTTCTTATAATTTAACAGTGCTCAGAAAAAGAAATAGAAACATCCTTAAATAGAAGAATATCCTTAAACTAAATTATAACTCAATGTTTCTTTTAAAAAATCAAAGAATACATGAAGATGTACTTGAGATCCTGAGAACGTTACATCAGTTCCACTAATTTCTTGGTTCACAGCAAAATAATACATAACATTTTACAACACGATTTTCGACAACGTATGGCGACCAGCAAGGCGATGGAATTGTAAACGGCGCCTAGTCTGTTACGACAGCACGGTCAATTACGATGCAGCGTAGAAAACATTTTCCATGCGCTCGGTTTACCAAATAGTCGTTTCGGTGGTTCTTTCCATTTAATTTCTCTTTTGATCATCACTCTCTTTCCTGCATAGGATTTTTTTCTTCTTTCTAGTAAACATATGGGTGATTTAGTTGCATCCAATACGGATGTTATGAAAACAATAAGCTCTCTAGTGTCGTTGTATGTTACGTGGCGGCATTTTCAGTTTGTTTTGAACTTAAGCACAAACACACTGCACAGAAGCCGTCGTGCTAGGAGGGAAAGGACGAGGGGTAGGAAACACTTTCATACTCTACGCTCATTTGGATCGTTCTGTGTAACACCGGTGGCGCCACAGTCGATGTTCAGGGAACGGCTCTGTATCTGCGAGCTAAATCCCACGGAAAGTACATGCGTGAGAGCCGAGAGAGTGAATTGTAACACTATAGAAGAACAGACATGAAAAACCTACGCTATGCAGGTGTAGATGGTTTGTTTTATTTGCATTATGATACAAAACATAGAAATACGACGTGGCCATCCTTCTTATTCTTTTTGGTGTATCGATTTACGCTGCTGGTCTATATAGGCTTCTGAGGCATATTAGTACCAGGCAGCCGGATAGTCAAGTCTTTGCTGAGCAGGAACGGACTGGTTGGAATCTGATTACGTCCGGCTTTGTTGACGCCGATGAAACTATCGAATAGACCACCGAGGCTGGTGGTGCTCCTTACGAGAAATGAAAAAGAAAATTTCCATACAATCACAAAGAGCTGTTCTGTGGTTGTAATGCGAATCTGGTTGTAATACAAACACAATTAATTAAATTTACAACAATAATTTCGCCTAGAGAATCAAAATCTAAACCATCAAATTTACGTTCTCCCGCTCAATAAGTATGAATTCATCAATTGTATTGATAAAACTGATTTTTGATATTAAAAAGACTATACAATTAGAAAATCAATTAGATGTATAACATAATTTATGCATTTGGTGCATAAATTTTATGCATTTGGTGCTTTAAGCTGAATTGAATAATCTGGATCGAGTCAAAATAACTAATAGTAAAGAATAAGATTCAATTAATTTTATTCATAATTAAATTCAAACGATAGCATGCCAGAAAGAGTTGTACTTAATGTTATTCCGTTTTATTCATATGCGTCATCAACATGATATTAAAATTATTGATAAATTGACTAGTGGTAGTAGCAGTAGTAATAACAACAGCGATTGTGTAAACGATACATTGATCATATTGTTTGTTTTATTGCCCATTGTTGCATTGCTTTTTCACTCCTTGAAACACTATACCTGCTTGAAACAACATGTGTTGGATTTCTTTGCAATCAGAATCAAGAATACTGCAACTTGTTTTACACTCACCAATATATTACATGCTACGCTCATTTTTTCAAAGAATCATCGCGTTCTACGCAAATTTCATTACGATATCATTATAGTTACTCAGTCCAAGAACACTCAAACTTGTTTTACACTCATCAATGCTACCACATGCTACGCTCCTCTTTAAAAATAATTCTACTCAAACATCATTTCGAGATCATTGAGTTACTCAGGCCTACAGCAGGTGATGCTCACGAGAGCATAAAATGAGCGCAGATTCTAGCTCAGCTGATTCTCTCTGAGTTCATCAGCTGATGGTGAGTGCAGTATAGACTTTATGCATTCGACTTTTTGAACTTCATGGGTTCATCGTTATAAATTACAATAATTATCCAATATCTTCTCATGGAATGCATGTAACAAAACAGTTTAAAAGACGAATAACATGTATCAAGATAAGCAAATGTTCACAAAAGTATTTTCTAAACGCTGCAGTATTAAACAAACTGATCAATGGCAAACAATGAATCGCAAGAAACCCGATATGATTTCCGAATAAAACAAATGTATATGCACTGGATTATTCAGCATGCTTCAACGTTTTTTTCAAACGGTCAAATTGTACAAAAAATTAATGTAAAAAATATTTCAATTGATTTAGATTGTCAAATTTACCCTCATTATCTATTGACTGCAGTAAATTGTATGTAATAGTTGGATAAATTGATCTAAAATGGCCAGTAATACAGATATGTTTTGGTAAATTTAATGTGCCAAGGAAAGATATAAAGTATCAATAAATTAAAATAAACATACAGTCAACTCTCTTTCATCTGAGACCTCTCCAATTTAAAAAAAACCCTCTTTGTTGAATTTTTGACAATCCCTTTTTTCAGAATATTTTTGTCTCTTGAATATTACAAAAAACTATGAATAATTTTGAAAAACTCTGATATCTCTCTTATTGGTGTATTGTGTTGCCAAGGTTATTGAAGGATGGATGCTCCAATCTGCAATCGCAATTTGTACGCAGTTTCCAATGGCAACCACCTTTATGAAGGCATATCTACCTTTATGAAATTTTCTTTCACTTTCTATCTCTCCAATTTGAAAACTTCTCTTATTTCAGAGTCCCATTGGCCCTGAAATAAAAGAAAGTAGAATGTACATCCGATTGAATTTTACTCTCATCTTGTTATCTTTCCAAACGTTACATGAAACTAATTTTAGGAGAATAGTTGTATGAATCATTTTTTTGCATTTTTTTATATTTGCATTTTGAATCACTAGTGATATATATATATATATATATATATATATATATATATATATATATATATATATATATATATATATATATATATATATATATATATATATATATATATATATATATATATATATATATATATATATATATATATATATATATATATATATATATATATCTATATATTTATTATATATATATATATCTCTTTATATATCTATCTTTCTATCTATATTAATAATTAATATGTATTGTGGATCAAGATATCTAAAGAAATCTTCTTTTTTATAGGTAAGAGATACTCAGAATCTCTTGCGGGCACTCTTCTACCAGACTGGATAGGTAAGTTACGTTTTTATTTTGTAATTTATCATTTTTTCATTTATTTATTTTTTAATTGCATGGTTTGAATTTTGTATATTATATGTTGACGGGTTTTGTTTTGTTAATTTTTATTTTATTTTCCAAGAAGGATGTACAGCTATGATTAATTTAATGTTTACAATCGAAACTGTGAAAAAATTACGAGTACCTGAGACCAGTTTTAACTGTGTTATGCACAATCTAACGTTTAATCTTTTATAAACCCTATTATTATCTTTTAAAATAAGCTTGATTTGTTTTCATGCAACGCTTTTTAGGTGACTACTTAAATCGAATCCTAAATGCTATGTCCTTGATATGGCTTTACATTCTAATTGTTATCAATAGCACCTCAATTTGGTTGAAAAGTATAGTAAAATAATAGTTATCGATACCAATGTTCCTTACATTATTTGTTTAGTTAAATTGAATAATAAATTAAATTTAATGAGTTAGCGTTAATCGGGTTACAGAATATATATTAAAAATATTATCGATGCAAGTCATTTATCTACAATCATATCAAGAATTATATCATTTTGATTCTTATAAAATATCTGATACGTATTTCATTTTATAGCACATTTCGTGATAGCTACGAATTGCACTCAATATCGATTACAAAAAAAAAAAAACAAAAAAAAAAACAAAACAAACAGAAAGCTCCGATCTTATTCAATAGTTGATATCTACATTTAAGCAAATTCCAATATGAACTAGTTGGCCATGAGGCTACTAAGGAATGATGAGTAAATTGATACATCGGTTTCAATTATTATGTTATTGGCAGCATCTTAAATAGGAAACTCCATACTTTGATTTGATCTTTTAATTGTATTGTTTTCTTGATGTTTAAATAATCGTTGTTTGTGTTAATTTTATGTTGAATATATGTTTTTCTTACCAATCCGTTTGGTGTAAGTTTTGTGTCCGTCAAGAGGCTACAGCAAATAACTTGAAAGGCAACCGTAAGTAATAAAAATTTAATTATCTGTTTCATGCTACATGCTCATGATATCAGTATTTGGTTACTGCGAAAAGCATGCGAAATTTTATTAATTTGTTCCTTAATTATCCAAAAAATTATTAAATTAATGCATAAGTATTGAACTGATGCATTCTTTTCAACTACATTCTTCTTTTTTTTACTCAACAACCGTTGTCGGTAAAGGCTTGCCTCTGTACTACTTATGGGGTTGGCTTTCAATGACTTTTTTATTATCCCCCCATAGTAAGATAGTCAGTCCTACGTATGGCGGCACGGTCTATTTGGGGCTTGAACCCATGACGATCATGTTGTTAAGTCGTACGAGTTGACCACTGTACCATGACACCGGCTTTTCAACTATATTACATTCTTATTTTACTTTACGATCGATTTATACACGACATACATATTTACAAAATCAATTACTTCAAAGTTTGAATTGATACTGTGCGGAACATGCATTTGATTTTGTGATCTTCATTGTTTGAAGTTTGATTCAATGAAGGCTGTCTAATTGTTCATTGGAAAAAATAATGATCGGTACTTCAATCAACTCTTAGCGGTGCTAAACTTCTGCTATCTTCTATCCCATGATGTTTATAAGATGGATGAAGCAATATAAAAAAAATACAACGAACGTGATCAAACGCATGTGAATGAAGTAGGGACTATATTACAGTGATAGATGGAAACAGCAGCTCAAAGCGATCTTAAACAGCGAACGACTGCTTTGTTTACTAAACGAAAGAGGCCTCACGCAGCAACACAAATAGCTTGGTCGTAAAAAGGCGCCACTCAAATAATTGGTGTGGGAGAATCGCGTGAGCGCATGTAAATAAACAACATCAAAATCGTCGATAAAAAATTTAATAACAATGTGCCTGAAATGTTTATTCTACATAGGGATCACGAGAAACGTAGTATTTATTATTTGCCGACTAGTTATTCTTCATTGAACAGACACGTAGTTGGATCTATGCCAACGTATCGAATAAATTGTTAGTTCACTATCCAAAAATGCAATTGTAAATGAGCATTCAAAATTACGTTTAGTCGATTAGATAGGTAGCATGAACGTGTGCAGCTACGGATTTCATGTCATACGAAAAGATAAAAAGAATACAGGTATTCCCCGACATACGCCATACTCGATATACGCGATTTCGCCATACGCTATTTTCTAAATTTGACAGTTCTTTTAGCTAATTGTACTGATTTGACACATCGAATGTCAAATGAAAAATAAATTCCCTTTTGGTCGAATTTTAAAAACCATTTCAAAAGATATATATTTGCAATCTTCATTTGAAATTAGAAAAAAAAACTGATTTAATGTCTAAAACGTACAACTTCAACCAAAATTACACAAAAATTTGCTATACTTTGACTGATAACTTCGAAACTTGACTTACGATATTCGATATTCCAAATACGTAATTGACTCAGGTCCGCATTAATAGCGTTTATCGGGGAATACCTGTATTAAAAAGATTTGATAACTTTTTATGCATTTATCTGCGAGAAGTGCAATATGTCGATTAATGAATATTTCTCAAGATCTAGCAACACAGAATCAGTTATTTTTCTTCATGTCATCAGTGAAATAATTATTTGTATTGACAAATAATAAAAGATGAATTAATATTAAAATATTAATTAAAATATAATTAAAATAAATTAAATTATACAATTACCTCAAAAAGTAGCAAACATATAAAAATAATGCTATAATTTAATACTTGAATATGGTACAAGAAATTTTTTTTTAATGATATATTATTCATATTCCAATTGTTATCGATTCAAAATGCAAGCCTTGGCCGACAACGGTTGTCGAGCCAAAGAAGAAAAAGATCGATACATCATGTGTTATCATTATTAGTTATCATTAATTATTATCGATCAATTTGAATTCAACTATTTTTTTAAATATGTCGTATTCGACACTTATATGAACGATTCCTTTGTCTATGTTTCGTTACCGAATAAGCGAAACCGAATGGATCAGATCTTAAAACGGGCAAAGGCTTATCAATCACTGTCGTTTGTGCTTTAATATAGCGGTTCGGATTTCTTAGACCGCAAATACACGAAACGGGTTCCCGCAGCTGTGTATAACAGTTGCGCAGAGATACCCACCATGACATATCTGCGTTTCCGCGGTAGCGCGTTCGAATAACATTTCATAGCTGGATTGTTCTACGTCGTGTATTTGTGGCCTTAGAATCTCACCAGATTAAACTCTAAAAATATGCTTAGCCTGACAAACAATGCATCAATCACGACCTGTTTATAATAGAAGATTTTCACATGAATTGATTTTTCTCCATTGTGATGATTTAAAAAATATATTTTGGATTGCGTTTCTTGGAATGTGCGGAAGATAGTATTATTAAAGTCAGTTTATGTAAAGAAAAATTGCAAAAATAAAATAATAATAGTATTATGATAATAAAATATTATCTCTATTGATATCAAACTATTATTAAAAATAAAAACATATAATCAAATAGTACAGCTATATTTTCACTAGGGTTGGCTACGAATTTTAGTTCAATTTGGCACAAGTAGCTGTACTTTATGAGTTATAATGCTACCGCCTGTATATGTCGTAATTCTTCGATGCATGTAGACGCTCTCTAAATTGCGCTAAATACGTCGCCCAGAATCAATGTTTGCTCTCCACCATTGTGATCTATATCGCAACTTTGCAGGAGGAATACAAATAACATCAATACTATAAATAATGGCTTTAACCACGCCCTAATGTATATTTTATTTATTTCTCAAGCGTACTCTTTCTCGCTCATGTTAACGTTATTTTTTCTTTCGCTTTCCACAAGCCAATTTGGAGGCTGAGAGACATGAATCTTCTTTTACAAAAAGGCTTCTTGTTTTGTGCTCCTTCAGTATTGCTGCAAAAAAACTTTAGATATATCTCTTTCTTGGTACCACAAGCAGCACCAAATACATCTTCGTCGTCAGCTTGAAGCTATGGTTTCGATTTATTTTTCCGATATAATCAGTTCCTTTGCTCTGCTCTCGCACATAGCTTCTCAAATTCCAATACCATATGAAGAACAGCGTTTGAGCAATGATAGCGGAATGGCGACGGTCACTGATTTATTGCAGTCAGCGACAGAGATTCAAGGTACGTTGGGACGTTTTGAACCACGCTTGTGTAATGGAGTGGCTGAAGCGAGATAGAACACAAGACCTAGTTTCATGTATTTACGGACACATACAAGTTAGCGATGACAAAAACGTATCCCCGAAATGGCCGTCGGGGGAAGAAGTTTGGATGATTTATGTGTTGACATAGTTTATACTTCTCTTTTCGTATAAAATTGGGGCGAGCGCAAATCTTCTGCATATGCCCTCTGTTTCTCGTAGATAATGTAATACATCGATTGACCCGGTAACCATTGCAACTAGCCAACACAAATTCCATCCTCTTATAACATTCTAACATTCTTTTGTGTATGCTAGTAATTATAGCATAATACAGAATAATGCAATATTTTTAATTCCAGATATCATAACAAAATGTTGCGAATCACCAGGATACTTTTTTATATTTTACTCTCTTAGCATTGTTGTATGGTGGGTGAAAGCAGTGTAGGTACAGGAAACGAGTGTTAGAAAAAGAAGCCACTCGAAAACTGTGTCAATATTGTGTCTAAATGTTGATGATACACGTTTGTTACACATCGATCTACTGAAATCGTTTCACAGCCACAGTCTCCAACAATTACCCCGTTCTATTTTATTTAGAATTTATCAATCTTTGATTTGTTATCGAGTGCTATACATTACGAATGAGCATACGAATTCCATTGAGTACCAAACGTTCAAACAAATTATAAAATTATTTCACATTATGCTTGAAGTAAATGGACCATTTTTTCAATTGTCTTACGTTCTTAAGCTCTGATATTTTTATATTATATAACTTACAATTGTACTCCAAGAGCAATAGTTCAGCATTACTATGCGCTTACTAGCTTAATGTACAATTTTACAAATCATACTTAAATTAAGAAACATTTGTAAACATATATTATATATTTTAAAAGAGTTACCATGGTGACATTTACATATACAATGAAATGAACGCTTGCGATTAAAATATCTGATATAATATTTTATAGTTATAGCGAAACGAAATATCCCACTACACAAAAATCAAAATAATTGAAAATTTACGACATTACGCTACCGTACAAAGTTTTGTCGACAGCCAACGTCGACATTAGATGTCGAATGTCACTCATACACACAAACTTCGTGTTGATGTATGTTTTATTGAATATGTGTATGTGGTATAGCTAGCAAAGTGTGCGTGATACGCAGAGGAAAAATATTTATGGCGTCGTCTGGTTGACGCCAATGGCTCCGAATGAATGAAATAAGAAAAATGATTATTTCACTTGTTTTCCACAATTGCTTAAAAATTTGTAAGATTTTTAAGTTTTCTTTTTGTTTACAACCACAGTACTGACGACGGCTAAAATCTACAACACATAATTATACACTTATAACACAGTATGACGCTGAGCACAGCTCCATCCACAATACATTGAGCCACAAAACACACAAAAACAAACCATAAAACTCTTAACGCATTATACAGCTCTTTAAAATGTATGTAGAGGTACGTCATGATGGTGCAAAAGAGTTGGCACTACAAGAAAAGAACATCGAATGTAGGTAAAAGAGGACGACAACATCTGCAGCATTGCAATATGGCAGCCGTTTCGTTCAGTTTCACGAAGCTGCACACATACTCACAATCCTGGCATAATCGTTTCGATGAGTTTTACGATCTCGAGAGAGTGTTTAACGGCAAATAAGCGCGATTGCTAAAAAAAATACTCCATGCGTTCTCCGGTATTTTTGTCAGGTTTGAGGAACAAAGTAGGAATACACAGTTTAGGTTTGGAAGATGACTGTGCCATTGATGATATTAAGTAAATTATCGATGATTGATGGGTTGATTTGAGTGCTCTGACAAAAAATGTACTGTAGCATTTTGCGAGTAAGTCTACTCGTTAAAAGCTCAATTTCCTTACTTTTGCCCTGAATAACAGAGTTGGGTTTAGAGCAAGAATCGAGAAAATTGGAAAGGAGTTGTATTGTAAAGGTGGTTGTTATATTCCGTTGAACGACCTTTGTACTGATAATTCTGTAACACAGCATCAAGTTGTGTATAAACGTTGCCCCTTAGCTATGCAATAAACGACAAATGGGAAGAAAGTTAAAATGCACCCAGTGGAGCAGCACTGTCGAAATAATTTCCTGTGGCTATAGCGTTCAAAAAGCGTATAGCGTTGCAAAAAGTGGTGTAGCAAATTTTGCTCAATTTGCTTCATTTATAGGAGCCTTGTAAAAAAAATTCATCAACGTCGTAATTGTGTCGATCAAATTATTCGATTACGCTTCGTAAAAAGTTATGAATGATTTTTGATTTCATGGTACATCCTGGATAGCCCTCCCTTTTGAGCAAAAACTGAATTCAAGTTGGAAAATAATATTATGAACAATTTTCTATCTATAAGTGTGCAAAAATATGAATTTTAAATGAAATCTCAATGTTAATCTTTTACTGTCTGATAAATATATCAATTAACTACTCATTTTATCTTTGCAGAACAAAAAGATGAGTGGCTGCTTGCGGTCCCATGTATTGAAAAAAATTAATTTTATCGAATATGTTACACAATCTATTTCCGAGAATTAAGAATGCAATTCACCTCGATTCATCGACCAATATGATTTTTATATAGGTTATTATCTGTTCTGACATTAAGGTTTATTGAGTTTTTTGTGTGTCATTCGATTGGCCGATTTCGTGATACAATTGTCAACTTGCACGACTTTACAACATGCATGTCATGGGTTCAAGCCCCGAATGGACCGTGCCCCCATACGCAGGACTGATTATCCTGCGATAGTAATCAATAAGTCACTGAACGCCAAGTCTACTAGTTTTCGGCAGATTTAGACCGACAACGACTGTAGTGCCAAAGAACAAAAGAAGAGAGCTTGGAAAACAACATCATAATAAGTTAAAGTTAAAAGTTTTCGGCATATTTTTTTAATTAATTACTTAAAGGTAATTTCGAAGAGAATAGCAAACATTGGTAAAATTTTAAAGTATGTATTTTGTATCGTTTTTGCTATTCTTGCACAGATTTGATTTTCCATACGGCTTCAATGTGAGTTTAAGAAATATGCTATGGTCTAGGTTTGTGATATGAGATGTTTGCTTAGCTAGCTTAGCTTCTCTTTTATAAAAGAGCAAAAATATATTTATGTAACATGCAAGATAACAAAATAGATTTTCTTTGCAAAGCTAGATGTCAGGTTTTGAGGAATGTGTCTATGTGAGGCTAGGGACTCATTTTTGCTAAAACACGGAGCAATGTGTGTATGTGTGTGTGTGTGTGTGTGTTTTTTTTTTAAACATAAACTGATTTCTTTAGTGAAAAGGACCTTAAAAACAAGGTAACACAGTAGGGTTTCAACATATGACACCCTGTCCGTTTTATAAGTGTTTAATACATGTGTTGTGATGGACAGGTAATAAAGTATTTTTTTTTATTGACCTTCTTTGCTGGAGGGATTTTGTCAGGTGAAAGTTATGTAACAATTGTCAACACTAGATCATAAATTTTTTCGAATCATAAAAAGCTCTCTCCATTGTATGGAGAGTATTTTCATGTTTGTGACGAAAGTTAGAAATACACACAAAATAAAATGATTGTAGGGATGGCTTCCATTTGTATATTTAGAAACCGTAGCAATTATACAATAGTGCGAAAGGTGAAAGTGCATTTGTGGCTTAAGTTGAATGAAACATTGTTTGTGATAGTTCGTTATACGTATAAAATAAACTGTGAAAATTTAATTAAATTACAATACTTTGAAAATATATTTCAATAATCTTGAGTCCAAAAATTATATGAAAATAAAGTTTTCTATCCTTCCATATTACAGTCTGAAATCACGGGTTGAACTTTGATTCCCTGCCAAGTATTGGGCATGTTATTTCCATACCAAAAAAACTGATATTTTGTCCACTAGGCTTTGAGATTGTTCAGAAACCAGGTTTTCCATACAAACACTGTTTAATTGATCTGTCAACCAACTATCAGCATTCAACTAAAAATCGTTCAACTTTTGAATTTTGGCAAAACTTATTTGAACGTTATTCAATCATTTAACAAGTACCTAGTATGAGGTAGTTATCAACAGAATGAGAACTACCTTGGGGCTTTCAAAATACTTTTGTATTTTTACAATTATTTTTGAAGCGCTAAACTTGATGTATTTTTCAAATGAAACATTAGAAATTCTGATAACCTGATCTGAACTTTACACATTACAACCGTTTATTAAAAAGGATAATGAATAATTTAACAGTGTAATTAAACAATGTAAACAAATCTGCAAAATAATTTACGACAAATTGTTTAGTTACTTTACTTTTACTATAACGAATCATCACACAGTACCCAGTGACCTAAAACAATGGTGCTCGTAAATTTGTAGAATCTTGCATATTTTGATTAATGATTGTATGTCCTTCATTCAAAAGTTAAATAAAAATAGAACGATAGCTGGGGTTGTAGTCTATCGTTGCCTTTGACTATAAACAAAGAAAAAAAACTCCTTGACGTATTTTCCATTTGAAACGTGGAATAGTGATACATTTATATCACAAAACCAAGATAGTATTGTTGAAATACGATGTTCTGTTAATAAAAACAGCAAGATAATCGAGTCGAAACGACTGCTGTTGGAAAACCAAAGGTAAAACGAAAGGCGATTATCTAAACATTATTCATGTTGACTGTTTTGTAGCTGAATTTTCCAATTCCAATTCTATGGACGATCAATCGTGCAATTCAGATCGCATGAAAAGGGTTTTAAATGTTGGTCACTCGAAACGAATGATCCGATCACAAATGAAGCTCTTTTTGTCACAGCACCACCTGGAGAGCATATGTAAGATTTTATGTAAGAAGATACATACGAACCAGAAGAAGAAGAAAACAGTTGCCATTGCAAAGTACAACTCACCGTAGCACCGTACATTCATTGCTTTCATTTCGATTAACACGGGCACAGCAGAATATCATATCATGAAATGACTCGACAAGCAAAATGATATGTCCAATAGGCATCCGTATTAAACGAACGTTTGAAATAAAGATAAAATAATATAGGAAAGTCTAGTATGATCGGATGTTCATTTTAAACAAAACCAAATATGGTTTTGAAACAAAGAATTTAACGTTTTCCTACATATACATACTTGATACTTTGATATTATACTATACGATACTACATATATACTATACTCTGATTAAGATAGAATAACCAATTGGTAAACCAAAATTAAGAAGCGAGCATCAGCGATTTAGGAAATATATTCCAAATAGGAAATACACAACAACCGTCAGTAAATCAGAAATCCTGCCGGTGTAACATTAGATCTTTTGGTAAATCGGTAGCATAATAAATTATAAAAGCTTTTTAGATTTATGATTTTCGAAGAATTAAGGTTAAAATAATCTATTCTATTATTTTGAAATGATTTTCACAATCATCAATATTATCTGAAAAGTCTATAAATGTTTATAATTCATGATAATTGAAAGGACATTTAAATACCCACATATTGTTTGTATGACTTTAAACTTTGCTAGAAAGCGACGAAGCTATAAATAAATCATGAATCATATATCTTTCTCTAAATATTTGGCAAATTAACAATGCAAATAAGATTTTATAACTGCAATGACAATGAGATACGGTAACTATTGAAACAAAATATTGATGCAGTTTGTTCTGGTGGTGAGGTTGCTGAAATTGTCTTTCCAACGCTAGATACCTTTGATTGTTTGTTACGGTGGTTTACTAAAGTAAGGATGACATCCACACAAGCTCTTGCAGATTCAGCATATTTGTGTGTATTTTTGTATTTGTCTTTTACAAGTTTTTGTCATCCCCAGATATTGATTTTCGTGCAATTGCTAGTGTAAAGTAATTTTACCCTAATAAGTATTATTTTATTTATCATAATAAGTAGTATTTTATTATAATAAGGGTCACAGGTTTACAAAACCAATTTTATCAATGCAGGCTATTTGTGCAAAATAATAACAATATTCCAACGAAAGTACACTTTAAGCTTTGGAGCAGAAAATATCAAAGTAAAAGTGATCTTTCTCTGATACTAGACAAATCTTACAAGGTTCTGGCTATCCATTATCTAGGTTAACAGAATTACTCAGGTAGGACTCGACGTTCCTTGCAAAAAATGTGTGAAAAGGAAGTTTTGCTGAAGATGAGACCAAAACTTAAAAAAAAGTTATTTAATAACTGTTTATGTACACCAGGGTGCAATATGTAAATTAACTAAAATGCGTTACGGAGATAGCTTTGTTTTGATTTGCAGAGGCAGACATAAACGCTAAAAAAAGATAAACATATTGCTTGCAAAGCTAAAAACACAATGAAAATTGTATCAAAAATACGCAACAATAACATATACTAAAACCTAGTATAAACGCGATCAGTGTTTGAATACTGCTCTTGCGCATGTTTGAATTTTTGCTTCGCAGTATGAGAAGGCTTGTGTAGGTTACTATTGGCGTAAAGAACCTAAAGCGCAACGCGCATATGAGAGAGAATTGAAAGATAAAATACATTCATACTTCATAAAATATCATAATATCAATCATTCATAAAATACATACACTTATCAAACCTGCGTGGCCACGAGGTCTCATGTAAAGAAGTCCAAATATTGTCTGTAGACAAAATATTCAATAAAATAACAATAATAATTTTTGGTTTCAAATTGTATACTTTAAAAGCATACATTTTTTGCAATTTTTCTAGCATGAATACATAATGGTAAGAGTGTGTGTGTTTATGGTATATATTATACATGGTATATATACATATACATATATATATGTATATATATATACCATATATACATATATACCAATATGTATATATATATGTATATATATATAAATATAAATATATATATATATATATATATATATATATATATATAAAGTTGTTGAAATATAAATAAATATAAATAAAGTTTCAATAAATCACACTATAGAAATATTAAGCTGAATGAAGCTACAAGCGTACAAAGTTTTGAAATAAAAATTGAAGTACAGCGGTATAACTAAGAACAGAACAAGCCTACACAGATTGTACGATTGAACTCTGAATTCAAATCACAAAGAATAGTTTCATAGCTTTATTTCCAAACTAAACTCGTTCCCTTGAAGTAAATTATCATCCATTATTCATGAGCATGGTTAGCAATGGATCGATTTTTTTTATTCTTCACTACATTGCAAGAAGTATAAGAAAAATTTCTCTCACCAGCTGCGCCTGTCTCACCCAAATGTGCAAATACTTGTAAAACTTTTCAATTGTGGTATATTTTAAACTTTTTTCTAACGAAAAATGGTTTTATGATGAATTAAATGCATTTTTTATGATAATTTGTTGCTGTAATAGGCAGGTCTATCACACGATGGTTTTATGCATGTCCTTGAAATGAAACGCATTATTTATGACACTTTGTTAGATACATACATGTTACCCATAAATGAAATATACAAGAAAATTGCATCTGGGTTTTTTAACAACATTTTTTTGTGCGTGATTTTCAGGATCTCTTGAACGTTAAAAAATAATTACCATCAAAAACTCTCAAGGCAACAGCAAATATATCAGCTCAGCATGCTGAATCCGAATAATCGCGCTGATTGACTATCCTGCTATGGATATTCGAATGAGTTACATGATAAGTTGATAAGCACATTAGAGGGTCGGGAAGTTTTAGACCAAATACGATCGTAGTATAAATAATTAGGAATGTGAAATATAGCTATAGCTTTCAGGATGCACAATGCCATAATCCATAATCCCATAATCTTCGACCTTAAATCGAAAAGAAGGAAAACTTATCAAGAATAAATCACTTATGTTGTACTAGAGGAAATCATCTCACAATATTGTCAAGTTAAACGACATCGGGTAATTGGGAATTAAATCCATTTTAAATGAGAAAAGCATGCAACTAATTTGAAATCTTCTAGTGAAATGGGAAATAGTTTCTGAGCAGTGATTTAAGATTATTTTCAGTACATAATAAAAAGAGCGCAAAAAATATTACATTTGAAACATAAAGTTAGATCATATATGTGATGTGTGTAGAACAAATGTATAGTCTGAATTCACTCGTTGAACTTCCATTCCCGGCAATCTATTGAATATGTGCTCTTTAGTTGGCACGTTTTTCCACACAAAAACAAATCTGAAATTTTTCTCAACAGGCCATGAGATTTTTCAAAAAACCGGTTTTTCATACAAACGCATTATTTTTAATTGAACTGTCAGCCAACTATCGAGCGTTCAACTTAAAAGCATACCAACTAAAAAGCGGCCAACTATTTAATTCTGACTATTGATTATATGTATGATGATTATATAACTCTCTTATTTGATGTATCGTCCTAAGCTGACATGCCGACCTGTAAGTCTTGCTAGCCTTATTCAGTACAACGCAGCTATGAGGGAGCGGTGCATTGTAAGATTGAGCCCATGGTGGGCATGTTATGAAAACATGGCAAGTAATGGCAAGATGAAAACTGTACCACAAAGCTGTCACTTTATCTTTAGACTACAGTTGTTAGAAGACAAATTATAGATATTTAATAACAATTATTAAAACTGTTAAAAATATTATAACTGTTAAATATTATACTGCTTGTTTTGATTTAGTTTGGTATCAACATGATGTTGCGAAATCCTTCACCCTTACCGATACGGTACTAACAACAGTAAAATGCACACGAAAGATCTCTGTTATGCAAACTGAGAATTATCAAAACATATTTTTAAAATATAATTTATAACTCAATATGAGCCAATGTGATAACAAACGCATTAAGGCAAGTCTTATTAATTGCTCAAAGTTCTTTGTCAGGTACTTCCTGACCCCTTTTTGTAATTAATATTGGAGACAAAGTCAACGAAGGTTTATTCTCGTTCTTTGTCTAGTAAACAGTGTTCATATCTCTGTCGTTTGAACGATATGTATACAATTAGACGCTCTCTTGGTTGAGCAAGCTCTGTTTTCATCGTTTGCTTATCCTTAAGGGTTTAAAAGATATATTTTCGATATTTTCATGCATATACCATGTTATGGTGGAAACACTGTTCCCCAGGCTGAGCACCTTATGTGCTGAGCATGTCGATAACAGAGTTCCACATGTGATAAATTCGTCTATATGAACTGAAAGTGTTTATTTGATAGTATATTTCAGTCCTTCATTTCAACTCCTAGCTGTCAGTAATGCTTACATCATACAGCAAATTGCAACAGTGCGCAAATTTTATTCTGTGAACAAGTTTAATATTTATGTGATGGGTTAAGGCCGATGAAATATAATTGATCTTATATGTTAAAATATATGTTCATATTAAAATTCAACTGAAGCCATCTATTTTAACACGTGTTTATTTAAGTCATTTACTTTTGCTTATGGAAATGTAATGCTCGTCTCGTTGTCGTGTTTTGCGAGCATTATTCGCACAAATTCTCTCAAATGCACCTATCGCTCTAGATTGCGCTCTCTCCTGTTTCTATTCGTTGTTACGGTGAATTTTACCTTTAAATGATCCAACCAACCATTTCGGAAAACCGTAAGTGTTACGATAAAAATAAATTAAATGAAACACATAATTTATTGCACTAAATTAAAAAAAAAACCTTCAAAACGTGTTCTATTTTAATTTCATATTTTTATAATAACTTTTTAGATTTATCGATGTGTATTTTTAGTAATATCGTGCATACAGTTCGCGTTATACTGAATTCTTTACATATCTACGTATAATTATTACAATACATCCTTTTTTCGCATATCCAATAAAATGACAGCGCTGGGAGAGAAAATTAAACCAGTGTGAGTGTTTGGAGGTGGATCAAACATAAATACCAACACTGATAAACTCAAAATGGTTTCATAAATTGTACGGCCTGAGGTTTTTCATTTCCCTGCCCCAGTGGAATGTAGAGAAATGATTACCTCGCTTGGCCATCTAACACTAGTAGTCACAATATGGTGTCCAAAATTCTCTCATACACACGCCATTGAACGCCTGGGGATAATATTCAACATCGGAGGTGAATGAAAACTGTGTACGTGAATGTGTCACAAATCCAGCTCACAAGACCATGTGTGATTTCGTGCTCTCTCGTGCATTCAATTGTGATAGGAAGAAGGATAACGACCCCTCGCATCCTTCGATTCTATTCAAAATCATATAATCATCGTAAGTTTCTTCCATCCATTACCTTCATTGTTTTCGATTAAAAAAAATTCACTTAAGTTATGCAGTATCGAAACAACTACAAGAAAAATATAAACAGGTAGTACATAACTTCAACAGCGTTTCTGTGTATACAGAAACATTTAACTTGAAAGATGTCTGCTTCATTTATCCTTTTGTTTATTTATTTTTATACTACCAAGGGCCACAAGGGCTATTCAATAGACTGAAAAATAATTAATTAAATAATTGGTATTGTACAGATTATCAACTAATTTGAAATGTTTTAATTGTATTTTTTACTAATAAAATATCATTCTATTCATTTTGATTATATAATACAATATTAAACACTTTTTTTATTGTAATGAATTTAAAATATTTGAATTACTATTAAATTATAAATATTTCACAAAAAAAAATCTTTTACAATGAAAATCTGATTAAGACTCAAGATGACATGAATAATAAATACAATAATAACGTTATATATTTTTTTGTTCAGGACAAACGGCTTTGCCATATTTCTTAACGTTATATCTTTTTATAACGAATAAAATGTTTTATGATTCAATCAGCTTGAACTTGCATCAGATAGCTAAAAAGGTCCAGATGCAGAAGACATTATGCATATATAGAACTTTGTTACAAATTCAACAAAATTTAAACGTTCAAAACCAAATAAATTATTTAACAATAAATAATTAAATGCGTAGAAAAATTACTTTACAGGTAACAATTACAATTACAGATTTTAGCGTACAGAGCTGCACTGGCGTTTACATTTTGGTGTGGATGTTGCATTACTTTCATTTAATTTTAAGCTAGAAGATTGGAGAGGGTACCAATAATAGCTCATTGGGAAGAACACAAAATTTTACCATTTTTATTTGGACAAAAAATATAAACAATCATTTAAATCGTAACGGGTTTTTTAGGAAACCACGGGGCGGTCCGGTGTTACAGTTGTCAACTTGAACGATTTAACAACATGCCCGTCACGGTTACAAGTCTAGAATAAACCGTTCCCCCGTAGTTAGGTCTGACTATCTGGATACGTGGTACCAATAAGGTCCGAAAGCCTCCGATATGTCCGCTAGGACGTTACGATAAGTAGAATAATATGAAGAATGGAAACCCACATTGATGAACGCATTTGAAATTCAGACCCAAAACTATTTTTTACAGCAAATTAAATTGTTAAAGAATAATAGATTGCATACATAATGAATGAATTGAAAAGGAAAACAATCGTTTATAGAATATTAGAGTTATAGATCAATATAGTAACCCCACTGACCAGTTTGAATATTTGGTTGACTTTGAAGCTGTAATAATCGAACATTGGCTACGGTTGTGATTTTCAGAAAGTTTGGTTGTTAATATGACAAAAGTTGTGCTACGCAACAGCGCCTGTACCCATGGCCACATATGTTTCAAAGTTAGCTAAAAAAATTAAATATGGGTGGGAGCGAAGGGTAATCGGATCATGGTTTGAGAGTAAATATTTTTTGATTCAATGTATTTCTCAAAATACGTAAAAACAACATATGCCCCTTCTTGCCACTTTTCTTTACTTTCATACCAGACCAATAGCATTAAGTATTTTTCATGAAAGTCGCCTGCCGCAAACCAAAAAAAAAAAATTTTTGTTGTGTTTAAAGCACTTTCGAAATGGAAGCAGAGAATCGAGTCCATTGCAGTTCCATTTTCCTTTTTTACGCCGGTAAAAGGTATCCTTAAAATGAAGAACGTTAAAACTCGCAACATGCTCTGCATGCACCAATGTTTCAAAGATACCCTTACCATCTCCATTCCTCGTACCACATAAAGAACGATGTCTTCGCATGGTCTTCGACTGGTGCAAAGCATAATTTAAGACCGCAGACTGTGGACAAAGCAGGTTTGGATTTCATGTTATGTTTTCTTCTGCTTGCATTTTACACCACCGGCACGCTGAAAAGACAACTTGTTAAGTTGAACTCGACGGTGATAGAGTACACAAAACGAATGGGATGTTGCAAGAAGGAGATCAAAATAACCAGTCGTAAAATGCAATTGCTTTTAATCGAACCAAAAAGGCGTATAAGGCTGTATACGGATAGGAATTTAATTTAAACGCCCTGGAAAGAATACAGGAAAATTCAGGCATAAGAATTTGTTGCGATGTTTTTTTTCTTAAACAACTCTGCGTTTAAAGTTTGGAATTTTTGTGTCGATTTTTTATACACATATTATTAACTGTTTGAGGCATCTCACCGGTTTGAGCTGGGAGAAATATATTTTATAAGAAAAAATCTTACCTCTTTGTTGGCGTATTACGTGAACACCATGACAGTTATCAGTCAATGCTAAATGATGTATACGCCATGCATGAAACACATTCTGTTCAAGCGTAAGGTTTGTTGGTAATGAAAATAATCTTCAGTTTCATATTTACTAAGTGGCAGAGAGCAACAGCCCAGGAGATTACTAGTTTTATTGGTGCACTTTCATTGCTGCTTTTTACAATTTTAGAAACAAAATAATTGGTTTATGAAATGGAACACAGCGAGTAGTGATGATTTTCTTGCAATTATATTTCAAGCAAGGTTCAAAATTCATTTTTATCATCAAAGCCTCGTAAAAAACAACGTGTTGTCATTATCGCACACAACACAACACAAAGGATTTGTAAAATGTTCGTTTCCGTTTTCAGAATAAACGAAAATACTTTATAAATAGATAAAAATTTAACCTGCTTTCTAATTAACTGATTTTTTTTGAGATAAATAACTAAAAGCAGAGAAAACATATTTTTATCGCGAGAAACATTCATAGAGATATTCCACAGTTTCTAAAATGTTATATTTCAGATGTGTATACATCGAGTATCGCGAAAAGCAAATATTTGCTGCATCGACTCGGAATTACGTTGGCGATAGTCGCATCGAAAACTTTATATTAAACCACATAATCCAGGCTTTCGAATAGTTTCATTTTACAAGATTTCATATGTGATTACTAGACTAATAATTTGGCAATGAAAATTTTCTTTCCCTATATTTCAAAATCAAGCAATGTCTTTCACAAATCAGATTGAATAATAATAATAACACATATCTGGGAGAAGCTGATGGAACATAATTATGAAATTTGTTTAATAACGAACGACACAAGAGTGTAATAATTTGCCTCTAGTAAATAAGACCGTAATAAGTAAGAACTTTAAACTATTTTCGTATGATAATAAGAATGCAATATTCAAACTTATTATTTTTTGTATCCTGGAGATACGATGATAGTCACAGGCTACAGTAAAGATTAAAATTAGCTCAAATCCTAAATAGATCATTTTCTCGTAGCAAAGACTGTTGGATACGTAGTACAATTTAGTTTACTAAGCCTATAAAAGGGTGGCAGGATCATTTGACTTAGTATTTTTTATTTTTAATATTAATAGAAACTGTATTGTCTTATGAGCTATGTAACTGTAAATTTATTATAGACCTTGATATTAGCCCTTAACCTAGAGTCAACCCTAATCTATATGCAAACGCCAAAACAAAAACGCTACAAAAAATAAAATGAATAAATAAAAATACAAAGAAAAATATAGCTTGTTTACAAGTTCACAACTGAACAAATAGGGCAGAAACAAAACATAGTAAAGTGTAAAGTGCTTGAGAGAATCAAATCTTGCAAACCAACGTGTTGTTAAATACATTTCAATCGTATTTTTTTCGGAAGTTGTTTAGTTGTTTAGTATTTTAGCAAGTTGTAGGCGATTTATTGCGTTCTTTCCGTTTTCAGAACGTTCCGTTCTATTTGATTACAAATAAGTTCACATCTGGAAAGATCTTTTTCTGGTCTTTTTATTAAGTAGTGATGGTTGTACTGGTAAAATCTCACCCTAGTTGACGATTTTAAGGGATTTGAACAATGAGATGATGTAATACAGCAATTTTTGAAGCCATACAACTAACTTTCTCACTGTATACTATTTTGGTACCAACGGTAAGCTATTATACCTAATCTCGTATGGACTTAAACTTAAGACTCATCCTGCAGGAATTTCCTATGAAAAAGAAACAGGCAGAAAAATGAGATGAGAATAAGTTATGTCTCATTTTGTAAACAAAAGAAGAAAAAAATTAATGAAAGTTATTGGAAGAAACAAAAACCGTCCACATTCAAATTACAGACAGCTTTAAACTCCCGACATTTAGCATACTTTTAACTCATTTTTTCATATTGTATCCCTAGCCATACCGATTAAAATTTTTTAGATGATTGACGTGCCATTTGTTTCAAATCGCGTGTCGTCACTTGGCAATCGCATGCTACTATCATCCTGTACAATCGAGTGACACGCACACTGTGGTCGTCGCTGTAACGGAATGCAACGTTACTGCGACGATCCTGTGTGAAATATTTCCGTCCGTCCATCCGTGGTAACCAAATTCGACGTCCAAATGACGGACTATTCGGCTGCGTAGTGCATAAAAAGTAGCGAGATCTTTTTTAGATGCAATCTAACCACGAAAGTTGTGAAGACACCAAAAAAACCTCGTTTGTCACTCATTTGTTATTCGAAAAAAAACAAACATTTTATTTTGCGTTATGTAACAAAAGATAAACTTCCCCTCTCCCCCATGTAACAAATCGCAACGTTTGAGAACATACCCCCCCCCCCCCAATTGATGAATGACGCCTTAAGTGTCTGTAATTCAAAGCAATGAGGTATTTAAAAATTTCAAATCAAAATTTCAAAATTCAATTCTGAACACAATTTAAGACACAAATTCTTCACAATATTTAATCATGGTAATGTATGGTTGTTTGTGTATGGTTGTTTGTGGTTTGCATTATGTATTCATAAAACATTTAATATGTTAACAACAACTGTTTGCTCTTGATGTTTTTAAAAGTGCTCATGTCAAAAATAGGTTTTTCTGGTTTAACTACACATTTTTCATTATTGGGGCATCCATCATCCTGCACCAGCGATTGGGAAAGTCCGATATTTGAGATGGCGGCTCTTAACCGTTAATATATGTCGTATAACTTTCAAACATTTTTATTTTTGGTTTTTCTCTTTGGTTCTTTACGTAGCACTCTACGAACATTTTTAAACAATTTTGATCTTTCGGTCGCAAGTTTTGGTTACCCCTGTCCTATACCATACGATTTTCCTGTCCTATACCATATGATACGAGAAATTCAGTTTAAGAAATTCCTTGTGTAGTTATACCGATTATTTATTATTTAAAGGATTTGGTTTGATTGATTTTGCTTATTCTTTTAGCTCATTTAATTATTTGCAGCAACCATCACACACATGTATGTTCAGCGGGCTTTGCCGTCCTTCGGAAAATATCACAACTTTTTACAATACAAAGCAATTGTATTCTAGTCGAGATTAAGCATAGATAAAATAATGGTATTTCCGCTTGCTACAAAGAAAATCTATTTGTGATAACAAACATAGTCAGGAGACACTAGTAGACACAACATTCATCGATGTGGTATGCCAACTTGTCATTAAGCATTTTTATGCATTATGAAAATAAAAGAAACGTCTCTGCAGCCTTATTATTAGGCATTCGTATGAACACTAACATGTGATAGAGTATTTGGAAACATTCAGTGGTTAACAGCAATAAAACGTGCAGTGCTAATTTTTTAGTCCTTAAATCTAGCAGTCCATAGAAAGAGCAGGATGTTGTGGATGCGAAAAATATTTTCACTTGGTTAGATTTCAATAAAATAATAAAATAATTGAACTCTCAAAGAACTTAACAACCGGATTGCGATATGTATTTGCCACACATTTATCCATTCATTCTACATCCATTTATTCATTATCATATTTAGTTCCGATTGTGTTGTCAATTTATACAAATACCTAGCTAAAAACAGGACTTTTACTCAGCAACTTTTTTTTTTTTTGAAAAATGAAATTAATTTAAAAAAAATTAAAATGCTGAAAATAAATCACGGCGAAGGTTTAATTGAAGTTTGTGTGAACTTATGAAATAGTTACTTTTGGAAATCGTAATATAATAATGTATTAAGATTATATTGTATTATAATAATATAATATAATAATATAATATTATTTAAATCAACATGATTAAAAAAAATGTGCATTTTTGATTGCTGATAACTTACTTTTAGTTTTCATTGACATTTTAATCGGGCCTAATACTTGAAAATTTTGTCAAACCGTTTTCTAAAACCATTATAAAATATCACATTTTCTTATTCTAAAGCTAGCAATTACTATTCGAAATAAGAATCTAACTATACATTTTTAGGAATAAGTGTGGTTTTATGTTTTAGTCATGCATTAAAAGTACAAGTATTTTGAAATAAGTGCAAAGTACCGATAACATTTCAAATAAGTAATTACAAAAGAAAATCTCTGGAGAATTTAAATGAAGCATTCGAAGGAACCGATAATCTACTATATGGAAATATTAAAAATGATGTATAAAGTTTCACGATTAGCTCTTCATTTTGAACTTCACAAGATACTGAGAGTACGCATTCGTTTGCGTTTGCGCTGGTGATTTGGAAGCGGATCCAATTAAAAAGGTGATTAATTTTAGGCAATAAATCTTAGTCCTTCCCCTATTGCAGTTTCCGATTTTCGTATGCTTCTATTGGCCAGCATTCCGTATAGAAAAAGGGAAGAATTTAAGAAGCACTACATCGATAACACGAAAGTACGAGAATTTGGCACCATCTGTTCTTCCAGATTATGTAATAGTGAATAAAAAATGACTGGATAGAATGTGTATAAATTCTGATTACAAACTATTTTATTGGATACTTCATACAAGTTCAGAGTAAAATGAACATCAAACCTACACACTAAAATATTTAAGGGTAATTATAAAAAAGTGATACGATATAGCATAACAATGTTTCGTATTCGTAGCTAAGGGGAATGCTATAGAAAATTGTCATTAGTTTCGATTATACTTAACCACAACTAGCCGCTATGCAGTAAATTCATCGTTGTTTATCACATAGACAAGCCGATATCCCAGACTTAAACTTTTGGTTACAGGCTGCATCACAAAAATATCGATTCTAGACGTGGTCATAGCAAAGGTTTTTGCATGTTTATTTTATCCTACATTGCGTTGATCTTGTTTTTTGAAAATAAACCATAAATTCTTTACAGAGGCTATAAATCCCACCGCACATTGTGCCTCATCTGGATCTCGCTTTCACCGTCAATGACTTTGCTACCTTTGCTGTACTTTCTGCACTTTGGGAGAGACGGGTATGAACCATGGAACAGGTTCTTTCCCCTTGTTTTATAGCCTTTGCTGCTGTTGCTGCTCATAACCACGACCTTCTCCGACTCTGTCTTTCTGTTATTTTCTTGCTCCTTTATTGGTTACTAAAACACCCTATAGATCCTTCCCTAATGTATGGCTTTCACGCTATTCTGATCTCAAATGCTCCCTAGCATAAACTCTACGTTACATTCTTATAGCCATATGGGATATTTTTATATCTCATATAATTTCAGAGAAATAACCAATAATATCGTGAAATTTGTTTATTTCATTGAGTGATTTTGATAATTAGCAATGATAGATAGAAAATGCTCTGATTCTTAAGGAGTTTGATAAGTAAATAATAAAATGGTTTGATAAATTGATGTCACTAAATATTTTCTTCTATTCTTTTCTAAATACTTTAAATTTGGCTGTTGTAATTTAAGTTAAGTTATTGTATCTATCTGCGACATTTTATTGTTAACAAATAGATACATATTCAGCACTGCGTGTGCAAATGCGGATGCGAATTATTGTGACTATCGGATACAACATATGCAGAAACAAAATATCGGATACAATACAGCGTAATCGATACCTACAAGGCCCTACGGGAGCCTTCTATCATCATTTACTATACGCTCGTAATTCAAATGTTTGCCAGTGTAAAACATATTTTCATTAGTGATCTGCGTGTAGCGTTATTCTATTAATGCTTTTATCAACCAGAAAGCCTTCTACTTTTCACTTGTTATTGAAAAATGACATGTTGTCCTGAATATTTTAAAATTATTAATTTTATTTTATTTTTGCAACTAGTATCTAATAAAAGTTCTTGCAATGATGACATTTGAAATAATTTCTACCGATTCGGATTTGTTGTTGTTGTGCTGACTATGCTGACAAAAAAAAAATGCTACTTTCATACTTACTTACTACTTCATACTGTCATTTATTACTAAGGTAGAAAATAATAGTTGCAACTTTATCATGGGATGATTTTAGTATACAGTTTAATTACAACGTAAATAATTTAATTCGTCTGCCAAAATTTGTTAATAATATTATCAAACGGTTTGCTTGTTTTTTGTTGTAATTATTACTTATCGCGCTCTAACCAATCATAATGGGTCAAACGTGTCCATCAGTTTACGATAAAGCCTACGAGATCAACCAACAAACAAATCTCAATGTTTAATATTGGAATAGACAAATATAAATGATCATGTCATGTACGATCGATATTTGCTCCAACTACCTGGTAGGGTTTAGAGCCAGAGTATATCGAATTAAGATCTCGATTCCAGATTACTATGATTATGATTGCCAATAGCACGAGTGATGGAGTAGGTGTCTATTGTTTATGATTTTTATGCCGCTTCTGAAGAAGGCGTATGAGGGCGGTTTTGATTTCACTATCATCATTTCTACCATCATCGGTACCATCGCCGTCTAAGATGTATAATCGTGACTTAACAAAGTGTCTGTTCAAATAACATTTGCACAGCTTTAGTCAATTTATAGATACTTTAGTGTCCGGATCGGCAAGATTTATGATTTTCATTCCAAGCTATGTATATTATCAATCGACTCTGATGCCTTCCATGCATTTTGTTCTAAAACGGAGTAGGTATGTTGTACTTAAAAAGGAGTGATATAAGAGATTTTCTTATAGGGCCATGTTTTTTTCCGTAATGAAGAAGCTGATGATAAAAAATTTGATTAATATCGTCGATTATAAACACGTCTTGGGTTATCGATAGTACTGTTGCTAGAGGTTTCCATTTGGTATTATTGAACTTTCATACATTCTAGGCTGCGCTACATCGAGTGGTTGATCTTTCTAATATTCATTTCGTATCGTAAAATGCACATACAAAACGGCAAAATATGAAACGAAGATGATTGATTAAAATGAACAACCATACGAAGTTTTCATTGCTAACCGCTGCAATTCGTGGCTACTCTCGTTAACCACGCAATACAATACTGCATACGAAATGTTAGTATTTTTGCCTTCCCATAAGATCAATGGTAGAATCATGAAATATGGAGAATCCATTTTGATTTATGATGTTTGATGGTTTATTAATTGACAGTAGGGTTCAGTGAGTTATTCACTAGACAGACTTGCTGTTCACGAACGGAATGGAAACTCCATGCACTTTCTATGCACTGCTTAACCATTGCTCTGCCAAAATCGACTTTGATGCAGCTCCAGCGAATGCGCATCGTTTCTTCCTAAATTATGATGCGTACACACCAC
The DNA here is from genome assembly GCF_016920715.1 of Anopheles arabiensis. NCBI lineage: Eukaryota > Metazoa > Arthropoda > Insecta > Diptera > Culicidae > Anopheles > Anopheles arabiensis. The sequence continues at coordinate 57,287,005 of NC_053517.1, read as the reverse complement.
TATGGTGGTATCCTTCCTCTCGTATTGTCGTGAAAATTCATTATAACTCCGCACTTAATTTATGAACGTTGCTCAGGATATTACGTAATGGACGCATATTTTATTGTATCGGATTAAATTAAACATTGTTAGATCGATAATAAATGGTATTCTATACACTATTAAACCGCTGCAAGTAACATCGAAATCTTCAATTTACTGCTATATTTTAGAACTCACTGCATAATAGTGCTAAGAGGTGGTCGATGTAACAATGCATCAATCTGGTATCGTTCAAGTTCTATGAGACGCTAGAACTATGAGAAGCTGGTGACTATGAACACCACAATCTATACCCAATGAAGGTTCGAATTTTCCTGAGGCTAGGTTTATAATCAAAGGCCAACATGATGCCAATATTCCATACGCTCGTAGCCAATTAAGGGCTTCTGTATTGTTTATCCGAGGCACCGCATAGGCAAAGTTCGTTTAGAATTGTGGCTTTAGTGTTATTGTAATCATTGTTCTGAGACCTCACTAGGATTGGAGATTGTGTTGGAAAATATTGCTCTAGTTGTGCAGTATCTTAATCCATGCACCTCGAAATCTTTCTATTCACCAGTTCTTCTTATTCTATTTTACGTAACAAACTAGACAGTCATGTCGGTCTATTCAGGCATTTGGGAATTATTGGTATGCACCACGCACACGGATAGTCAGTCTTTGCTATGAGAAGACCCATGCGAGGCTTGAACCAACGCCGGACCTTGTTGCATAACATAATCTTATAGTAAAACTTCAACTATAAAGCAAAACAAAACTTCGCAGTAAAAATTTAAACAAATAAATTTATTTGTTTGAGCATTTCAATTCATTTGATATGCTATAATTTTTGATTTTTTATATAATATTACTAGCTGGCCCGACAAACTGAGTTATTAAAAAAAAAAAAACTAAAATATTCCATTATTGCTTTATTACTTGGTATAGTTGTATCGTGCCCGTATCCTCGTGTCAAAGTGCTGTATACAACACAACTACAATTCTGCTCTTTGTATGGGAGTTAGAAAATCATTATTAAATTAAGTTTAGTGTAACATCTGAACGATTTTTAAGTCTTAAAACCTATTCTCATACCACCATAAGGTGTGTGCAAAGTTTCGTTGAAAATGATCCAGCCGTTTCAGAGGTTGCTCGCAACAAACACCGTGACACGAGATTTTTATATATATAGATAGATTGTAACTGTTAATGGCTGGTTTTCCGATACTAGCCGGCTTTTGTTACATTTGACAGCTGAAATTCATTTCAACACTCTTACAACACTACACGACAAACAACGCCACAGATTTTTAGTTTGGATTATTTCAGCCTGAAAAATATGTGCATAGGTTTGTGCGGTTCATTGCAGGCTCGATCAGGTTAGCTCATCAATGACTGATTTAAGTTGCTCAAGCATACAAATAGTGTCAAAAAAGGTAAAAAATTATTTAGTTTTTTATTAAAAAATCATTGCAATTACTCTAACCCATTTCAAACAGATATAGGACATTAAAACAAGACTTATCTTTGTTTGTACAGTAGAATGTTGATTATCCAGGCAGCTCGGGACCTGACGGATACCGGTTAATCGATTTCCACGGATAATAGTCCATGCAATGTCAAATTCATATTTTTTTTATTCTTTGGTTTTACTAAAATTTAGCGTTAAAGCAATCGATTATTTAATAGTATGATATGTTTTTAATCATGATTTATTTTCAAGAGAATTTCATTTTTATTATTGAAAATCATTTTTCTGGTTTTTGTGTTCAACCTCCGCTGTTAAATCGGTGCTTTCGCAATTTATTTATAACAAGTAACTGGATAGTAGGTCCTTCTAGAATAAGTCCTTCTGGTAAGAAGAGGAACTAAATGGGACCAGTCCGGCATCCTAGAAGCCACCGTCGCTCTAATATTAAATAGCCCATACTTCATTATTGTTTTCATTATTGGTATTGTTAAAGTATGACTTTCACTCCATATACTAGTTCGTAATATGTTTCCTTGTAAATCCTTTTGGGACGATATATCATAAATATCATATGCAACATTTTCTGTTGGGTGTGGGTTTGTTTACAACTTGAAACCAATTAGATTTATGAAACATGGTTTCTTCGAATAAATATTTTGAATTGAAACATTAGTAGATAAGTGGTCCATGTTCCAGAATAAATCATATTTTAACAAGGATAAGCACTTCTTCATGCTAAAATTGTTATAATTTTTCTTTATATGTTGTTTTAAAGAAAGCTGATAGTATTTATGATTATTCTTTTGAAATTTGAAACTTTAAATTAAGTATAAAACATGCAGGCGAAATAAAAAAATGTTTCAATTATGTGTGAATACGAAAAATTAAGAAGCATTGCCACTTATAGCCAAATACTAGTCTGGCTGGCAAATGTGTTAACCCAGTATGAATTGTATAGAATAAACAAACTACATTATTTTACCTTAAAAT